>NC_081319.1:34422500-35047500 GCF_026419965.1 Kogia breviceps | reverse complement strand
TATAATTGGTTTCCTTCCTATGTGTTTCCTCTTTTGCGTTTGAAAATATTCTTAGAAGGGGTCCATGGATTTCACCAGATGCCAGAGCAGCCACTCCCCCAACTCCCCCACCCACAAATTCCCATGTTAAAGGCATACCATAGTATAGTAATAAGAATAAGGTGGATGTATTGATTAATTTCCTTCTTTTTTTCCTAAATACATTCTAGGAGAAAAAAATATTGGTAGCATAATGATTGTGTGTGTGTGTGTGTCTGTGTGTGTGTGTGTGTGTGAGAGAGAGAGAGAGAGAGAGAGAGAGAGAGAGAGAGAGAGCGCGAGCGAGCGAGCAGAACATTAGTTAACATATCCTAGGACTCCAGAATTCTTCAAAGCGCTGTAGAAGAGTCCCCATTTCAAGAGTAATGTGTGGGCTTCTCTCAACATGCCTATAGGTTCCTTGACTTCAGGGTCTTATTTCCATGCCTAGCAACCCCCAATGCATGAGGAATTAAAGTGCTTTTGGTCATACATAGGTGTCTCTAGGGGAGGGCAGCCTCAGGTCCTGAGCCCCTGCATGGCCAGGGAACCCCAAATGGTGAAAAGGACCCGGGCTCTTTCCCCACTGGCTGGGACCCTGGTGAGCCAGGTGGGCATCTGTCCCTTATTGGCCTGGGCTGGCTGCTGCCCACTAGATGCCTTAGTCTCAGCGGTGCTCATAGCAGTGCCTGCTTCAAGGATTAGCAGTAGATGCCAGAAGCCATCCACACACTGTCCAGCACATCACTGCCCTGTGGGAAATGTGAGCCCATGTTATTCTGTCTCAGGCTCCTCATGTGAAGATGAATGAGGAGGAAGATGTTTAGAGACATTTTGTATCTGGGCCCTAGAGTGTTCAAAGAAATGGACTCAGTGGGAGATATCACAGAAAAACATAGATTTCTGGCTTCTCTTAACAAATGGAAGATTGGGTAACCACAGTGTGCCCCTCACCCTACAGAGATCAGCAGAAGTGAAAAAGTGGCCACCGTTTAGGATGAGACAGAAGCTCTGCTGTTTGCTGCAGGCCCCAGACTGACCCAAGTCTGTCACCTGATGTGACCCATCTGGCCTCTGGAGGCGTTTGAATTATGGCTTCTGAAATGGATTATTCCTAAGTTCCTTTTGGATTCTAACACTGTGACTTTAAAGATATTGGGGAAAAGTCCTGTGTGCTGGGCTTTGTGAAGGATGTCAGAAAATCATTTGATTCTAAAGTTGATGACATTTAAATTTTTAGAGGGCTCAGATTATGTTTTTGCATCTCGGCATAGGGGAGACCCTGTATAATGTCTGCACTTTTGTTGATGGTGGGTGAAATGGGAGGGGGTCACCTGCTGCAAATTCCTCAAGCACCTGTGGACAGGTGGAAGGAAGGCAGTATTTCTGTGAAGGATGCTGATGCTACGGATCATTTTTTTAAGTCTCTGATATCAGCAGCAGGGAATTCTATACCAGAATCTTTTTATGAAGGAAGCTTTAAACACAAGAAGGGAGACCTAGTCTTCATCTCTTCCTTTCAACAGGAGGGAGGGTGGGTTGATAACTATTAAGCACCATCTCACCATGGTTCTCTACACTCACCAAAGAAAAGCTAGGGTTTAGCTGTGAAGTAAATCGGCATCTCCGTATTCAGTTTGGAGTTGATGGCGTTAGTTTGGAGTTGATGGAGTTAATGATTCATTCAGATGCAGGGTCATAACACTCATTTCCAGCTTTTGGCTCTGTAAGTACAGAAACCACTTGAGCAGCTGCAAATAGTATTAACTCTAAGCTTGTTACGGTCTTCCAGACTTATTCATTGATTGCCTTCGATTTCCAGGACATCTCAGATATAGAATTAAAAAGACTTTAGTTAAGCCAATTAACTTTGTGATGCCTGGGCAACGAATATCCTATGCTAAAGAAGGTCATTGATGTTATTGAAAAAGCAGTTTTATTTGAGCTGGGATTAAAGAAATTGGACAAAAGGTCTAAGAATTGTTTATAATGTGTTCCTTTCTGTGTTGCAAGATCTTGGCCTTTACCATCGGCACCTGACCATAATTACACATACAAGTGGTTGGGTAGATTGTGACTTGATTGCACCAGCTCTAAAGTATCCATCATGCAGATGGTTACCAGCCAAGTTTTAATCTGAGGTTTCATCTAGCAAAAGTTTATATCAAGTGTTTAAAGTGTGGTGGTTTCAAGCATGGAATCTGGGGCCATGCTGCCTGGATTCAAATCCAGACAGCTAACACACCCCTGATGATTTAAGTTCCCATTTCCACAGTGTTGACTTAGAGCCTGGAAATGGCTCCCCAGCCACCTGTTCTATTTCCAGGGCCCTCTTACTTTGGGTTGGGTTGGGTGGCTGGTTACTACCACTGGAATGTGAACAGAGCTGATGCATGTCGATATTCCAGATTCCTCAAGTGGTCCACATTTGCCACAGCCCTGCAGAAGTCAGAGTCCAGCTGCTCCCTGCCTCCTCTTTGCTTATTCTTTGGTTGTAATTTAGTGCCCTGTCCTCCTCTCTCTTCTGTCATTCCTAAACAGGGTCCCTAATTCTTATGCGAATTATCTCTTGTTCTGATGGCTTTGACAGAGAAAAACTGCATTCTTCAAGGATGTTCCTCAGACTTAACTAGATCTGGAAGAGCCCTGCATTAATAATGGGTGGGGTTTTGTTTTGACCCTGGAGACACTTGACTGGAATATCTCTGTGAAACAGAATGATTTGTACAAAATGGCATTTTCCATTTTCAAATAGAAAAATATTCTTCTGTGACCTAGAGTGTTCCATGAATTCAGCTAGGTTTGTTGTTGTTATGGTTAAGAAGAAGTGTTTCTAACATCAGCTTAAAGGATTTAGAAATATATTTACTTGGAAACATAATTGCTTTGGAGTGTTGTATTTTGAAGTGACATTTGCACATGCGATAATTGATTGGAGAGGAATACTAAGTACATTTATGTCATAATAAAAAAAAATGACACTGCCTATAAGGAGAGAATCCAGAAATTGTAGATGATTAGTTTTTATTGAAACATCTTTAGTAACATATCTGAAAACTGTCATCCACCCTTACACAAATACAGACTTCTAGTGTCCAGTTTCTGCCAGAAGGGAGCCATCCGCACAGTTACTGTTGAAGACCCCCTCAGTGCCTTGGGAATGTATTTGAAAAATGCCATTGCCCACAGCAACATTCAGAGGTAGTTCATCTGTTAGGTTATGACCTTGGCTGAGAGCTTTTTCTTGTTGAGGCAAGAGAATTTCCTTTTTCAGAACTTATAGAACAAATGTTGGCATGTGTTACCACTTCTGCCATCATCGTCAGCATTTTTTGAGTGCTTTACTCTGTGTCCAGCGTGCTGCTGGGGACTTTACACACTCAACCTCATTTGATCATCCTGGGAACAGTAGGAGGTCTGGTATAACCCACTCTACTATTGAAGGAAAGGAGGCCGATGGAGACTGAGCAACTTGTCCCATTGCTAGGACTTGAATTTAGTACATCTGATTGGAGCGTCCTTGGTCTTGGCACCACAACAAATGACCTAGCAAGTGGGATGCACATTGTTGATTTTCCTCAGACATGAATCCTGGCCAGTGATTCTAAGCCAAGCAGGATGCTGCCACCAGCCTCCAAATCAATAGCATGCCAGCAAAAGCCATGCAGATGCTTTCCCACCCATCTGATCATTGTCAGTCCCCTTTGCTACAAATAAGACAGAGGAGACAGAACAGGAGGTGCATCACTTTCTCCCCACTGGAGGGACATATGATGAGCTTACATGCAATCTAAAGAGACTACCCTTCCCACTCTCCCCCATCCCCCACCTCCCCCACCTCCCCTTGTTCCCACTGTTCATCAAGCCTTGACCATAGATGTCCTGCCTCTGTTGACCAACCACCTTGTGATGGCTCATGACTGTCTCATTACACTGATAGGGTACTTTGTAAATTTCATCTCCCAGGAGGCAGGGAATTATATATGCTGTACAGTCATCTCCTTTTCTACAACCTTTGGCTAATTCATTGTTTTACATTCCTCCCTGGGACCCTCTTCTTACCTGCTGACCATCCTGTCATTCTTGTTCCTGGCCAATTTTTCATTGTTTATAAATCAGTTTGGGTTGCCCAAATTTCCTGCTACTCACCCCTCCCTACTCAGGGATAAATATATGTCTGTGCTTTATAGACTGTTCTGCACGTAATAGAAGACATACAACACTCTCCCACATCTGGCAGAAGTGACATACCTGCACAGCAGACAGGTGTGACCCTGGGAGGAGACACACACAGAACGGCTGTGTGGGATATCAGGGCTCAGGTTTCAATTGAAATAACCCGTGTGGCTCTGCTTCAACTTATTTATTATTTATTTTTAATAAAAAGAACCAAAAAATTAGCCTCCTTCTATCCCAAGGGAACATGTATATTTGTCATTGTTCCCCCCACCTGCCTACACATGGTAGGCAGTTTGGAAATATTTGTTAAATGAATGAAAATAGCAGTGATTTCAGTTTAGGTTCCTTTTTTGTATTGGTGTGATCCTTACTTCAGTAGTTGGTTTAATGATTTTACCTCTGGTACTGTGGCTATTTCAGAACTTGAAGGAATGAGAATAAGACCAAAAATTGAATCTTAAGGTAGGAACATGAGGCATCTTCCACTTTTATGTAACAAGCCACCTTTAAGGGTTCTGGGTTTAGCCTGTATGGGTTGCTTTCCCAGTTAATAGGGTTTACTGGGAAACGGGGTCAGCGGCTTTTAAGGGAAGTGCTGGAGGCTTAGGGGTGGGATGGGGAAGCAGGCCAGTTTCTCTCAAGTCATGGGCTTTGAGGCAAGCTCTCCAGATTCTCACATGGGGACAAGCAGGTCTTTGCTTTATCATCTCCTTCCCTGGACCTTCTGTCAATCCTCATCAAGTGATTTAATTATACTGACTCTAGAGATGTAATTTCAGTTTGTGATGAGAAAATTTAGCCAAGAGACCATGTTCAGATGTTCCAGCTCTTTGGCTAATGGTACTCCTGCATCCATCCTCTGCAAGGGGGTATTTTTTGCTGGTGCCGAGCACACTCAGAGCACCTCTTCTGTGTTGGGCTTCTATACTAATTAATTGTGATTGATCAGAAGCCTCCTGACTGGAGCTCCCCTCTGGGGACTGTTCCAGGTGACTCACTTCTAGATATGCAGTTAGCCCGTAGGAAAAAAATGACCGAAAGGTATGAACAACATTAAGTGTTCTGACAGTGAAGTAGTGCTTTTCTCTTCCTGGTGTTTGTGTGAAATGATCTGGCAAAATAGATGCTACAGAAATAATGCATTTCTCTGTCTCCCTTCTCAAATGATAAATGTTCTTGGCTCATCACAAGATTTCTTGCCAAATGCTGATTCTGCTAACAGAAGGAATGGAAGCTTCAGATGTTCCCCTGTGACAGAGGAAATAAAAAGTTTCTAAGGCTGCCTTCCTTCTGTGTCATGAATGCTGAGAGGTGCTCTTGCGAAGGGCTGTGTTCTGCCTCAAACTTGGCTAAAGCCACAGGCTGTGTTACTCAAGCAGGTAACTCAGCAGGTTACTCAGGTGTCACTAGCTACTGCCCCAATCCAGGGGGAGGCCCAGAGGATGGACGGGGGTGGCAGAGTGAAGAACATCAGCATCATCAACCACCTTGTTGGAATTTGTCTGCTCCATTAAAAGCTTCAGTTCAGGAAGGCATTGGTATGAAAATACAACATGTACTAGAATCCTCTGTAGCAGAAATTCCCAGAGGGAAAAACAGGGGAGCACGAAGATTTAGAGTGGCCCGTTTTGTGTGGGCACTGTGCTAGGAGTTTTCAGAGACGTCCTCCCAGTAACCCTCCAGAGCAGCCCTGGAAGATGGGCATCATTATCTCTGGTATCTGATCGAGGACCCTGAGACCCAGGAGGTTAAGCAATTTCCTTAAAGTGGCATGGCCAACCAGCCCCAACAGCTGCCGTGTCTGACCATCAGACCTGTTGATGTCTCCCAGGGAGCCCACCTCTCATTCTCTGACTCTTCTAACTTTTTTTCCAGTTCTGTCTCCCAAGTCCTAGCTACCCCAGCCTCCCAATTCCTTGTCTCCATCCAGTTTTATGTCCCTCCTTCCCACTCTGCACACTGAGATTTTTCAAAACCACAAATCTGGTCATTGGGTCCTTCATCCCCTTAAATCCTTCAGTGACTCTGGTTGTTGTCTGTCGCCACAGCCTCCTACCCAAGTCAGGATAAAGTCCAAACTCTTCATCCTAGCACACTACGCTTGATGACCTGGCCCTGCTCACTTCTTTGACCTCGTCTCTCAAAAGAGTCCCTCGTCCTGGCCATCCATGCACCAGTGAAGTGGAACAGGGGTAGTTCCCTGAGCTCCAGGCAGCCTCTTGTCCTGAACTCTATACCTCCCGCTCCCTCTGCTCCTCCCCTGTTGCATCTTCCCTCTTCCCAGCCTAATCATCCCGTAGGGTTCCAGCAAGATTGAGTGACTGCCTTGACCACCCCATCTGGGTACTTACCACCATATTGTATCTTCTTTCCAGTTTACTCATCAGATCATTAGACCATGAGCTTTCTTCAGCTTTGCATTACTTATCATGTTGTGCTTGGTTCCTTGCCCTGTCTGGCACACCATAGACACAAAATAGACATTTGTGGGAACAAATGTGTTGGAGACAGAGGTCAAATCCAGACCGGCCTGAATCTTTAATCAGGTGGCATAGTGTCTCTTCCATGTTGGTCTTCCCCACTACATTCATTTTCTGTGTTGACAGAAACCCCCTGATACTTTCTGAATTTCTTTTCCCAGTTGAAGGATGCCTGTTTTTTTTTTTTTTTTTTTTTTTTTTACTGTTTTTACACAAAACAAAGTAATTGCCAGAGCATCCTTGAGGCTGTAGAAAATAAAGCTTTACTGTTGTTGTAGTTGTGTGCGGAGGCAAACCCCAGAGGAGGAGGAGTTTGGGGTTTTTTGCCTCCAGGTCGTTCTTAGTACCTTGGAGAACAGATGATTTGTAGCCCAAACACAGCCACAGTATTAATATATAATTAAGTCCCCTGGGCCGCTTTCAAGGGTCAGGAGCTGCGTCTGCTCCTCTGGGGTCAGGCTCCAAGCTTGCGCCCTTAGAGGCCCAGTGGAGGGATAGCGTCCCCACCTGTGAAATACATTGTTCCCTGCCGCATAGCTTTTGCTCACTTGGAGTAGCCTCGTAAGCAGCTGCCACCCTTGTTAACTGAAGATGTCTCTGGTTTTAGGTATTTGACTCTCTTTTGGTGAGTCCAAGCCACTGTTGGCTACAAGATCAATGAAATAGGCATTGTGATGGCAGTGAAATGGGCCCTCTGAAACAAGTTCACAAATATTTAGACTATCAGTCCTTCACTCCCTACTCACTCTCTAACCATTTGACGTTAAACAACTGACTAAACCTCTCTGTGCCTCAGTTCCCTATCTGCAACACGGGGATGACACATTCCCTCCCGGGTAGGTGTGAGGATTAGACAAATTAATATGTGAAAAGCTTCCGGCGCCATGCTGGGGCTTTGACACACAGAGAACTAATTTTGCTGACTTCCTTAGGCTCTGCTAATGAAGACATCCTGTTTAACTACACAGATTCTAATTGGGGCCACATTTCCCCAACAGAAATTTGTTATTAAGTGCCCATATTCTATTCTACATATAACTACATCTCTTACATTTTTCTAATTTCCAAAAAAAGTATGTTTATTATAAAAATTAGAAAATACAGGTAAGCAGAAAGAAGAAAAATCATTTGCAGTAGCACAGCCAGCTGTGAGCATTTGGCATCCGTCCTCACAGTGTGTTTGTGTGTATGGTGTGTGTGTGTGTGTGTGTGTGTGTGTGTGTGTGTGTGTGTGTACATGTAGGCAAATTAGTAATTTAAAACAAATTACTAATCACCCATTACTGTCTGTAACCTATTGTACCATTCTGTATGCTAGTTTCCTACATTCTTTTGCACAATTCGGGATGGCTGTGTGGAACTTGTACCGTTGTAGCTTACTCTATCCAGTTGCTGGAGGTCATATTGCTTGGTTTCGTACAGTAGGTAGGTTTTTGATGCTTTTGGTGTATATCACCATTCTAAGCCGCTAAGGGTTTGCAGTTGATTAATGACTATCACTTGGTTACTCTCTCTGTTCTACAAAATCCTTTGATTCTAGCAAAGAGTAATGTTTCCTGGTAAGAGTAAGACATTACGTCGTTCTGACCCAATTCCAACAGCCATTAACACATCTTGAAAAGCAGAGTGTTTTTTGCTTATGGGATAACTTCCCCAGGGTGGTGAGAAAGTAGTATGAGGCTTGGCTCATTGGCAAAGAGAACCCATTGTCACATGTCCTAAAGGGAGAGGGCTGAGGCTGGAAGAGGAGTAGAACCAGTGAACTGCTGAGTTTGTCCCAGATTTGGAATCCTTGGCTTGGCACAGAGCTTCGTGTTGAGCTTACTTAGCTAGGTCACCAGGCACAAGGAGGCCTGGGAGACGCACAGCCCTCCATAAAATTGGAGGCTCCTTTTCACAGAGCAGACTCGGAAGGAGAGAGGATGCGGGAAGGTCTCATTGAGAAGTCGGTGGATAGTCAGAATTGAATAAATTGATTCCCTTCTAGAAGTCTACTGGGAGAAAAAAAACATGTAAATAATAGATATGACCAGAATAATGGGGACCAATATAAAGATCAAA
Organism: Kogia breviceps; assembly: GCF_026419965.1. Lineage (NCBI taxonomy): Eukaryota > Metazoa > Chordata > Mammalia > Artiodactyla > Physeteridae > Kogia > Kogia breviceps. Next base: position 35,038,762 of record NC_081319.1, on the reverse strand, counting down.
AGATTTAGGTAAAGGCTAATTGTGAAATACATTTTCTTTTTCTTTATCTTAAGCCTCTAGATCACCTTTAATTTCAGAATTACTTAAGACAGAGATTTATTTCACTGACTGTAAATATTAGACTAACATTAGCTTTGTTTTGTTTTACTCACTTCTTGAACTTTGTATTTTTGGTAGTGAGTCAACCTTGCGTATAAGCTGGCCTTGGCTCTTGGCTTTTGGAGCACATCTGGCAGGCAGCAGAGAACCCCCAGAATTTTTGGCTCCAAAGAGATCATTGGCTTGCATTTGAACTTAGGGAAAGTTTCCAGTGACTGTTATTGAAGTTTTATTCATACACCAGAGGACACTGTTAGCCTGAGCCAGGCTTGGGCTGGCTGGAGTCCCACATCCTGGGCCAAGTCCATCAACCTCCCAAGGAGTGAGGAGGTCACGCTTACAGGACCATCAGACAGTACAGCTGCATCCTTACTTGTGTCTTCCTTGTATTGTAGCATTGCAGTTGTTCTGTAACAAGCTTCATCCAGAGAAGTTCTGTGAGTGTATGCTGTGGGCTAGGGGGTGACCATGAGGACCTCAGCTCCTGGACCATGCAAGCTGTGATGCCAGGAGATACGAGCAGAGAATGCTCTGGGAGCTTGGAGGGAGGGTGCAGCCTCCTCACCTTGGGGAACCAGGACAGCCTTGTCAAAGAGGAGGGGAAGGCTAGAAGAAGGAAGAGAAAGACTCTCAACATAAACACATAAGATTTTTATGGACATTTTCAGGGAGCAGGGAGAAGCATGTCACTTACAACTCATGGTCCATTATAGGACCATGCAGAGCCTCTCCGAGCATCTTTTAAACCATGTTGCAGATGTCTGTCTTGATCCAGACTCAGGTGCTCCAGGATAGCACTTTAAAAAATTTCTTTAGGATCATTTTAATTCTGAGAAACTCCAAGCCCTGCACCTGACATCCAGGTTTGAGGCCCCAATGCCCAGTCCAAGGGTCTCTTCCTGCTTTTCTGACCTCCTGCTCTGCCAGTGCCCGATGGGTACTGGGAGCTCTCTGTGGCCAGATGCCGCCAGTCTCTAGGGATTTCATTTTAGTCTTAGGGATTGAAAGAATCCTCTCTCTACATTTGTTTCCTTAGAGTTACTCCCTCTGTCCTTAAACTCTAATCTTGTCCTTTTAGGACACCCAGTGTTATTGCCTCAAAGGACTTGGAAGAAGGGAAGCGTTTTATGTCACACACACATGCGCGTGCGTGCACACACAGACTCACACAGTCCCTTCCTTGGGGCAAGGAAAGACTGAGCCTCCTCCTGGTTTATATATTTGAAGGAGAAGTAGAGGAAATGGGGAGAAAATATAAATTTATATGTTAAAAATTTAAAAAGTTGTTATATTAAAAACAACTGCCCTTAAAAAGTTGTTATATTTTCCATTTCAGAAATTGCTCTCAAGGTCTCTAGAGCCCAGATAACATGTGGAGCCTTTTGTTTTTCTGAAGTAGGAGCTTGGGGTAAGGGGTTAGTAACCGATTCAGGTTTTCCCTCCAAATGAGGGTAAATATAAGGCCCCCAATATTTTTAGTTCTCCAGACTTTTCTTAGTAACACAAATGTAAGGATTCCTCTTGACATTAAAAGTATTTTGAGCTTCATTTGGAACATTTTTTTAGTTAATAAGCAATATTTCTTTCCAGTGGGAACAAAATTAAATGTTTAGTTATATCAAACGTTTTGGCTTTAGGACTCCTTCATACACTTACACAATATTGAGGACTCCCAAGAGCTTATGCGAGTTGTATGTATAAATATTTGCCACATTTGAAATTAAAACCAAGAATTCATTAATTTAAAAATTAACAAATTCAAAACATAAAAAACTCATTGCATGTTAACATATTGTGCATAAAATATTTTATTAAAAATAACTATATTTTAAAAAACAAATTAGAGGAGTGGCTTTTTTTTCTTTTTTGCAACTCTTTTCAAGGTTTGATTTAAGAGAAGACAGGTGGATTCTCATATCTTTTTTTGTGGTCAATCTGTTGTGATTTGTTAAAATCAAGTAAGAAGACATGCCTTCATATATATAAGCTGTTGGAAAAAAGGAGGACTTCATGGACCCTTGAAAGGGTCTCAGTGACCTTGCAGAGGTTCTTGGGCCAGTTTGAGGACTGCCAATTTAGACAGATAAATTACCAGGGCATGTGATAGGTTTTAAATGAAAAGTTGTCTTTGAGAATTTGAGTATACTGTGGGTCAGATTAGTCACTTATGAACAGACTAACAAATTATGAAATCTTATATAGTGGTTATTTTTATATGAGAAATGTTGCTGTTTTAATGTTGTTTGTACTTAGTGTACATGCTTCATTTTGCGAGTTCCTTGAGGATATATAAGAAGTCCTCAGTAATTGAAATGAATTGAATTACTAAAATTGACAGCAAGGACTTTAACATTATAAAATGTCTATAAGATGCTGTGCCTTGATTGCTTTAGGGTTTATTTTTTTCCTGGGTGCTAGATAAGCTTCAAGAGAACCAGGGCCAGTTTTCACATTTCTCTCTAGTTGTTTTAATAATTTTGAAATACAGTCCAATCTCCCCAAATCCAACAGAGACAGCCATATTATAACTTTATTTTTACTTACTCCTTTTAGGTAAATGTGCTCTGACATTGTAAGCATGATGTCTTATGGTATCATGTGCCATGTTAATGTTGTCCTCCCTCCTTCCAGAAATACAAAGAGTATGAGAAAGACGTTGCCATAGAAGAAATCGATGGTCTCCAACTGGTGAAAAAGCTGGCAAAGAACATGGAAGAGATGTTTCACAAGAAGTCTGAAGCAGTGCGGGTAAGTGCCTCTGTTTTCTTCTCTGTACTGCCTGAAGACACAAAGGCAGCTGCACGCAACTGGCATTGATGAACCCAACTCTCAGAGATCAAAGTTGACTCAGCCATGATGTACACACTTTCTTAAGTCTGGTTAACTAGGATAAGCAGTTACTAGGAGCATGATTACCCTTTCTCCACATAGGGTTTAGGTGCCAGTTTTCGTCTTATGATTGTATACCTTCAGTGGAGGTGTCCCTAATTGCACATCCACAGAGGATGGCCTCTGGCTGTGTAATGCATTCATTAATTGCCAAAGTACATTCAAGGGTACGTTGTGGTTGAACTAAGCAATTGTAAAAAAATTTAAGCAATGTTTGCCAAAATATGGAATTGAAAATTTCTATGGGGTAAATGAGCCTAGATGAAGTTGGAAGTTCTTTTTACCTCTGTTGGAATATTACTGTAATTATACTGTTTATCTTGACTGGCAAGAGCTCCCTGAAAAATTTTAAAAAAATTTTTATTGGAGTATAGTTGATTTATAATGTTGTTTTAAAATTTTTATTTTATTTTATTTATTTTATTTTTCGGTACGCGGGCCTCTCACTGCTGCGGCCTCTGCCGTTGGGGAGCACAGGCTCCGGACGCGCAGGCCCAGCGGCCACAGCTCACGGGCCCAGCCGCTCCGCGGCATGTGGGACCCTCCCGGACTGGGGCACGAACCTGCGCCCCCTGCATCGGCAGGCGGACTCCCAACCACTGTGCCAACAGGGAAGCCCGCTATAATGTTGTTTTAGTTTCAGGTGTACAGCAAAGTGAATCAGTTATACATATACATATCTCCACAACTCTTGTTTAGATTCTTTACCCATATAGACCTTTACTCCTGAAATTTTATAATAGCAGGAAGAACGGAACTGCAGTGCACATGTGCATCGTTTTGGATTTCCAAGACGGCCTCCAACTTTATTCCTTGTTGCTGACAAAACAGGACATCTGAATTCTTGATTTAGGACATGTGAATGTTGCAGTATCCTATGTTAATACCATATTGGCACAGGATTATGGGAAAGAATTGCAATCTGAAGATTTCTTTATTTCTAAAGTATAGTTTACTTACCTTTCAGTTTTATTATTTCCGGAATGACTTTATTATAAAAGTCCATTTCCTATTTTAGTTTTTCTCATCCTTAATTGGCCAAACCAAATTTCCACAAGATATTTCTGCTTTAGACCTTATAATCCCACACATTTTCTTGTTTCTAAAACATTTTTGTACTGTTTTGATTTAGGGAAGGAGGGGCTGTAGTTTAGGTAAGAGCATGAGCTTGAACTTGGGTTCAATATCTGCCTTTGTCATTTACTAAATTTCAACCTTCTGTAAAACAGCCTTCATGAGCCTCGATTTCCTCATCTTTAAAATGGGGAAAACTCTCACAGGGAGTGTGAAGATCAAACACAGTTGTGGTTTTGAGCCATTTAGCACAGAACCTGGCACATGAGCAGTGCTCAGTGAATAGTAACTTCTGCTGTTTCTGTGATTATTAAATAAGATGAGACTTCTTGGTGGAAACTCTGAAGTGCCTTAAAAGAAAAAAAGTGCTTTTATCTGCCACAGAAATACTGCCCTGACAGCCATTCCTGTGAGCTGCATGGTGGCCTCTGGTGTGTCTCTATATCACTCCCTTGAAGCAAGTGGTATTCTTCACAGACAGGGCAGCATGGTAGGCATTTGAATCTAACAGTCAGAGAACCCTGAGATAAAAATTTAAGAAAAACCTCACACAGTTACCATTTTCTATTTATAAAATGAACATCCCCTTTGTTGGAACTTTTAGAATATACTGAAAAGTATCAAACGGAGAAAAAAATCACCTAAAAGTCCCACCACCCAGCAGGAAACCAACGCTTGTTTTCTTTCTTCCTTCTAGTCTTTTTTCTTTACACTTCTGTGCATGTCCTTGTATGTGTTTTTCTTTTATCAAATTAGCAGTAGTATTGCCTGTTTGCTTTTGTTGTATCCAACTTTTTTTCACTTCTTTATCCCATTATAGTGTGAACATTTTCTTGTGTCACTTTGTTTCGAGATTTTCTTAAATGGCTACATAACGTTCCAATCTATGGGCACGTGTGTCATAATTGATTTGATGTTCCTCTGTATCTGGATATTTAAGTTGTTTGTAAGCTTTGATATAAATAATGCTGAAGTAAATCTTCTTGTAAGTTAACAGCAGATCAGTAGACAGCACCCACTACGTGTTGGGTGCTTCTCTAAGGACTTCATATACATAAAGTATATATAGGCCTTATCCTGATAACAGCCCTGTGATGGAAGTTACTATTATTATCCTCATTTTACAAAAGAGGAGACTCAGAGCAGAAGTTAAGTCACTTCCCTGAGGTTACCTGAGGAGTGGGGGATGGACCCCAGGCACAGGGACCCCAGAGTCCACTTCCTTCATCACTTCCATGCCTCAGCATCACATCTTTCAGTGTATGGTGATTTCCTTAAGATGAATTCCCAAACACAGAGACAGTTCCGAGGCTCTGAACCCATCTTTAAGGCTCTTTATGCATATGAAAATATTTCTGTCCAAATAAGGTCATACCAATCCACAGCAGGAGTGGTGTGTGAATGCACATTTTCCTGAATCCTCAAAAAATGAATACAAATGTTTTGTTTTGTTTTATTTTTTTTTTCGGTACTTGGGCCTCTCACTGTTGTGGCCTCTCCCATTGCGGAGCACAGGCTCCAGATGCACAGGCTCAGCGGCCATGGCTCACGGGCCCAGCCGCTCCGCGGCATGTGGGATCTTTCCGGACCAGGGCACGAACCCGTGTCCCCTGCATTGGCAGGCGGATTCTCAACCACTGCGCCACCAGGGAAGCCCTGTTTTGTTTTAAATACTAGTAACAACATCGTCAATTGAGAAAAGGAAATGCTATTATTATCCCAAATTGGATTTCTTTGTGAATCACAGAATTTTGGAGTAGAAAGGGACATAAATATCCTTAGGTTCTGTCTCTGCAATTGACAGACAAGGAAGGCCTGGTGTCTGGAATTCATGGGGGCTTGTGAATCATGCTACCGTCATGCAGAGCTCTAATCAGCAGCAGACCCTGGACCTGGGCACTCAGAGGCAGGGGTCCATGTGGTGGGTGAGACATGGGCTCTGGAATAGAGAGAACTGTTCTGAATCTCAGTTCTGCCCCAAGGTGTGAGGCTGGTGAGAGAAGCTGAATAAGCCCATTGGACCTCTTGTCCTCACTCAGCTCCCTGGAGACATTAGGACTCGATGACTCACTAATCCTTAGCTATGTTTATTGAGTTCACTAGGCACCAGGTCCTGTGCCAAGTACTTTGCACATGCCATCTCGTTTCATTCTTGCATCAGCCCTGGGAATGAGACACGTTACTATCATTGGTTTAGAGATGAGCAAACAGGCTTGGCCCTGGTTACTTGGGCAGGCTCAGTGGAGTTCCGTTGGCACCCAGGCTGTAGGATTGTAGTGGCTCTGTGTGTATCTGTGTCAAGTGTTTAGCACAGGCCTGGCAAACAGTAAAGGTTCAGTAAATATTTGCTCTTAATGCTGGTTACAGGACCTATCAGTTTGTGAATATGTAATAGTGAGAGAGTCTTGAAGCCTCAGGAAGTCCCTGGATGATGACAGGAGGGAACCTAATTTTGAAACCTTTTTTGCTTTAAATTAGAGAGGTGAAAATAAAAAAGACTGATATGGTTCCTTGGAGATGGAAAAAATTTTTTTGCTCTATTTGAATTGAAATGTTCCCAGAGTAAAGCTATCCAAGATTCTCAGAATTATATATTTTATGTATTTTAAAAGAGTACAAGGCCCTTTGTAAGCACACTTGATGCCATAAAATTTAGGATAGCTGGTCCAGCAATATGTGGTTCTCCCCTGCTCCCAATCTTTAAAAAGGAAAGAGGGCTTGTATATCAAGTTGGGGTTTTGTCTGGAGACAGTTTCGTCATTGAGATCGGCCTGGTCCCTGTGTGGACTGTGCGTCTCCATCGACAACAGTCACAGACCATGTGGCATTTGGAGTGAGACGAGGTGGCCACTGACAGGCCTCCTGGATGTTGGCTTAAATTAAGGCCAGGGTGGCAGTGGGTGTGACTGTTTTTAATACTACAATTACACCTCACTTCTCCAATGGGAAAGGTTGTTATTGCCCATGGGACTTGTGATATTTTGAAATGCAAAGACCTCAAATTCCAATTTGCTGGTGCGTTTGCGGTGGAATCATCGCTTGCCACGTTGCAGTAGAATGCTCCACTGTGCACCAGGCCTTGCCTTTCCAGTCTATGCAACACAATGAGCAGCGACCCCCTTCTCAAATGTCCCAGGAAAACACCGGATCTTAGAATTTACTCCATCCCTGTCATGCACTATACCTAGCAACCTCCCCTTTCCGAGCCCCCATCCTCATCCCCGTCCCCAGCAATCTGAGTCAGGTCAGAGGCCCTGGTGCCTCCCCTAGTGCCTTCCTGCCAATAACTGACTTAGCACCAAGTGCTCATTGATGGTGGATGGCTGGGAGGACTCAAGAACACAGAGGGAAAAAACTAGCTCACAAAAAATGCTGATTATTAAAATTTCCATTGATGTATATAAAATATTTATGAGACTGGCAGTAGCAATATAGAAAACTGCAGTAACACCTTTAGTCTGGTAGAGGGAGGTTCAGTTAGTGCTAGGGGAATAACAAAAGAGTATTAGGGTAACGCAGTCCTTTAACATGCCTGTCACCTCTTGGCTGTTAAACAGTGTTGATCTTTTTCTCTGCCTCTTCGGGCTTGATTTCATCATTTCCCCCCATCACTTTTCCCAGTGATTAGTTGAATCAGAGTGATTTTTATCATACTCATCCCCTATTTAAATTACTCTCCACTATGCAATTATCCTATCACAGAAAATCCTATTTTTCTCCCCATCAGATGTCTGAAGTAAATGTGAAAGCCATAGTCGCCTGCCCATTACATAACCTCTGTCATCTGATGGATAATGGACTATATGTAACTTTTATTTTTCAGGCTAGCAAATTACAAATAACCTTAGCTTCAATAATTGCCATTAACATAATGGTGCCATCATTATGGTAGCATTTCTTAACTAATATTTTCTAGCACTTTTTAATGCCACTGGCTTAAATAATTTTTTTCAATTCCCCTCGGAGACTTGATGTAGGTTGTTTTAACATTAAACCACATCAGGTGTGATGCAGCAATGCTGCTCTTTGCTTTTGTGTATAAATATTGCAACCAAAGCATCATCTCCCAACTTCTTTGTTCAAACATATTCATGCTACCAAGCCCTCAATTAATGTTGCTGAGCAATTTATCAAGTATTAAGTCCCTATGAATGGACAGGAAATGGAATCAATTTGTTTTCAGTTCATTAACATTTCAAGGGAGATATTTCATATGTTGGACATGGAGGAAGTGATATGTTCTCTGCCAGCTGTGCACTCCCGTTGGGCCGTGTCTAAGTGACACCTGGAAGTGCTCGGCTGTGTTACAAGTCAGAGCTCATCTGAAATATTGATAGGAGGCAAATTTGACACAGCTTCCCTTTTTTCTGCTGATGGTGACAAACTCTTTTCCCTGATGATGGGAAGGGAGAAGGCAAAGGATGTGCATTCCATGGCAGTGGTGACAGGGACAGGCTGCCACTGCCTTTCCTTTGTCTTTAAAATCTGAGCCTTCAGTTGAAGTAGCACAAACCATCATGCAGATGGAAGGATAATCTGAGGCTCCGGGGAATTCCAAGCAGGCACAGCTAACCGTGCAGTTGGAGGAGAATCTGTAGGAAATAGATCTGGATAACTGTGGGCATCTCTGATTATAGAGGTAAACTTTTAGGACAGATTCCAACACAGCCAGTGGGAAGTCATGATCCTCTGATTTCCGTATGGTCCATATAACCCAGATTAGCAGCACACCCTGAAAAAAGTAGATAAACCAAGGAAATGACAAACAAAATGACTTCTTAGAGAATTTATGAATTTATACTAGTGCTCTCCAGAATGGTTTTCTAAGGGTGAATCCCCCAGTATGGTTTTTTGCCTTTGATTGTGTGGAGCACCTTTGGTGTTATCACACTAATCTGCGCCAGAATTGTAACATCCTTCTGGCTTCCCTGGTGTTCCTGGGTTCGGGCCAGGCACTGATCCATACAGCTTTCTCTGCTGGGCTGTACTGAGTGCAGGCCTCCACAAACGTAAACACTTTTCAAAGAGACAGAAAGGATTCTAGGATGGTATCTATTTTCGTAGCATATTAGGCAAAACATTAAGTATTTTATTTGCTGTTCAAATTTATTTTCTCCCCCAAACAATTAATTAGAAGTGGCTAAACAAAGAAACTTCATTGGGGACTCTGAAAGGACATAGCAAGCAAGTTGCAGCTAAACTCACTAAGTGAAGAGTCTAGTCTATTGTTTCCAAACTTTGGATAAGATATTTCATAAATTTTAAAAGCACTCTGAAGCTCATACCTGCAAACAAACTTAATCCTGTTTCACTTATTTTCTGATTTATATTGATAAAATGATAAATTGAGCCCTTGAAAAAGAGTGTTTTGCTTAAAAATAAACATCTGTGCTTCTTAGGAAAAGCTAAAAGAGACTAGATTATATATTAAGGTTTTTTCCCCTTCCTATAGCTACCTGCTGTTCATTGCGGAACTGATTCCCATTATAGCTGTACTGTGGAAAGTAATTGCTGTTGTACAGTAATTCAATTTCAGTGTATTCACGCATCAGTTCACCGATAGGGGCTTATCTGGAGAAACCTGGGACTTGAAGGCTTTTTATCGAGAAATTCCACATGCAGCAAGACATTTTTCCTAGGTAACGAATATCAGTTTTTGCGTTTAATAAACATTTACCTTCCCAGAAAAATGAATATTTTTTCCCCTGCAGAAGAGATTTACGCCAAACTTCCAAAAAGCCAGAGGTTACTATTAAAGTGACTTCCTCCAGCTGTTTTTTTGACTGGTACGTGTCTACATATGTATGACTATAAAACACATTTATGTTTTTATGTAAATATATACACTGAGGCATGAAAAGCAGGATGCACCCAAGGAAGGCATGCTCTGACCAAAAATATGTGCTGCAGAAGCGTTTCATATCTACAGGGACTATGCAAACACTTGTGGTATAAAAACTCATCTATATCAGTAGGCATTGTGAAAATTGTTGGTGAGGCTGCTTTCAAAAGCATACCCATTAAGTTGGAAATGAAATCAACCATTTTGTTTACAAATTTCTAAATTAAGGAAAGATTCTTAAGATGGAACTGATTCTCCCTGTATAAAATGACTCTTAGGTCATAAGGACTCTTTTAATACTAAGTCCAAAATAAACTAAGGTCTTGGGAGTTGAATATACTGAACATTGCTAGGATGGACTTTAGTTATCAACCAATGGAGGTAGCTGTACTTATCTAAAAAGATTTTTCTGCCTTGTGTTCATTTCTGATCTTATCTCAGAATTTCAAAACTTGTTCCTTGAAAAAGGAGTGATTTTGTTTCAGAAAAAAAATATGTTTTCAGTCACAAATGGAGAAGGAAAAGACTATTATTTTTTTGTGTTGCTGTATCTTGTGACCTATTTGCCCTTCCTTCCTTCCTCCCTCTTTCCCTCCCTTCCTTTCTTCATTCTTTTTTTTTTTGTTTTTGGCAAACTGCTTTGCAAAATTCCATACATATGTGTAAGGAAATTTAGAGCAGAAACCTCAAACCAGAAGAAACAAAAAATAGCGACAGTCTGGATTCACCAGTTTTGATGAGGTCAGCAAACCATCCTTGGTTAATGGTTGAGGGCAAAACCACATGGATCCATGTGGTCTTCGTGGGTTTCACCCCAAATGGGGTTGGGGTTTCCTCTAACGTACTTCAGATTGTATCAACCTGAGCCTCACAGGGAGGCCCAGAAGGCTGCTTTCCTGCCCACATTGAGAGTAAGCAACCAGCCCATCTCCTGAGGGAGATGCTCTTCCTGTAAAGTGATGGAAGGAGAACGGCCAGGCATTTTTTATCTGTTTCATCTCCAGTCTCCCCAAGCCCTTTGTTTTCCATCAAGCCTGTATGGGGAGTTGGGTTGGCTTGGTGAACTGCATCCTAGCTTTCCTGCCTATTCTGGGGCTTTTGCCCTGTAGAGTTCTTTGTGGGTAGAACCACTGTGCCAAACCCTCCCCAACTTCATGGTTATTTGTCCCATCCCAAATATTTGACCTAAAACCTCCTTTTGCAAAGCTATGGAAGACTTTGTTTTGGGTTTTCTATGTAGCTCACCTTACCCATGTTGGTTTTCTTATGTTTTTTGCTTTGTTTTTAATGATTATTCTATACAGATTCACTGTAAAAGAAAAAAGAATGTGCAGAAAAATATAAAGGAAAAATTAGATACCATAGCCCCATGAGGTATTGAAAGGCACTTGACATCTTTCCATACCTTTTGTTTTTAAATATCTTAATTTTTATGCCAGATAAAAATGTTTTCTTTCTATTTGTGTATATGTTTATGCATATACATGTATATATGTAAACTTCTAAAACATTGGCTTATTCTTTCTTGTAACCAGATTTTAAAAAATTTTATGTGTTGTGGACATCTTTCCACATTAATGAATATATATTTTTATTCCTTTTCTTGACTGTATAATAATCTGCTTTCTAGATGTTTCAATCAAGGAGTTCTCTCTTGGCGAACACTGATGTCATTTAGTGTTTTAGTATTATAAGCAATAATATGATAAACTCTCTTGCAGAGAAACTTTTTTCCATTTATTTGATGCTTTTATTAGGATGTATTCCTAGAATTAAAATCAAGGCTTTTGGTATACCTTGCCAGCTTCTCCAGATACCACCCACCGGCTTGTGCTCCTACCTGTGTGGTTGGAGAGGTACTGTTACTCCACTTTCTTCCCTAACATTTCACTATGATTAGTCTTTTGGTTTTGATCAATCTTACAACAAAAAGCAGCATCTCATTTTACTTTATTTTTTGTAATTACTCACTGTTTGGCATGTTGGGTCCTTTCTGGCTCCCTACCTGCCCTACACCAGGGTTTGAGGCAAATTACACAATGTCACAGAGCATGGGTGCAGTGTCACAACATAGAGAAGGTGACCTGGGTGCTGGTCCCTCATCAGCTCATAGAGAGGTGTGCCCAGGCACTTGCTTGGTATATCTTCCCATTTGTTTACGTTGTTTTCAGTTTCTTCCATCAATGTCTTATGATTTTCAGAGTACAGAGGAAATACTTTCAGCTTTTCACCACTGAATATGATGTTGCCTATATGTTTGTTATATATGGCCTTTATTATGCTGAGGTATGTTTCCTCTATACCCACTTTATTTTTATCATAAATGGATGTTGAGTTCTGCCAGATGCTTTTTCTGCATCTACTGAGATGATCATATGATTTTTATTCTTCAATTTGCTAATATGGTATATCACATTGATTGATTTGTAGATATTGAACCAGGTGGTTCTGACCCTGCCTTCTTTCAAACTACTGCTGCTGTGCTGAGACTCAGAGCATGTGAGATTTTGCTTGTGCCCCTTAGGAGCAGAGTCTCTGTTTCCTATAGCCCTCTGACCCTTCTGTACACAAGTCCCACTGGGCTTCAAAGCCAGTAGTTCTGAGGGGTCATCTTCCTGGTGCATGACTCCTGGCCTGGGGATCCCAACGTGGGGTTCAGACCTCACTCCTTTGGAAGAACCTCTGCAGTTACAATTATCCTCCTGTTTGTGGATAACCTATCTGGGGGTGTGAGTCTGAACTATATACTGTGTCTCTACCTCTCCTACCCATCTCATTGTGGTTCCTTCTTTGTATCTTGAGTTGTGGAAAGTCTTTTCTGCTAGTCTTCAGATCATTGTAAGTAGTTGCTCTGTAAGTGGTTGTAATTTTGGTGTGCCCGTTGGAGGAGGTGAGCTCAGGGTCTTCCTACTCTGCCATCTTGGCTACACACCTCTCCCTCCCTCCCCACTTTCCTATTTGGTTGGATCTGATGAAGGAAGACTTGATTTCTGGACAGGGCAAGGAGGAAATGAGTGTTGTGAAGCCATGACTTAGCAGAAAAACCATTTCTTTCCCCGGTGTTCTCTGTGCCTGGCTGAAGGAGCTTTTGGTCATAACGTACAGGCTTGATGCTAGAACTAGGGTGTGTGCCTCCAGGCCTGGCACATGTTTCTCTTCATGTGGCAGATGGTAAACATGGGCAGCTCACCACCCCCAGGAAATGGAACAAACTGATGTTATGAGCAAGTTCAAGAGGCTTTTTGTAAATTAGGGAGTGATGTCATGTAGGAGAATTTGGAGTGATGCTGAGAGCAGTTGCCAAACCCTTTCCCCTCATCTGGGTTTGGTGTTGTCACAGCTGTAGTCTGCCTGGGTCAGGGCACCCACCTAGAGCCCTGCCCCACCCCTACCAGCATTAGCTATCACAGCATCCTGTTTATTTCTTTAGACATGTTTTGAAAGCTGTACTTCGTTTATCTCAGTTTTGACTTGCATATTGTCAGTCTCCACCCTAGAACTCCACTGTCATGAGGGCGGGGACCTTGATGGTCATGCTTCCTTTTATATCTTCAGGACCCAGGCAGGGCACTTGGGTGTCTGTGAATGAATGAACTGGCCACAGTGGTAATGATGCTGTCATGCTCCTGCTTGGGATGAGTGTCTAAGCACCAGGACATGGGGCTGGTTAAGGTCTCAGGCATTTCCTGTGTGTTTCTTGCCCTCTGCTCCCCACCAAATGATCCAATTCTCCTCTGCCTCACATGTGAAGTTTGGATTTGGTTTATCTTGTTCATGGTTTATATTATGTTTCTTTACAACAAAGAAAAAGAAAAACAATTTCCTTTTGCATCCAAAGTGAAATGTCACTTAAAATCGTATTTCCTGTTTTCATTGCCTACTTTTATTCTCCATTTACAAAATTGGTTTTGAAAGATTTCCTGTCACTTAGGTCAAGACCCAGTGGACCAAGCAGCCTGGAGAAGAGGGGCTCATGGCCACAGAGACCCTGTGTGAAATTACAGTGCTGGCCCCTACTGTTAGCCAAGTAACAATTACACCCCATCTGGGAGCCCATGTGGAGATGCTGGGCTCGCCCTGTGGTGCTCTGACTGACTTGCTCACTGCAGCTAGAAGAACAAGGTGTCGTGTGCAGGTAGATGACATGCATGACATTTTGAAGCAAAGTGAATGGGTCAGGGAGAGCTGAACACAGCAGAATCGCATCAAAAATCTTCTGATCTTCCAGATTATTACATGGTTGTTCCAACAAAACAGACCACGTAGAAAATAATGCCACTTAATTTATACCCAGGCAAGGTGAAAGAAATCTTAAAAGGTTTGTGGGTGGGGGGAAATTATGGTGAATCACTGAAGTGTCACCATCAATATATCCAAATGACAGAATAAAGCAATAATAATAATGATGATGATAATAATAATAATAATAAAAACCCACTAGCTATAATTGTATAAATTACTGGCAATGAATCAAAGCTTTTTAGAAATGTTTTGAATGTGTATTTAGGATGTTTAACTGAGGATGTGTTGCCGGCATCCGTTGTTTTTTTTTGGTCTTTGCTCAGTTTCCCATATGGAGGTAAGGAGCAGCTGGTCCTGCAACACAGCGAGGTTATGTATGTTTTCTAAATTAGGTTATGAGGGGAAAATGAAAGGGTAGTTAGGAATTCAATGGCATTTCATTTATACTGCATTCAGGGGAAGGTTGACAGCCCTTTCGAATAATCAGAGTCTTTGTTAAAAATCAGCTGGGATATCCTTGATTGCCTATCCCAAGCTGTACAGGCTGCTTGAACAGACAAATAGAGCTTTGTACAATCGAGGGCAAATGGGGATTTTGTGTGTGTGTGTGTGTGGTTTTTAATTGATATTTTTATGTGTCAGTTGGGGAGGAAAATCATATCCTTGGGAATATACTTAGAAAGCCTCCCTCACTGTGCACCTGGTGATTCCCAAGCATCCATCTCATCAGGTGTTTGATGGTTTTGCAGAGAGGGACTTCTTCAGGGGCCCTAGAAGTCCGTGGTGGCATCAACAAGTAGATCCCCATCTAGGTCACGGTGCGAAGTTGCTTATCAACATGCCAACACCAGCCGTCTCCTTCCCCCAAGCAGGTGTCTCTGGACTAGGCAAAGGTACTGGCAGTGATTTTACCAAGAGGTGAGCAGACAGGTGCCAGCTGCTGAGGGACGATGGAAGTAGCCCCAGGCAGGAGCACAAGCAGACTTGCAGGGGGCAAAGCCTGTAGGAAGCTGTTTGGCCGGCTACATGGTGGCCTCTGTTATGGGGCTGTTGTAGCCCTTCATCCTATCTTCTTGAGAACTTTCCCCAAATGGCTCAGTGAACCTCTTACATTGCTGTGTTGGGAGTCTGTCACTACAGTCTCTTGGCCATGATCTGTGGTCCACGTGGGGAAATCATACATGGTAGAGATGAATTGACTCTAGGGAAGTGTATTTAGCCTTCTTCTCTTGGCAAAATGAACATAGAGTGGGGTGAGTAGTGGTTCACACTCACAGGAATTGCTTCAGTGGTGATGGGGAAAGTCACAGACAGGTTTTACTTGATCTTCGTGGGCTTTGAGAAAAAAAAGAAATCACATATGCAAATATGAAGTGATGTAAAAATGTCCAGATTTAAAACTTGAAAAATTGAGAGGTGTAGCCACCCGAGGCTCCCATTCCCACATAGTGACAGTCCAAGTGAACTGCCCAGTTGGTTGATTTCCATGCTGCTTCCCTGTCATATATGTTGCCACTCTGTCCCCCCAAAGCACTGAGTTGGCAATCCTTGGATTAGTTAGATTAGGGCCACAGCCTTTTAGTGAACATAGCAGAGTGTTTTGGTGTATGAGGTCTGAAAGCTCATAGGCAGGATATTCGCAGCATTTACAATTTACTCTGCAGAAACTAAGCAGTAGTCATTGTCATTGTCACAGTATGGAGGGCTTCTCTTTTGCTAAGCCACTATGCTATGCTCTACATCTGTTATGTCATTTAAATGTTACCATCCTGTTTTGGATTAAAAACTCTTTGGCTGGAAGCAAGGATTGTTCACAGGACACAGGATAAGAAAGCATTATAAGGAGCAAGGATTTCTTTTTCTTTCAAGTTTGTGATCCACCGGATGGGACTGTTTCTGAGATTTTTCTTCACCTTTAACATTTTAGAATTTTAACCTTTGTTTTTTGGTCTCTTACCCATAAGTCCTATTTGTTTCATTGTGCCTTTTCTCCCAGCTCAAAGAAGACCTGAGCCGTGTAAATAATTCCCGGTCTGGTATCATTGAATCAAGAAACAGAAATCAGAGTGATCCTCTCTCTTCCTAAATCCCCCTCCCCCCAGCACACACTTTCCTATTAGAATGATGACTGGGACAATATCACACATGAAGAAGGGTATGAAAAATGTTCAGAGTGGTTACATTTGAATATGGGGCACTTATCTCTCTGTGCAGGCACCTGATAGAAAAAAATAATTCATCAAACTTTGTTCAAGAAAAAAGAGCATTAAGCCTTCATCAACAACAATATCAAGAGCTCACCATGGCAGGAATGGGATAATAAAGGAGTTATTTTACCAGAATTAACAGGAAGAAATTAGCCCTATGTATCCTTCCTTTTTATCACAGTGTGGTACATTTGCATATTTTGAAATTTCACATTAGCATAGTCAGTGATTTTAAATTAGATTCTCACATTTCCTCTCTGATGTTTGTCATGTGTATAACTTGTCTTAATAACTGAGTTGTTAGCATTTCAAAAACAGTTATCTAATCATTGGCTCAACCCTGAAAACACAGCGCCCAGTTTACCTTTGCAATTTTTTAACAGCTTTACTGACATATAACTCACATATGATACAGTTAACTCACTTAAAGTGTAGAATTCAATGTTTTTTGGTATATCCACAGAATCTGTACATCCATCACCCCAAGATTTTCATCAACTCAAAGAGAAAACCCTGTACCCGTTATCAGTCCTCTTTGTTCCTCCTTTCCATTCCTCCTTTCTGTATCTATAGATTTACCTATTCTGGACATTTCATATAAATGGAATCATACAGTGTGTGGTCTTTTGTGACTGGTTTCTTTCACTGAGCATGATGTTTTCAAGGTTTACCCATATTGCAACAAGTATCAACACTTAATTCTTTGTTATGGTCAAATATTATCCCACTATACAGATATACCACATCCGCTTATTGTTTATCCATTCGTCAGTTGATAGTCATTTGAGTTGCTTCGACTTTTTAGCTATAATGACTAGTATTGCTATGAACATTTGGGTACACGTTTTTATATGGACATATGTTTTCATTTCTTTTGGGTATATATAGGAATGGGTTTGCTGGGTCACATGGTAACTCTGTGTTTAACCTTTTGAAGAACTGTCATACTTTTTCTAAAGTGGCCGTATAATTTTACATTGCTACCAGAAGTGTGTGAGAGTTCAGACTTCCCTATATCCTTGCCAAGACTTGTTATTTGTCAATTTGGTTATAGCCATCCTGGTGAGTGTAAAGTGGTATCTCATTGTGTTTTTGACTTGCATTTCCCTAATGACTAATAATGTTGAGCATCTTTCATGTGCTTATTGTATATCTTATTTGTGTTTCTTCCTTGGAGAAATTTCTATTCAAATCCTTTGCCCATTCAAAAATTGTGTCATTTGTCTTTTTATGAGTTATTTGTATTCTAGATACTAGTCCCTTATAAGATATACAATTTGAACATATTTTTTTTCCTATTTTTATGGGTTGTCTTTTTAAGTTTCATGATGATAGTCCTTTGTAGCGCAAAAGTTTTTAACTTTGACAAAGTCTAATTTATTTATTTTTCCTATTTTGTTGCTTGTATTTTTGGTATCATATCTAAGAAACCGTTGCCTAATCCAAGGTCTGTCTTTGTTCTTTTCTAAGAGTTTTATAGTTTTAGCTCTTACATTTAGGTCTTTGATCCATTCTGAGTTAACTTTTGGATTTGGTGTGAGGTGGTGGTCCAACTTCATGTTTTCCATGTGGATATCAGTTGTCGCAGCATCATTTGTTGAAGAGTACCCTTGCAATTTAAGGTGAGTTCCCTTCAGCTCTGACATTTAATTGACCCAGTACTATTACCTAGAGAGCTGGATCCCTATAGCTGTAATCACAACAGTGCTGTTGGGCTGACTCTGACAAGCGCGTAGTAAGCACTTTACGTGTTGTCTGATTTTATACTCACAAACCCCTCTGAGATGGGTCGAGTTATTACCAGTTATTAACCCATGTGTCAGGTGAAGCAATTGAGGCCCAATTTCTTATTATTATAAGAAAACTATTATACTGTAGGTTGTAGGTAGTTGAGATTTCAACCCAGGCAGGCTTCTTTCAACCTCTGTGCTGTACTGCCTGTCCTTAGGTTCTTTTTTTTTTTTTTGTAGTACGCAGGCCTCTCACTGTTGTGGCCTCTCCCGTTGCAGAGCATATGCTCCCGATGCACAGGCTCAGTGGCCATGGCTCACGGGCTCAGCCGCTCCACAGCATGTGGGATCTTCCCGGACCGGGGCATGAACCTGTGTCCCCTTCATCTGCAGGCGGATTCTCAACCACTGCACCACCAGGGAAGCCCTGTCCTTAGGTTCTTAATAAGATCCCATAAACAGTGGCTGCCTGGGACCAGGAGCTATGCTAAGCACTTAAGGTGAATGATCTCAGTACTTTTCAGAGCACAAAGTTCATCAGAATAGCCCAGGAAGGTTGTTATAAAGAAGATGCCATTTCACACTTCTAAATTTTAAAAATTTATATATACCTATTATGACAACAAAAGGGGTATAATTTGTGCCATGGAAAACTTTAGTGGTGCAAGATTCTAACAACAGCATACACCCACCACCTCCACGTTAGCTGTTTTTTCTTTTCAATCTGACTTGCTGGAATAAACTATGGTCCAACAACAACAACAACAAAAGAATATGCCATTTCAGTCATCTAAGAGTTTGCAATTCCTATAAACTCATAGTTGGTGTTCCTGTGGCTGGTCAAGGGACCACATTCCAGGCAGAAAGGGATTTGCCTATTGGTTCTCAAGCTTGGCTACACACTGGAATCACTTGGAAGCTTGAAAAAATACTTACGCCCAACCCCTCCATCTGGGATTCTAATTGACTTGGTCTGGGGTGTAGCCTTGTCAGGGAGAATTTTCAGAAACTCCCCAGAGGGTTCTAATGTGCAACCAAGTCTGAGCAGTGCCATCTCATCCTGCACTGAGCTCCAGGGGTAGCCATTTGAGTCTACTTTTAGAGGTGACTTCCAGAGGCTAACTGATTTGTCCAGGGTTACACGGCTACCAAGTGGAAGAGCTGGGATTTCAGTCCAGGCCTATCTGATTCCAAGTCCAGCTCCTAACCCTTGTGTCGCACCCTACAGTGGCTTCCCTTCTGAAGGCAATTTGAAAGGGAGCCTGAATGAAGTGGGTGGCGTCCCCTGGTCTCAGCGAGCCTTTGGAGAGGGTCCTCTGACACCTGTGCCCCTGGGGTGCTAGCCCCCCCAGCCATGCCCTCCCCATGCAGGGGCTGTGTTCTCATGTGGCGTGCCTGTGGGACCTGGGTACAGATATTCACTTCTTGCCACTTTAAGAGGATCTGGATGTGGTGTCCCAGTCTCTCTAAATTAAGTTCGCGTTCTCTCATTTATCAGGTTACTTCATGAGGGAATTGGGCAGGGTGAACAATGCTTTCAACTAAAGCCTGTTGGGAGTGGGACAAAATGCTCATTTCTTTGAGAATCCCTATGGTTTCAAGGAGGAGAAAATAAAGGTTTGAGAGTAGGGGTGCAATTTATTTGTCTTCTCTTCTTCCCCTAAGCCACCTCCATCCCTATAAGGCCTGCGTGTGGGTATGAGTACTCACCTCATCTGCCCTGTCTGTCCTCAGCCCTGGATGCTTTACCATCCTACGCCCTTTGTGGACTGTGAGCTGTATCCCATGAAGTGGACAGCCTGGGACCTTGGGTTGGCTCCTGTGGGAACTAGATTTACAGCCTAATTAGGAAATGCTGCTGCCTCCCTAGAAGGAGTTGAAGGCTACTGGGGGAGACAGATACTGAGTTAGAAGTTGGAGGAGTGGGGAAGGCTTAGAGGCGAGAAGTCCAGGCTGCTCAGGTGGTGCCCACCCAGGGAGCTGAGGAGTGATGAGGAAAATACCCCAGGACATAGGAGATGGCAAACGGAAGGGGCTCTGGGAAGGAGGAGCAGCACATGTGAACCTGGAGAGGGAGCAGAGCACAGGGCAAGTTGAAGAAGTTGAAAGGAGGGTGGAATGGGGGATGGGGTTGGAGAGAGCAAGACGGGGGCACTGGGAGGTCTGTGAGTTGATGGGACCACTTGGGACCTGCTGCAGTTGGATAAAGGAGATCTATTTGTGTGGTTATTTGAATGCCTCCTTTGACCCCCTCCCCCACCTCCAGCCCCTACCGGGTCAGTGGCTGGGTCCATCTTGCTCCCTGCCTCACCCCAGCACCTCACCACCAGGCTTGCGGAGCCAGTAGGTGTTCACTGAAGAGTTGGGGTGTCCTGCTGAGGATGCCAGAAACTGTAGGAGGGTTTGCATTTCTGTCTCTGCATCACTCATTGGCTGTCTAACTTTCCCTTTGTGGTGAGGGCAACACTGCCTGCCGTCTTCCCCACTTTTCTCTCTGCTTTTGATTTATTTTCACCCACCCCTCCCCTCAAAAAAGTTTTCTGCCCTTTCAGTAATCAGAAGTGGTGCTGTGCGAGGGCTCCTCCGAATCTCAGTGGGAGGCTTGGCTCCTTTGTCCTCTGTCCCTCTCCTCTGGCTGAGTACGCTTTGTTGGCTGGAGAGAACTATGCCAAGAGCCCAGCTTTATTTTCACCTACATTTAGCAGATCAGTTCAGACTGTCTGACTTTGGGGAGTCTGACCCACCCCTCTGAGGTGTCAGCTCCTTGCGGTAGCAAGGTGATGTGGATCTTCCTGTCATTGCAGTGTTTTCCCAGGGGCCAGGGGGCGATGCTCCAAGGCTTCGTTTGGTCTTCTTGCAGCCCTGGCTTGTCTGAGGAAAGGCAAAGATGCAGATTAGAGAGAACATTTGGGGAAGAAAACTCTGTTGGTAACCTGAGCTCATCAGCCCCAGACTTTCAGTAGGGTGTAGGCTGGTGTCCAGTGTGGGCAGCCTTAGGCCAGCCTCTAATGAAGTGACGTGGGTGGGAAGCCCAGGGGTCACACATACATAGCTGCCAGACAATTTTAATAGTTATATGTATATTTTAATCCTTCATAGAACAGATATAACTGCCCTTTAAAGCAAATTTATCTAAGCTATGTGAGTTGATTTAAAGAAATGCAGCCAGGAAAGGTGAGATGAGGAGACTGGTTGGGGCATGGTTTTTGGGGTGGTTGTAGACTCCCTAGGACTGTGTCATTAGGGAACAGGACCGGTGAGATGTACTGGATGTAAACAAAGCAACCCATACTGAGCTGGAGTGAAACAATGCTTAAGAAATAGAGTAAGACTTATAGCATAGTAGTATCTATATAAATTAAAAGCATGTAAAACAGCATGTATTTTGCATAAACATACACACAGTTCAGGATGTCTATCGTATTCATTAGAGGTTGTGTCTATGGGGGCAGGGGATAAGTATGTGGGTCAGGGCTGGAGGGGGAAGTATGAATCAAGAGGGGGCTTTGCATGATGATAATACGCTAGGTGTATGAGTAACTCAACCTTCTGTATGAGTAACTCAACCTTCGGTATAAGTTGTAGGTACACACACACACACACACACACACACACACACACACACACACACACACAGAGTGAGCTATAGATAGACATACATCTGTCCACAGGGTGGTAGACTGAGAAGGTGAATAGTATGGTGGTATGCTAACATATGAAGTTTGAGCAATAGTGTAAAGGTAGAATGATAACCTATATAATGAACGTTTCTTACTTTTTTTGTATCTGGCCCCCACCTTGTGCTTTACACAGTATTGCATTTTGTTTTCTCAACAGCCTTATGAAGTAGGTAGTATTTTTACCCTTTTCACAGATGAGTAAACTACAGTGGATCCAGGGTCATGGAGGGAAAGCATGGCAGAGCAGATGCAGACCTAGTCCATCTGACTCCAGAGCCCCTGTCCATCATTTCTGTAGCTGCACACCCCCCTTTAGCTTAAGAATTCCTTTTAAATGGGTGCACCTTTAACAACCTGGCTAATTAGTGCCTGCATTGCTTGACTTCTGCTGTCTCTACGTTAGCTGAAACCAGAGTCATCCCACAGTAGTTGAAGGCCCTGTGGGGAATACTAGGTTAGATATTTTGGATGAAGGAAGATTTGTTGCTGCAGCCCTTTTGCTACTCCTGGTAACTTGATTTCATGCCTCTGAAGTCCCAAGCCTTATTGTCTTATCTTTTCCCGTTTTTGTTTGTCATTTGCAGTATTGCCCCAATGTCATTCCCTGTACCACCACCCCCTCCCTCTGCCCCATGAGCCAGCCAGGCAAATAATTATATAACATTGGGCTTCTGTATGTGTGTCTTCCAAGTGATTTACCAGGAAGATGCACAACTCAACTGTGGACAGCCGAATCACCTGGAATGCTTTGTAGTTTATTTCACTGCCCACATGAGTACATCAAGCCATGAAGCCCTTCCAGGTCATTAAGATGTATAGTCTTGCATCCAAAGGGTTTAGGTGCCTTAAGTGAGAGCCTTGTCTGACCTGATGGCTGTTGGCAGGGCTCTGGGAATGCACCCCGAGGGCAAGACAATGCCAGTAAATCATAATCACAATGGAGCACTAGTGAAGAAGTAAACAGTTCTGAAACTGTGCTATAAATTGTCAAGCAGTGATGATTCTGTTTTTTTTATGGAGGTTAAATTACAGCAATCACCAGTGCACAAAGACGCCGCAGTAAGAAAACATTTGGGAACAATGTTTTTCTTCTAAGGCTTGGGTGATGGGTGTGCAGGAATAAAACATCATAACCTGTTTACTGTGGGCCAGAAAGGAAAATATGAACTATAGCCCACTGCATGGGAGAACTCTCTTTCTTTTATGTATCAGGCAGGCTGTGAGTATGTTGCTGTTGCCACAGGGAAAGATGATAAACCTGCCTGGAAGACAACTTCCAACTATGTTTTTCTTCTTTCTATATTCTCTCCATCTCCCTTCCTCTCACCACCCCTCTGTGTGTGGGGGTGGGGGTGGGGGTGGGGAGGTTATATCTATTTGGGCTAGGATAAAATGAACCAGAGAGCAATGCCATCTTAGTGATGACCAGCTTACAGATGCTGTCTTTCTCAAGTTCCTCAGCAAGCCATCAAAAGGACTTATATATGATGGGTCACTTGATTCAGTGGTGAGGAAGAGCTCTCTCAATCCAGGTTGAAACCCTGACTGCCTCTTGACAGCTGTGTGATCTAGGGAAGGTCACTGCAAAATGACAGCAGTAGCTTAACCTCACTTGTGGGGGCCTATAAAACATGTGTACCAATTCTGGAGACACAGGAAGTGCCTAGTAATTGTTTCTTCTCATTATTATTGTCTAGCAGCAGCAGCAGCAGCAGCGATTAGCAGCATCACCACAGATCTTCAGCATCCCTTTGTAGTAGCTGTGCTATTTTCACTAACCTTGGCATTATGTTGCAGTCTTCAGAATTTATGCATAAAGGCAACTGTGTTAACTGTGGAAGTTCGTTTTGTTATTACAGAGAGCTTATCGCCCTCCATTATTCCTCATTTCGTTTACAATGAAATCAGCCCATTCACTGGCAAGGTCTGTTGTAAGATTCTCGCCCTGCCCCCCTCTCCTAGCCCCTTCCTGCTGAGTTCCCATGTGGACCTTCTGCTTGTTCCTTGAACTCGCCAAGCCCAGTACTCTCTGCAGTGCCCTTGCACGAGGGGTTCTCTCTGAATGGAATCTTCCTTGCCAGATCTGGTTCCTCCTTGTTATTCAGGGTTCAGCTCAGCTTCTCCTTTTCTTAAGGTGGCCTTCCTTGGTGAGCTTGCCTAAGATAGAACCTCCTCCTACCCTTACCCAAAACACCACCCTCCCTCTCCTCCCCTACCCATTGTCCTCTCATTGCTTGTTTATGCCTCTTCTTATGAAACTCATCAGTATCTGAAATTACTTTTTAATGTATCTGGCTTTTATTTCCTTCCCCACTAGAATTTAAGCCCCAAGAGGAGGACTGTGTAACCTGTTCACCTAGGACAGTGCTTTCTATAGTGCAGAAACCCAAAAACTATTCCTTGAATGAGGAACAAATGTTTTGCTGATGTGCAGAAGATCAGATGAGAATATTTTACCTATGAAAATATTGGAAACTCACTTTAAATAAATCCTCATTAACAGCCTTTTAAAGTAGGATACCCAACACTTTTTTTTTGACAAGTGAGTTGTAAGATGCACTCTAGTGGGTAGAATTAAAACTACTAGTGACACCACTGGTTCCTGGTAATTACAGGGTGGAAAGTAATATGCGATTTAATCGTCAAACCCTAATTTTCTCATGGCTTTAAAGAGTATAATTTGTGATGACCTGTAAATATTTATTGAATAATTAATTATGAATTTTACATGCATGTTTTTAATGATACTGTAGGGTTATTTTTTGGAGGAACGATTTCCCCAAGGGTGATGAGTAACAGTGCTTAACTCATTTTGATTGTGACAAAGGACAAAGAAAATTGACAATATTGCAAGAGAAATGATTTTAGAAAAGTTAGGTTATAGACAAGTAAAATCCTATTGACTTTTATAAAACACTTAGAAATATTACTTCCACCAATGTTATTCTTTAGATTTGAGCTGATAGTGTACCACTCCCCAACATTTTATTATGAAAAAGTTCAAACATACAGCAAAATCGAAATAGTTTTACCACGAACATCTGTATGCTTATCACACATATCTGTCCATCTACCCATCCCTCTGACCATCTGTTAAAACATCTTATTTTTGGTGCAATTCAAAGCAAATTGCAGACTCCTTGGTAGTATTTTTAACAATCCATTTTTCATTGGAAAAGAAACATGTTTTGTGGAGGTTGGGTTGATATATAAGACTAATATATTGCATGCAAAAGTTTGAAGTGGAGTTAGTGAAATTTTCAGCCTAATTAAACAGGACCCAAAGTCTTCCCGGGCTCTCTCCTTAGATTTGAAATGATATGTTATTATCATGTGCACTATCTTAGACAGATACACTGCTGACACATCTTAAACTTTTGAAAGTGTAAAGAAAGACACAGAAATCCCTCCAGGTATTTCAAACGGGAAGAGCTTGAACACAGAGAATTCAAGGCTGAGGGAACAAATATCAGAGAAAGCCAACTCTAATTTTTAGGAAACCAGGAAGTGTGGGGATCCCAGGGGATGTGCCACCTATGATTTCAGCTGCCTGAAGTACTGAGATGGATGATTTGCTGGAACATGCTGGAAGCTGCTGGCAAAGCCTCCTGCTGCCCTCAGCTGAAGCCCTAATACCTGTGGCTCATTGCTTTAGAGTCAATAGGACTGCTCTGCTTCTGCTCTCCCATGTCTCCCAGGAGGCCTCTCATTGGTTGAATCAAACCTGGACCCTTCCTGGAGGATTCTGGGAAATGTAGTTCCTGGGCTACAAGCCTCTGCTATACAGGGCCAAGGGTGTTATTACCAACAATAAGCACAAGGGTATTTACCAGTAGGAAACTTTATATATATAAAATTCTATATCTAGCATGTTGAGAAAAGTAGTTAGCCACTTCCATAGTTTTTCATGGAATATATCCAGTATTCTAGTGTCATTTGGTGCTACAAATGATAGTATTTTGCTATTGCAAATGTTCAGAATTAAAGTCCATGACTTGTATCCTGCCCTATTAAACTTTAATAAATTCACACTGACCAAAGAAATGTGTTTGGGCGGGTGGACGCATGACTGGAGGAAAAAGAGCTTATATAATGATGCATCCCCAAAGTATATGTTTTCAAATGATCTCTTAAGGGGCCAGGGGTGGGAATCTTTCCAAAGTGCAAAGGAAAACAGGGAAATGATGGGCTGACACAACATGGAGTTGTGTTTACTGGGAAGGACTGTCTGGCCTGGAGCCCTGTGGAATCATTTATGGCCCTGCTTCTGCCCCCAGGGCTCTCCAGGATTCCATGTTAGAACTGCATAATCAGGTTAATACACATTTTGGACAGATTTGAGCTCAAAGGACACCTGACCCTTCTGGCATGGATGTCTGCTGTGTTCTGCCTTCCAAATATCCAACCCCCTGGCTCAGGCAGCTGCACCCTGACTTTCTTTCCTCATTCTAGACAATGGTGGGGGTGGGGTGATGGGTGACATATGGCCCAGGCCTGGGCAATCTGTGTATTTCTCTCTCAGACAGTCATTTATCTCAGGATGGGTGCTTGACTTGGGTCAGCCCAAAGAAACCCCACTAGGGACTTTTTTTGGAAAGATGCGGACAGAGATGCTCTCTTTTCACTAGTGTGGCTCAGCTGCTGGGATATACTGTAGAGGTGCCATAGCTATGTTCCCTTAAGCCCTATAAGGGGAGCGCTTGCTGAGAACAAAGCCCCATAGTGATACAGGCTGTGTGTGCAGGCTCACACATGCAGGCATGGAGCTATATGGTGATAGGGTTTATACTCTGAATCCAGCTGTGGCTACAGCTGGCATTAGGTTGGGCATTTTACTTTTATGAGCCAATTAATTCCCCCCCCCCACTTTATTTATTTATTTTTTCAGGTGAGTCAGTTTGCTCTATCTGTCACTTTCAACTAAATGCGTCTTACACACCACTCATTTAAAAAACCGAAAACCTGAGTCCATTCTATAATTTTACCATAGGGCACCTCTTTTGGACTTAGATGTTTCTGCATTGAGACACTGCCACCCCACCTCCCTTTTTGGTGTCCACCTGTAACCCCCTAAAAGCAGACTTGGTACCCTTTTCTTCAGTACCTTACAGAACTGTATGCTCTCCATAGCAGGAATCAAGTCTACTTTAAATGAATAAATAGCTCCTCTCTCTGCTTTCAGGATTTACTTCTGGGCTGTGACTAATTGAAGCTCCGTATAAGTTAGGGGTCCCCGACCCTCACCTGCACGATGTCCTCGGCACAGGTCACCTCAGCCTCAGAAGTTGCTTAAGGTTCCTATACCTCCTGGCTACATTGTGAACACCAAGCTAATATGACTCTTGACCAACCTACTCCTGTTTGATGCCTCTGGCTCAGATCACACACAAACAAAATCCCTTTTTAATTTTCAATCTCTAGTGTGAAGATTGGCCACCATCAGATCATGTAATAACAGTACCTAAATTGAAACAGATATAAATATGTGTTGCTTCCAGTCCTTTATAAGGGAGTTGAAAAGTAATTACAAGCATGCAAGAACAAAGCCCTGAGAGAATCACTGTGTGGTCTTATTAATGTCTCTTTCATCAAGTCACTTTTGTCAGACTCTGTGTGTGTGTGTGTGTGTGTGTGTGTGTGTGTGTGTGTGTTTGTGTGTGTGTGTGTTGTTTTCCATTTTGGGCATTGGAGTTGGTTCATTCAGATTTGCATTACATAGAGGGAGAGCTATGTTAGCGTTATGATTCCAATACCCTCAAATCATCACCAGGCTGTGCAATTGTAAAATGTGATGTGATTGGGAAAGTGGAGCTTGTTCCAGCTGAACTTGGCTTTGGATTCCTATGATTTTCTGGTAATAGATGCTGTGCTTCCTCCCCCCGCACTCCCATGCCCTTTCTTTTCTATGCAACATCCATTACTCTACTTCCTGGTACTCTACTTTCTGATTTTCCATGGACTCTGCCTCTTCCTAACTCCCAGTCCACAAGGTTTGGAGGGAGCAGATTCCATTTACCTGGTCTGCTCTTTCCTCAGACAGCCACATGGTTTGCCCTGCACTTCATTCTGGTCTCTGTTCAAATGTCAGTTCTCAAAGAGACATTCCCTGGTCACCCTCACTAAGAGCATCTCTGGCCCTTTTAGTCACATGAGCTAATACATCCTGCCTTGTGTAGTAAGCACCTTTGAGTTAGGTGTCTGTTCCTCACTGGTAAAGAAGTCCAGATGGGAATGCTGCTTTTGTTCAAGCTCCTTCAGTGTTTGTTCTCGCTCTGCTCCAAGGTCCTAGCACTCTGACCTCACCAGGGGCTGGTCCAGCATCCCCACAGTAGAGCCCTTGGATAGTTCCCTGACCTAGGCCTGAGTTGGAGCTATAGTGCCTGTCTGCTCTCTGCCAGGTAACTTAACGGAGATTTAGTGGGAGGCTATGCAGAGAGATGATGTGCCTGGATGTGTAAAGTAGAGACAAATTCCAAGTGGGGGTACCCAAACTTCCCTCTGACCTGAAGGGGCCAGGAAGTTTCGTTCACCCTGTCATTTGGTATACACACATGGGGTAACGTGGCAGGGATATAAAGTGTAGGAAAGGGGACCTGGTGTTATTACCATTAAAATTCCATTCTCCAGGAGCTCAAAGTCCTGAGAGGCTGGATATGTTAGGAAACTCTCCAGCAACTGATAGCAGATAGGTACTGAGAGCTTTCTCCATTCATCCATCTGCCGATACTTCTGATAAATGCAAATCTTTACATTGTCTTTGCTCTTGAAATGGCACTTGTGTAATGTATTTAATTACCTGTGCTCCCTCTGTCTTCCAAGCTACAATAAGGCCTTCTTTGTTTTGTTTTTGATTTTTCTTTTTTTTTATAGTCTAAATATGTAGCATAGGGCCTCAGTCAATAATAATAGGTGATAATTGTCAAGTTAATAGAATAATAAGTAACAATTATTGACTGTCTACAATGGCCAGGCATGGTTCTAATCCCATTACATATATAAATTTATTTAATCTTCATAACAATATTGAGGGGTAGTTAGTACTATTTCTTTGTTTTGTAGATGAAGAAACTGACTCACAGAACTATTTGGTGACTTGCCAGAAATCACACAGCTGGCAAGTGGAAGAGCTTGGACTTGGGCCTATATGTATCTATGCAGTATTCACTTTAATAATGTGCAAAAATAATACAGTAGTTGTATATTTTTGCTGTGTCACCTAAACATATTTTAGAATGTTTGTAACAGAGTGTCATAGGCTGCTTATCTACTGCATATTTACTGAACCTTGATTATGTGTAAATGATAAGTATTAGAGAGATTTAAAGATGGGTTGGGCTTCCCTGGTGGCGCAGTGGTTGAGAGTCTGCCTGCGGATGCAGGGGACATGGGTTCGTGCCCCGGTCCAGGAAGATCCCACATGCCGTGGAGCGGCTGGGCCCGTGAGCCATGGCCGCTGAGCCTGTGCGTCCGGAGCCTGTGCTCTGCAACGGGAGAGGCCACAGCAGTGCGAGGCCCGCGTACTGTGGAAAAATAAATAAATAAATAAAGAGGGTAAGTTAGCTTCAGGATCTGAGAAGCTTACAGTCTAGAGTTAGCGATAGAAATCTATTCACAAAGAAGTCCTATGAGGAGATGGGACTGAGTATTATAGTAGAGATACAGTTCTGTTGAAATGTACAGGAGATGGTGGTTGATGCCAGTCTCTGCCAGGAGAGGGCTCTGAGAAGAGGTGGAAAAGATAGGTAAGTGAGAGGGAGAACCATGTGATCATTGACCTAGGAGTAGGGCATCTTCCTGTGTGAAGTTGATGCTTCACAACCTGAGGCCTTGT
The DNA here is from genome assembly GCF_026419965.1 of Kogia breviceps. Classification (NCBI taxonomy): domain Eukaryota; kingdom Metazoa; phylum Chordata; class Mammalia; order Artiodactyla; family Physeteridae; genus Kogia; species Kogia breviceps. Next base: position 35,009,168 of record NC_081319.1, on the reverse strand, counting down.
GTTCCCTCCAAGCCAGTAGATTAGATGACAAATCATTGATAAGAACAGCATTGAACAAATAACTGACCAGCTTAAACTTTGAAAACATCTCCTGGATCCCAGGAGGTAAAACTGACATCAATAAAGAGAGTGTCTAAGGTGATTGGCCAGGACTGGTTTGAGGATGATGAGGTGGATAACTGGCTCCCGGCAAACATGGAGATGTGCCTCTGAAGCCTAATCTGGGCTGGAGCTGCCTGGAAGGGGAGCCACCAGGCCTTGACTCTCTGGTTGTCTGGGGCTCTGAGCAGGAAGCCACGGGGCCCAGAGAGGAGTGTGTCTGGGGAGGCCCCCTCTGTGCAGCTGTGTGTGCACAGACACCCCCACAAATCAAGACAATTTGCTGTCCATACTTTTTGGAGTGAACCCTTCTTGGATAGCAAGCACTTTAAACAGATTTATTGCATTAAAGAAGTTCTTAAACTGTTTTTCCCTCTTGGGACAATGTGTTTAAGCCAAAGTACTTCTATATCTTCAGTGAATTTAAGGCTCACGTGAGAAGCTTTAAATGCAGATTTGTGGGCCCCACTCAGAGGGTTGATTCAGTAAACTTGGAGGAGGACTGGGGCGCCGAAATTTTAAAACTGTCCAACTCTCTCCCCACCTCCACCTGCGAGGCAGTTTCTAGCCAGAGAGGTCATAGAATCTCATTTTGAGAAGCCATGAGCCAGAGCACAAATTTCTCAATGAGGGTATATAAGATATACGTCTACTGAGCAGGAAGAAAATATTAGAATGTTTCTTTTAAAATATCTATCTTTGTATCTGTTTTATAATATATCAATTCATAGTAGAGGAATAGTACATCAAGATAATGTACACAATAGTGACGTTTATGTAATTTGTATATAAATGTACCAGATTTCAGGCATATGCTAACTTTTTTGCTAATAAGAATGTGCATTTAAAAATATTCAAACAGTTTAAAGGAAATTTTGGGGGTTTATCTTGCTGAAATAGGCCAAGCATATTGTGTCACAGATAATTAGAGGAAGTAGTAGCAGGTATTACACTTCATTTATAATTAGTGAATAATAAGTGTTATTATTAAGGTGCACTGCTGAGTTATGCTTGCATTGCCCCTCTCTCTCACCTCTTTGTTTCCAGGAGCCCATCTCCCTGTGATTGCATCAGGGAGTGCTTCATTACCTGGTAGCTGGACCTCTTGATTAGACTGAGTTCCTCCGAGGCAGAGCCAGTATGTCCTTATTCAGCTTTGTGTCTCTATCCCCACCACGGTATCTGGGCCCTCCAATGTTTGGTAACTAAATGAAGGAGAGAGGGAGGGAAGGACTCTAACCTTTGCTTTCTATCATTGTCCTTGGCATAATGGGAGGCATAAACAAGAACAAATTGTGTTTTGGCAAGGATAAATGGTTTTTCTCTATACAGTTCTTTTCAGTCTAATATGCCATCTGACCAGAAGGTCTCTGTTCCCTAGGGTACTTCTCTTTGAATGGAGACATAACTCACAGGACCTGATTTGGGTTCTAGCTCTGCTGTGACCTTCATATAATTTGCTCTTCCTCTGGGGTTGGGGTGGGTGTCTCAGTTTCCGCATCAGTGAAATAAGGGAGTTGGAGTGTCCCAAACTCCAGGGATTCCTGTTTTGCCTTCATAATTTTTGTATCACCTCTTGAAATGTTGAAGAGGATTTTTTCTTTACTACAATGAATTCCTTAAGTTTACTTTAAAAGCAGCCTTTTAAAAATCACTAGCGTTGGAGGAAAACCAGCTGGCCATAAAAGAAGACACATAAGGCAGTAGAGTGAATCCACAACAGCCTTGCTCACTTCTAGCTCACTGCCATGGCCCGCAGGGCTTGGAGCCAAGGGCCCATGGGGAGAGGGGGATGAGTCCAGATTGGAAAGGCCTTAGAGGTCCAGAACACTGGGCTGACACTTTCCTTCTCCTTGTCTCAGTCATGAGGCTGGAAGGGGAGGTACAAAATAAATACTTTTCTCTCTCTGAGGTTCAGTATTATTTAATACGTTGTCTAGTGACTACCTACTGTAACTTCCCAAAGTACCTGAATCCTTACACGGTCCTCACTGGCCTCAGCCTCTGACCCTGGAGGATTCCAGGAGTCCAGGCTTTTTTTACCTTAGCTAGGACATGATTAGTTACTGGGTCTCTCATGTTACCCTTTTTTTTTTTTTCTTTTTGCAAAATTTCATGTTTAGTGTTTGAATCACAGCTTCCCAGGAAACCAGGTGTCTCTTACAGCTGTTTTCAGCTTAAATAAATATAGGGGTTTGGAAAGATCCCACTCGTATCATGACATCTGTCCTCCCATGCCAGGATTTATAGGATGCTGCCCTGTATCTATGGACTGAGTGTACTTCCTGCCTTAGACCCTTGCTGGGGGCTAAGGAGGGTTAAAATAAATGTTCCCACCCTGGAGGAGGGGGAAGCCATATCCTTGTTCAAGAGGTTTGATGACCCTGCCTTGAAGTTGGACTGTTGTTAGTTTAGGCCTGATTTATAGCGATACTCTTGTAAGTGTCACTTCTTGAGAAGTGCATGGCAGTGGGGAGAGATGACAGGACGCAGAGGGCTCCCTGAGTAACAGGTATCATGTGTCTCATCCAGCATCTGGTCCAGCCTAACACCAGGGAGGACAACAGCAGTCTGAAGAGATCCTTTGGGGCTGTCAGAATAGCCTGAATCAAGGAGCATAACATGGAATCGACTTCTCCTTTAGAATACTAAATGGCCTTTGCCATAGTTTTGTTTCATGTTCATAATATTTAGATGTTAATTGTATTTGGGATCTCTGTGAACTGTTTTGCCATCACATAATTGTTACCTGTTGTTCTTCTCATGCATCTTTTTAAATTAAGAAGCATTACTTCTAGGAACAATTTTACATTTTTAGAAAAATTGAGCAGAAAATACAGAGTATTCCCATATGCCTCATCCCTTCTCCCACTCCATCCGGTGTCTCCTTTTATTAACATTTTGCATTAGTGTGGTACACTTGTTAAAATCAATGAATGAAGGTTGATATGATATTATTAACTAAAGTCCATAGTTTACATTGGAGTGCACTATTTGTGTTGTACAGGATCTTAGTCAGTTTGGGCTGCTATAACAAGGTACTATAAACTAGCAGGCATGTAAACAACAGAAGTTTATTTCTCCCAGTTCTGGAGGCTGGATATCCAAGATGAGGGTGCCAGCATGCTCAGGTTCTGGTGAGTGCCCTCCTTCTGGCTGCAGACAGCTGATGTTTCATTGCATCCTCACATGGTGGAAAGAGAGAAAGCTAGCCCTCTGTCCTCTTCTTATAAAGACACTGATCCCATTCATGAGTGCTCCACCCTCATGATCATTCATTCCCCAAAGCCCCACCTCTAAACACCATCACATTGGGGATTAGATTTCAATATATAAATTTTGCAGAGATACAAACATTTGGTTCTGTGGGCTTTAACAAATGTATAATGTCATGTATCTACCATTTCAGTATCATACAGAATAGTTTCACTGCTCTCAAAATCTGCTATGTTCCTGGCAACAGCGATCGTTTTACTGTCTCTAGTTTTGTCTTTTCATATAATTTTTTTTGGAACTGTGGTTAGATCTACTTGATTTTGTGTCTCTGAAGTCCTGTGCCTTCTTGTCTTATGTGGAGTGTTGGTAGAGCCTTGACCCCATGTGGAGAGCCCTGCTGTATATTTTCCATGTGGGGTCACCCTGAGCCCCCCCCACCCCCCACCTCTCCTAATCACTCACATAAGGAGGGAGAGGTAGGGAGGCCAGTAGCTGGGCCTGCTAATAGCAAAGATTGGATTAAATCCCCGTCTGCTCAATCCCACATCTCCCTCTCTTCATCAGTGCCCTTTCCTGCTGGTGTGGGCTCTTGATGAAGAAGTGATTTAAATGCTCTTTATAGGGTTATAATACTTACTCCCTTTCATTTTGGAGATCAACTGAAATAGATATCTTTATTCTGCCTTATTAATTATAAGTCCTTTAGATGATAACTTAAGATGATAACTTCAGTTTTTCTGTTGCTCATGTTTCTATCAGATTTGATAGATGCCTTGTAATAAACACCCTTAACACAGAACCTGCTTATTTCTATGTTAAATATCAGAAGTTTACGGGGCACAGATAAAGAATTAGAAATAACTTGTTTTGGCTGAGTTTTTAAAATCACCAACTCCTTCTTCGTTGAAGGCTCTTTTGGGGTCTGTTTACCAGGTGACCCCATGGATCTAGTAAGATGACTCAAGGCTTCCCTCTGTCCCATCCAAGGTAGAACCTCTGAGTCCTTGCCTGGGGACCACTGTGCACACACAGACTGCCTCAGGGCCCTTCCGTGCACTGACTGTGGGCCCACTTTCCTCTCTCAGACTTTCAGCCCCTAGAAGGCAGGAACCTCTCTCAGGGCCTGGTACCCTGTGGGCACTTAATAAATGTATATTCAATAAATGTAATTATATAGGGCTATTTGCTTTTCAAAGCAGACCTGTATATAGAAAGTCACATCTTACATTTATTCAACTCTCATATGTCAATACAAAGAAGTTAATGTTTCTTGAAAGAAAATTCCTAGATTGTTCTGCTCTTGGGTTCATTAGAGCGATAAGTTGATCGCAGCACAAGACTTGATTGATCAAGAACACCCAATGTGCCAGCCAGGATATGCACCTGGACCGTAGCTCAGTTCTCTAACCATTCACAGGCCCCTTTGCTGCTTGTGAATGGGCTCAACATAGACAATTATTGTTCTTTGTGGAATTTGGCCTTCACTGTTCTCAACCTGCGTTAAGTATTGACACGTTTCGGTGGAGTTCTTTTTTATTTCACTGGCTGGCATTGTGGCCAAAAGAACTGTGATCGTGATTCATTGAAACATTTTAACTGCAAGATAAGATATTTTTTAATTGACAGAATCTCAATATTCAGGTCAAAATGAGTAATTTTCTGGTAATTTTATTGCCAGTCCTCTGATATCTACAATATTATGTTTTAGTTAGAAAATGCTTGATTCTTTGAACTCCCAGACATTTATTTCCTTTTAAATGGAAATTCAAGGCACATTATCAGGAGTCTCTTGTTCACAGAAGAAACGCTGCTATTTCTTTACCCGTTACTCAAGTTTTTCTCATTCTGTGGATATTGCAAATGGCATGAAAATTATTTGCTCATCCTTTTTTTCTGTCAAGAAGAGATATTTTTGTGTTAGAAACACACCTAATTGCCACTCTTTTTCGATTAGCCTCCTGCAGTAGGAAGTAAGAGGCTCCTGGCTCTGTCCCAGGGAGGGAGAGAGAAAATGGACCTGGGGGTGGTGATGAGGATGATGGTGATGGGCGGGAGGGAGGGCAAAAAGGCATTTCAGGGAGCAGGGGGCTGAGTTTCTGAGCTGTTTTGCAGTTGGCACTCTCATTTCCACAATCACACTGCAGGATTGAAGAAGAGGAACTTAGGAGTATGGTATGAAGCAGAGCAAGAAGTGCCCACACCCTGAGCCCACTGAGCCTGTGGATTGACTGTCCAGGACTGGGCCTCTCACAACCATTCATTCTGAACATTGCGCTTTCTCACTAGGAATCTCTCATTAAGAAACATTCCTAAGAGGCAGCTCCTTTTAGGAATTGTGAAGTAAAGACTTCCTGGAGCCCATCAGCAGTACCAGCCCATCTGTTACTCCTCCTCCCCACTGCCCCTAATGGCTCCCCTGACTCTGCATCAAGCTGTTTGCTCCTTATCTTTCCAGAGCATTGCTGTGTTTATCTTTATTTCACTATGCTCCTTTAATTTTTGTCTGTCTGACTTCTCATTATTCACTTCCTTATCTTTAAAATCATCAATGAGCTTCCTTTTTCTTTTTAATTAGATTTAAGCCTCTTTTGTCCACAAAGCTTCCTGGAAAATCACACCACCCACGCATCCATCATGGCAGCCCATAGCCTGGCTTTGTTAGGGGATGTTTTGCCCCGTCCTGGAGTCTCTTCTTCGTTAGATGGATGTCTCTCTCTGTTTAATTGTGGCTTCCTTAAATTCTCACCTCCATTTCCAAACAGTACACCTCCTGCATCTGAGTATCAGGAACCTCTCTTCTTTACCCTGATGTTCAGGTGGTTGCCTTCAGACGTGTCTGTGAGTGCTGGCCACCATGATGTACTGGACAGAGAGCCCTTGGGTTTGGAAATTGCCTGTGCAGTTGTCTTGTGTTTTGGCTCTTGATGCAGCTTTTGATGTCTTATGATCAAAGTAGTTGAATTCAGTTGTACCTTCAGCTCTGACTGCACATCAGGGTAGAGTTAACAGTTCTGTGCAGTGAGCAGGGGTCCCTTCCCCATGCCTGTTCAATCTTCACAACTTTATGGTGAGAGAGTTAAAAGAAAGGCCTTTGAGAGGGAAGTGGACTGCCCCCCTCCCCCCTTTTAAAAAAAGGTGTTCAAATAACTGCACTTTTGCTAGAAACTCCAACTGGGTTTCCAGTTGCCCAATTTAACTTTAGTTCTTATTTTATTTGTTTAAATGGATAGTTCCAATGCGTGTAGTATTTTCCTGATTGAGGCTAATCAATTTTCTGTTCATTTTTTTATTAATCCAACCCTTATTAAGCATCTGTTATACTTCAGGTGCTGTGCCAGGCCCTGAGATAGAGAAATGAACATGATAGACATGATCTTTCCCTCATTGAACTTAAGCTCTGGGTATCTGGGGACTCAATGTAATTTATGACATTAGGATAAGTGTACAGAGACTCTACCACAGAGGGGTAGAGCATTTTTTTTTTTTATTATTAATTTTTACTGGAGTATAGTTGCTTTACAACGTTGTATTAGTTTCTGCTGTACAGCAAAGTGAATCAGTTATACGTGTACATATATCCCATCTTTTTTAGATTTCCTTCCTATTTAGGTCACCACAGAGCACTGAGTACTATACAGTACTATATAGTACTCAGTGCTATACAGTAGGTTCTCATTAGTTATCTTTTTTTAAATTTATATTTTGGCTGCGTCAGGTCTTAGTTGCAGCGCACGGGCTCTTTCATTGCCGCGTGTGGCCTTCTCAGCTTTTGTTGTGGTGCACAGGCTTCTCTCTAGTTGTGGCATGCATGTTCCAGATCGCGTGAGCTCTGTAGTTGTGGCATGCGTGCTTAGTTGCCCCGCAGCATGTGGGATCTTAGTTGTCTGACCAGGGATCAAACTGGTGTCTCCTGCATTGCAAGACGGATTCTTAACCACTGGGCCACCAGGGAAGTCCCTCATTAGTTATCTATTTTATACATGGTAGTGTATACATGTCAATCACAATCTCCCAATTCATCCCACCCCCCTACCCCCTTGGTATCCATAAGTTTGTTCTCTACATCTGTGTCTCTATTTCTGCCTTGCAAATAGATTCATCTGTATCATTTTTCTAGATTCCACATATAAACGTTAACATATGATACTTGTTTTTCTCTTTCTGACTTATTTCACTCTATATGACAATCACTAGGTCTATCCATGTCTCTGCAAATGGCACTATTTCGTTCCTTTTTATGGCTGAGTAATATCCATTGTATATATGTACCACATCTTCTTTATCCATTCCTCTGTTGATGGACATTTAGGCTGCTTCCATGTCCTGGCTATTGTAACTAGTGCTGCAATGAACATTGGGGTGCATGTATCTTTTTGAATTATGGTTTTCTCTGGGTGAATTATGGTTTGCTCAGGAGTGGGATTGCTGGCTCATATGGTAGTTCTATTTTGAGTTTTTTGAGGAACCTCCATACTCTTCTCCATAGTGGCTGTACCAATTTACATTCCCACCAACAGTGTAGGAGGGTTCCCTTTTCTCCACACCCTCTCCAGCGTTTATTGTTTGTAGATTTTTTGATGATGCCCATTCTGACTGGTGTAAGATGACACCTCATTGTAGTTTTGATTTGCATTTCTCTAATAATTAGTGATGTTGAGCATCTTTTCATGTGTTTGTTGGCCATCTGTATGTCGTCTTTGGAGAAATGTCTATTTAGATCTTCCCAAGGGCTAGAGCATGTTAGGTTCTTGTAATCTGAGCTGCAGAATAATTCACACTTTCCCAATTTGTGCATGCTTTCCTGGAGCACAGTCAGAGACATCTAGAAGTTTCAGAATGACTGACTCAACACTTCAGTTTTCAGCGTAGCCTGTTGTATCCTCTTGCTCACATCCCAGGTAGATGATCCGCAGGAGAGAGCTTTCCAGTTCCTTGAAACATCAAGTCTTGTAAAATGTTGTGAAATTTGTGGGACCTCTGTCTTGAAGGTATTCTCTACCTGTCTGCCTACCTGCAGACAGGTAGAGAATGCTAATGTAATTTAATATTTCTTTTGTAGTCTCATCAGTGACTTTTAACATCCATTGGTTGTGATACAATCATTTAGTAAGGCAAACAGAGGTGGTTTGCTTCTGGGTCAGAGGTTGCCAGACCGGTATGGATTTTGAGTTCTTGAGATTGATTTTTAAACATTTTCTGTCTCCCTTTTTCTTGTCATAGAGTCATTGGTGGCTTATTTCTGCTGCTTGCTGCTATTTTCTATTTTGTTACAATGGTGTTCAAACCAAAAGTCAAAAGACCTTCACACATTTATGTTCCCTGCTGTGTACAACCCTTTAGTTCTCAGCTTTGTCTCCAGTTTGAACATTCTAGGTAACCAAGGGTAGTTGGGATGTAATAACTTTAAAGAATGATTAATCCCAACAGTTTGTATGGGTTTACCTTGTGTTACAAGGTGAGAAACTCTTTCAACAAGCCAGTTTGTAGCCTCCTTTTTAGACTCACTCTCACCACCAAGCACGTTAATGTTTTTTTTTTTTTTTTTGCGGTACATGGGCCTCTCACTGTTGTGGCCTCTCCGGTTGCAGAGCACAGGCTCCGGACGCGCAGGCTTAGCGGCTGTGGCTCGTGGGCCCAGCCGCTCCGCTGCACGTGGGATCTTCCCGGACCGGGGCACGAACCTGTGTCCCCTGCGTCGGCAGGCGTACTCTCAACCACTGCGCCACCAGGGAAGCCCCCAAGCACATTAATTTTTGTGGAGACAGTTCTTGGAAACAGAGCACTGGCTCCCCTGCTACCACCCTGTATTCAAAGCCATGCCTGCTGCCAGGTGACTTTTGTAAAGCACATCCCAGTTACATCATCCTTTGCTCAGCTCCCTCTTGGCTTCCCACAGTATGGTCTTCAGCTACTCATCCTATTCACCTTAACTCATGCTGGATGTTTCCTCTTCACAGTCTGATTTCCCCTTTGCTGCACTTCTCTCGGAGCCTGGAGCAAAGTCTCCTTCCTCCTGGTCCTCATGGCTCTTGGCACTTTGCTTCTGATGACCTGTACTGCATTGATACATGGATATATGTGCTGTTTTTATTTCCCCAGTTGAGGACAGGCCCTTTATGAGCCCAGGGCATTCTCCTTTATTCTCGTAATGCCCTTGCATTTGGTATAGTGGAAGGTCATACAGCACAGGGGTTAGAGCATAGCAGGGACACCTGATTTCTGGTTCTGCTTCTGCCTCTTTGCCCCTCATTCTGCAAGCTGTTTCATTTCCATGAGCTGCTATTGAGCCATTTGCAAGATGGAGGTGATAGTATCACCTACCTAATAGGATGGTTGTGAGGATAGAGTCCAGGGTCCAGTACAATTAAAGACAGTGATGTGGTGTTGTTGGTTGTATGATTACTCCTAGTATTAGTATTACTATTACTTCTACAAGATATTCAGTCAATACTTGTTAAAGTGATTTGAATCTGAACAAATTGGTCTGTGTCAATCACAGACATAAACCCGGGGATTGTCGATTGTAACTCATAGGGTCACCAACACATAAGCCAACATGCGGAAAGGTCACAAACAAACAAATTGGTGACTACTAAGGTTTTTAAAGGTTCCTCCCAACCAGATCAGGCATGTCCTTGTCCCTGGGGCAACAGTAGAGGCCACCCTGGATGGGATGGCACACAGCTCCAGCAATTTGGGGTTATTCCAGAAATTACCATGTGTCTCCCGAATATGTCACTTTCAAATGTGAGTGGGAGGGAAGACAGTGGTACTTTACTCAAAGGTATCCATAAACGTTAGAAACAGCCAGTTCCAGAAGTTTGGAATACAGCTGTGGTAGTAAATCCTAATAAAGTTCTGGCCAATAAATCTGGTGGTTTTCTAGTCACCTCATTTAAGTCATGTGGTTAACTTACTGATATAGCTGCTTCCTCAAAGCCAGAAACAGCAGGACAGTGAGGGCAGCAGAATTTCTGTGAAGCTCTGAAAGAAACTCAGAGATGGAAATTTGAAGTTGTTAGGCAAGGTAGCTGTCCCCTCCTGGCCAGTGACCAGCAGCTGAATGCAGAGTTTTGGAGCCAGGCTGATGTACGTTTGACTCTTGCCTCTGCCCCTACCAGTGATGTGGCCCTGGTTCAGCAGGTGTGGGTGTGTGGAGGTTCAGGAATGGTGTTTTATAAAGCCACCACCCTGTCCCCACTTCCCAGTTTTTTTTTTTTTTTTTTGTGGTACGCGGGCCTCTCACCGCTGTGGCCTCTCCCGTCGCGGAGCACAGGCTCCGGACGCACAGGCTCAGCAGCCATGGCTCACAGGCCCAGCTGCTCCGCGACATGTGGGATCCTCCCGGATCGGGGCACGAACCCATGTCCCCTGCATCGGTAGGTGGACTCTCAACCACTGCGCCACCAGGGAAGCCCCCCAGTTGTTTTTGATTATCAGCTAAGATTGGGAACCACAGCTCTAACAAAGAAAGGTGATGTAAGTGGCAGGGCATTTTGGTGAATAAACTAGCACACTGTCTCCCCCAGCATTGCAGTAGACCAGAGTGATGTCTGAAGACGCCAGCCTCAGCTCCGGAACCTGAAATGACCCCTTGGGAATGCTCCCCTCTCCCTGGCAGGCTTCAGGGAGGGCAGTGGAGTGGGGTGATGAGATTCTGGAGCTATTGGCCAAGCTGCCTCCCTGCAGACTTGGGATTTTTGCCATCTTGTCCTGGTAGAAAAGTCAGGCCAACTAGCCTTACTCCAGGTGAGGTGGGGGAGCCCCAGAAAAGGCTCCTCCAGGTAGTGCTCCATCCTTGAATAAGGAGAACTATTCTTCCATCTATAAGTCTTCCTGCCAGGGTGATTTTTATCATGTTGGTCCAAGTTTCCCATTACCCCTAATTACCTTCTTTGTCTAGCTTAGGCCATTATTTTCTTTCCCCTTTGGTGTTTACTCTGTCAAATACTTGAGGGCAGTTATCATGTGTCTTTAGCCAAGCTACACACATTCAGGATCTTTTCATCTTTGAAAGTAAATCTCAGCCTTCCAGCCCCTCAACACCTACTCATATGTGCTATGCAGTGTTTGCTTTGGATTGGATCGTGGAAATAGAGGAATTTTTCCCTTTAGAATTATTGGCCACAAACACACTAACACAGGGAATTAAGGAGACATGATCCAGTTTACTGTTGTTTTAAGTACAGCACAGGACCTTTTACTTCCCCTGATGATATCTCTTTAAATTGAATTTAAGGCATAGGCAAAAATCAACAATGACTGGTGTTCCCATTACTTTAAAGCTTATAAACTATGAAGGATATTTTTAAGGCCTAAAACCAAAAAAAGAAAAAAAATGCAAGTATAATAAAACATGACAAACAGTGCTGTGGTGAGCTGCAAGTTTAATGGGGTTCCAGTGGTTTCTATCCGTGGGCCCCTCCTGAGTGTCTTCGAGTCTCTTTATTGTGCATTTAGGGTTTCCGTCAGTCAGTGCTTTTACTTCTCAACAAAGCCAATTTAACTCATGCAAAATCAGCCAAAAGGAAGAAAAAATGAGCAAAAGTATTTAAATATTACACTTAATTCCACTTGTCATTCTCCTCAGTGGCTAGAGTGTGAGATCTAAGACCTTTGTCCTCGGGCTACTGGGTTCTCACATGCCTTTCCCTGAGCTTGAGTGGGATTCCATTGTTTACTGATACATATCTTTTGTACAACATGGTCCACAAATGTAAGCCAATTACTTTATCTTTTAGTCAACAATAACACAAACAAAAATCATTTGCAAAAGCAGAGAGGAAAATGACTCTGTTGGACTTACTGAGTGATGGCTTATCAGTTTCCATTTCTTCAACAATAGTTATTGAGGACATTCTCTGGCCTGCGTATACTTCTGGACAGTGGAGATACTGTTGTAAACAAACTTTATAGGTGTGTGTGTGTGCGTGCGTGCATGTGTATGAAAAATAATAAGGATGCTTCAGAGAATGAAAATAACATTATATAAGAGAGTGATTGGGTGGTGGTCTCCTTAGAGTGGGGATCAGGGACAGTCTCTGCAGATGTGACAATGAGACACTGGGATCAATATGAAGGATGAGGTTGAGGAGATGGGCAAAGCTTGGGTTATAAACAGCTTTGCAGGCCAGGGCTAGGAGGATGGATTTTACTTGAAGTACAAATGGAGGCCATTGAAAGGTTTCAAGCAGTAAGAGATATGATCTGATTTACATTCCGGTTACTCCAGCTGCTGTGGGGAGACTAGTCTGCAGGGGGTGAGAGTGGAAACTAGGCTAGCCTGGGGGGTGCCTACATTCATCAGTTTTTAATGGGTTGAAAACTTATATCTACGTTCATCAATGAAGAGTTCTGGGTATGGGGTAGTATCAGTAGAGATGGAGAGAGGTACAGTCAGGGTACATTTTAAGTTGGAGTCATTGGAAATTGCTCATAGATTGGCCCTGGGGGGCAGGTGTGTGGGAAGGTTGAGGGAAGGAGAGAAACAAATGATAACTCCTAGTCTTTGCTTTACATCCTCTGTTCTGCTCTGGCCACCCAAGTTTGAGATATATATTAGACATGTAAGTGGAGAAGTAAAAGATGCCATTGGCTCTATGAGGATTAAGCCAGTGCAGAAGTCTGGGCTGATCATGGAGGCTTGGGAGGATTGGCATATAGGTGGTATATTAAATCATTGTTACTGAGAAGAGTCTGCAGGTGGAGAAAAGGGGAAAAGAGCCCAGTTGGCCTATGTATCTTTTTTTTTTACCTCATTCACTCTGGTTAGACTGGAAACTCCATTTTACAAGTATACATATAGCCAAACTCTTCACTGCTCTGCTCCTATTGACTGCTCTGAAGGCTGGGGCCAGTGACTGTGGAATTGCTTAGCTCTTGATCAGTAGGATATTTGGAGGTCCACAAGGGCTGGCTGGATCATCCTGGTATGATTTCATTACAAATTGCAGAGGTCCCTTCTGATGTGCTCTGTGATGACAATCCCCCAATGTCCAGATCTGGAGGGCAGGTCCCAGAATGAAATCTGGACAGATCGTTCCAAGGTTAGGATCAACGCAATGTAGGTTAGTTGTCCCCAGAGAGAGAGCTCATAGAAGGAAGCTGAGCTGAGCTAATGGTGTTTCCTAAAATAATTTTCATTTTCTTTTTCGGTCATCTGTGTTTAGGCTGCTGTTCCCTACCTTTGTTGCATTGTATAAGAATGAAAAACTGTCTTTTAGTCTCACTTTTTCTCTTTGCTGAGAACTTCCAGAACTCTGTGCCAACATGAATGCTAAGGTCACTGCAAAGATGCTGCTGATTCAATTTTTTGAACCTAATAAATCTTTATTGGAACTGAGGTCTAACTTTGACACAGCATGGTGAGTTATTCCTTGGCAGCCACTCTTAGGCAGTGTGTTCCTGTCCCTGTGAAACCCTTTGTAAATAATGTGGACTGGCTCAGAGATGCTACCAGCACAGCAGAGTCTGTGAGTAGTGTTAAAGGATAACGTGTGGATGGGATGGTAGCCTTAAAATATAAGGAGCATTCAGTACTAAATGTCAATGAGTATCCTCCCAAAAATATTGAACAATTTTTGTTGGTGCTGTATATTGAAAGTGGACCATATGAATCTAAAAAGTCTTTAACAGTGGAATTAATTTTTTAAAATTGCATTACGGCAGTGTTAGTGTTAGTCAAAACACTTTCAGGGATGATATACACTCTTGATTCAGAAATCTCCACCAGCACTTCCTTATTTTAGCTTTTGTGTCACTTTTCTCCCTGGGTTTTCTGGCAGACCAAATTTTTCCGGGCAATTTTCCAAAAACACAGTTGCAGAAAGTTTAGGCCCTTTGTTTTGTCATCCTAGAGATGTATGTAGGACCCCCTCCTTGTGGGCTGCCATGATTGAGGGCTCACCATGAAAGATGACCACAGTTGCCTCCTCCCTTACCTAAGCATATTCTCTACATACAATCCAGAAATTACGCTCCTTGGTATTTAATCAAATGACTTAAAACTTACGTCTACACAAAAACCTGCACATAACTATTTATAGCATCTTTCTTCATAACTGCCCAAACTTGGAAGCAATGAAGATTCTTCAGTAGGAGAATGGATAAACTGTGGTACATCCATACAATGGAATATTATTTAGTGATAAAAAATGAGCTGTCAAGCTATGTATGCTAAGTGAAAGAAGCCAATGTGAAAAGGCTATATATTGCATGATTCCAGCTATATGACATTCCAGAAAAATCAAAACTATAGAGACATTAAAATGATCATTGGTTACTGGGGCTTTGGAGAGAGGGAGGGATGAATAGATGGAGTACAGGGAGTTTTTTGAGTGGTGAAACTATTCTGTATGATACTATATGGTAGATGTATGTCATTACATATTTGTCCAAACCCATAAAATGTAAAACACAAAGAATGAACCCTAATGTAAACTATGAACTTTAGTTAATAATAATGTATTGGCCTATTAGTTGTAACATATGTACCATACTAATGCAAGCTGTTAATAATAGAGGAAATTGGGCAGGGGGTGGGGGTTGAGGTTGTAGATGCGAGTTCCCTGTACTTTCCCCTCAATTTTTCTACAAACCTAAAGCTTCTCTAAAAAGTAAAATTTATTTTTAAAAAAGTAAAATGCTGTAGAAACATAAGAGGTTGCAAGGAGAGGAGTGATCATGTCTCTTTGTCATTGGATTTTTAAAAAAGTATTATTTATGTCTGAGCCAGAATTCATTAAATTATTTCTTTGTGAAGAAGAATATATGGTTTCATTTAAGTAACAAAAATGTTCTCCCTCTGAGGCCACAGCTGCAAGAAGGACAGATTGAGACATTTTGGCATTAACATTCAGTGTCCAAGTGAGTTGCTTGGGCAGGGCACTCAATTTCTCCTTGCCCTGGTTTCATCATCTTTAAAATTAGGACAATAATGCCTGAGGATACTTAAAATCAGAGGCCCGTGGAAGCATAAGAGGGGTGCCTCATGGCCCTTGAACAATCTCCTGAAATGTGAGGCATCCATGGGAGAGCTGCTGGGGCGAGGCACCTCCCTGCTGGCCCTTGGTTTCCTTATTGAAAAGTGATCCTGTTCCCTCCAGCGCTGGTGTTCATTAATTCCTATGCTGATACTTAGTG
The DNA here is from genome assembly GCF_026419965.1 of Kogia breviceps. Classification (NCBI taxonomy): domain Eukaryota; kingdom Metazoa; phylum Chordata; class Mammalia; order Artiodactyla; family Physeteridae; genus Kogia; species Kogia breviceps. The sequence continues at coordinate 34,993,712 of NC_081319.1, read as the reverse complement.
TGTGAAATTGCCTATGAATCAACACCATGGCAAATTGGGTGTCAACCAGAAGCAAGAAAGAGGACCAGTTATTAAAGTCAGAAGGTAGAGGGAAAAATCTGGGAAGCAAGTACGATAATTAATTTTAATGGTTTATACTTGGTATTGGTTCCGGCAGTATAGAATTTGTCAGGCACGGGGGTGATTAGGCATGTTTTGCAATGTAGAAATATTAAAAAACCCTGATGTGCAGCTCAAGGGAGTGGGGTGCAGGATACACTGAAAGGGTCCTGGCAAGTGCCAAATGGGAACTCTGTATAGCTTTGGGCTAGATTATAAAAGATAACTTGTGTCATGCTAAGGAATGTATCACGGAGTATTTCCCAAGGTACATCCCCTGGGACGCAAGTTCCAAGTGATACTCTGTGGGAATGGAGGGTTCTGTGGTCAAACGTGTTTGGGAAATGATTCTTTCTCTTTGATAGCTGCCTGGTGCCATTAGTGTAGGGTCCTCAGAAATCCTGCAGTAAAGGATTCCTTAACTTTATCAAAGCTGAAGCAGGCATTTCTCAAACAAATGGTATTGAATATAGTAGTACCCTTCTGTGCATAACTCACTCCTGGGTATCTGGGCTAATACCAGAGTATCCTGGGTGTAGATTTGGGGTGCTTCTCTAGCCAGTGGGGACACATAGGTTTGACAGGAGAGGGGCCTGCTCAGATCTCTGGGGTAAGGATCTGGAGGCAGGTGGAGGATGGAGTGGGAAGAAGGACATGTTTGGGAACACCATCCTGAGAACCAAAGGCTGTGCCAGTGCAAACATTATGAGTGGCCTGGCCATGTTTTCTGAGACCTAGGTCAGGAGTCTGCAAACGACAGCCCATGGGCCCAATCTGGCTGGTCTACCACCTGTTTTTATAAGTAAGGTTGTGTAGGAACACAGCCATGCCTGCTGCTCCCTCACATGTTGTCTTTGCACTGTAACGACAGAGTTGAGGAGTTGAGCAGAGACCATGTGGCCTGCAAAGCCAAAAATACTTACCATCTGGCCTATATATATATATATATATATATACATACATACATATATATATATATATATATATATATACACACACACACACACACACACACACACACGTATACATATACTTATAGACTCAAAATCCCAAATACCAAACTCTAGGAATTAGCCCTAACTTGAATGTTGAATACAAGTGGCAGAGACTGGGATTGTCCTCTGCCCTTTCAGCTCTGAAGGTCCAAGAGAACTGAAGACCTCCCTTCATGTCTGATAGGCTCTGTTACCACTCCCATGGTGGGACCCAGGCTGCAGGGGCATCAAGAGACCCCTTGTGTCTTTGAATTTTGAGCCCTGTAAGCTATCAGTCATTACCTTTGACACTGCCTCAGGCTATGTCACACCTCCTTAGGAATCCAGCTGCAGTTTCTGGTTCCTCTGAGCCCAGTTTCCTCCACACACTGTTGATACTGGCAGACATTGTCTCCTCTCTCCCTTGGGGAGCAACTTTCTACACATATTTCTTCGGACATATATATTTATACACCATGTGTAATGTAAAGTCTTGTGATGATAAAGTATGTGGTTGTCCCAAAAGGTTGAGTGGAGCCATTTAACTCCACTACTCCCACAAGACAGACGTATGTGGTCTGTGCAAGGCCTGGGCTGCCCAACACCCAGTATATGTTTTATTTTATTTATGTCTCATCTGTGCAGCTGTCTAAAAATCTGAAAATGTTTTATTTCAGTGGTATTGATGCCTTTGAGAGCCTACTAAAGTTAGGGGGAAAAAAGGAAAAATGTATAAGCATTGCTAATATCTGTCACTTTATTTGTTGTAGCAAGTGTTTAACAGAATCCCATATTTTCAGAGAGCTGTACACAAAACATAAAAAATATAATGTTTCTTAGCTGTGAAACGTGCCAGTGAAAAAGTTCACCCAAATCATGATTTGAATATTTGCTTTTATAGAAAGTTAAGTACCAGAAAAGAATTCCACAGCTTATAAAATAGGGGGTCATAAATGAAGTGCAAAAGTTGATGTGGACCCTGTGAAGTGGATTGAAAACATTGCATACCTGGCTAGGATCTCTGAAGTCATGTGCAGGTCAAACAGAGCAGGTCTGGCCAGTGCACTGTGTATCTTCATATCCCCAACACAGTTGGTCTGGTTTTTAATTCCCGTTGCAAAAGGCAATATATAAAAATTATGAATTTTAGGCCCAATTCAATTTCTGGGATTTTGCTTATGGGAATATCTACTTTTTTAATTTTTTCCAAACTAGAAAATACAATTTACTCTGTGATTTTAGGCAGGACAGAGACCTATATTATAATCAGTAACATCTATGATGTTTGCAAAAATCTTTTTTGAAACTGTAGGAGGCAGCTTATTGCAGTGAAAGAAATCTTTACATTTAAAAATGAGACTACTATAGATTACTTTGAAAAGATAGGCTTATGGTCTGGTTCTGCTATGAGCCAACTGGCTATGTGACCTTGGGTGGAGTCTGAGCATCAGGTTTTTCTCTGGTGTACTGAAAACTGAAAACGGTAGTGTTGCCTTACTGACCTCCCAGGCTTATGACAGTTATCAAAAGAGAGAGACACGAGAGGCATTCAAGAGATATAAGCCAGTTTTTGAAAATCATAGGCAGATTGTTCTCTGTAGGGAGACTCATGAAGTCTGTTAGAATTTTATGTGTGCGAATATGTGTGTTTGTACATGCATATACTTTATTCACCATATAAATAGGCCTATATGAGTCATGAGAACTAATTATCAATGTGGGCATAACAGCTACTGTGAGCTGAACGATTTCGGCATACTCAGCACTTCCCATAAATGACTTCTTATCCTTGCAGCAGCCCCAGCATTAGTAGGTATGGTACTCTGTGTTAGTTTTGTATTGCTGCATAACAAAACAGCCACCATTTAGTATTATTGTCTATAGCTCAGAGGTCTGGCCACAGCAGAGCTGAGTTCTCTGGTCAGGACTCACGAGGCTAAAACCAAAGTGTTGGCAGGGGCTACAAGCTCATCTGAGGCTTGGGGCTCTATTCCAAGCTCATTTAGGTTGTTGATAGAACTCAGTCCCCTGAGGGGATAGGACTGAGGTCCCTGTTTCTTGCTGGCTGTTGGCCATGGGTTGTTTTCAGCTTCTTTAGGCCACCCACAGGTCCTATGCACATGACCTTCTCACAGTGTGACAGCTTACTTCTTCAAAACCAACAGTGAATCAGTCTCTCCCATTTCTACTTATAAAACATCTTATATAATGTAATTTCATTGAGGGAGTGGCTATCCCTTCATATTCATAAGCCCTACCCACACTCAAGGGAAAGGGATTTTGTAGGGTATATTGCCCGAGAATGGAGGCACTTGGGGAACAATCTTAGAATTCTGCTTACCATACACCCCCATTTTGCAGTTGGGGAGGAATTCTCAGAGAGGTTACATTCCTAGCCCAGAATCTCAAAGCCAGTAATTATAAAGCAGGAATTTGCCTACTACCAGCCTTCCAGGCAGGATGAACCTCCATTTTGTACCAGGTGGGCTGTCACAATGTCTTCAACAAAGCCCTGGGTGGGGACAACTGAACAGCCATGTATATTGAGCACTAAGACAGCTGCATTGTAGACCAGAGCTCCTCAAAGTGTGGACCACAGGCTGGTATGGTTTAGGAACTGTTTATTATCACAGTGAGATAAGAACAGAAATTGAGAGCAAGTGTTGAAATATTTATAACAATATGACATTGGTGTGACATCAAACACACTATACTTTCGTGTTTTATGAAAGTATTACACTGCAGTGAATTGGAAAACACACACACAACAAAATAAAAACAAAACCAATAAACCACAAGCTGGCCCTTCACCATTTATAGTGTGAGAAACCCTGGTGTAGAACACAGTTTGTCAATCTTCCTGTCATCGAATGGGCCCAGTGCTTCTTGCTCTAGAGCTAAGAATAGAATCCACCTGGGGAGTATGACCACATTGGCCTCGTGGGCTAAAATAGTAGCTGAGATCTTTGACAGCTTTTTCTGATCAGTTGCTCTTGCACGTTGTTTCTTGTGAAGCCAAGCCTAAAAATACTATACCCGAATTTCCAAGGATTTTGCAGTGCCTTCTAAATCAGAATGTTCAGAAACCCCTGACGGTCATTACTGTGTCATTGTTTTTAGAGTTTATAGAGAAGTTGTCTTACTGGCCTGCCAAGCAGTCAAGGTTAGTTGACAAAGTTGTCTCAAGCTTCTTTTGGTTGCAAGTCACCAAAACCCACAGGAAACTGAGCTGGTGAAAATGACGATTTGATGGTGAAGCATCAGAGGTGTGTGATGGAGCCTGACAGAGGGGTTGGGGCCGGGCAGTGGGTAGGAGCTGAGGCAGCTGCCCTTTCTCTCCCCTCTGCTGTTCCACCTCCTATTCCATTCTGCTGTCAGCACCTGGCTTTCTCTGGGTCTCTGTGTACTGTTGTTGATGGCGGCTACCACTTCTTTCCCAAGCTCACATGCCTTACTTCTACTGTCCCATAGAGGCTGATGAACGTCTTCAACCTCCAATTCCAAATTCTCAGGGAAGAGTATCTGAGGAGCCCAGTTTGTTCAGATGTCCACTCTTGAGACAAGCTTGAGTCGTACAAAGTGGCATCTGGGCCCCCTCAGCTGGGTTTTCAGCCGTTCTCAGAGAGGGGGATTGTGGGCTGGACAGACACTGCAGAATGCCTTTTAAACCCACCCATGTGTAGACCTCAAGGGGATACATTAACATTCTTTACACATGTACCCTATGTTGATTAGCTTCCTAAAAAAAATAATTAGTGCTAAGACCTTTTTGACACTTTGTAGCTCAGTCTTTGTCTGAAACATGGTTCTGTTTTCATTAAGACTAAATATCAAAACAATAGGGACACACAATTTTATCTTCCTGAAAAATCTCTCCCTTCAAAATAGAAAGACCTTGGGCAATGTCTAATTATTTCCGTGCCTCTTAATTTGATAGCTTGAAAAATGTTTGTAGTGTTTAAGAATGTCTATGGAAATTTCCTGTCCCTGCCACAGATCAAATTGTTTAAATGATGGGCGGCAATTTTATATTGAATTGTGATAATAGTATCTCATTTGCTGCTACTTAAGTGATTTCTTTTCCTCTTAACATATGTAGGTCAAGTTATTCCTTCAGTTGAAAAAAATTGTGAATAAAAAGGATAGCAAATGGAAGAAAGCCAATTATGCAACAATTTCAGACTTTTGAAATAAGACCATTGCATTTCCCAATATTGATTATTTTTTGCTTGATTACAGTGACTCTTCAGCTATTTATTACAATATAGATCATAATTCACAGACTGAATTTGTTCTAAACTAAAAATAAGTGTGAGGGAGTGGAATAAGGAGGGAGGTGAATGAAAAGTAGCATTTTTGACATCAGTGAATAAGCACTGAGTAAATAATCATATTTAGCTTTTCTAAGCATTGTATTTGACTAATAACCTATTGAACTCTTCTTGTCAGAGAAACAGATTTCTTCATATGCACTATCTCATTCATTTTCCCTTTATTTTCTATAGAAGGTTGAAGACAAATTTTATGTCATTTCTGTCTGATAGGGGAGAAATGGGACAATGAAATGGCTGGCAGTACTCACTGAGGTTTGTGGTTTGGTATTAGATAGTAAAACTTGTGTTTCTGAAACCTGAACTCACCTCACCAACTTACGTTATTGAAACTTTGACGAGGCTCAGAAAAAGGACCTTCTTCTTTGAGTGAAGTACAGCCACCTCAGATGTCCTGTAATCCATGTAATCTTTGCTGACTATTTAGGCAACAGGCATTTGAGTGATTTCTGGGCTCAATAAGCTCCACTGTGTGCACTGAACAACTGAGCAAGTTCTGGATGTCAGGGGGCTTCCATTCCAGGAGATAAGATGTGTCTATAAACCTGTAAAATACAAGGTGGAAAATGTGGAGTGACAGGAGGGATACACGGATAAGGAAGTACTAAGGAGGGAACCATTAATTCAACAACGTGTTGAATGCTTGAAGGGGACTGGGCAGTGTTTGCTTTTCTTTTGTTCACTCATTCATTCACTCATACATTCAGCTCATATTTACTGAGCAATGACTATGCTAGAGGTTGGAGAAAGCCAGGTAGATAAGACAGTCTGCCATCCTCAATTTCAGCCTAATGGGAGAGGGATGGCCCAGGGAAATATGGGAAGTATCCCTACTTGTTCAACAGATGCTGATGGAGCACCACTGTGGGAGGGGTACTCACCTAAGCCCTAAGCATACAACTGTGGACAAGCCCAAGGTAGCCAGGGATAGAAGGAGGGAAGGATCAGCACTGTGGGTGATGTTTATAATACAGTGCAGATGAAGCATACCTCTCTGCTTAATACATGTTTCTCAAATTTTGCAGTGAAAGGGGTCTGGGACCCCCTAGAGTAAGGAGTCATTTATTCTGCTTTGGAGTGTTCAGCAAAGGTTTCCCAGAACAGGGGATATTTGATTAGGGTGCTGAAGGAGGAATAGGAGCTTGCTGGGCAGGGATGAGATGAGTCTACCCAGAGACACCACATATAGAGAGACACACCTGCCTGTTGTTGGTTTAAATAATGTGTAATGTTCAATTATTATGACATGGGAATTACTTTTGCCACTACTCTGTACTTTATCTAGAAGACTTCTAGAAATAAAAGAGGAGTTAGGCTTACTTTTGAGAATAGACCTAGGGCTAGAAAATAGTTTGCTCTGAAACTTGGAAAGCAAATGTTAAATACATTTTTACCTAGGTCAGAAAATGTTTAAACCCATTAGGATGCAAAGATTAGGGTTTTAAATTGGATTCACAGGAGATATGCAAGCTCCACATATGTATTAGATTATTTTTTTTTGGAAATGATGTAGGCACTTTGCTCATAAAGTAGAGTAAGGCTTCTCAATACAGCTGAAAAACTGAGAAATCTTTGAGAAGGGCCCATGCATTTCACCTTGGAAGCTACTAGCTTAACTGTTCAATAGACATGGTTCCTGCATTTTGGACTAAGCTTTTCTTAACTTTCCTTCCTTTTCCTTCTTTTCCCAGATGTCTCCATGTGAAAAAGTCAGCTGTTTAACTCCACACATATTTGCATTATTGCAGGTGACCTTACAATTATGGTTAAGATTCTTAAAAGATGCTACAATGGTTATAAAGAGAAAAGCAACCTCAAAACAGAAGGGTGCTACAAATTCAAAGCAGAGAGCAAATAAAACAGAGTCAACAAAGCAAACGTATTTTGCAAGTAAATGTTGTGGCAGAAATCCAGGCACCTGCCAGACAGAAGTTGTTAGGAGTGACCATAATGGTTATTGACTTAGAATTCATCCATCCTCTCCAGTTCACATTTGATAAACTGCTAAGTCTAATTCTCTTAGTACCAACTTACCTTTTCTAATACGTTTCCACTCTAACAGCTGTCCAGTCATATTGCTTAAGAGTTTTTTAAACTATAGGACTAACCAATGTTTCTGTGCACTAAGTTTCATTCAGCGGACTCACTTGATCCTCACCAAGGAAGACGTTTCTTTACAGTCAATTAGCAAAGGCAGACAATTCCTGTGAATGTCAGCTCTGCTCCCAACCCGCTGTGGGTCCTGGGATTCTCTGACCATCAGTACTCAAATGCCCCTGTCTTCTTTGAGTTGCTCCTACGCTTTTGTCTCCAGGGATGTTGCTCCCAGCCCTGAGTGGCCTCCCTGAGAGCCAGCATTTAGAAAAAGGGAAGCTAAATAGTTGATTTCTGACCACTCATAACGTAATTACAAGAAGCTGCTGTCAAATGCTGCTAGTTCAAGGGAAGTGCAGGGATCATGGGGAATGGTGGCAAAACACCATCTCAGGGGGATAAGTCAAGAGAGAAGTACAGTTTTAGAGGGTTTTGAAAGAGTCCTGACCACACCCTCTGCCCCTTAACCTGGTACCTGGAAGAGCTCATCCCAGTTTTTTAGTAGTCTCTTTTTAAGCCTTGCTAACTTGCCTTCCCAGTAAACTTATCTTAATTGAGCCAGGATCTTCATCATGTTTTTCCAGAGTGTCCTGGGTTATGTGCCCACTGGCCCCTTTGGTCTTTGTAACACTCTTTTGCTCCTTCCTTGTCCCTGACCCTGTGGAACATTACCTACCATCTTCATGGTTTAGATGCCTGCCCACCTTGACCTCTGGTAGTGGTCTATCCTGTGATTCACCACCCATTGTCTGACTGTTACTTATAATATTAGTTATCAGCAAAGTGAAAAGCATTATTGATGGTTTTCATAAGTACCTGCATGTTAAGAACTATAATGTATTAAACAGCATAAACTAAGGGGTTTGTCTTAACGAAATATTGGTAAATGAGAGAAATTATATAAGGAGCAAGATTTTATTAGAATACGTGGGCACAAGTTGGTATTCTTGTTTTGACTTATTTTATTAACAGTTATTATTTTAATGCTTATTTTAAAGGTACCACGTCTGAGATAGCTATCACATTCATCATATCAAATAGTAGTTATTTGATTACATATTTGTCTCCTTTACTATTTTGTGCAGTCTTTAAGAGGAGGACTGTGTCTTATTAATCTTTGCTTACTAAATAATACTTGAACTTCTGAGAGAGAGAGAGACAGAGAGGGAGAGAAAACCCAGGTGAATCACTGATCTCTTCTTGTTCATTTAAGCTTTAATTTTCAACATATGACCAGCATACCTTTTGTAATCAGTTTAATAATCATCATATGTGTCCTGAAGTTTATATTTGGGGGTGTGTTCCCCTTTTAACCTGTTTCACTTGCTATGCTAATCACCCTGCTTACTTCACCCTCCGCCCCCCAGTGAAAGCTTAATTAACATAATAGAAATAATCACAGATATGTATACATATGATGTATCAATATTCAAGGACTATGGTAGGTCACTGAAAGGGTTGTCTTTTTTTTTTTTTTTCCCCTAGGCCTAAGACTTTACAAAAGAACATTTTTCTTTTAAAAAGAAGCTATAAAATAATTTAATGACACAAACCTTTTTAAAAAATAGTGGTATAGAATAGGACTAAGTTCTATTGTTAGGTGTGATTAGACTTGGCAGTGATAGAGCCATGGCTGTACTGGGGACCATCTGCATGGTGTTCAGTGCTATACACACTACTCCAAGCAGCTGGCATGGGCAAGCTGAGTCCTTGTGCTTTCTCATAATTTCTTTCCCTTCGTCCTGTCACCATCCCCTGTGGACCCTGGCCCCTGATCGTCTTGGCTCACTTTTCCTCCAGCATCTTTCTGAACTCATTTAGGATGAACTTCAATGCTTACACGAATTAGTCCAGGCTCCTACCCCAAACTGGCCCCAGCTCTGCTCAGTGGCCTTGTCTAACTGCCCAGACTGGTGTGCTCTCCATTCCCCAAACTGCACCTTTGCCTTTCACAGCTTTTCCCACTTAGGATATCTGCCTTCTTTCCTTGGAACCTGCCTAAATCCTAGGCACCTCTTAAAGTTAGTTTAGAATTCATCTCCAATCTCTTCCTGGCCGCAGTATTGGAGAGTCATCACTCCATTCCTCTCTTATACCTCCTATTAACTGGACCCTGGTCTGAAATCTGGCAGATAGCATCAGGGATAGTTATTTATTATTGTGAAATGTGACTACAAATTCCTAGAGGGCAGAGACTGCCATAAGTATTTTGCAGCTCTTTTCAGTGTCTGGCCATGTTCTTTGTATATAGTAGATGCTTAATAAACATTTGTTGACTAATTGATTTCATGTTCCTTAAAATCAGATGTTCTTAGTTAATTTAATAATAGAGGTTTTATTTTTTCTTCTTGATGTATCATACAAAAGATGGGAAAAATCTATTTGGAATGTGTTGAGATATAAATAAACAATAATAAATTATTATAAGCCTTCCAAAATGTTGTTGCTACTCTGTGAGCTTTTCCTCCATTTGGTGTTTACTTTCTCAAGAATCAAGAAAAATCTTAATTAGCGCGGTTTGTATGTTAGCTCTGGATTGACCTAGAATTATGCTAGGTACCATTAGTTATAATTCTTAGACTCCTGTGGTTGAGTGTTCATGCTACAACACACTTCTGAGGATCATTTTAATATACTTACTTTTATCTCAATAATATTTATTTAGTGTTTCTTGTCATAGTTATTGCAAATGACAGTAATTTAGCTAGTTAATCTGATATGTGTTGTGCTAAAAGTACATCAGATATCCTAGTTAAGGATCAAGTAAATAAGTAAGTCTTTAGAGGAGATTTAAATCTCTTCACAGACTTGCCCAGTGTCATAGTTGGTGGACAAGAACTTTCTCTCTGTTGATGGTGATTGGCCATCACCAGGTTACGTTCTATGAAGACAGGTTGTACTCGCTAAGCTGGCAGATGTCAGGGAGTCATTTGTGCTTTGAGGAACATCAGACAACAATACATATTTAATTCCATCCTAATATACCAAAGACACTCTTTTTTGGTGACAGTTTTATTTAAATATAATTTACATACCATACAATTTACCCATATAAAGTATAAATTCACTCTAAGTTTTAATGTATGTATATTTACATATTATATTTAGTATATATATTATGTACATTTAGTATATATATTAAATCTTAGTATATTTACAGTTGTACAGCCATCACCACAATTAAATTTAGAACATTTTCATTACCCCAGAAAGAAACCCAATAACTTTAGCTATTGTCCTTCAATCTTACCATTCTCCCCAGCCCTCCATCGGCTAATCTGCTTTCTGTTTCTTTGAATTTCCATTTTTTTGGACATTTTATATACATGAAATCATATAATGTGTGATCTTCTGTGACTGACTCCTTTCACTTAGCATACTGTTTTCAGGTTCCATCCATGTTGTGGTGTATTAATGTACATCATTCCTTTTTATTGCTGACGTATATTCCATTGTATGGATATACCACATTTCTTTATCCATTCATCAGCTGTTGGACATTAGGGTTGTTTCCACTTTGGGGCCATTATGAAAAGCACAGTTATGAACATTTGTGTATAAGTTTTTGTGTCAAAAACGTAGTTTTTCATTTTTATTGAGTGTTTACCTAGGAGTGGAATTCTGGGTTGTATGTTAAGTCTGTGTTTAACCTTTTGAGGAACTGCCAGATTGTTTTCCAAAGTGGCTGTATCATTTTACATTACTGGAACACTTTTACTGTGAGAAAATGGATCATATTATAGATAAAAGGGTTTCTACATTTGCAGACTTGTGAGTACCTTAATTCACATTTCTGAGTTTCTCCCATTGGTATTTTTTCTAACAACTTTATTGAGGCATAATTTACATCCAATACAATTCACCTCTTCTAAGTGTAGACTTCAGTGATTTTATTAGGTTTACCAAGTTGTGAGTGCATCACAATAATATGGCAATTGGGGGCTTCCTGGGGGCTTCCCTGGTGGCGCAGTGGTTGAGAGTCTGCCTGCCGATGTAGGGGACACGGGTTCGTGTCCTGGTCCGGGAAGATCCCACATGCTGCGGAGCGTCTGGGCCCGTGAGCCATGGCCGCTGAGCCTGCGTGTTGGGAGCCTGTGCTCCGCAGCGGGAGAGGCCACAGCGGTGAGGGAACCGCGTACCGCAAAAAAAAAAAAAAAGGGCAATCGATGTACAATTGATTGTACATTTTCATCACTCTGATAAGATCCCTCCTCCCCTTCCCATTTATTTGACTTATCCTTACTCATTTAATTTTGTGATTTGTTGGTGCATGTGGTAGCTGAGGCAAAGGGCTGAGTAAACTTTGTGGCTAACAAATATAAAGTTGAGAAATATTTATCAACTTAATTTTCTTTTAAGTTTGAGTAGGTTCACAAACTCATACTACAATTTTGTAATCCAGGTAGCCCTGAAAATTGAAACTTTTTTCATAACTCATTTGGCAGAAACTTGATCTGAATTGACAGGTGGATATGTATAATATTTATTTGTTCTACTTAATGTGAATAACCATATATCTTACTACAGAAATATTAATATTTGACTATGGGGTGCTGCCTCAGCCCTCACTGGGGGTGATTTGTAACAAATATGTGATACACATGTATCATTTTACCTTTGTAAAATCATTTTACCTTTCTAAAATCCAAATAATCCTGAACTAGCGTAGCATACCTGGCGCCAAAGTTTTCAGATATAATCTTGTGGACCTGTGTTTGGTTTTAGCAGTCAGCACCTCAGGGCCTTTGCACTTGCTGTTCTTCTTCCTGGGAAGCTCTTCCTCCAGATAGCCTCTGGGCTCCTTCTTTTTATTCAGGTACATGTTGACTTTGCAGGAATCTCTTTCCTGACCATCACAAATGTTTGTGCCCCTGTCACTTTCTACCATGTCACCTTGCTTTGTAATCTTCATGGCACTCATTCTGATGTGATATAATGCTTTTGTTCCTTTGCTTGCTGTTTTTTTCTCTTCCAACATAAGCCCATGAAGGCTAGGTTCCTGGCTGTTGTTTCACCATGGAGATGCTCAGGAGGCACTGAGCAGTGCAGTGTGAAGACCATGCCTCCTGGCTGTGGCAGCCTGTCCTTGCTCAGTGACCTGCTGCTACTGAGCTGATGCTGCTCGGTTCCCCATGGGGAGCGAGTGGAACTTCACCTAAAGGACACTTCTGAGCAGATGCTATCAGACCACATAAGGCTGTTGCCTTTCCCAGCACAGAGAAAACTGGATGTTTGGTCTTAACTCTTGTGCTAACCTCTTGTCACCATGGAGACAAGTTCTTTGAAAGGTCTTCAGGCCTGAAAGGGGGAGGATAGCTCCACTGTGAGAGATATTAGGTAGTCGTCAGCCTCCAGATTGTTTTTTTTTTTTTTTTTTCCTTCAATGATAGATTTGCATCCATGTTTTGGGGACATAAAGAAAACTGTGACCAGAACATCAGTCTGCTTTTCTCTCACCAGATAAATAGGTGGTAAGCACGGTTTCTGATATAATGCAAAAGATACAAGGGTGTATCATTTCCTCCAATCTAGGTCTTACACCCCTCTCTTTATACCTGGTTTTGAAGCCTAATACTCATGATACTCAGGATCTAATCAAGACATCATGTCGTCAGTTTATTTGCTTGTTAGACTTAAGTCTTTGCTTAAGGACCAGTTGAGGCAGCTGCCAGTGACCACGGTTCCCAAGGGCCTATATCACACCAGAGGGCATCCACGTTGGCATCGATGGTCCGAGTCTTTATAGCAGTTTAGCCAACTGGGAGCGTCATGAGTTTCATTCTTAACCCCATAACTCATTCTCTGGTCACTTTGGGGTGGTCCCTTCACCCCTCTGAGACTGTTTCTCATCTGTGTGATGAGGATGTGATACCTCCCTAGGGGCTTATTGTAGAGCTTAAATGGGCAAACATTTGTAAAGTGTCGGCACAAAGAAGGGCCTTGATTGTGTTCATTTCCATTTTCTATGTCTTCCTTGGACTCTTGATTTGCTCAAAATAATTTAGCTCCTTTAGAATGTTAAAGGGAATTTAAAACCCACCAAAGTCCAAATGTATTTTATGAATTTACTGAAACTGCATAGACTTGCTGAGATTCAACTGCTTTGATTCACAAAGTGGACATTTTATATGGTTGAACTTACTACTTCTCTGTGTGTCTATTTTACAGTACAAGAAGGGGCTGGGTATTTGGAGAAAGGCAAACATAGAGTGTCAGTGTGTTGTCCATTTTGTTTGGTCCTGTAAGAGCATTGGAAAATTACAAGAGTCCAGACTGCAGGGCGTGGCCGATGAGGAGGGAGCATGTGTGAGCAAAGCATGATGAATGTCAAAAGCAAGCCTGGTATACAAATGAATTGCATAGACATTTGAGAGAATTTAAGTTTTTGGTCTTAGTTTACTTTTATGTAAAATGGACTTAGTCTTTCATTAGTTCTGTCTTTTCTTCATTAAAAAAAAATCCTCCAATCTTTTACCACTAGCATGTGTTCATATATCTGCTTACTTGATTGTCATTTTGAAATAAAGTTATAATTAAAGGTTGACAGAGCAGAAAGAGAGTTGAAGCAGAGAGAATAAAGTATATGAATAACTTTCCAAAAATTCAAACCTTCTGTGTAATTTCAGTTCATAACGTGGGCATTAAAAAAGGGAGAACCAGCTTATCCTTTAAGCTGGCTTCTCATCCTTGGAAATTTAAAAATGGTAAGTCTAGTTCCTAAGGGTGAAAATGTCATTCCTTGAATGCAAAAGGAACATATATAAAGTAGAAAAAAAATAACAAAAAATGAGTTGAAGACACACACACTTCATTCAGAACCAGCCCCTTGGTTGACTCAGCTCCCCAAGGACTTAAAAGCTCATATATACACAGCATCCTGCCCCCAGGGTTGGTCCCCTTGCTACACAGTGTCTTAAGTTGAAGCAGTCATTTTCTTGAAAGTATTGGGCAGAGTTGAGAGTTCTGGCTTCAGGATCTTATTTCTATTGCTGGAGGAGGGCCTTTTCTGAGCACTCTGAAGCAAGGGACTTGCATAAAATGTTTGGGGACCAAGATCATGGGAAGAGTCTTATTTTTCATCATTCATTCTTGATTTCATTTGAAATCAGCTTCACACATACGTATAAGCGGTTAACTTTACCTTAGAGGAGTAAAAGCCAGCTTGGTCTGATATCCCCGGGTTCTTCAAATGTCAGGAGGGACCCAGGCCATTTTCATTTTTCAAGGCTCCCAGTCTGTTATGAAATGAAGAAATGACAAAACATAGTTGAAAATTGTGTTATATTTTAAATATTTACATTTAACACATTACTGTTTGTTTGTTTGTTTTAACAAAGTGTGCTTATACAATGTCACTGAGCTCTCCCCAAGAAGTAAAGGATACAGTAAAAAAAAATTATAATGCACCATAGGCTGTATGGTCCAGGAAAGAGATGCAACTTAAAAGAACTTCTCCTTCAAGCAGTGCTATGGTTCTCTGTGACTGTACGTGTGATCTTTTTAGGAGATTAGGGTAGAAAGTCTAAGTTTAAGGCTCTTTGAATTGGAGGCCTGGGCCCAATGGCTTTCTGGTCCCTGGGAAGTATCCCAAAGCTATCCTGAACTGAGTCTGCAGGGAGCTTCCCATGGCAGTTCTTATTACTGTTCACATACTGTGAGCATGTTTTCATCTTAAAACCTTCCTTCACTTTGCATTCCCTTCCTGCTATGCCCTAAACCTCTCCCTCCCTCCCTCCCTCCCTCCTCCCTTCTTTCCTTCCAATCTAGATATAGTAATCTAATCTATTTTTTCAACACTGCTACCAGATTAATTGAAAGATGAGTTAAATTTCAGAACTGATTATTTTGCTTTTAAGCCCAATTAGACCTCTTCAGCTCCTTACCGCCACTGCAGTGCACAGAGCATAGTATTCCTTGGCCTTGCTCATTTGGACCCTACTTGCCTGTCTCTTTGCACCATTCTCCCCACACCACTGACCTTCCCCATTCCAAACTACCTACAGCTTTGCAGACACATGAGACATCTTCCTTGGAGCCTTTGCTGCTCCTTCTCCCATCATTTCTCTTGGCCGCTTGGCTGACTTCCACTCATCCTTTAACTTAGACTACTGTCACATCATTTATGAGACCTTCCCCACACATAACTCTGCCAGGGAAGGGTGCCGCATTCCCTGGCGGAGTTATCTGCTCCCTGCTTTGAGTTGTCATAACACCTTAAACCTCTCTGCTTTTGGTTTCACCGTGTGTAAAGTTGGGAGACTATATGTGCTTTCCTTTATAGGATGGTTGTGAGGATTAGCTGGATTAATTGATTAAAGCACTTAGAACATTTTGGCACTGGGATAGGAAGTGTGAAACTAAATAATTTGCTGTTACCACCTTGTTGGACCTCCCGTAATAGCCCACACTACACTGTCTAATTACTTGCTTCTCCTCCCAGCTGAACTATGAACGTGTTGGTCATCTTCATGGCCCAAGCCTCTAGCATAATTCTTCTCATATACTTAATTATCATCAGCATTGTCTTGTCATCATCATCAACAATAATAAGAGCTAACATTAATGGACATTCACTGTGTACCAAGAACTTTTGCCCAGAGTACTCTCATGAAGTAGCTGGAGCCAGAATTCAAAGTCAGATTGTCTGACCCCAGGACCTGCTCTTGGACCAACCAACATGTTATGTTCCTTTCCAAACTGAAGTTGCCTGGTAAACATCTGGATGGATGGATACAAGGAGAGAGTAGCAGTGGAATTGAAATAGCTTTCCCCCACATCATATTTACATAAAAATCCATCTTGAGTAGGTAATAATCTGACTAGACATGGAAATTGTTATATATCTATTTTCTTTTCTTCTTTGAAAAATTTATTTATTTTAGTTATTTATTTTTGGCTGCATTGAGTCTTCATTGCTGCCTGCAGGCTTTCTCTAGTTATGGCGGGGGGAGGGCTACTCTTCGTGTTGGTGTGCGGGCTTCTTATTGCAGTGGCTTCTCTTGTTGAAGAGCACAGGCTCTAAGTGTGCGGGCTTCAGTAGTTGTGGCATGCAGGCTCAGTAGTTATGGCTTGCGGGCTCCAGAGCGCAGACTCAGTAGTTGTGGTGCATGGGCGTAGTTGCTCTGCAGCATGTGGGATCTTCCCGGACCGGGGATCAAACCTGTGTCCCCTGCATTGGCAGGTGGATTCTTAACCACTGCGCCACCAGGGAAGCCCTATCTCTCTATTTTCAAGGAGAAAGAGAATTTTCCTTCCCTGGCTACGGTTGGGGCCCAGGGGCTGGGAGCTGCCACACTTGCTGTCCAGTTCCATGTCTCACAGGTACCATCCATCAAAAGAGCTTGCTTTGGCAAACAGCTTAATTTCTGTATTTGTGCCATTCTGAGGACATTGGTCAAATCTTTGATAAAGGTGCTTGTCTCATTCCATTTTCAGCCTGACTGATCACAGATTTTGCTGCTGAAGCTAAAAAAGAGAGTGGTGGATTCTGAAAGCCAGTCCTTAAGGAGCAGGTGCACAGCCTTGTGTTTGAGAACACAAGGTTTGGAGTCCTTTCATTGGCAGCACAATTAGTCTCATATAACCTCCATGTAACCGTGAACTTGAGGATTTGTTGCAAGTTCTCCCCACATGCGAGCCAACTGTGGGTGGCACAGGGTCTGTGGTCTTTTCCTGTTCCAGTCAAGCTGTGTTATGCCTGAAAATCTTGTCTCCTCCCCTGCCCCTTCATCATGATATCTTACATTTGTGTGGAATCCTTCAGGAAGTGTTTTGTGTGTACATGCTCATCAAATTCACACATGGAGATACAGACTAAAGATTGGATAAGAAAACCAAGACTCAGAGAAATAAAGATTTTCGCAGAGTCAAGTAGCTACTGAGTAGGAAGATCTGGATTCAAACCCTTGTTCCTGGGCTCTGAGACTTTTCTGATTCTACTGGGCCATAATGTTTAAAAGACCAAAAGCTTCTTGAGATCCAAGACTAAGTCATCTCCTCCTTAGTGTCCCACTCAGTTCTTGTTGCTGTTCTGATACTTAATGGGTTCTCAACAAATACTTGTTAAACTAAATTGAACAGAATTGATGGAAACTTGTTGCTACAACCAGTATTGGAAACTCTCTGTAGGGTAGACATCCTCTCCAGTAGTATCACCTTCTTAACTTGGCTGCACCTTATCTTTCTTCTTCTTTTTAAAAAATATTTATTTATTTATTTTGCTGCGCCGGGTCTTAGTTGCGGCACACAGGATCTTTGTTGCAGCATGTGGGATCTTTGTTGCGGCATGTGGGATCATTAGTTGCGGCACGCGGAGTCTTTAGTTGCGGTGTGTAGGATCTTTAATTGGGACACGTGGAATCTTTAGTTGGTGGCATGCAAACTCTTAGTTGTGGCAGGCATGTGTGATCTAGTTCCCTGACCAGGGATCGAACCTGGGCCCCCTGCATTGGGAGCGCAGAGTCTTAGCCGCTGGACCACCAGGGAAGTCCCCTTATCTTTCTTATTTTAGGCAGATGTTTACATCTTCCTTAGCTAGTTAGACAGTACCTTCAATGCTCTGCCATTGTGGGTTGCAGTCAAGACCTCTGAGTCAGCTCTGGAAAGATGTAATTAATGGCTGGAACAGAATTTCATTCACCACTGTCAGAGCCCTCAATGATAGGTAACCTCCACTGTGGAAAACAAGTGTTCATTCTCAAACTGACATAATGTCATAGTTCTTTTCATCTTGGACTTGTCCTCTCAAGAAGTTAATGGGAGTACCATTGCCCACAAAGAATAGTATTCAGTTATCTTGGAACTGAAGTGTTCGGAGGGGACTTTACAGGGTTTATGGTTAAATAGCCTTGATTTTGGTAATTCAACTCTAAACCACTCCCGGGAGGATTACATAAGCAGAAGACCATGTTTTAAAATGCTGGATCATTTGGAAAAATTTAATTGGGCTGAAAAATAAGGTTGTCTTTTCTTCCTGTCTCCTCTCCAGCTGCCTTGGCCCTTGGGTAGCCTTTTGAGCAAAGTTTGGCTGTTTCCATCTTCAATAGCTTTGCAAATGTTACATTTTGGCAAATGTAGCCTTAGATGTGGAATGAGATGACTTTGGTTTGGAAATTGACCACTCATGTTGATAATAGCTATTAATTTAATCAGCCTCAAATTGATAACAGGTTATCTCCTGTGGAAACAAAGATAATTTTTTATTGATTGTGATCAAGTCTTCTGATGTAAACTCTAGGCTTATTTTGTCTGTAAAAGGCTGGTGTAGTCTTATGAAATATGAAAGAGACAGGAAGATGGAGGTAGAGGAAGGGAAGAGCACTCTCCCCACATATACAAGATGTGTTTGCTCTATTGTTCCGTTACCTGTTTTCTCTGGAAACTTTATAGATTAGCTTTTATAATCCACTTTGAAGTGTTTGCTGTTTTTAAAGCAGAAGCAATCTTTGCAGCTTTCAAGCAGAAGGTCATTTTATACAAAATGTTCATTCATGTGCAACAAAGCTTATTTCTTCTACAGGATCAAAGAAATAATGAAGGCTCCTTAAAAGCTGTTTTTCTCTAAAGAAATGATCATCTTGATAGTTGGTGATTTATATGTGCCTTTCCTATTGGAATTGAAAAGCGAAAACATTTGTATCAATAAGGATTACTGAATATTATTAAGCTCTCAGATATTACTGTAACTGCAGTTTCAGCGTTTCAGAGTGTAGGGAAAGATGTCTTGGATTTCTTCTTGTCTAGTTGATTCTATCTCTCCAGCTTATTCCTTTGCCCTGGTTTATTGCCTGATGGTTATCCAGCCATTGATGTGGTCTCTGTGTAAGTCTCTGAGATACAGCTATTTCTAGAACAAAGTCCTGGAAGTTTTCTTGCCTCCAAAACTTTGTTTACAATGTTTTCTTGGGCTGGAACACTGTTTTAGCAATGTCCCATTTTCCTTTAGAACTCAGCTTAAATGTGTCTTTTTCTGGGAAGCTTCTTGGCCTATTTTTACCATAATTTATCACTTAGGCCTTTATATTGAAATAGCTACTTTCCTGTGTATGTCCTCCATCCTTCTGTAGACCACCTCATGATGTGCGGTGGCTCATTGGTGATACAAGTCCTTCAATTACTCTAGCTATAAAAGCATCAAAGATTAATCTACACTGTTATGGACTGATAAAAACTCTATCCAGATTACAGAAGGGAAGGGATTAAAACACCAGATGGAATGAAAATATAAATTTAAATATCTTACATTTTTCCCCCAGTGTAATGATTCTTAAACTGTTAGTTTCTGACTGTTCATACAAGAAAGGAGTGTTTGAAATTAGTCCTGGGCCAAATCTCATTTTGTCCATATTTCTGGACACATCTTTTGATGCAGGGATGGCATTTAATGAGAAAAGAGATTTTTCATTTTTATTTCTAGGATCAGTTGAGTTTGAAATCTGTGACTGTAGAGAGGACCTGGGTTTCCTCTGTCCTTACCTCTTCAGATGGTCAGCATGTCAGTTTCAAGTCCTGCCCTGTAACATGGTGCTAGGATAATATTCATCCAATATATACACTGATTGGCAAAAGGTGTAACTGTTACTCCATCAGACTCTAGTCATTAAAACAAAAGCCACTAACCCTTGTGTAAGGAAAAGATGAACCATGCCACACTGTGTGTGTTTGTGACAGTAATTATTACTTCTACTTGATCGCTCCATTTGGCTGCTTTTCTACATGTTAGCTCTTACTGATTTGAAGGAAGACTCACATGATCTCTCATTCTGGTATTAATGACAATTTGATAACTAGCTCTAATTTAATCATTGATGCAGCCCAAATCCATGTTAATGATTACACATTTTCCTTAGAATCCCTTCAGTTGAATTTAAGCATTATTTGAGAAAGAGTACTCTTTTGAGTAAAAAATGGCAATAAAAGCCTGGTATGAGTATTAAATGTGTTCCTGCAAAACATAAAATGAAAATCACTGAATATTTTAAGTGCTTGGAAATCTTTGTTAAATTCCAGCATCCCATGATCACAAAATTTACAAGCAAAAGCTTTTTAGCTTTAACATGAGAAATAAAAATAACTGTTTTCTTTGCTTTTCATATGGTTTTTATATTTATGTTTTTTATTTTATTCTATTTTATTTTTTTATTTTTATTTATTTTTGTTTTTTTTAATAAATTTAATTTATTTATGGCTGTGTTGGGTCTTCGTTTCTGTGCGAGGACTTTCTCTAGTTGTGGCAAGCGGGGGCCGTTCTTCATCACTGTGCGTGGGCCTCTCACTATCGCGGCCTCTGCTCTTCATCGCTGTGCGCGGGCCTCTCACTATTGTGGCCTCTCTTGTTGCAGAGCACAGGCTCCAGACGCGCAGGCTCAGTAATTGTGGCTCACGGGCCCAGTTGCTCCGTGGCATGTGGGATCTTCCCAGACCAGGGCTCGAACCCATGTCCCCTGCATTGGCAGGCGGATTCTCAACCACTGTGCCACCAGGGAAGCCCCTATATTTATGTTTTTAAAAATATTTATTTATTTATTTTATTTTATTTTTTATTTTTGGCTGTGTTGGGTCTCTGTTGCTGTGCGCGGGCTTTCTCTAGTTGCGGTGAGCCGGGGCTTCTCTTTGTTGCAGTGTGCAGGCTTCTCATTGTCTTGGCTTCTCTTGTTGCAGAGCACGGGCTCTAGGTGCACAGGCTTCAGTAGTTGTGGCATGTGGGCTCAGTAGTTGTGGCTTGCGGGCTCTAGAGCTCAGGCTCAGCAGTTGTGGCGCACGGGCTTAGTTGCTCCACGGCATGTGGGGTCTTCCCGGGCCAGGGCTCAAACCCATGTCCCTTGCATTGGCAGGTGGATTCTTAACCACTGTGCCACCATGGAATCCCCTATATTTCTGTTTTAAGGAGTTTTGGCCATAGTTGCCCCTGCTCCAATTTTAGGGATTTTTATTAAAATTTTTTTCACCTGTACACAATTTGTTCATCTGATAGAATCAGTAGGAGTCCAGTAATCAGTTACTCTAGTTGTGGAACCATATTTTCCATTACACTTCCCACTTTTCATCACACATTTCTTTCTCTCTTTTCTCCTGTTAAGCCAAAATGATCAGGAACCAAAAAATGAAATACATGTAGAACAAAAAATCATTTTCTTCTTCTGATCCAATTTTTACTTAGACTTGGTGTCCTATTTTCCCCCTTCTGGAGCATGACAGAGATTTAAGTGTTTAAGGGGAGGATGGGAGACTGTGCCTTCTGTATTGTTGCATGGATGTACCTGGGGTCATTGTAACAAGAAATAAGATATGATTTTAAATGAAATGTTTTAATATCCCCACTATTACCCACAGCTATAAATACTATCCATGGTCCATGGCTTCTAGCATTTCTTATATATAAAGATAGCTTTTGTTTGTATTTATTCCACTAAAAAGGAAGAGTTATTTAGAAATCTTAAAAGTCAATGTAATGTGTATCAATTGATGAATTACAACTTTTTAGCTTGTAGGTGCTTTGTTCCAAGGCCAGGATGTATATTCTGCTATATTGTTATCACTTTTACTGAGTAAGGAGTTGTTTGGTCATTAAGGGGGAAGGAATATCTGTGGACAAAACTGCTGCTTTCCCTGACCTCAAAGCTCAGTTTTGAATATTAGTCTTCAAAGCCGTTTTTACTTCCAGTGTTCAGTCTTATTAAAAGCCACATTCACAGTTCTGTAATCCAATCTGAAGATCCAAAAGGGGAATTCATGCAAGAGAAAATTAACTTACTATTATTAAAAGAACACTGCCTCTCTAATGGATATAATAGAGTAACAGTTCTCCTCAGGCTCAGTGGCAGTTCCTTATATAATAACTAAAATATTAGCACGTTTAAATTGATTTTTCATGCCTGCAAATAATGATCAAACTTATTTTAAAAACATACTTAATTTGACTTAGATGATAAGGATATTTACTCAGAAAGAGACATTCTGGGCTGTTATTTTCTACTGGCAAGCATCAGAGCTGGAAGTTGAGTGGTTTTGATTTTGTTAATGATGATTCAATTTATTTTTATTTTATTAACAATAGGAACTCTGTCCCCATGACTACTCTGTTTTAGGTAAATTTATGACATATGATTTCCTTATTAAATAACATTTCTTTTAATTCATTTATCTTTATAAGAGTGTTTCAAGAAGATCAACTATGCTTTGTTCTTTCCAAAAGGTACCTAGTTCTTGATGTTCTGTTTGTCATCATTGTGCATAGCAGCTGAGCCTGTTCTTGGTGTGTGTATGTGTGGGGTTCCCCCTAAATTCTCCCATAAAATGTAGGCCTGTCTCCTGCTGGCATCAAGAGAGCAGATTGGGATAACCCCATGGCAAGAAGGGTATGTCCTTTCAAAGCGTCCTGTTCCAAAGTACTTCTTTGCTTCATATGAGGCAGTATTATGTGTGGCTGCCAGTTGACTATCTTTTTATGAATCATATCTCCTAAAGCTCTGTAGTGAGCATGATGGGAAAATATCTTTATGGAAACAACAAATATGTGAGATAAATTAAGTTTAAAAAAGGCATGTAGCAAATTTAACTAGAAAATGAATGTAAAAACTGGCCAGCAGGATTAAAATTCTCATGGGCTCAGAGCTCCACACAAAGAACAGTGTTCTGGTTGATGTCAGTGGTTTGTACAATATTACAGAATTGTTTCCAATGTGTTATCTTCTTGTGCCCCGTGGCTTGTATTACAGTATTTGTAGTTGAAATACATTTCATGTTATATTACACACAAATTTGTTATTGGCATGTATGTGTGATATACATATACATACATATAAATGTAAATGAAACGTTATATATGAAATGAATTTCATGCTATGTTCTTTCATGGTAACTTCAACTTGCTTATTATTTCTGTCTTGTTCTCTTATTTGTTGGTCCTATACAGCTTTATTTTTCTTTTTTTTGCATTTCCAATTGTTTACTTTTTTTAATATTATCTGTCTTGATAATTGAGAAATTTTATTTTGTTCTTATCTTTCAGTCATTTGTTCATTTAATCGACATTTCTTCTCTGGGTTCTCAGAGTGCTTAGACACCATGAGAAAACAACTTCTATGAGTTTAAGTAAATACAGTTAGAATGAATGGGTTTTTGTGATATGTAAGTGTTCAGAGATGCATAATATTTGTTATACACACTCTGTAAAGCTCAATATGTAAATGTAATTTAGAATGTATATGCATGTATCATGTTACAATGATTAAGAACAATCTGTTACAATGATTAAGAAAATAAGCTTTCACATAGATTTCTTAAATCACTCTCAGTCATTTATTTTTCAGGGTCCACATTACATTTGCAAATTGTGTCAAGTAATCACAGGACACTTACAAGCTTCATTGAGTAGGATGGTTCCATGAAGACCACAACCCATTGAAAGTTTGGGGCCAGTGTGTCCAGTCTACACAGATAGTGTCTCTCCTTTTGCTTTTTCTATGTTTCCCATCCTTTGTTTTATGCCTCTCTTCTATAAAGTATTTTATGTCTTATAGTGGAAATATATATATATATATATATATATATATATATATATATATACACACACAGATTTTAAAGAGATAAATGAGATTTAGGAAACCTTGGAGGGTTGGTGGTGCTCATAAATCAAGGGGGTCTGGGGTGAGTGCTATTTGTAGTCAGTGGCTCTCAAACTTCAGCAGCTTCTGAATCACCCAGAGAGCTTGTTAAAACAGTTTGCTTGGCTCAGCCCCAGAGCTTCTGATTCTGTAGGACTGGGATGGGGCTTGAAAATGTGAGTTTCTAACAGGTTCTCAGGTGAAACTGATGCTGTTGGTGGGGGACTGTACTTTGAGAACCACTGATCTGGGATTGCCTTTTCATGTGTTTGGGATGAGGAAACTGAGAATCAGAGAGAGGAAGGGCCTGCCCAAATTTTGCAATGGTAGGGAGTTGCATCTTCACTAGAATTAGAACTGGATCTTCTGGCTCTGGCCCTGTAATGTTCTCCTGGGGTCTGTTCTTTGATTGACCAGAGAAGGCGAAGCCACTTCCTGACTATCTGAAGAGAATGTGGGAAACCAGGTTGGCCACCTCTCCCAGATTCCAATCTATGGGCAACGCTGGTGGAGAGAGAGGGCTTTAGTGCTCGTACTGGTGCCTAACTTACCCAAATAAATTTCACTCTCTTTATTTCCATGTCCAATTAAATATTACAGTTATTCATGGAACATTTGTCTGTTGATTTGTGATCATTTAGAAATTAATACTAATGTCATCATTTTTGAAACAGGGTCTGTTAAACTCAGTTCTATAATGTGTCAAGAAAAAGCGAGCTAAAGACAGCATAGGCTACAAGAATAACTGGAAAAGATAGAAATGGTTGAATTTTTTACTTGAATCTAAGGTTTTGCTTTTAGTTCAATAAAATTTCAGTGAAATATTATTTCACTAAACGAGTTTTCTGCAATATCTTGTAGCATACATTTCCATGGTGGGAAATAACTTATTGTTGGAAAGTTCAAATTAAAGAATAAATGATTTGATAGTTGACTCATTGATGTTAAATGGAATTTTATGAAATTATTTTCATAATATGAATTGGTTGAATTTACTTAGCTAAGAAGAATAACAAGAGTTGTGTACTTACAGGTGTTGCATGTTGATTTAATTTTAGTGATTTTCTTATTGGGATGCAGATTGTCAAAGTGGCATTGAGGTACCATTAAATTCAAATAACTGTCATCTGATAATTATGTACCAGAGCTGGGTGCAGAAAGAATTGACCTTAAATAATTGAGGGAATTAAGTACTATTTCTAAACCATTGGGGAAGAAAGCCCACTTAGAGTTAAACTCGATTCAATTCAATAAATCTTGACTAAGGGCCTTCTATGCTTAAGGAATGCACTTTTCTAGGTAGGTTTTGGAGTCCATATCTGGCCTCAAGGGCCAGTGTCTTTGAATTTTTACGAAAGTGGATGCAGAACATACGTGTATTTGTATACACATATGATTGGATGATGAAAGCAAAAACTAGATTTTGACACATGTTATTTTCAGTTTCATGGAAGCAAAGGCACCAGGTCACAGTTCACATGCCATGATATGATATGTCATTTTTGGTCAATGGAGAAACTTCGGTCTTTTCATGTTGTTGAAATGGGGTCGAGGCTACAGTTCTGATACTTTGTGTTGCTTTCTATCTTGCCAGCGTCTGGTGGAGGCTGCAGAGGAAGCACACCTGAAACATGAATTTGATGCAGACTTGCAGGTAACTGATTATAGTTTGAGTTAAGTTGTTTTGTGTGTTTGTTGCCAAAGGAGAAACACTAGGTATACTGGGAACACCAGGGTTCAGAGGTTTGGAGAGAAGGCTCTTGAGAGAATGGTACAGGGTTGAAATAAATGTGCCTATTTTTTGACAAGACAGGACAGTGATCCTCAACCATTTTCCACTATGCAAGTTACAGTAGGTGATAACACACACTTACATGCATGTAACCAGGTTTCCTCTCTAATTCTGGGGGAGTTAATCAGTCAACTGACAATAATCACAGGAGCTTTTAATGGTAAATTGATAAGATAGATGGCAGAATATATCCAAATCCCTCTTCCATGGCTGCATTTTAAGTGACTGAAAGCAATGTTGTTATGTATGGATCTAACCTTGAACTGACTGTTAATTATATTTAAAAATTAAATCATTCACAGACCTGGGATTTGAACATCTGCTTAATAAATTTTTGTTGTGGATTTCATATCTAATCATGGCACACCTGTGTCTGGTTGAGAAGGACTTTGATGCTGTTATGTATATATAAAACATAGTTAAAGGCAAGAAGTGAATTGAGTAATACTTGAAGGTTCCTTTGGGTCCCTCCAGAAGGAAATTTCATCTGTATTGTTATTTTGGGTTTGTGACTTTTCCTCACTGCTAGCAAAACAGGGGTGAATCTTAATTCCTTAAGTCTGTGCCTTGCTAGAACATATCTCTTTTAGTGCCATATGGTCACAATTAGGAAGTAGTGTTTATTTCGCTATGTTTTCATTTATATGGAAAAGATAAAGCTTCAAGCACAGAAAAAGATGGTGATACCAAAGATAGCCTTTGGCTGTGTCTCTGTCCCATGGTTGTACCTCTTGTAAAAGAATGCACACTCAAATGGGCTAATGGAGGAAAGTTTAATAAAGAAAATATTTACAGATGTATGGTAAGAGAAACCAACAAGCAATGGTGTTGTACCCCCGAGCAAGCCACACTCCTGGCCTGAAGGAACAAGCAGAGGGAGTGGTTTCTAGAACCTAGGGAGAGTAGCTATATGGAAAGGGTAATTGATAGAGAGATGGTGAGCTAATAAGTGTAGAATCTGGGGAAAAAGATACACTGATAACTGTCTCTAGCTTTTTGATCTCTTGCTGGTACCCACCATTGGCTGAACCCAACTGTTGGTGTAGTTGATTTGGTTCAGACTTTCTGAGGCTTTGGGTGGAAAAGGGTGAAAAATGGGTCTGGAGGGGAAACAGAAAATATCAAGCCCACCATTGGGGGTCATTTTCAGTCATAACACCCAACGTGTGAAGCTTGAGAGGCTTCAGGGGGAGGCGGAGAAGCCCTGGGGACTGTTGGTAACACCTGGAGAGGAGTGGGGATGCCAGCCCGGCTCTTAGAGCAGAGCTACAGAGAAAGAGCAGAGGAGTCAGCTGAAAATAGCAAGAAGCACCTTGCCTTCCTATAGCCACACGAGGGTCCATTTGTTGGTCACATTTGTCTTAAGTGTGCCTCCCTTCAGAGGGTTTGGACTTCTTAGGGTGGACCAGAAGGGATTTGATGAAAGCATCAGGAAGCACCTTTTAGGTCTGAAGATTGTAAGGATCTCTTGAATGCATTGCGAAGGGAAACTATGTCTCCTTGGGAGTTCCAGAAGCCTTTTTAGGAATATTCTGGTTGTAAATGACAGAAATTCAACTCAAATCAACTTAAATTTGATAAGAATATGTGAGTCCAATCTGATAATAAATAGATAAATACATAAATAAAAGAGAAGGAAACACTCTTATAGTAGAATGCCAACTACTAAATGTGGAAGAAATGATGGAATTATAAAATTATGGTAATAATTGATTCAGGCAAGAATCTTCAATAGATGCTAAAACTAGCAGGTGAAAGTTTGATGAACAGGACATTGACAGTCTCAAAGTATCTGCCCACAAATTGCTTATTAATTACAAAGGGAACTTTAGCAGCTTTATTATGGGTACTGTCTTAAACAGGTAATCAAAGGTAATATCATCAATAATGACACAAAGAAACAAAGTGCCTTCAGATGTGATGACCAGGAAAAATACAACAAAGATTTCCAAAGGACTCTTTTGGAAAATCTGGTGTTTATGGCTCATATAGTCAATTTTATTTTGAGATCAGTTGTCTACAAAAAGCAACTGGGTGAGGGAGAGAATGATTAATTGACTTGCAGGATTATTTATCCTTCAGGAGAGAAAAAGTGTTCTGTGATTTAGCTTAACTAACTTTAGAGTGCTCTTTTTTTTTCCATCTGAAGCAATTGTTATTTTCTAAGAGTGCTCTGACTTCCTTTCTATGATTGATCCTTTACAATAAAATTCTGATGCAGCACACTGATTCCCTTGTCAAATGTGGTGATGGAAACATGAATGCAGCATGAATATCCCTCTCAAAAAAAACAGAGAGTGAGAGAATGGGTCTCTGGAGTCTTATAGTTTTTGTTCTCTTGGGAACAAAGAAGATGGGCCCAGTTTTTCCTCCCCCGTTGTCATCTGTTCTGTATAAGTACAAGACGAATATCAGAGGCTACAGCTGTGGTCTGAGCACAAAGTAGATGTTGAAATAATCTGTCAATATTACAATGTTGAAATAATCTGTAAATATTACAGAGTGCCATTCACTATCTGGACCATGACAGAATGTTCTCGAGGGGTCAGAGTAAACCATGTGCACTTTTGTGGAAACCTGGAAAAGAGATGATTTGGAGAAAATGGATATGCATCAAAGAATGTATGTCTGCTTAGATGAAGGTTTTGAAGCTGTGAAACATTGATGCTGTTATGCACAAGTCTGTTAACAGCTTGGGTGTCAGCTCCCTTGCTCTTCCTGGGGTAGCAGGTCTGTGTACAGGCTCTGAGTTTATTGCTACGACGGTCCATTAGAACTGATCAATTGTTAATCTGGGTTCCACTGACCTCTCTACAACACCTGCCAGTGGATTGCTTTTATCAAAAAAATTTCAGAGTACCATCTGCTCACCATGAAGTAATGTTGAGGAGGTTCCCGTTCTATTAGCTCGGGAAGAGTAGAGGGAGCTGGGAGTCTGTTTTCCTACAGGAAAAAAAAATGTTTTTGTGACATTTCCTAAACTGTACAGCTTCAGGTTACATAGTTGTAGCCCCCACTCCACCATCCCATTTCCAAAATAAAAAAGAAATGCTGGATCTGCCTCTTCTTTCACTTTAGATTGGAGTCTTTGTGTCTTTGCATCATCATGTGCTTTAAAAGTGAAGAATTTGTTTTTCATTGGTAGAATCATTAAAAATTACCAAAAGAAAGTCATGCTTCCTTGTTGTCAGGATTTTATTTATCATTTAAATTTCCTCTTACAGCTTCTCCAGAGGTTTAGCCTTTTCCTTATGAGCTTGTAGCCTTGACATTGGTAGTCCCTTCTGTAGGTCCTTAAATATGGCACTAGGTTGTTAGTTCTTAACAAAAACTGTGTTGGGGCAAGAGGCAAAATACAGCCTTTGAAGGGTAGCATATGTGAACAACGCACAATGCAGTGTCCTGCACACAAACCAGAGCTGCATGGGTTCATTGGCTGGAAAACTTTCTTGTGGACACTGGTGTTGGTTTAGCCCTTGGGCTTGTCCCCCTGTATTGTGTCCTATGGGTTCCAGACTGGCCTCTTGGTTTTGTTCTTTGTTCCCTGATATTTCCATTAGGGCACTTTTCAGTTAGAATTGATGCAAACACAGGCCTTGTTAAAAATGGCATCTTCCCTTTTTTTAACTGCATGCTTTGAATTAACATAGGTTTTTAATGTAAAGCACATATGAGATTGATAATTATAAGAAAAGAGTTTAAAAACTGTCTTAATTATCACATATGATAATTTCAGCATTTCATTCTCATTATGTTGATGGGGCAAGGGTGGGGTGGTGGGGGCAGTCCCTAGCCCTGATTATCCTAGCTATTGATGAATTTCCAGAAAACTAGGTCTGCGCATGTAGTATAATTCAGAGAGAAGCCTTCTCCTCTTACTTATTCTTTCTTTTGGGGTTTTTCTGCCAGCAGCGAAGAAGACAGTTTACTAAAAACCTGCTTATCTTTGAACTGCAAATATACTTTCTTTGAAAGTTGTCTTAAATAAGTGCCAATTGCACAGAGCTGGTGCACAGTGGGGGAAAAAAAAGAATTGTGGTTTTGAATTGTGTATCCTACAGAAACCTTTTTGATTACAAAGTTTTCTATAATAATTTTTCTTTGTTGCTTTGTAAGTAGTAGGCGGAAAAGGCCTGATGACATTCAGAGGTATAACAAAGTGTGATTGGAAGGGAACTGGGGGGACGCGGTGTCCTGAACATCCCCTCCTGGTCACTGCCGAGCTGCTGTCACCTATCTTGCACACACAGTGTCCTGATTTCAGAGGTTGGGTGAGGGGTTTGGATTGGAAGTGATGTAGAGACCACTGATGGGAAATCTTGAGGTGGGACGGCTTGTGATACTTGCTAGAGCATCTTCCCTCACCTCGTTGCCACTGCCTGTTGCATTGGTAGGCTGTGTTGAAGGAGAACCCAGGGAGGAGAGAGGGGTGGCTCTGGAGCTCCAACATTCCCTTTAGAACGTCCAACATTAGCCACTGGGAGAAGGAAGCCTTTCTCAGAAGGCTTAGGAAGGGCATCTAGCAAACAGCAGAGTAGAGCTGTCCCTTTCCTGACAGCATCTCCTTGCTGGCTAGTGAGGCTTTGCCCTGGGGAAAAACTGTATGTTGTGAAGGAGAGCAAAGGTCAGGTTTAGTAAAAGTACTTGCTGGGTGGAGGAGATGACTGTCCTCACGGGGTTTCTCATGTATTTCTGTTAATCCCCAATCCATCCTTGCTCTCTTGGACTGAGTGAGGTGTTGAACTCCTTGCTGAGGGAGGACGTGGAACATGGAAGACCCAGACCCCAGAACTGGAAATAGATTTTTTTATAGAGATAGCTCATTGACTTTTGTGCACTAAACAAGAAAGGTAGGGTTCGCATCTATAGGAGAAAGAAATGAAAAGAGGAGGAAAATTTCACACTTTTTGTATTAAAATAAGCCCCTCTTTTCTGATATAATTTGTCAGAGGATGCTTTTTTTTTTTCCTTTTCTCCTTTTTCTTTTTATCAGCTTGGCCAGGGTTCACAGTCTTCTGCATTTTAAGATCTTACATTAGATGTTTCTTAGTTAGGACTTGCCATATGTCATTTATTCACAAGACTGATGTGTAAATAGTTTCTGAGGAATCTTTTAAGTGTGAGCATTTAAAAGTCAAAGTAATTTCTTCGTTGTTATATGCACACACACTGTCATTTTTGTGCATTTGGCTAGAATGTTATAACTTTTACAGAGAGAGCTTTGGTCTAGAGGTCTGAAAATGGAGGTTCTGGTAGTTTGGGTCCCAACTGGACCATTTACTTACTCAAGGAACTGATTGCTCATCCATAAAAAGACAGATTGTAATATCTAGATGATTTCTAAGATCTCATTCATCTCTCATTTGCCAAGATTCATTCAACAAATAGTTATCAGTGATGTCCTGTGAGTCAGGCACTGGGTTTTGGATATGGCCAAGAGCTAGACAGATGCCGTCTTTGTTCTCATGGAGCTCACACTCTAATCCAAGTGACAGATTTTAAAGACATGATGACAGAAATAATTTTAAAATTTTGATCATGATGAAAGACATGAAACATAAGCAGGGACTTCCCTGGTGGTCCAGTGTTAAAAGGATCTGCCTTCCAATGCAGGAGACACAAGTTTGATCCCTGATTGGGGAACTAAGATCTGACATGCTGTGGGGCAACTAAGCCCATGCGCCACAACTACTAAGCTAGCGCACCTCAACTAGAGAGCCTGCGTGCTGCAAACTGCAGAGCCCACGTGCTCTGGAGCCTGCGCACCACAACTAAAGAAGAGAAAACCCACGTGCTACAACTAGAGAGAGGCCCACGCGCTGCAACTAAGACCCGATACAGCCATAAAAAGGAAGGGAGGAAGGAAGAAAAGAAACATAAGCACAGGGCATAATTACAGCGCAGGACAGGAGACCTTGCCTAGTTTGGGAGTTCAAGGGACCCTGGTGCAAATCCCTGAAGAGTGAGTCTTGACTGAGTGGTGATTCTAGATTTACCTCCTCCAGGGCTAGAAGAAATCTCCCCGCAAAGTCATAAGTTCTAGCCAGGGGAACAAAAACAATATTATGTGCATCTCCAGTGCATCTATGTGTGTGTGTAACAACAGAGAACCCATAATACCTGTATTTTCCATAAATGCAAAATTAAAATTATTTTATCTGCTTTCCATATAATAGTCTTTCTCACCTAGTGATACTTTATTGTTGCCTCTTTAATGATGCTTATCATTTCTTATCCTGTTAGTTTTATTCATATGTGTCCATTTGTTGCTTAATTTAAATTTATTCAGAACTCAGTACCTGATAGGCCCTGTTGTGGGACTTCCATAAACTGAGATGTGACCCTCATCCTCCAGGAAAGTTCTAATCTCCCTTTTTAAGATATGTTTCATTAGTTGTTACTTTAAGGATTACAATAGGCATCTTTAACTTAAGTGCACAGTGTATCTTGAGTTAATTTACTGTGCGAAGTACCACTCCATCTGAAACAAGAATAGTGTGCTTCTACCTACCACTTTCCTTCGTGTAGTCATATATTTACTATTATATGTGTTATAAACACTGTAAGATGTTATTTTGTTTTAGTTTTGCTTTAAACAGCTGTCTTCTAAAAAAATTAAATAAGAAATAAGGGAGTATGTATTGATATTTACCTATACATTTACTGTTTCTGGCACTCTTCATTTCATTGAGTTTCTTTCTGTTATCATATCTCTTCAGCCTGAAGAATGTCTTAGCTTTTTCTTTCTTTTTTTTTTTTTTTCCTTTTTGCATTGAAGGTCTGGTAGCAACAACTTCCCTCAACTTTTGTTTAGCTAAAAATATCTGTATTTTGCCCTCATTTTTGAAGGATAATTTTGCTGGATACAGAATTTTTACTTGACAGTTTATGTTTTTCTTTTACCACTTTGAAGATATCATCCCATTCTCTTCTGATCTTTAATGTTTCTGATGAAATGTCATCCATCATTTTTATCTTTGTTCCTCTGGATACACTGAGTCATTTTTCTCTCCTGCTTTCAAGGTTTTTTCTCCTTATCTTTGATTTTCAGTATACTATACAGTGTGATAGGTTAAGAGTGTTACTAGATGTGATTTTCTTTATATTAATTCTGCTTGGAGCTTGCTGAGATTCTTGTATATTCTCACCATATTTGGAAAATTTTTAACAATTATTTCTTCAAAATTTTACTTGCCCCATTCTTGTTGCATTTTCTTCTGGAACTTAAGTTACATCTGTGTTTGATTGCTTAATATCAGCCCACAGATCAGTGTGGCTCTTTGTTTAGTTTGTTTCCAATCTATTTTCTATTAATTGGTCTCCAAGTTTACTAGCCCTTTTTTTCTTGTGGTCTCCAATCTACTGTTAAACTTATCCAGGGAATATTTTATTTCATGTATTGTACTCTTAGTTCTAGAATTTTCAATAAATCTTTTTTTTAGTTGAAGTATAGTTGATTTACAATGTTGTATTAGTTTCTGGTGTACAGCAAAGTAATTCAGATTATATATATTCTTTTTCATATTCTTTTCCATTATAGGTTATTACAAGATAATGAATATAGTGCCCTGTGCTATACAGTAGGACCTTGTTGTTTATCAAATCTTTTAAAATTGTTTTTATTTCCTGCTGAAATTCCTCATCTATGCACCAGTTATGTTCATTATTTCTTTTAAGTCCTCAGACATATCTACAATAGATGTTTTAAATTTCTTCTCTGCTAATTCCAGCATCTGGGTCATTTCTGTTTCTATTGAGTGCTGTTTTCTTTTGAAGCCACATTTTTTTTTCTTCTTCACATGTCTAGTAATTTTTGTTGTAGGTTAAGCATTGTGTTATGTCTTTGAATGATTTTTATAAATTTCCTCATTGTAACTTAGTATAGTTCCATTCATGTAGTAGATGTCCTAAAAATACCAAATTTATTGAATCCAATTAAGTTGGATTTAGGAAACAGTTATTAAAGAGATGAAGAGAAGAGAATGATCAACTATACATAATAGGGAAGACTCCAGTGGTTTAATCTTCTGCACTCTAACAATGTAAGTAGTGAGTACAACGTAGACTTCTTTGTTCCAAAAATACCACATGGCCATCTTCTAGCTGAAAGAAAGAAAAAAATGCATTTCTGTTGTAGAATCTTGGAACGCAAACATTGTTTCTCAAAAGTTTATAATTTCTATAGCTTAATTATATTGCTACCATCCCCTGTTCTAAATCCAGATAAAAATATTAATATTAACAAATTTAAAGACAGAAAGTGCAACTTTATAGAAATGGTAATTGATTTGGTTTTGTTTGAACAGTCACCTTACTTAATAGTTCAGAGGGGAAAAATGACATTATTTGCTCCTCCCAAAGTTATCATTTATTTGTCTGTGGAACGTTTTCACATTAGTGACTCTCTTTTTTCTTTGCTACTTATGTGTTTAGAAACCTAGGTCTTTTATCTTTAATTTTATCAATAATGAATAATCTAATAAAACCCCTATGTGTTTCCCCTTTGTCCTAGTCTTTCTTGTTACAACATTCTTTTTTCTATCATGACCATGTATACCTTAATTTGTAGGTAATAGTGTTTAGAGGAGTCTGAAATGTTGTTTTAGAAAGCCCTTTCTTTTCCTATCGAGTCATTGGTTCTTTTGTGATTCCTTTTTATCTTGGGTTTTCTCACTTGGGCTTTCTCAAAACTGGGAATGTTTATTTAAAATAAATATTTGTTTACAACATATTTGTTTTAAATATATGTTAAACATAATAAAACACCACCAATTCAGACTTTATTAAACATTTCAATTAAACAAATACTTTTAAAGCACAGTTTTATTGTTTCCACATACACAGTGTGATTATGATGTTTCAGATATCAGCCAGTTGGAAAAGGGGACATTTTGGGACATCGAGGCTCTCTTGGCATATCTATAGTTATAATTAGATAAACACTGAGTGGTGCTGTTAATCATAATATCAGAGTCCCGTAGTACATTGCCAGAAACCTTAGTGTCTTTCATTAAGTTGGCTGACTGCAGAGGTCATTGGCAGATCCCAGAAGTTACCTTGGGGTCTTTCTCCAGCAAATTCTTTGGCAGCCCTTAGGAATGCCGGAATGCCCATAGGTTGCTGATTTCATCAAGGTTCTTGTGGTCTAGGAATTTGCCAACTGCTATTGAATTTTTAAAGTAAAACTTGAATCTGCTGGCAATGTAGAAAGTAGACACCTCAACAGAAATATTGTAATCTCATTTAAGCCTGTTTGTTAATAAAGCACCTGATATGTACACAGATGAATTAATTCTCATGTTTTCTACTTTCAGTTTAGTTTGTGAGGTAGGTCTTTATAATATAAATAACTCCAAGTACGTGCATTTGGTATAGTAATCCTAATTCTTCAAATTAAAAAAATTTCATGACTGACATTTTTAGGATAGTTCTCTTTGCTGGTTAATTAATACTAATAGAATATAGGAGCAATGATAAGAGTAATAGTTGCCATTATTTAAAATGTATTAGGTATAGGCAGTGGCTTCAATGCTTCCCAGGCATTATCTCATTTAATTCTTCTCCCCACGGTCATGTGAGAGAGATACTGTTATTATCTCCATTTTACATAAGGAGAAACTAAGATTGAGAGGCCACACGTTGGGCCCAAGGTTATACCACAGTGGGTGGACCAGCCAAAATTCACACCTGAGACTGTCTGGCTCCAAAGACCAATCAGTTATGTTGCCTCATGGAATCACAAATTTTAACACTGACCTTAAATTACACTGGACAAAATCTTATAATGAAATAAATTTAAGATGAAAGTTATAGTGGGTTATTTAATAGGTCTGTCAAAAAAAAAGGTCCATCAAATGCATCAAAAAGAAATTTTCTAGAATGGTAAATTCTGACCCATGAACCTATGTAATAAAAAAAATCTCTTAATACGATATAATGATTTAGTAAAAATGATTAAGCATCACTTTACTGATATTATTAGAAATGGACAGAAGGGAGACATCCCTCATTTGGTAATTGGATCTATTATCTACATAGTAACCACTGTGACTTTTAAAAAATACAAGTTACTTATTACTTACACTTTGCTTATACTAAGAACAAAGTCTGGATGTCCCACATACCTTACAGACCGCCACACAACTTTCTCAAGATTGCAGGTGGATTAGCAGCTACTTCCCTTTCCTTCGTGTCTGCTATGTTCCTGCCTTACTCCTTCTGTTCTTTGAGCTCCCCTGTACGATTTGTTTGTTTATTTTCTGTCTCCTCCATCAAAACATGAGCTCCATGAGACCATGCACCTGACATCCAGTCATATGTCCACAAATATTTGTTAGAATTAATTGAAATTCATAATGGTGATACAGTCACTAAAATCCGCAGCTGACTGGTAATCACCAGCATCGTTGGTAATTCATGAAGTGGTCATCTGTTTATTTCAATTAGAAAAAGCTAATTCTTTCTTAAAATAAATACTTATGGCGTGACCAGAAGTGATTCAATTATTGCTGTAACATTCAAAGACATTTTCATATATTAATGGCAGCTTTTATTGAAGCAGTTGGCTTTTGTTGTTACTTATAATAAATTCATGAAATGGCTAATTTTCTTAATCTAAATGAGATTTTTCTGCCATTTAATATGTAGTTACAAATATATGAGTATATTAATTATGAAAAAGATAACTGATTAATTATATTTAATGAATATTATATTAAATGAGTATCAAGTTATTTTATTAAACAGTTATGTTCTTATAGAGAAAACATCTTTAAAATTGGAAAGGAGAAAAATTAGAAGGGAAACATGCTCTTACAACTCAGGTTTCCTCTCTTGGGCAGGTCCCCACCCACCTTCCTAGCTCCCATAATCAGTGCTACAGACACCATATGTCTGTGGCAGGAGTAGCCTCTTACAACACAAGTAGGAATTTAGAGGAGACATAATCAGCCTTTAAGAATGAGTATTTGACAGCAATAATGGGTGCGACTTGAGGTCATATGTGAAATCTTTGTCATCTAGCATTATAATCTCCTTAGAATACCTTTAAAAGCCATAAAATACCTTTAAAAGCCACCCTTACAGAAAATCCTTGATCTGACATTTCACTTGTCCATAGCAAAATAAAACAACAACAAGGGCTTCCCTGGTGGTGCAGTGGTTGAGAATCCGCCTGCGGATGCAGGGGACATGGGTTCGTGCCCCAGTCCGGGAAGATCCCACATGCCGCGGAGTGGCTGGGCCCATGAGCCATGGCCGCTGAGCCTGCGCGTCCGGAGCCTGTGCTCTGCAACGGGAGAGGCCACAGCAGTGAGAGGCCCGCGTACCACCAAAAAAACCCCCCACAACAACAAAATAAATAAACAGGCTTCAAAACAAAACAGCTTTTCTCATGCTGGTAGTCATTAATAGAGGGGGGAAAAGTAATTTTTTTCCTTTGGAGTATTGCATTAGTAGCTAGGGGCCTTGATGTTTTGCTAATCAGCTATGTGACCTTGGTTAAATCACATTTCCTTTCAGACTTCATGTTACCTCTGGTAAATGAGGGCATGAGACTGGTTTGATTTTCCTGCCTGGTCTAGAACTGCCTAAGTCTGTGAGGTTGTGAATTTTTACGGGGAAACAATAACAATTATTTTTCCGTAGAGTGAGGGTATTCTTTTAGGAAATCCAGCAACTTCTACAGACATAGCATTGTCCTAAGGGAAACATATCTGAGAAGAAAGTCTCTCTATTCTTTCCTCCCCACAAATAGATATAAACTTCATACTTTAAAGGTAGAACAGAGAAGTTTTAAGGAAAGATTGCTTGATTGGATCATTCAGAGACCGCTCCCGCCCCCGTAAATTATTTTATCATTTTAGATTTAAGGGGGTTCTTTTGAATAATATAAAGGACATTTTTTTTTTTTTTTTTGGTGTGTGATTT
This sequence comes from Kogia breviceps, assembly GCF_026419965.1. Lineage (NCBI taxonomy): Eukaryota > Metazoa > Chordata > Mammalia > Artiodactyla > Physeteridae > Kogia > Kogia breviceps. The sequence goes on along the minus strand of NC_081319.1, from coordinate 34,955,890 downwards.
TAAGAACTTAACTCTGGAATGTAAATGACTTGACCCCAAACCGTAGTTTCTGTATGGTTAAAGAAATTCAGAACCAAATTAAACCTTTGCTTTTGCCTTATTTAGCAGTGATTATGTCGTGCATGTGAATGTATTCATAATTGATCCTTCTTCCTAAAAGTTTTCAGGTGGCTGAGACCATGTAAACACCATGAAAAAAATTTCTTGCTAGGTTTTAAAGCCTTTTGTCCTCTCATTCTACATGAGATTGGCTAAAATGTAGAAGTTGTTCTGATTAAAAGGAGCAAGATTGGAGAACTGGAGGAGGAATTACAGCTTATTAGTAATGTTTTCTGAAACCCAGGTCAGAAGAACAATGGGCCACAAACAGCTTTTGTCTGGTCAAAATGCCATTTTGATTACAAGGAGATACAGAAGGATTCATTATGTCTGCTTATATTTCCTGATTAATATTCTGGGTGAGGTAGATATTAGCTGTCTTCTGAAGAGAGAAAGACACAGATTTGAATCCTGGCTTGTTTTTTCTTGCTGGTGGTGAGACCCACGGCAAATCTCCTAGCCTGTTGGAGTCTCAGTTTTCTTCTGTATATTTAGGATGATGATACTCTCCCTGTAATGGTGTCAGGTTTCCACGAGCTTATTGATCTACATGGAGTATTGAGAACACTGTCTGGTACAGAACATGATCCCAGTTCAGGGTAACCATTATCATTACTATGATCATTATTTTGACCAATACTCTTGAAATACAAAGAAGTTGATTACATTCATAATTGCTTATTTAGTCTCTGCCTCCTTTGAGGGCTGTGAGTTCTGTGGGGCAGGGACCACATCTGTTTCTCAGTTTGTGATCAGAGCTTAGGCACACAGCTGGCACTCAATAAATATCTGAAGAAGGGGTGAATGACTGATGGAAAAAAATGGAGGGTCATCTCAAGAGTGAGATCCCCACTAGGAAGAAGGTTAAAAGCATCGTTTGCTCAAGAGAAAAAAATGCGATGCTGCTAGCAGAATTGGGAGCAGCAGGAGGGCTGTGCATGCTCAGAGCCTGAGCCATTTCTAGCCTTTTTGGGATTTTGGTGGGTGACAGGATTGGGTGTTTTGTGTCCACGGAGGGGCTGAACTCAAACTCTCTTTGGCCACACCTATGCCTTCCTGGGTGTGTGTGGCAGATGGTGGGAGGCCCCTATCTAAGTAGGCAGAGAGAGCAAAAGATTTGGAACAATTTCCCTTCATAATCATCAGCCACTTTTGGAGCACTGGATTAGTTAATTGTTCACTTTTGCTTTTGTTATTGTTTTAAAAAGGGTCCTTTATCTGTCCGAAGAGAAACACAAACAAGAGACTGGTGTTAGGACATATTTTATATTCCTCTTCCAATTTCATTAATGGTTTTAAAGGAAATCTCTCTTGTAATTGCCTTAAGCATTCTGTCTTTATTATTAAATACCAGCCATTTATTACATTCTACACTTCTTTTTGGCTCTGTGTGCCATTTTTTCTGGGACCTTCTGAATTTAAAATGATTGAAGTGTAGGGCACGTGGTTCTGGGAGCATGCCCTCTCATTTAAATTTCCAGGAGCACCACCATGCTCTTAGAATGTCTTAGCAGAGACAGATGTCTGGAGTCTGGGCCTTTATTCATTTCACTTTCAAAGACAACATAACTATCAGATTAAAAATCAGCAAAATTCTGTTTGCTTTGGAGCCAGCTGTATTCCACTTTTTAGGTCTCATACGCCCCAACCCCAGCTCTGGGTTCTGATCTTGAATCTCGGTCACATCTCAGCTGGGTCCACATCCAGTCTCAGGTTATTTGAGAGGAGTTGCAAGACCTTGACTCAGAATCACAAGGTACGCCTTAAACCTTTAGACTGTCAGGTGAAATAGCATTTGGGGGGCTATGACTATCGTATTTAATCTTCATACCAATCTGGTGAGGGTAGGTACTATGATAACCTCACTTCATGAATGATAAAACTGGCATTCAGAGAAGTTAAAAAGTTACCCAAAGTCACACGGTACAGCGTGGTGAATCCTTGGATCAGAAACTAACTGGTTTTGATTCCATGAACGGTGCTTAAATATTATGCTTTTCAGAAAGCATTTATTTATGAATATTTATTTTCTAGGTCTTTCTTTGATCTGGTGTGGATGGGTGATTGGAAATTGTAAGGAATTTGGAAAGCAGACTACCAAAGGTACAGGTTGAATTCAGTTGAGTCAGTAGCTGTTGTTTTTATTTTCTTGCCTCGTTGGACTACAGAATTGTCTCCTTCAGTATTTGATGCTATTGTTGTATATTTTCTGAAGTCACCGTTTATAAGCCATATGATACTCTTTCCAGGGTGGGGGCTCTGCTCCCAGATGAAGAAAGAAGCACCTCTGGCAAGATGCTTCTGCAGTGAGCTTGGTGGTAGTGTGGGAACATCTGTCATCTGCAGTATTTCTATACCAAAGGCCCTGAGTATTCATTCATTCATTCATTCATTTGTTCATTACTTTCTTGGATCTACCTGCAAAGGAAAATCTTCTAGAATATTTTCTCTGGGACTTGGGACAGCAGCCAGGGTGCCAGCAACAATTGGAGGTGCCTGATACAGTGAGTCAGACATAATGTGCTCTCTTTGTTTGCTTCCTCTGCCTTTTTTCTATTCTCTTTAAGTTTAATAGACAAAAGATGGAGAAAAGGCAGAGCAGGTGACACCCGCTCTTGAGCAAGGAGGGCTTTAGGTGTTGGTCCCTTGGGAGTGTCTGCAGATGGGATTTAAGTTATTGATGTATATTGTTACAATGTGGCAGAAACAAACTCTGGATTTGAAAAGTTCACCTGGACTCCACAGCGGGGGAGCTGGTGTTGGCAGATTTGCTTTTCTGAGAGAGGCAACCATTTCCTGCTGCATGGTTATCATGTCAAGGGTTGGGAACCGGGGCATGTTGGCGATAAGGATTTAATGAATACATATGAGAAGAGGAGATTCAAGCCACTGAGCAGCATATTGCCCTAGGCTACTTCCCATTTCAGGATGGTGAGATATTTAGGGTAGTAAATTTCAGGTGATCATGGAAGAAAAAATGTTCGAGGGGCATTGGGATGAGATACGTCCTAACTGGTGTTTCCTGCAGCAGGGGGATGGCCCACCTCTCTGGGAGCCTTATAATCACTTCTCAGGTTTTTCCATTGTCTTTGTTTTTATAATTCACATATAGCTTTAAAAAATACAATTAGGCCTGCCCTTGTGTGCATTATCCCACATGGCAGAAAGGATGTGTTTTTAATTTATTCTTTGCTTCTAATTGTAGTGTCAGCATGTCAGGGTTCTCTGGTTAGAGAGAGAATGTGCCTGCTTTTGTAAAGCAGTTAATTGGACCTGGTAATGATTATTGTCAGAAATCCCTGGGGGTGGTGCCTGTTCCAGGGCATTGTCCTTCATGGCGATTTCTAGCATCTAGCGTGCTGGGACACTGAGGATTTTCCAGAAGGAAACAGCAGATTGGAGTTCTTGTACTGCAGACCCAAATTGCAGTCCTGTTGGTGACCTTTTCTGAGTGTGTACTGCTTTCTGGTGGTAGGGACTTCTGAAGTGAATGTTTTCAATTTTGAGGTGTTTAAGAAAATATTTGCAATACAGGCAACAGACAAAGGACTAGTATCTAGGCTAGAGACAGAACTCATCCATAGTAGTCACCAAAATATCACAATAAAAACTGCTCCATATCAATCTACTACAAAGAAGCAGTAGAAAAATGGGCAATGGATATGAGCAGTCAGTCAACAGGAGTAGAATTATATGGACGAAGAAAAAGTACTCAATCTCACTAGTCATCAAGGAAAATAAATTAAAGCAGTGAAATACAATTTTTACTGATCAGTTGGCAAAATCATATTAATGATGATGAAGATGATGATATCAAATGTTGGTAAGGCCTGGGGAGATGGGACTCCGCTGGTTCAGCCACACTTCAGGTCAGCTTTGCAGAAGCTTGTAAAACTGAAAATGCACAGACCCTGGGAACCATCAACTCCATATCTTACATCTGCTTACAGAAACACTGACACCTGTGCACCAGAATACAGCATTGACTATAGGTGCGTGGGTTTAGCTCTGTGCTTTCTATCCTGTTCCACTGATCTGTATTTCTGTTTTTGTGCCAGTACCATACTGTCTTGATGACTGTAGCTTTGTAGTATAGTCTGAAGTCAGGGAGCCTGATTCCTCCAGCTTTGTTTTTTTTCCTCAAGACTGCTTTGGCTATTTGGGGTCCTTTGTGTCTCCATACAAATTTTAAGACTTTTTGTTCTAGTTCTGTAAAAAATACCATTAGTAATTTGATAGGGATTGCATTGAATCTATAGATTGCTTTGGGTAGTATAGTCATTTTCACAATATTGATTCTTCCAATCCAAGAACATGTTATATCTCTCCATCTGTTTAGATCATCTTTAATTTCTTTCATCAGTGTCTTAGAGTTTTCTGCATACAGGTATTTTGTCTCCCTAGGTAGGTTTATACCTAGGTATTGTATTCTTTTTGTGGCAATGGTAAATGGGAATGTTTCCTTAATTTCTCTTTCAGATTTTTCATCATTAGTGTATAGGAATGCAAGAGATTTCTGTGCATTAATTTTGTATCCTGCAACTTTACCAAATTCATTGATTAGCTCTAGTAGTTTTCTGGTGGCATCTTTAGGATTCTCTATGTATAGTATCATGTCATCTGCAAACAGTGACAGTTTTACTTCTTCTTTTCCAATTTGTATTCCTTTTTCTTCTCTGATTGCCGTGGCTAGGACTTCCAAACTATGTTCAATAATAGTGGCAAGAGTGGACATCCTTGTTTTGTTCCTGATCTTAGAGCAAATGCTTTCAGTTTTTCATTATTGAGAATGATGTTTACTCTGGGTTTGTTGTATGTGTCCTTTATTATGTTGAGGTAGGTTCCCTCTTTGCCCACTTTCTGGAGAGTTTTTATCATCAATGGGTGTTGAATTTTGTCAAAAGCTTTTTCTGCATCTATTGAGATGATCATATGGTTTTTCTTCTTCAATTTGTTAATATGGTGTATCACATTGATTGATTTGCATACATTGAAGAATCCTTGCATCACTGGGATAAATCCCACTTGATCGTGGTGTATGTGTTTTAATGTGTTGTTGGATTCTGTTTGCTAGTATTTTGTTGAGGATTTTTGCATCTTTATTCATCAGTGATATTGGTCTGTAATTTTCTTTTTTGTAGTATCTTTGTCTGGTTTAGGTATCAGAGTGATGGTGGTGGCCTCATAGAATGAATTTGGGAGTGTTCCTTCCTCTGCAATTTTTGGAAGAGTTTGAGAAGGATAGGTGTTAGCTTTTCTCTAAATGTTTGATAGAATTCACCTGTGAAGCCATCGGGTCCTGGACTTCTGTTTGTTGGAAGATTTTTAATCACAGTTTCAATTTCACTACTTGTGATTGGTTTGTTCATATTTTCTATTTCTTCTTAGTTCAGTCTTGGAAGGTTACATCTTTCTAAGAATTTGTTCCTTTCTTCCAGGTTGTCCATTTTACTGGCATAGAGTTGCTTGTAGTAGTCTCTTAGGATGCTTTGTATTTCTGCGGTGTCTGTTGTAACGTCTCCTTTTTCATTTCTAATTTTATTGATTTAAGTCCTCTCCCTCTTTTTCTTGATGAATCTGGCTAATGGTTTTTCAATTTTGTTTATCTTTTCAAAGAACCAGATTTTAGTTTTATTGATCTGTGCTATTGTTTTCTTTGTTTCTTTTTCATTTATTTCTGCTCTGATCTTTATGATTTCTTTCCTTCTGCTAACTTTGGGTTTTGTTTGTTCTTCTTTCTCTAGTTCCTTTAGGTGTAACGTTAGATTGTTTATTTGAGATATTTCTTGTTTCTTGAGGTATGCTTGTATTGCTATAAACTTCCCTCTTAGAACTGCTTTTGCTGCATCCCATAGGTTTTGGATCATCGTGTTTTTGTTGTCATTTGTGTCTAGGTATTTTTTGGTTTCCTCTTTGATTTCTTCAGTGATTGGTTATTTAGTAAGGTATTGTTTAGCCTCCATGTGTTTGTGTTTTTTACGTTCTTTTCCCTGTAATTGATTTCTAATTTCCTAGCGTTGTGGTCAGAAAGGATGGCTGATATAATTTCAGTTTTCTTAAATTTACTGAGGCTTGATTTGTGACCCAAGATATGATCTATCCTGGAGAACGTTCTGTGCGCACTTGAGAAGAAAGTGTAATGTGCTGTTTTTGGATGGAATGTCCTATAAATATCAATTAAATTTCTCTGGTCTATTGTGTCATTTAAAGCTTATGTTTCCTTATTAATTTTCATTTTGGATGATCTGTCCATTGGTGTAAGTGAGGTGTTAAAGTCCCCCACTATTATTGTGTTACTGTCGATTTCCTCTTTTAGAGCTGTTAGCAGTTGCCTTATGTATTGAGGTGCTCCTATGTTGGGTGCATATATATTTATAATTGTTACATCTTCTTCTTGGATTGATCCCTTGATCATTATGTAGTGTCGTTCCTTGTCTCTTGTAACATTCTTTATTTTAAAGTCTATTTTATCTGATATGAGTATTGCTCCTTCTGCTTTCTTTTGATTTCCATTTGCATGGAATATCTTTTCCTGTCCCCTCACTTTCAGTCTGTATGTGTCCCTAGGTCTGAAGTGGGTCTCTTGTAGACAGCATATATATGGGTCTTGTTTTTGTATCTGTTCAGCAAGCCTTTGTCTTTTGGTTGGAGCATTTAATCCATTCATGTTTAAGGAATTATCGATATGTATGTTCCTATTACCATTTTCTTTTCTTTTTTAAATTTTTATTATTTTTTTAAACATTTTTATTGGAGTATAATTGCTTTACAATGGTGTGTTAGTTTCTGCTTTATAACAAAGTAAATCAGCTATACATATACATATATCCCCATATCTCTTCCCTCTTGCATCTCCCTGCCTCCCACCCTCCCTATCCCACCCTTCTAGCTGGTCACAAAGCACCGAGCTGATCTCCCTGTGTCATGCGACTGCTTCCCACTAGCCATCTATTTTACATTTGGTAGTGTATATGTGTCCATATATACACTACCACTCTGTCACTTTGTCCCAGCTTATCCTTCGTGTGTCTTCAAGTCCATTCTCTAGTAGGTCTGCATCTTTATTCCTGTCTTGCCCTTAGGTTCTTCATGACCATTTTAATTTTTTTTTAGATTCCATATGTATGTGTTAGCATATGGTATTTGCTTTTCTCTTTCTGACTTACTTCACTCTGTATGACAGACTCTAGTTCCATCCACCTCACTACAAATAACTCAATTTTGTGTCTTGTTATGGCTGAGTAATATTCCATTGTATATATGTGCCACATCTTCTTTATCCATTCATCTGTTGATGGACACTTAGGTTGCTTCCATGTCCTGGCAATTGTAAATAGAGCTGCAATGAACATTGTCCTATTACCATTGTCTTAATTGTTATGGATTTGTTTTTGTAGGTCCTTTTCTTCTCTTGTGTTTCCCACTTAGAGAAGTTCCTTTAGCATTTGTTGTAGAGCTGGTTTGGGGGTGCTGAATTCTCTTACCTTTTGCTTGTCTGTAAAGCTTTTGATTTCTACCTCGAATCTGAATGAGATCCTTGCTGGGTAGAGTAAGCTGGGTTGTAGATTCTTCCCTTTCATCACTTTAAATGTGTCATGCCACTCCCTGGCCTGTAGAGTTTCTGCTGAGAAATCAGCTGTTAACCTTATGGGAGTTCCCTTGTATGTTATTTGTCATTTTCCCCTTGCTGGTTTCAATAATTTTTCTTTGTCTTTAATTTTTACCAATGTGATCACTATGTGTCTTGTTTCTCTTTGGGTTTATCATGCTTGGGACTCTGCACTTCCTGGACTTGGGTGGCTATTTCCTTTCCCATGTTAGGGAAGTTTTCGACTATAATCTCTTTAAATATTTTCTTGGGTCCTTTCTCTCTGTCTTCTCCTTCTGGGACCCCTAAAATGTGTATGTTGTTGCGTTTAATGTTGTCCCAGAGGTTTCCTAGGCTGTCTTCATTTCTTTTCATTCTTTTTTCTTTATTCTGTTCTACAGCAGTGAATTCCACCATTCTGTCTTCCAGGTCACTTATCTGTTCTTCTGCCTCAGTTATTCTGCTATTGATTCCTTCTAGTGAATTTTTCATTTCAGTTATTGTATTGTTCATCTCTGTTTGTTTGTTCTTTAATTCTTCTAGGTGTTTGTTTTATAATCCTTTTAGGTCTTTTTTAAACATTTCTTGCATCTTTTCGATCTTTTTCTGAGGTCATGGATCATCTTCACTCTCATTATTCTGAATTCTTTTTCTGGAAGGTTTCCTATCTCCACTTCATTTAGGTGTTTTTCTGGGGTTTTATCTTGTTCCTTCATCTGGTACATAGCCCTCTGTCTTTTCATCTTGTCTGTCTTTCTGTGAATGTGGTTTTAGTTCCACAGGCTGCAGGATTGTAGTTCTTCTTGCTTCTTCTGTCTGCCCTCTGGTGGATGAGGCTAAGAGGCTTGTGCAAGTTTCCTGATGGGAGGGACTGGTGGTGGTTAGAGCTGGCTGTTGCTGTGGTGGGGCAGCAGAGCTCAGTAAAACTTTAATTCACTTGTCTGCTGATGTGTTGGGCTGGGTTCCCTCCCTGTTGGTTGTTTGGCCTGAAGTGACCCGACCTTGGAGCCTTCCTGGGCTAATGGTGGACTCTGGGAGGGCTCATGCCAAGGAGTACTTCCTAGAACTTCTGCTGCCAGTGTCCTTGTCCTCGTGGTGAGACACAGCCACCCCTGCCTCTGCAGGAGAGCCTGCGACACTAGCAGGTAGGTCTGATTCAGTCTCATATGGGGTCACTGCTCCTTCCCCTCTGTCCCGATGTGCACACTACTTTGTATTTGCCCTCCAAGAGTGGAATCTCTGTTTCTCCCAGTCCTGTTGAAGTCCTGCAATCAAATCCCACTAGGCTTTAAAGTCTGATTCTCTAGGAATTCCTCCTCCCATTACCGGACCCCCAGGTTGGGAAGCCTGACGTGGGCCTCAGAACCTTCACTCCAGTGGGTGGACTTCTGTGGTATAAGTGTTCTCCACTTTTTGAGTCACCCACCCAGCAGTTACGGGATTTGATTTTATTGTGATTGCGCCCCTTCCTACCATCTCATTGTGGATTCTCCTTTGTCTTTGGATATGGGGTATCTGTTTTGGTGAGTTCCAGTGTCTTCCTGTGTATGATTGTTCAGCAGTTAGCTGTGATTCTTGTGCTCTTGCAAGAGGGAGTGAGAGCATGTCCTACTCTGCCATCTTGAACCAATCTCTACCCCTTCTTGATATTCTTAATGATTTTTGAAAAAGGGGCCCTGCATCTTCCTTTGCACTGGGCCCTGCAAATTATGTAGCCAGCTACAGTTCGAGTGATTTTTGAGACCTGCCCTGGACCAGGCTGTGAGGAGAGCTGGTGAGGGCCGTGGAACCTAGTTGGAGGAGAAGATCCTGGCTTGTGGCTCCATGAAAAGCAGATGGTTCTGACGTTGAAGCTACAAAAGCAGCTCTTTATAACAGTGTGGACTTTCAAGTTCCTCAAAGGAGGCCATGGAATCTGTTTATTTTTGCCCTGAAGGCAGCAACTATTTCCTCCTTTTGTGCCTGAATGCACATTAGACCAGAGTTCCTGATGGGGCCGCATTCTGTGAAGGAAACATTACCACTGACTGCTGAAGATGATGAGGCATTCATCCTACCCGTAGATAACTGTTTTGCATTTTAGTCAGTCAGCTCCTCAGCGCAGATGGAGCCAGGACCTCTGGTGGGCTCTGCTTTCTCGGTGATGAAGCAAGTAGCCAGGAGGCAGCCTTCATCACATGTCCAGCAGCTTCTTGTGTGCTGTGGTCCATAGTGCTTGGATTTGTCTACACTGCTTTCCTCATCATTCCAATCCTCTCCCCATATCCCCCCATCCTCCATACCTTACACATCCCTGCATCTCTGCATCTGTGTATCCTTATATCCCTTCATCCCTCCCATCCCTGCATCTCTGCATCCCCACTTTTCTACATCACCCACATCTCTGTATCCTCCATACCTCACAAATAACTTGAATCTCTACATCTCTGTTTCTCTGCATTCCTTCATCCCTGCATCTCTGCATGCCCCACACCCCTGCACTTCTGCATCCCATTTGTCCTGTTCACAGAGCTGGTCCTGGGGATACAAGAGAAGATGAGAAGTACCCACAGCTGTTTCTTCTCTTCCTTAAAGCAGTTTCGCTAATAAAGGAATATGGATTTAGGAGTAAGATCTAATTTCAAAGCCCAGTGTGGCCATTTAATAGCTGGGTAAGTTCTTAGGCAAGTTACTTAGCTCTTTTGAGGCAGAATTTGAGGATTATATGAGAAACAGATCTGAGGCACTAGACTCAGGGTTGTTTAAGCACCTTCACACTCGGCAGCTCATCTCCTTTTCTGGAATTTTCTACTAGTATCCCTGTTGTCCCCTCTCCCACCGTCAGCTCTACCCCATCTGAACATCTCTGGGGATACCAGAAATGGCCAAAAAAAAGTGGGCTTGGATTTTTCTCTGAAGTGCAGATAAGTTGATGCACTTACACATCTTCCATTATCACTCATGGGGAAACTCAGTATTCCCTGGGTTTCAGTGAGTGAGCTCTGAGCTGCAAGCACCTCTGAGGTACCAGGCCAGTGTCAGGCACTGAGGATGCAGGGAAGGGCCAGTTACCAGTTATTGAGCATCTCACAGCTCTGCCTTGTTAAGTAGCAGAGAGTAAAGCCTTTGGGGGACCTGGTTTACTGAGTGATCTTGATGTCCTTCCATGGATGTACATTGGAGATGGACATATGGGGTCTTTGGGAGCCCAGGTTTCATCCAAGCAGTTCAAACCAGCATATTCCTAGCCTTGGAGACTTCAGCCACCTTAGAGCACAGTGGAAGTTGGTTGGCTTGAATGAAAGTTGAGTTTCTTCTCCTACTCAGACAATTCACTTTAATTATTATTGAATTTAATGACTTAAATTTAATGATTATTAGGTGTGTATCCTGGATAACTTTTCAGACTGTAGTCGGCAAGAGAAGAGACCAGGAACATGTCTATATCATAGCTTTGATAGTTGGAGAGAGCTGGTCGACACATTTTTATTTGTATTCCAAAGATACAGGATGTGTGCAAAGTTTGGTTCAGGCACCAAACTCATATAAAATATATTTATATTTCAAAAATGCCATAAAAGGGCAATAATTTTTATAGCTTCAGATTATTTTGATCTTTTCCAGCTTTCCATCTTTGTTATCAACTGTACTTTACATGTCTGTCATAATATTTGTCTTTCCATTCCTTTTTAATGGGTCAGGATATTTTGGAATCAATTACACAATGCTTTTGTTTCTCACATTAAATGTACCATCAATTCTTTTCTTAAATATTTTGGATATTGAAAATAATTTCTTAGGTGACATTAATTATGATGCACATCTCTGCTGAGCTATTCTTCCCTAGTGATATTAATGATAGTGTTTCAGCTTTCCTGACTGTCTCTGTTATTAACCCATCATAAATACCAGCCCCAATTAGTGTACAGAAATGAAATCAGTTGAGGAGTGGAATGTATGTGCAGCAAATAAAGAGTCGATGCTCTCTTTCTCTGAGGAACAACTGAATTTTTTCAACTGTCAAATCTGAATTCTTAATAGTTCTTTTTGTGTAAAAATGCATTCTTTGATTTTTCCCCCATTTTACAGAATAATTTGTAACCACAGTTGGTGGTGATGTCTGTTTGCAAAATCTTATCCTTTGATTTCGTTGCATTCCGTTAAGTCAGAAAATCCTTTTTTTGATTCAAAGATATTATGCTGTGTAGCTCCTTATTAATGTCTGGTTGTACTGTCTCTACTTTTGTGTCTTTCTTTACTCTTGATTTTTTTCCTTTTCTTCTCTCTCTCTCCCCACCAAGGCTATATCTTTGCTTGCCTCCCTCCTCCCCTCTCTAACTCCCTTTTTCCCTCCCTCCCTCCCTCTCCCCTTCCCTCCCTCCCTCCCTCTCCCTTTCCCTCCTTTCTGTTCTCCTGTTCCTTTCTTTGTTTTGGAATGTGTTAGCAGAAGTCAGAACTGAGACTGTTGACTTGTGTGTACATTTTACTCAGCCCAGGATGAACTGGAAATGCTTTCTGCTTGGTCATTTGGCTTTGTACAGTGTTGGAGAGTCCTGACACTTTTGGATTATCAATACATATCTATAGACTAATAAAAAATTTCATAAAACAGATTTTTCAAAGGTTGTAACAGAGAAAAGCTTTTAAATCAGCAAACATCTTGGACACATGTGCTTCCCTTGTGTCTCCTTTCCAAGAAAATAGCTGTTCCTTTGGTTGTTTAAGATGCGCATCAGAGGGCCTCTTAACATCCATGGCGTTGTGCTTGGTGTAGGCTTGGAGTTAGGGATCCAAAAGTAGTTTTTTTCAAATCAGGATACTTTTAAAAGTGGAAGAGGGGCTATTGATAATTACTCTTGGACAACAGTTATAAACCAGGATTACCCCAGGCAAAAGGTAGGATTGCCAGGTAAAATATAGGACAGCCTGTTGAATTTGAAATTTAAATGTAACTGAGAGTCCTGTGTTTTTATTTGTTATCCTGACAACCCTATTTGTAGTCATAAACACGTGGGATGTGCTCCCTGCCTGCAGGGTGCTTCTGGTCCAGTAATCATAACCAGGTTATCAATCTCAGGCACCAGGCTGATTACTTAACAAATCACAACCCTGGGAGGTGGGCGGTGCTTTCTCACTTCACAGGGCATGATTAACAGGTTAATAACATCCCCAAGGTCAGACAGCTAGGACCTGCAGGGTGGGGTAAGGAATGGGGAGTCAGGGCCAGGACCTCAGATCCTTCTACCTGCAAAGCCGGTGCCCCCTCCACCCCATGCCCTCCTCCTTTCCAACCAGCATGTGACAGCAATGAGCTCCTTTTGCAAGGTTTAAAAGAGGTCCTGCAGGAAAGTGAAGAGCCTTCAAGGCTGCTTCTCCACTGCTGGATCTTCCAGGCAGCAGGAGGCAACCAGCTGTTTTCACTGTATCAAACCCGAAACATGTCACGCAGAAAAAATGTCAAGTCATTTTGAAAAATGTCTGAAGCATAATGTGCTTGACAGGGGTGAAATAGCATCGGCCATAGTCACGTAATTACTACCTCAGTGTTTGTTTACCGTACAGCCCTCTTTTTCTTCTACTCTAATTAAATCAATCTGAGCAACAACACAGTCTTGAAAACTCAGGTCTCAGCCTGTACAGCAGTCAGCTTTTCTCAGGTTCTTTCTAAGCATGATCCTTGCCAGGTTGACTAAGCAACTTAACAGTTTCTTCCACGTTCCTATCTTCAGACTAAACTCAGACAGACTTATTGAATTAAAGTAAATGGAGGTCACCTATATATATATTTTTTTCTGCCAATGAAAAATGTTAAGATAGGGTGAGGTACTGAGGTCCGAGATATGATTTGAATTTAAGCTGCCACCAGAAACCGTAATATTGTCATCCACTAGATGTCGCTGATGATTCACACCAGTGCATTTCACACCAGCCCATTTTGGGATGTTAAAGTTCTTAAAAATGTCAAGCGAGAATTAAAAACCTGGACCTTCCAAGTATTTCTTTCTTTACCTTTTGCTTTTTAATATTTTCTTTGTGTACATCCAAATGGACCTTCTTTTCTTTTCAATGATCTCTCTCTACCTTTGTAAATTTAGCAAACGACATGTTGAATAGGTTAAGATAGGCTCTTTTATTTAAACCATCTCACTTTTTGTGTATGTTGGTTTTTTTTGAATTTTTTGAAACTTTTCAGACTTCATTTCCTTGATAAATTTGGTTAGTGTATGTTAACATAACTTATCTAGTTACTGTAGATTTCCTGCACCCAGTGAAGTTGGTTTGCCTTTTACAGGTCTATGCTTTGTTTACTTTGAGAAAGGAATAATATTTCTTTAACACTGAGGTTTTGCCCCTGACAATAGCAGGGATCAGATGCTTCTTGTAGTCCAAGGAGGCTAAGTCTTTAGTCAGCCATTCTGGCTTAAAGACTTAAGCTGGAGGGGTGCTCCTGGAGGAAGATGGGATGGTTGTATGTGGAGGGAATGAAGCCAGTCCCTCTGGTATACAGAGTAAGTTCTAGGCTGGACAATAACAGCAAAAGCAGAAAGATCAGCAGCTGCTATAGATTTCCAGTCCTAATGAGCTACATTTTTTCCCCCAGAGCATGGCTAATAGGGGACGAGATCGTCAAATTTAAAAAAGGAATGTTAAAAGGAAGTAAGGATAGCTTTAATCAAACAACAACAACAAAAATTTATAAAACTGATTTTCAGAAAAGCTTGAGACTCATGGAAAGTTATTTTATAAGTATTATAACGGCAAGCTGTTTTTCCTTTCTTTTCTTTTCTTTTTCTTTTTTTTTGTTAAAGAGAAAAGAAAATCTCCTTTTTTTTTTTTTTTGCGGTATGCGGGCCTCTCACTGTTGTGGCCTCTCCCATTGCGGGGCGCAGGCTCAGTGGCCATGGCTCACGGGCCCAGCCTCTGCACGGTATGTGGGATCTTCCCGGACGGGGGCACGAACCCGTGTCCCCTGCATTGGCAGGCGGATTCTCAACCACTGCGCCACCAGGGAAGCCCTCTCCTATTTTTTAAACAACAAACCACCTGGTGTGGGTGTGTGTGCTGGGCGGTTGTTAGAGCCCTGTATTAGAATGAGAATTTGGTCTATTTTCTGTCTTCAACACAGAGGAGCCCTGTGGTGTAGTACTTTCTGCAAGATTGTCTTATGCTTCTCAGCCATAGTTGGGATTTCAGTGAGAGCTGAAAGGGATTAGTAGATTTCCAGGGACTTATACCATGGTGGTGCTTTATGGACAACTGTAGAGTGAATGGAATGGCCCTTTGCCAAGCTCTCCTTCTCATCTCCCATGCCTACCTTGGTACCCAGCAAGATGAAGCGTCCTAAAATATGAAGTGGTTGGTTTTTCTGCCATAGACTTTTCTTGAAATGAAGCACTTGCTTGAGTTAATTTTAAAATAATCTTCTATGGATTTCATTATATTGCAGAAAATGTAACATCCATGAAGTAAGAATAATGTAGTCATAAGAAGGTTAGATTTCCCAGCTTCTGGAAGAAAAAGACCCAAGTTCCCAGGTTATAATCTGACATTCTGTTTAGAATTTCAGGGAACGAATGCTCTGTAAATGTCTGTTTGACTGTACTGTGGATGGAGATTGGGGAAAAAGAAGCCGCAATGCAGTATCAAAACACAAAACACTTCCTGAATTTCCCCACAGTATGAATTAATCATATCTGATACTAATTGTGTCCTTGCTATACATCAACTTCCTGTGTAAATTATGGGAAAATGTGAAAACATTTCCAAGCCCCAAGCAAGTTTTACAATGCGCTTGTATATGTGATTTGTTATTTGCTAGGTATCCTTTTCGATACAAATTATTCTCTGCAGATTTACCAAGATGCAGTATTGCTATTTTTCACTTTTGGAAAAATTACTGATATTTCCCCTCCCCTTCAATCAAAGTGTTACAAGTATTGGGGGTTGGGTCAGTTATATAACTTCGATTGAGTTGTCGGGCTCGTTTATTTGTGCGTATATTATTAAGATCCCCAGTGAATTGTTTGAGTTTTGTAATTTATAACTCTTTGTCCCAGAGCCAGCATTTAGAATTTAAACTACCAAGTAACCATTTTTTATATCTTTGATTAAAGCTCCTCTTCCAACTCAACATACTGGGAAACTGGCCTAGTCCTGAACATGGTTTGGTTTCCTGATGGGTCTTGGGTGTTCTGGGTCCCTCAGATATATTCAGGGTCTACCCAGCGGTAAAGTCCACAACCAGCTAGACTGTTGAGTTTCCTCCAGACCTATAATGACTTCAGCAACCAGCACTTTCAGAGTAGAGTGAATACCTTAAATCTATGAAGACACTGGAAGTGGAGGGTTTCTCTACATTTATTTGATTATTGTGGAAATTTGCTTGAGAACTAATTCTTTCACACAATAACTAATACATATATATAGAATATTGTACTATATGTAGTACTATATGTAGTACAATATTCTATATATATTTAAATTTATGTCCTTCAAATAACCCTAAACTTGTAGCTTTATCAAAATATGTACTTATAAAATGTATTGATAGTTAGTTGTTCAGACCTAATGTCCATCGTTAGGGGGTTGAGATAAATTATAGCCATAAAATCTATGTTGAAAGTCTATGTTCATTAATATGAAAAGATGGCCGTGCTACATTCTCAGGCAAAACAAAATAAAAGAGAAACTAAAATGCTTTTGTACTGTTGTAGTCCCAGTTTCTAAAAGACTATTTATGACTATTTATCACTAGAATAGTAGAATTATAGCTATTTAAAAATTTTTGATCCTTCTGTGCCTTCTAATTTTCATGATGGAGTTATATTACTTTTATTATCACAAAATAAATAAGGAAGCTTTTTCTTGCTGGGGATAAAAAAAGTTTGTGTTTGTTTTGGATCTCTCAATTCATTGTGTGTTTTCAGATGCTAATATCAAAATGTAACTAGAGAAAAAAATGCAGATGCATTTCTGGAACAAAGTGGATTCTAGAATACAATGCCGTTCTTCAAAATACTGGACTTCATTTTAAAGGAGGAAGTACAAACATGCTCTTTATCTGTGAGTTTGCCCTTGAAAACCAAAGCATTGAAATCACTTTCTCTACATGTTCACTGCCAGTAGACCCATTTCATGTCTTTCTTCTCACAAGGCTTGGTTAGGATTCTGTTAAAGTTTTATTGAAATATTACAAATATATTAGGATTGTGAGGCTTTCAGCATATGCATTTTGCTGTTGCTGTTTATGATTTTTTTTCCTTTTTCTAAATCACTCCAGGTGTTAATTTTAAGGAAGCTTGCCTGGAGTTAATTTATTTTAATTAAAATATAAAATAAGGATATAGTAAAGGTTGACAGTTTGGAAGTTCCCCATTCATGCTGTCTGCATTGTATCTTCTAAGTTCCAATTGCAAATAATGACCAAGGATTACTGTGTCTTGCTTGATGCCATAGGTTTTTTTTTTTTTTTTTAAACCACTCCTTTTGCTTGGGCTGAATTAATGAAGTGATGGAATTCTTTAAGAAAAAAATCAAGAGATTTTAATTCAGATAGGCTAACACATTTTAATCAGAACATTATAGAGCTGATGTTTTGATTCAAAGCAAAAAATGAACACAAATCCATTTGTGAAATGGATAATAAAATGACTTTGTGTTGAGCTTAATTTACATTGGAGGCTGGAAAGGGGAGGAGCAAATACAGCTCAGTGGGACAGTTATCACAGTTGTGACTAGCCGGGTATTTATTTACTTATTCAATGTCTGTCTCTCTTTCAAATTATAAACTCTGGGAATGGAGACAGTGTCTTTTATCTTCTTGGTGGTTGTAACTCCAGCAACTAGTCAGTGCCTGCAACTTAGTAGATGCTCAATAGATTAATATCAAATGAATGAATGTGTTCTGGAAATGGTAGAGCTGTCACCTTCAGATATTTCTTCCTGGAGTTAGTTTTCCTTTGACCAAATATTCTTTAGGACTCTATAAAATTAAAATTTGAATTGTACAAAGTAATACCTGAATCATTCCTCCTTTAAAAATGTTAGAGCATTACTGATCCATCCAGTTCTAGGAAAGATGGAGTAACCTCATTATACTCAGATCCTCCCACGTACAACTAAAAACCTCTAGACATCACATAAAGAATGAATATAGGAAGACTTTGAAAGGTAGAAAGAAGAAGACAGATGGCCTAAGGACCTTCAGACATGAGGAACCACATGGCTGTGGATCCCCTGGGTTTCCTTATTACTTCTCATACATCGTGAACAGAGCATGCCAGAAGCCTCCCACTTGGACTGCCAATAAGTAGAGACTACCAGAAAATCCTGTTCCCCTAGACAGAGGACAGGAAAAAGAATGGCCTAAAAGCAGAAAACCTTTTAGGCAATATTCACCCTATACCAGCCAAATACCAATGAAAAAAATAGTCCCTCACCACCCCTATGGTTTCAGCAGAGCCAAGTAGAGAGCTGATTTTCCACCCCATGCTCCCAACCTGTACAATCAAGCAGCAGCATTTCAATTCTGCCACCTGGTGGTGTGAGCAGGACTGAGCAAGTAGCTGGTCTCCCATTCCCTGCCTGGCTGAAGCGGGCAGTGGCAGCTGCTCCCACTGTGTGGTATTTGTGTAGCTGAGTGGGAACCTGAGCTTCCAGCCCCTTTTAGGGGGACACAGGCAGTGCTCCTATTAAAGAGTGAGCTGAGTCTCCACCAGTGCCCTGTGTCAAAAAGACTAAATGAGGCGGTGCAAGTTGGGGCTCATCAGTGTTCTCCTTTCTCCCACCCGGTGGGAAGCTGACCCTCTACTTCCCCACCCACACAGCAGCAATGAGACTGAAGGACATGGTGTAAAGCAGAGCTAGTTGGCCCTCTGGTTTTGGCCCATGCTGGTACCCCTCCAGTGCTGGTGGGGTTCCATATGGCACCAGTGAGACTGATGAGGATGGTGTGAGGTGGAGATAACAGTACTCCAAGTCTCTCCAACCCATGTGAGAGTATACCCAGTGGGCAGCTGAGCCTCCACCTCCACTGACATCAACAAAGTGGAATGAGGGTGTAGGAGGTGGGTTAGTTAGCACTCTGCTCTCTCCTCCCTTGAGGTAGTAGGACCCAGTGGGGAGCTGGGCTCCCTTGTCCATTCTGCAGCAATAAAATAGTATGTCACATCTCCCATCTACTCCTCCAGTGGCAGTGGAGTTCAACAGGAAGCTAAGCTTACACATCTATACAGAGCTAAAAAGGTGATGTGAGTTGGAGCCCCAGTTTCACTGGGAAGATATCAGCAGGGCCGAGGGGAGAGTTGAATTGCCACCCCACCTGAATGCAATAAGGTGATGTGACTCAGTGTGCCACTTTTTCTGAGATAGTGTTGACAGGGCCCAGTGGGAAGCTACATACACACTCACCCAGCCCTCCAGCTACAACCCAACAGGGAGAGAGACTGCTAAAGGAGAAGGATGAATAGGGTTTGGAGTCTCATAATATACAAAATGTCCAATGATACAATTGAAAATTACTCATCATACCAAGAACCAAGAAAAATCACAAGTTGAATGAGAAAACAACTAACATGGATCGAGAGTGAATCAGAGGTTGGATTTTATCTAAAATATCAAACAGTGATTTTAAAGAAGCCCTCATAAAAATACTTCAACAAGCAATTACTATTTTCTTGAAACAAATGAAAATTGGAAAATCTCAACTAAAAAATAGAAGTTATAAAAAATCAAATGGAAATTATGGAACTGAAAAATACAATCACCAAAATAAAAGAAAAACTCACTGGATGGGCTCAATAGTAGAGTGAGATGACAGAGTATAGTATCAGTGAACTTGAGGACAGATCAATAGAAATTATCCTAGAATTTACCCAGGCTGAAAAACAGAGAAATAGATTGTTTAAAAAAGAATAGAGCCAGGACAGGGTTGTGGTCTGTGGGATAATAAAAAAAAGAACTAACTTTCATATCGTCAGAGACCAAGAAGGAGAGGAGAAAGTGAGACTGAAAAAGTATTCAAAGAAATAATGGCTAAAAAATTCCTAAATTTGGTGAAAGATGGAAACCTGCAGATCCAAGAAGCTGAAGCTGAATAAACTCCAAATAGGATAAACCCGAAGAAATTTACATGAAGATACATCAGAACTAAACCTCTGAAAACTAAAAGCAAAGAAAAAGTTGACTTATTGCTTCTACGGGAACACCTACTTGAAATACAACAGATTTTTTTATCTGAATCCATGGAGCCCAGAGGAAGTAGTAGAATATTTTTTCAGTACTGAAATTGTAGCAAGAATATCCCTCAGGAATAAAGGGTAATAAAGACATTCTTAGGCTAAGGAATGCTAAGAGAATTTTTTTGTACCTTTAAAGAGTGGCTAAAGGTTGTTCTCTAAACAGAAGGGAAATTACAGCAGAAGGCTTAGAGCTTCAGAAAGGAAAGAACATTGGAATGGGTGAAAATAGAAATGAATATAATAGACTGTCCTTCTCATAAGTTTCTTAAATCATGTTTTATCATTGAAGCAAAAATTTTAAAACCAAATGTGGTTTTAAAATATATGTAGAGAAAACAAGACAATTATAGTTACAAAGTGAGGAGTGTAAAGGGAGTTAAATACGTGTAAACTTTCTACATGTCACTAGAAACATCTCTATTAGTAGACTGTGATAAATTATGCATCTATATACCTAGAACAACCAGTATTTCAAATTGGTGATTCTCCTTCCTGACATTTTTTCAAAACATGATTACATACCTGTACACATACCTTACAAAATGCAGAGTGTTGACTTATGAGGATTTTACATAAATGCTTTCATATTTTACATGACATTCTGTAATTTGCCTTTTTAGTCAATATTTTTTTTTACAATGATTCCTCATAACCACTGTGTTAGATATGAATGTACCACTTTAGTTTTCTATTCCTTTATTGAGACACATTTTTTCCTGGCTTTAGCCACTACAAGCAATGCATAATGGGCATGCTTGTTGGAGGTTCCTTGAGTATGTGTGTGTTTGGTTTTGAATTTTTCTAATTGAAATAAAACCCCTTGGGTATTTTCCCCGGTATTGTTTCCTTGGCTCATTCTGGCCCATATGCTAAATCAGATTCTTGGAGATCCCACTTAGCAGGGGATAGCTTTCCTGGAAATGCAAGCTCTAAGAGAATCAGAAGATGTGCTCCTGTACATCATGGTAGACCTTCAGCCAGGGGGTTCAGACATTGCTGTTCACTGACTCCTCCCTGACCGCAAGGATGTTTAAGAAATCTTTCATTATATTCAAGGATCCCTGATTGCCTACAGGTCCATTTCCTTGAGGATTCCCAGGGCCACTAGAAAACTCGCTCCATTCTTTTCTTCCTTGATTTTTTACATCATGGATGGACATGAATTCCCTGCATATTTCTGGTCAGTTAAGATGGTTAAACACAGCTAGTCAGGAGGTCCAGTGAATGGCAACAGAGGTGCCAACACTGCACTCAGGTAGCAAGGGAGACAGATGCTCTTTGGCTAAGGGTGTTTGCAGGTTGGTACACTGTCACTCACTGGCCAGAAGTGGACAGACATTATGGATGCTTAACAGCACATTGGTGGGGTGTGGGGAAGAGACGTATATATAGATGTACACGCACTGTATATATGAGTTCTGTAGGGGTCGTATTAAGGAAAATATTAGAGACAAATGGAATTATGGTAAATTAGTGATGATCAAATGGCTAAAGTTTCTCTGAGGACAAGAAAGGCTGTGTTAACTCCATAGGAAGGGTAGTAGGAAGAGAGGCAGAGTCACTCCTTTATTTCTACTAATGCTATTTGAATATGGAAAATCTGTTGGTTTCTAAGTAAATCTTTTTTTCCCCTTAACTTTCTTGTGGGTTACTTCCAAAATATGTTGGAAAAATAATTTGGAAGCTGACATGTAGGGGATTTTAGTTACTAATTTGTGTTTTATGATATTCCTTAGGATGGGTGATTTGTCTTTATCAGTCTCCAAATAAGGGGCATGAAGACTTACAAACAATTTTCAGTTGTTAAAATCTTCCTAAATAAATGTTGCTTTAGGAAATCAGGATGAGCTTTTGCCACTGATTTTCAGAGCAACTCCCTGGGAGATGGAAAAAGTCTTTGAGAAGTCAGTGTATATTTAATGCATATTTCTTTGTTTAAAAGAAAGATTGCATTATTACTAAAAGCATTTAAGTTGACCTGTCTTTTGTAGCAAGAGCATTTAGATGGCTAAATTATGATAAAGGGAGTAATGTGTTTGTCAGCTATTACCATTCTAAATTTGCATAAAAGTAATCGTAATAGTAAGAGACATTAAATGCATTAATTATCCATTAAAGCGGTAATTTAACAGTCATTAAGAGAGGCACTAGTATATTGGTGATCATCTTTACAAATGATATACTTGATCTAAGCTTTATACAACATCAAAAAGATTAATCTGCCATTTTTACTTTGGTAAAATATACATTTTGTTTTATTTTTCTGGTGTTCTCACGAGCGGAGGTGAGCGTAAGGTCTTTTTTTCTCTGCCATCTTGCCTCCAATCCATCTGTCCAGCTGTTGTCCTGTCAGGGGCTCCTTAGGGTCGTGGAGTCACCTGAGGGGCACATCTCAAGTCTGAGGCACCCAGGGCGCTCTGTGCTGGGGGCGTGGCGGCACCATCTCTGCTCTGAAGCATTGGGGGACTGGACCTGTGTCTAGGGCCCAGGTTACATCTCCAACCAGGGTTTATGTCTGATTTACTAAATCCTTTTTGCAAGGTGAGGCCTCCTCATACTAAGAACTGCTTCCTTCCGTGCTCATTATCTTGAGCTTTTCACTGAGGAGTTTAGAAGCTGGTAAAATGAGGAGATATAAGTGGATTGCTGGTTTATTATAAAAGGATATATAACTTAGGAGAAGCCAGATGGGAGAGATGTGTAGGGCAAGATGTGGGGAAAGGACTCAGAGCTTCCATGCTCTCCTCTTGTAGTTTTCTGGTAGCTTCTGTTAAGAATTGAATATTGGAATGAAGGAGCAAGCATACATCTTGTGCCTGTCCTATAACTTTGCACAGGATATGTGGGGATACCAGTACCGAATCTTTGACCAGGTATGGGTTGGTCATTTTGGCTGGCTGGGTCTATATTTCCAGCTGGCATGGGTGAGAAACCTTGCCATTGTCTCAGGATCAGTAGCTGTAAAGCAGCCTCATCACTCTCCCCAGTGCCTCCTATCATATTGATCGTATGGCAACTGGGGGTGCCCATCTCCTATCTTCTGGAAATCACAGCCAGCAGCCTGGAGTCACCTTTGTCCAGCCCATCTCTCGTGTCTTATTTTGAAATGTCTTTGTCTCCATTGGAGTTACTGTGCTTGTAAGTGAAGGAAACCCCCTCAAGCTAGCCTGCATAAAGGAGTTTTTTTTTTTTTTTTTTTTGTGTGTGTGTGTGTGTGTGTGTGTGTGTGTGTGTGTGCGTGTGTGTGTAAATCAGGGTAGAGAGTTAGCTTTTGGAACCCAAGGGCAACAGAATAGCCAGGCCTCCTGAAGGTCTGCGGTCAGGAAGGGGAGAGTTCTTAGCAAACAAGGCAGTCTCTCTCCCACCCACTGGCGTCTGCTGCTTTCTTTTCAGCCTTGTTGCAGACCTGGTTTCTCTGCTTTGCCAGGGATGTGGGCCCCAGCCCTGAACTGATGTGCCTTTCTGAGGCCAGTGCTGGCAGTTGATGGACTAGAGGGTTTGAGTCCTGATCCCACGTTCCTAGGAGGGAGAAACCGAGGCTGTGTTTTCATCGTGTACCCACCCCTCGTTCAATAAGCCATGATCAGGGGACAGGTTTGTGTCATAAAACATGCCCCAGGGGAGGCAGTTAGAGAAGATTGATGACTGGCAAACTCCCTAAGTCAGTGTGCCTTTACCCCTGGGACATATGCTCTCCTCACCATGGGAGACCAAGTCCTCCTCTCACATCAGAAAGTGTGGAACCAGCTCTCACTGTTTTCCTCCCCACTACCTGCCCCTTTCCCTCTTCCCAGCTACACAGCTGTTCAGATGTGCTTCTCCAATGTAACATTTCCATCATGTCACTGTTACACTTAATAACTATGGTCTTTCTGATACTCTGATACTGGCAAGTCCAGTATCAGACTGGCAAGTCTTGCATTCAGAGGGCCCTTGGATCTTCCCAGGCCAACCTTGTCTTCACTCCCCTGTAGACTTTTCCAGCATCCATCCGGGCTGGCTTGTGACCCACCCTTTTCTTACCCATACCCTAGATGTGTGCTCCTGCTGTGCTCCTTGTCTGGTGCTCCCCACCTCTCTCCTCTCCAGTTCCAGAGATTCAGCTCAGCTCAGGTGGTCCTGGGTTTAGGAGTCTAGACTGGGAACCATCATACCTGCCTTGGGGGATTGGTGTGAAGAGCAGCCAGCTCTGAGCCCTGCTCTTGGGGCTGACAGTGGTGTTAGGAGTGATGTCAGCAGCTGGAGATGTTTTTCTTTAAGGTCCAGCAATCTGCATCCTCCCCAGGAAGTTCACCCTAACCATGCTCCTCCCTCCTGTCTTAAAGCTGCCTCTATCTCGTTGCCAAAGTCTGGCAAGTAACTGTTCTGTAGTATGTACTGGTGTTCCTGGCCCCCCTTGCTGAACTGCAAAGTCCTTAAGGGTAGGAATTGTGTCCTCTATTTTTTTTTAGTCTATGGCACTCGGCACTTAGTACTTGCTTTTCTTCTTCATTATTAGATAAAGGAGATCTAGTTTAGCTCAGTAAACATTTTTAAGTGCCTTTTATGTGCCAGATATAATTCACTGAAAAAAATTATCCTTGACCTAACAAGGGCCCATGGGGTGAATAAGTTATGAAGGATGATATATTTGATTGGCATGGTAGGACACAAACACTTTTACTTTCAAGTTTCTAATTATGCATGGTTTTATACTGGCTCTTGAACAAAGAAAATCACAAAGAACCATTCTTTTTGCTTGAATCTGCTTAAATTATTGATAATGGCTTACATAATGAATCCTTTATGGTAGACTCTAGAGGATAACTTGCAGAGCCTATTTTAACCCCCTTCTCCTTTGCCTTCCTCTCCTTGATCTCCCAGACTCCCTTTCATCTGTGAAGGCCCATGTGACCTAGTTCTGGACAATGAGATATTGGAAGATATTCCTAGAGAAGATTTCTCCCATCACTTAAAAACAAAGATGGGTGAAGGGAAAACTTTTCCCCTTTTGCCTTCTCCTACTTGGAACACAGATGCTATGCTTAGAGTTGCAGCAGCCGTTCTGCTACCACGAAGATGAAAGCCATAGGCTAAGGATGGTAGACTAGCAAGATGGGAGAAGCTGATACCTCAGAGAATGTTCTTGAACAGCTGCACCTGCCCTTAACTGCCCACTTCTGGACGTAAACCTCTTACTTGTTTAGGCAGTTGTTGGGTGGCCTTTTTGTTCCTTGAGTTGAATGCACTGTCATGGACTGAGATTCACACAGCAGCAACAAATTTTTAGCTGAAGAGTGTTAAGAATCATGCCCCTTGGTTGCAATAGCTTAATTCAGTTGCTCCCTAAGTCAGCATTTATTCACTCATGAATCCATCCTTCATTAATCCAGTCAACCATGTCTATATCCATTTGATATATATGGACAGGGCAAGGGCCTACTGTATGTGCAGCACTGGGCCAGATCCTCTGAGAAACAGAGTTCCCATCTTACTTGTGATCAGCCACTTCATGAGTTGCTGAGGTGAAGGTCAGAGACGGAACAGAGAAAGAGCTTGGGTTTTTGGTGGATGTGAAACCATTCCTCTATTTGCTGACTGCTTCGGAACTTGAACATGATCCATTTTTCTCTAACCCTGCCTTGTCTCTAGAAATGGCTGTTAATACCTACCTGTAGAGAAGGGCTGCTTGGAACATTTAAAGATGGAATATTTGTCCTGGCACACAGAAGTGCTGAATGAAAGTCCGCGGGGAAGGAAGCAAAGGGGAACCGTTGATGAAGAAAAGCACCTTGAATAAATTCCTCTTATTTTATTGGTGAAAGAGAGTACATATAGTGAGGGGGATAAGTGGCATCTTTATACACCAGAACCAGTCTCTGGGCTCTTCAGGCTACACCAGGAATTCTTCTCTACCACCAGCCATCTGCCTTTTCTCTGGGTTGTTTAGTTTTGTTGCCTAAGTGTATGTGTGTCTGTGTGGTTGGGAGGCGGGTGAGTGGGCATGATAATGAGGCACAGCTCTGTTTAGGCAGTGCCTTAGGTTGTGGTTAATTTGTTCCAAAACTCATGACTAGCAGGCTCCAGTTTCCATACACTGGATTGCCATATAAGGAATCCACAACTACGGCTTTTAATTCTTTGAGGCTTCTTTGCTAGGAAGAATTAAAAAGGTGGAAGGGGAAGGACCAACATGGGGGATGTTTTCCTCCCCTCACCTGGCATGTCCACCCAGTATTTATCAGGAGGAGCATACACATCTTGCACAGATGGCTTGGTCCTGGGGTCTGCTCTCCATATACAGCATCCTTTCCTTATAGGGTCAGTAGGATTGTGTTCAGCCTTCATGTTTGTCTCTTGCCACGTCTTGTCTTTAACACAGGCAGATAGAAGAGATTGGGAAGGAAAAGGACTTTCATGGTTTCTTCCTTTGATCTGAGTCATGGGTCACAGATCAAAGTGGCTACAAAGTCATCTTTGCTTTACAAAGTTCTGTTGCAAAACATGCCACTGTTTTGTTTTGTTGAAGGGAGAGTAGGCTGACGATTTGGTTTTTATGTACTCCAACTCTCTTTGCTTCTGGATGTCCTCATTGTGTTATTTAACATTGGCAATGAACTTGAAACTACCAGTTTATTCCAGCAAGGCAAGGAAAGAGTGGAGGCTTGGCCACATAGAATGTCACAAAGATGATGAGTATGGCACACTGTTTTCCCCTTATCATCGGTTCCCACCTTCATTTGGATGCTTCCTCGATGAATGTCCTTGTTTGAATATATTAACCAAGGTGCCTAGTTTTCCCCACAGCCAGAGGGAAGCCCCCATCCCAAACCTGGCCTGTTAGACTTTCCCAGGACTTCAAATTAAGCAGAGTGTCCCAGATACTCTTTCTCTGGCATTTTCCTGACCATGATATTGAATAATTCTTGCCACTTGGAACTCCACGGTAGTCCTCGTTCCTTCTTTTTCGAGTCTTGCTCTCCAGTCTTGTTGATTCTGTGAGGTCTCTGAGTGCTTTCCAAACATTCCCTCTTGGTTTCAATCGCCATAGTGAATATATTTTGCTTGCGACCGCAAAGAACCCTGGCTGATGCACTGGGCCTCTTCATAAACTAACCTGTTCCTTTTCTTGTACTTTTCTATCTGACTTTGTCCATGAGCAGCTATCCTGAGATGATAGACAAATCAAGGAGGCCAAGTAACATGAGTTAGGGCCTGATGGAGCCGAACCTCTCTTCCCCAGGGGGCACTCAGAGCTGCCAGGGTCACATAGTTCTCACTTTTGTTGGTTTTAAGCTAATGGTTGTCCTGAATGTTGAGACCCTAAGAGCTATATATTTCTGAATAACGTGACCATAGACTCCTTACTCAGAACCTTGTTTACTACTCAGTACTGCTTTTAGGATTTCCTTATTACAAATAACTGAATTCCTTTTATTAATGCTTTACAGATAGATATTCTCTTTCTTGAGGAATAGTCTACCTAAGCTCATTCCTCCATGAAATCATCCTCTCCTCACCCCTCCCGTCCTCCTTGAACAAAGTTAGCCTGTGCCGACCATGAATGAGTTAGAACTAAATGTGCCAGAGGCTGCAAACTCCAGAACCCATCTGAGCCAGGCAGGTAACAGATAGTCCAGTCAGCCAGGTGTCAGATGATAAGCAGTAGTGATTCTGAGCCTCAGGTCAGGGATACAATGGCAGGGGAAGAGAGTGGGACAAGCATAACACACGGCCCCTGCAAGTTAGTTCACCACTGCTCATCTCCAGCTGCTGCTGCCATGTGCAAAGGTAGGCCCACTGTTGTCAGAGCTGGCAATTTGTATTTTTAAGTGAACCATCCCATTTAAAAAAAGTGTTGGCAGCAAACTGAAATGTAAAACATCGTGCATACCTCATTACTTGGGCCAAACACAACATGCCTACAGACTGATCTTAGCCTGGGGTCTCAAGGATTCTTGACCTGTATACTCTGAGCTATAGTAATTCATAGAGAAAAACAGCTTTCAGAAGATCATGCTTAGAATGTATCTACATCTATCTGTATATAGATGCAGATACAGATACAGCTATAGTTATCTATATATGTGTGTATGTATATATACACATACAGTATATACATGCATACACACACATTCATATATGAATGGGGAGAAAGTGGAGAATCCACATCATTATTGCCAGTAATTATCTCTTAGAGGGAAGGAGGTGGGGAGCATTGGCACATATGATTTTCATGTCCCATTTCTGTAATGTGTATGTTTTTAGTGACAAACATCTTACTTTGGTAGTCAGAAAAAAAAGGGGGGTACAACTAAAATGGGAGGAGAGGAGTTGGGGCCTGATAGTGCTGTGTTTGTATGGTTATCCCAGCAACTCCCTTGTTTTATAGGGATGGGTGTTTACAAGTCCTCTCATCCCTTATCACAGAGCTCCTTGAAGGCAGGAACCACTTCATTTTTGTTGCATCTCCAGTGCCTGTCTTAGAAGCTGCCCCAATGTGTAGGTGACAGTTGGTGTGTTTGCCCTGCGTGGACTGAATGAGTGGTGAAGTAGGTTGACAGAAGCAGCTCTAGTAATAAAGAAACTTCAGAGCAGGTTTGGACTTCCTATACTAATATAATCACCTCAGTACTGGGTTTCATGTACCTATGTTCACGGAACGGGGACATTTTTATGTCTTGCTTTTTTGCCAGTCTGCAGTTTTACAAGATGCTTCAAGTTTACACCCTCCATGTCTCCTGATTAATCTGCTGTCTATCTTCTTTTGACATCCTCACACGCTCAGAATCAATGCCCTTACATGTTCAGGTTCTCAGTTTCTAAACTTTGGCCAATTTGGTCAAAAAGTTTCATGGGGGACAAATCCATAGAGCATAGAGAAGAAAGACCTCTCTCTACACAGATGGAAAAGTGAGGCCTCAAAAGGGAGCTGCTTTAGGTGAGGCCCCACAGGTGGTGAGGGGGAGGGAAGAGGCGAGGGGCAGATGTCTGGGCCCACAAGTTGGGCCTCTTCCATACTGTGCTATTGCTTTGTCTTTAAAAAACACATGAAAGAATGCTCAACATCATTAATCATTAGAAAAATGCAAATCAAAACTACAAGGCAATATCATCTCACACTGGTCAGAATGGCCATCATCAAAAAATCTACAAACAAGAAATGCTGGAGAGGGTGTGGAGAATAGGGAACCCTCATACACTATTGGTGGGAATGTAAATTGATACAGCCACTATGGAGGACAGTATGGAGGTTCCTTAAAAAACTACAAATAGAACTACCATATGACCCAGCAATCCCACTACTGGGCATATACCCTGAGAAAACCATAATTCAAAAAGAGTCATGTACCAAAATGTTCATTGCAGATCTATTTACAATAGCCAGGACATGGAAACAACCTAAGTGTCCATCAAGAGATGAATGGATAAAGAAGATGTGGCACGTATATACAATGGAATATTACTCAACCATAAAAAGAAACGAAATTGAGTTATTTGTAGTGAGGTGGATGGACCTAGAGTCTGTCATACAGAGTGAATTAAGTCAGAAAGAGAAAAACAAATACCGTATGCTAACACATATGTATGGAATCTAAAAAAAAAAAAAAAAAGGTCATGAAGAACCTAGGGGCAAGATGGGAATAAAGATGCAGACCTACTAGAGAATGGACTTGAGGACACGGAGAGGGGGAAGGGTAAACTGGGACAAAGTGAGAGAGTGGTAGTGTGTATATGGACATATACACACTACCAAATGTAAAATAGATAGCTAGTGGGAAGCAGTTGCATAGCACAGGGAGATCAGCTCGGTGCTTTGTGACCAGCTAGAAGGGTGGGGTAGGGAGGGTGGGAGGGAAGGAGACGCAAGAGGGAAGAGATATGGGGGTATATGTATATGTATAACTGATTCACTTTGTTATAAAGCAGAAACTAACATACCATTGTAAACCAATTATATTCCAATAAAAATGTTAAGGAAAAAAAAGAACTTTCAGGAAAGGATAATGAGTAATGTAACAAACACCAAGATTATCACTCAGAATTAATGGATGTTCACCTTTTGTCATTTTTCACGTTTTGGGGTGTCCTTTTGTTTCCTATCCTTAAAGAGTACTGCTTCTTTTTGATCAAATCATATTTGCATTTCATCCTAATGATGGGATTCCTAAATGATGATATTTAAGGAAGCATCATGGCAGTGATGTCCAAGCCATCTCAGAATTCAGGCTGCAGATAACTTTTCCATCTCTCCTGCAGAGCTGGGGTGCCTGTAGTGTGTGGGGTCTGACACACCTGCCCTGGCATTCCATCCCCAGCCCCCTTCGAGGGTTCTCTGCACCTTCCACTCCCCTGGAACAGAGTGTCTCTGTACTGCCTGCTCTACAGATGAGGCTTCTTCCACATTCCAGACTCTTCAAGGTGGGATCTGGGAGGAGGGCTCCCCAGGAGGAACAGTTTTCAAGCCCAGCGTTGACATCTCGCTTAATTACACAATAGACACTTCTTCCAGCCAACAAGACTGTCCTTGTTTTCCAATGTTGTGAACCAGACGTTCTGAGCTCATTTTCCTTTGATCAGTGTTATACAACTTTTCTAAGTGCTAATCTGTTCCAATTCAAAATAGATTAAAACCGCCACATGAATGGCAGCTGTAGGTTTTGTTTTTCTTAAAAATTATCTATGGGGGGGGAGAAATCTGAGAAATTGTATTATGCTGGGTGAAAGTATTAACAATGTATTCTTTGCCAAGATGATTAAAATCGGGGAAGTATGAAAAGAAAATAGAAGAGAAATCCTGGAAAAGCAACTTGTCTGAGGAGCACATCAGTAGCTTCAAAGGCTGTACTTCAGGAGGGGTCCTGACTGGTTCAAGCCTAAGAACCTCAAATGACTTTAACAAGAAGTTTCCAGAAAATGAGCTATTTCCAGTGTTTTGTTTTCATGTCAGTCAAACGCAGAATACACAGGGCTCGTAAGCCAGACCACAGAAGTGAAGGCTCTCCATCTCATGTGGTATGCTGGGGCCTTTGTGGCCGGCGAGCAGTATAGAGCTTTTGTTTGTTTAGATTCTTCTTGGCCTTGAACAATGACAGGAGGGCACCCATCTGTTGCTTCTTCTGACACCCAGGCAAGACACTGCCTGGTTCTTACTAAGTCATAGTTAGATACCAGGGCAAATATGGGCCAGAGAGCCCAACTTCCCTATTCTTTTACAAATGGTGCTTTGGCAATGGTGGAAGAAAGCTATGAGGATGTCTTTCTTATAATGATACACATTCCTGTGAGCCAACCTTTGAGCTATTTTAGATGGCATTTCCGGTCATGCCAGGATGGATCATCCTATTCTTGGAGTTCTTGGAGTCCTTGGTAAATGGATTCAAGTCCTTCAGTAATACCTCTGGGAGAGGTTCTGGAAAGAACCAGCTCATGTTGAATTTAACAATAGAAAAGACTTTGTTTATTTATTATATCTATTTTAGTTATGACAGAAAACTCAACCCAAAGTAGCATAGCAACAAGGACATTTACAAACAGGTCCAAGGGGAGATCTGGCTTCAAGCAAGGATGAATACAGGGGCTCATATGTTAAAGAACACCTGAATCCTGCTTCCCTGTGTTCATGATTCAGTCCCATAGTCCTGGCCAGTCTATTCTCAAGTGGGCTGAGGTACCACAGCACCAACTCCACTTACCAGGCCCAAAGCCAAATGAAAAAGAAGTATCTGCTTCCCTGGAAGCTCAACCACAAGGGTCTTAGAACTGAGACTCGTTGCCCCTGGATTGGCCTGACAAATTTAGCCTAAGTCACATGGCCAGTCTGAGCTGATCACTGAGCACTGGTTGCTGAGGTCTGGACTGGGAGCCTCTCACTGGGAAGAAGAGGAACCATCTCCTCCAGACCCATAGTCTAGACCCTGTTCCATACAGGGGTACAAACAATGTCATCAAGACTTGTGCACTTTTCCTATGTTTCAATTTCTTTTTCCTGTGTGTTGTCTTCACTCTCAGATAAGTTATGTCCCCACCAGGTCCCCAGCGGAAAGTAGGAGATGTCTGCTTCCACCACAAAATTGCAGGGTGAAACAAGAGGTAGGACCAGGGCTGCTGAAAGGTCCACACTTCCCAGCGTCCCTTATAGAGAAGTGCCAGTGAACTAACAAGTCCTTGTATTCTTCACCTCTGTGGTCACCACTGAACCATGTATCAAACCGCCCCAGACCTCTAGTATATTTGTGAACCATATGGACTCAGCTGTTTCTCTTGCCCAGAACTCAGTCTTTGTATCAGGTGCTTCACTTCTGCATTATTTCATCAGTACAGTGTCTTAGTTTTCCAACTGCAAGGTGATCTATGTCCTTCTATTTTTCAGAGGAGCCATACATCATCTCTGCAGAAATTGATTCATCTTTAGTTATTTTGTGTCTCTTCATGTCTCAGTTTGACTCAAAATGAATTTAATATTGGGTTCTTTGGAACCATATGAGATGCTATCTAGTATTTATTTATTTTAGAGTGGTCGATATCACTCAATCAACCCTTCAGTGAGAAACAAGAAAAAGAAAACTACTTTTTAATGTCGTAGTTGAATTGTATTTTTGAATCCTTAACTTTTGTGTGCTATGTTGGAATAATGTGGAGCAGAGGAATTGGATCCAAGAATCAGTACATGTTCTGTTATTAATCACAGTCAGTGAATATTTCTTATAGAGTGGATTGTGCAAAACACAGGAGAGAGCTCTGGCTTTGATATAAACAGTATAAAAGGAAAGAATTGCTCTTGTTGGCTAATATTGAAGAATTGGCTACATATAGGAATTTGTCCCTCTGTGTAGCTGAATATATGGGGCAAGTCAGATTCACTGCATTTAATGAATATAGCGTGTTCATGTTTTCAGTGAAAAAGATTTGCTAATTTTGCATTTTAAGTTATGTTTCAAATTTGCGTTTCTTTATTTTAAGGGAAAGTAATAACCTCAGTGCCAATTTTATGTCACTCTGTATCTAGATAAATATACACCCACAAGCTGTACTAATTGTCCTCTCTCTTAGGCATTCTACCTATAAATGCAATAATTGGAACAACCACTTGTTTGTGGAAGAAATAGTTATTAAATTGTTTACTTATGTAATTTCTGGGGTTTTTTCCTTTGTTAGCTAAATCAATCTGTAAAGCAGGTTCACAGTTCACAGTTTTGCCACTGCTTGGCTCTGGGGAGCTGGATGAGTCTTTACCTTTATTAATTTCTGAGGACTGCTATAACAAAGTATAACAAACTGGCTTAAAACAACAGGAATTTATTATCTCATGGTATTATCTCATGGAGGATGGAAGTCACATTCACAGGTGCCTGGCATTAGGATTTCAACACACCTTTTGAGGGGACACAATTCAACTCACATAAGTCTGCCCTTCCCCCCCCAGTCAAATTCATATCCTCCTCATGTACAAAATGTATTCAACTGCATCTCAACATCCCCCAAATCTTAACCCATTCCAGCATCAACTCTAAGTCAAAAATCTCACCTAAATATAGTTAGCTCAAAAGGTCCCAAATCTCATCTTCTAAACCATATAAATCAGGCATGGGTGAGATTCTAGGTATGTTCCATCCTGGGGCAAAATTCCTCTCCACCTATGGACCTATAAAACAAGTTATCGGTTTCCAACAATACTATGGTGGGACAGGCATAGGATAAGATATTCTCATTCCATATGGGAGAAATTGGAAGGAATAAAGGGGTCATGAGTCCCAAGCAAGTTTGCAACCCAGCAAGGCAAGTTCCATAGATTTCAACGCCTTCGAATAATACTCTGTGGCTTGAGGCTCCACCCTCTGGGCCCCAGGTAGCAACCCCACCTGATTGGTCGCACCTTCTTTGGCCTCTGAAGCTGTGGCTCAGAGTCATTTTTCCTTCATTTCATCCCATCTGTCTTTTCATCTGAAAACAGATATGTCTACTGATATAGCAGTCTTCAAAACCTTGTCAGTCTTAAGTGAATGTCAAGAGGATCCACAGCAATAGACAGGATGGTTCTCCACAGATTCCTCCTGGATAATCCCATCTTTATTCCTGCTTCTGTTTAGATGGTTGATGCGTGAGTCACACACCTAATCTCTCCAGCTACAGTTTGTCCAGCCCACACACTCTTGGTGTTCCCTCTAGAGCCTGCTTTCTCTGATTTTGTTATCTGGATAGCTTAAAATTTTTCCCAAATCAGCAAGTGCTAGTTCCTTTTTGTTTAACAATTCTGTTCTCATTCCCTCTCTTTCCTCTTGAATTTTACTATTAGCAGCAAGGAGAAACCAGGTTACAACCTCCACACCTTGCTTTGAAGTCTCCTCAGGTAAATATCCAAGTTCATAATTTACGGATTCTACTTTCCATCCATCGGTAGAACATAGCTTAACCAAGTTTTTTGCTATTTTATAACAAGGATCACCTTTCCTCCAGTATCCATAATATGTTCATCATTTCCTCTCTTTTTTTAACGTTTTTATTGGAGTATAATTGTTTTACAACGGTGTGCATAATTTCCTCTTAAGCCCTCAACAAGACTCCCTTTAACATTCCCATTTCTAGCAACATTCCGTTGATGATGATATATGTATTCTCTAAGATGATAGGAGCTTTTTCTATACTGCTCTCTTCTTGCTGATCCCACTCACCAGAATTGCTTTTCATGTTTCCACTAACAGTCACCTCAAGGCAATCTAGGGTTTTTCTATCATGTGCCTTGAATTCTTCCACCCTCACCCCATTACCCAGTAACAAAGCCACTTGCACCATTTTAGGTATTTGTGACAGCTGTACTCCTCTTCCTGGTACCAGAATCTGTGTTAGTTTCCTAGGGCTGCCATAACAAAGTCCCGGAAACTGGTTGCTTAAAACAATAGGAACTTATTATCTCATGGTTCTGGGGGCTAGATGTCTGAAATCAAGATGTTGGCAAAGCTTTACTTCTTCTGAAGGCTCTAGGAAAGGGTTCTTCCTTGCCTCTTCTAGCTTCTGGTGGTTGCCAGAAATCCTTGGTATTCCTTGGCTTGCAGCTACATTTTTCCAATTTTGGCCTCTGTCTTCACATGTCCACTTTCCCTCTGTGTTGGTCCACGTCTCTGTGTCTTCTCTTCTTCTTGCAAGGACACAAGTTATGTTGGATTTAGAGCTCACCCTAAGCCAGCATGACCTCATCTTATTACATCTGCAAAGACCCTATCTTCAACTCAGGCCATATTCACACGTACCTGAGGTTAGAACTTCAACATGTCTTTTGAGGGGACATGCTACAACTCAAAACGCCATCCTTCTGAGACTTTTCAGTTTCCACATTTGTACAAACAGGACCTTTTTAATTGCAAATGACAGAAAACACAAATCAAACTGGCTTAGGCAAAATGAGCCCATTTGGCTCTCATAACTGATGTATAGATATGGCTACTTCAGATTTCAGGCATGGCTTCATCCAGGGATTCAAAGAGTGTCATGAGGACCTGCACCCTCTTATTCCCTGTCAATTCCTTATTCCTCTGTGTTGTCTTCACGCTCAGGTAGATTATGCTGGATTTCCCTCCACTGGGTTCCCAACTGCTTATATCTCAGAAGAGGACATCTCTTATTATAATACTTGGGCTGAGATCATGGAAATCCATCTGTTGTTACCAAAAGGTGGGAGGGAGTGGGTGGTGAGTACCTACCCGGCTAACACAGATAGATGTCCATCTCAGTACACAAAGGGGCTTAAGTAGCGTGTCTTTAAGGGCCCTTCACCTCTAACTTTGCTATGAATCTTACTACACACCCTCCACTGATTCTTGGCCAAATAGTTATATAGGATGGCTTTAGTTTCTTTGTCAATAAAACATGACTTCATAAGGTTTTTTTTTTAATTTAATTTTTTGGATGATCAACTTTGGTGAAGTATAAATTATTTACAATAAAATCCAGTGATTTTAAGTGCACGATTTGATGAATTTTGACAAATGCATTCAGTTGTGTAATGACCACCATAATGACTGTATAGAACATTTCCTTCATCCCCAAAGTTCACTTGTACCCCTTGATAGTCAGTTTCCTCACCCTAGTCCCTCACCCTGTTAACTGCTGATCTGTTTTCTAATATTATAGCTCTGCATAGGGATTAAAAAAAATAATTCATTAAAGTATTTATAGGACTAGAGTTAAAGGCACAATTCTAGGTAAACATTAGCATTTATTAATGTGGATGGGTTTGGTGAAATTAGGCAGAAGCCATTCCTCATTTTAGGATGTACCATATGAAATTGCCAATGTTCAATAGTTTTTAACCTATGAAAAATGACAACTTTTCAAGGTTCAATCTGATAAGACTAGAATAAAAAAAAACAACCCTCTAACTACTCCTAATGGTTGGTGCATAGGGAATTTGGTGTGGAACTTCTTTGTCCCTTGTCTTTTACTCATTTGATACATATGACCTCGTGCTTGGTGATGGCACTTTGGGTTGCCATCCAGGCTCACAGTGGGGAGTGGGTTATCACTGTAGGAAGGAAGCTCTCATTTTGAGGGTGGTTTGCTTGCCCAGACTGCATTCCTTCCTCTTTTAGTAATATCCCCCAGATCTTCCTTGGGGACCCACTGGTCCCCAACTCAGCCCACCAGGTTCACATGCTTTGATCTGTTTGCTCAATCAAAGTGTGATATATAGAACCCTGTTAGAGCTAATCAGAGCCCAACCCTGGGACTTTGCTAGAGCTATCAGGGAGGACATGCTGTCTCCTACAGCAGAGGTGTCAGCCCAGGGCTATGAGAGCCATCTGCTGCTGTGTGGAGAAAGCCTGACAAAGCCTCACATAGAAGGAAGTAGAGCTGAGAGACAAGAGTGAGGCAGAATCCAGATGACATTGTTCGAGTCTCTGTCGTATCCAGCTGCCTTGGGTGAGACCTATTTCTGGACTCCTCAGTTACATGAGCCAGTGCATTCCTATTCTTTGCCTAAGCCAATTGGACTTTTTTTCCCTGTCATTTACAACTGCATCATTCCTGTCTCTTACAGCATGCCATCCCAAGGAGATATGTGTATGATCCTGTCTCCGGAAATTAGTTATTTAAAATATGTACTCAATAGACATCAAAACCAAAAATGTTGTAAGAATGCATTCCTTTTAATCCAAACAAAAAGGAAATCTTCTATCTTGGTTGAGCCTTATAATGAAGAGAAAATATAGCACTTTCTAAGATAAGACACAAGCATTTTAAAGAAAAACAGAATCCTTTCGCTTCAGTCTATAAGCTATAATAATGCTTTGAAGAAACACTGAAACATCGGTGGTACTATGGACTTTGTATTTCCTATTTTACAAGGGCAAGATGGGGTCAAGGAAGTAGTCTAAGGAAGCCTTAGGGTTCCACTTCGAAGTGGTTTGTGCCCACAAAGGTTGACTTTTCCCCTTCAGTCTGTTTTAGTACTCTCTTCTCCTGATGAAGCTGGATATATGTCATGGGTTCTCAGGAATGATCTGTCCCCACTTAGTAGTCCTAATTCTCATTTGGATTTATGTCACAGTCACCCAACCTTGTTGAAAGAGGCTAGAAAAATTTACACTAGACTCTTGAAGCTACAGTTTTTCAGCAGAGCAAGCACTTTTTCTGAATCAGTGTCCATTGGACCTGGATCTGAATCCTGGTTCTGCTGGATATTAGGAGTGTTTCCTTGAAAGAGTAACTTCATCTCTTTGAATCTTGGTTTATTTCTCTTTAATAATAAAGAACATATTAACAACAACTCTCCTTTAGAATCACTGTGAGGATTAAGTAAGATAAGGCATAAGTAATGAACATTACAGCCAACATCCGAGTGTGTATTTTGTGCCAGACCTGGAGTTTCTACATGAGATACTCGGTTGCCCACCCAGCATTCTTACCCCTCTGTTTCATCCTAATGGAAACCTGATTTGGCTCAGGAATCTATTCCTTCTCCAGGAAGCCCTGTATGCATTCCCAGGCATCTCTTCCCTTTGGGAGAAGCTTATCCTTGTTTTCCCTCCTTTGCATATGTGGTCCAGGCTTGGGCATGAGACCAGTCTCTGGCCAGTGATATTTGAGAGGAAATCTACTAAGAGGTGTCTGGAACAATATTCCCTTGATTTTAATCTTCTTCTAGACAACATCATTTCTGAATGCCAAGGACAAAGCATCTGTAGCCATCTTACTACCAACTGGAGAACAAAATCAACACAGACTGGCAGAGCAGAGACATGGAAAGAAGCTGGGTTATTGATGGAACCAGCTTGACCTGCCCTAACTTGGGACGTCCTGTTATGTCACATAATACATTTTTCTATCATTTAAGCCAATTAGACCCAAGAGTTCTAATTCTAATTACTGATACAGCTTTATTTATTTTCATTTAATCCTTAAAATAGATCTGTAAGCTTCATTCTCAAGCCCAGTGCCTGACTAATCCTGGTTGTTCAATAAACCTTTACTCTTCCAGCATATTCTGTCATACTTCAATCTGTAGCATCCTAGAAGGATTTCAGTATGCTTCTTGTCATCTAAATGAACCCTTTTGTATTGTCCATTTGCTTTTGGCCTTCCTCATAACGCTTCACGAAAGGACTTTATGCCACATGGCTCTTTAGATTTGTAGAAGGAAGGGATGCTCTTAGTTTATGTTCTGAGAGGAAAACTGCTTAGTTACTAACCACATCAAAATGTGTACACTTCATCTTGAACCCTCTAGCACAGAGCCATGCACATGGTAGGTGCGTTACTATTCTATTGCTGCATAATAAATTGTCACAAATCTAGCAGCTTAGAGTAATATCCATTTATTATCTCATAGTTCTGTAGGTCAGCAGTCTGGATAGACTTGGCTGGTTTTCTAGGTCTCACGAGGCTGAAATCAAGGTACTAGCTGAGCTGGTTCTCATCTGGAGGCTCTGGGAAGAATCCACTTACCAGCTCATTCAAGTTGTTGGCAGAATTCAGTTCCATATGGTTGTAGGACTGTGGTCCCCACTGCCTAGCTGGCTGTCCCTGGGGGCTGCTCTCAGCTTTTAGAGACTGCCCTCTGGCCCTTCCATGTGGCCCCTCCTTTTTCAAAGCCATCAAGGGCTTGCCTCCTTCTTGTGCTTTGAATCTGACTGACTTCCCCTTCTGCCAATAGCTGGAAAAAACTCTCCTTTTAAAGAGCTTGCCTGTCTGGGTCAGGCCCCCATGTCATATTTTAAGGTCATTTGACTTGAGACTTCAATTCCATCTGCAAAATACATCCAGATTAATGTTTGATTGAATAATCAGGGAACAGGAATTTTGGATGGGGCTATCTTTAGAATTCTGATTACCATAGTGTGTGTATTACTACTACTGCTACTATTATTAATTTGATATTGAATCAAGGAAAGAATATTAAGAAGTTTTTAAATAAAGCATTAAATTAATTGAGTTTTATTCTGTTAATTCCTTCAATATTCTATCAGTGTTACTCTGGTTAAACAGCCCATTGTTGCAAATAAGACAATCAGAATCTAACAGAGAAAAAAAAACAACAATGAGTAATTATGCTGATGTTGTTGCCTTTTTTATTTTTGAAAGGAAGAGAAATTTGCTGATCTGGGCCAACTTTTTCCCCTCAATGTCTGGTACTGCTCAGTAACATTACAAGTGTTATTTATATATAGTGTTCATTTCTTTTGGGGTCCTGGGCAACAAAGTTACTTTAAAAAATGTATTTAAACATGTGGAAAAATTTAAAAGAAGAAGGGAAGTACAATTGATATAAAATAGTTGTAAAAAGTGACCCACTTCATTATAATGTTGTGATTCTGAACCATGTTCAGTTTCATTAGTTGCCCAACACTATAATTACAACTGGAAAAGTGGGTGCTCTTGAAAAGTTTGGGATAGTTGCTTGGGGTTTTGTAGGCAATCCAGTATTGAAAGGTTTGCTTCATCATTTTGTGGTGTTATCTTTGGGTTAAGAAACAGGATTGTCTAAAAAGAAAAGTTTGTAGAGTCCTGGTGGATTTGTCACACTGGCTTGTAGCCTATTTGCTGGAAGCACCATAAAGTTCTCAGTAGAAAAAAATCAACCTTAATTAGGTTTCAAATTGGAAAGCAAATTTTTTTTTTGGTGCTGTCTTAGAATGAGAGGTCCAGGGTGGGATTTTCCCCATATCAAATAAATAACAATAGGAGTCCTGGCTGGCAAAAGGACATAGACCACTGCCGCAGTTGATCTGTCTCCAGGAAAATAAGTTCAAAACAAAGTACCAAATGGCATCTGAATGGGGGTCTAACCGATTGGAACTGGCAAGAGGCACCAACTCTGTGGGCTGACAACCCGTGTGGGCTCCCTTCTGTGCTATTAATTGTAAACCTGGGAGGAGGCTTGGTAGTACATCAGTGCAGCCTGAACCCATGTAGGCTTGTGGAAGGGGAGAAGGAGGAGGTAAAGAAGAGAGAGGTTAGTGGTTGAGAAGAGTGGTTATGGAGTCAGCTATACTAGGCTTCAAGTCTTAGCTTGAGCAAGACTTGGCAAGTTATTGTGAGACTTTGGGCAAGTTGCCATATCTCTTAAACTCCAGTGTCCTCATCTGCAAAATAGAGATAATAACAACAACAACAACAACAATAATAATCTGTGATATAGACTGAATATTTGTGACCACCCTAGATTCATCTGTTGGAGCCTAATTCCCAATGTGATGGTATTTGGAGGTAGGGCCTTTGGGAGGTGATTAGCTCATGAGGCTGGAGCTCTTATGAATGGGATTAGTGCTGTTATAGAAAAGACCGCAGAGAGCTTCCTTGTCCCTTCCACCCTGTGAGGGTACAGCAGATGAGTGTCACCTAGGAAGTGTGTTTTCACCAGACATTGAATCTGCTGGCACCTTGACCTTGTACTTCCCAGCCTTCAGAACTCTGAGAAATAAATTTCTATTGTTTATAAGCCACCCAGTGTTATAAAAGGTATTTTGTTACAGCAACCCAAATGGACCAAGACAATACCTTTATCTTTGGATGATTATATCAAGTGATGCAAAAAAAGCATTTAGCAGAGCACCTGGCATACAAGTACTTAGCAAATGTTGGCTGTAATTGAAGGAAGCAGGAAAGAGAGAGAGAGAGAGACAGAGAGGGAGAGAGAGAGACAGAAAAAGAAATAATAGAAGGATGAAAGGGAAGAGGGGAAAAGGAGACTACTAGAGGCAGACAGAAGCAGGAGGGTGGTCTAAGTCACCAGGATTCAGTGCACTTAGAAGAATAATTTAAGTTTGAATTGAATTATTTCATTTTCTGAGTGAAGTTGAGTTCTAGGATGAAGACTGTCTATTGCTTACATCCCTTTGAGATGCTATGTTTCTCTATCCTTTGATTGAAGCTTTAAGGGACTGATTAAGGTAGTCCACAGGATGTCTCTGTAATCCAGTGTTAATACTAGTAGAGACTAGGACGTATTTTGTAACCAGCAGTCTTTTTGTTTGCAAAGTTACTTGACACTGAAGATGTTGGCATCAAACTTTTCACTCTGACTCTGAGCACCAGCTTTTGGGAGAACTGAAATCTAAGTAAAATATTCCCTCGCATAGCGTGGCAAGTTGGGAATGAATGAAGCGACTTGGGGGATAGAGAGTGTCGCACTGGAGCCTAAAGCCCAAGGGTGTGCTCCTCTCTCAGTGTTCCCAGATTCAGGAGCAACTGTCCCCTTTGTCATTTACAAAGAAAAGAACACATTTTCATGATCAACAGAGTCCTGATTTAATCTGAGGCAGGATATCTCAATGTTTGCCAGTGATTTTGCTTTTTGGAGAATAAAATAATTGAATTACCTTCCTCTGTGAAATTGCAGATGACGTGGAAAGTCTCGGTTACAGCAAGGGGAAAAACAGGAATAAAGGACTTTTTGCTTTGTTTTGCTTTGAGATTTTAGTACTGAAATCATTTAGAACAAAGAAGAAATCTCCTTTCAAGAAAGTTGGCCAACATGCTGGAGTGGTCTCATTGGTTTCCTTGGGCTCCTCTTGGGGTCATGGGGGAGGTGCAGAGGCTCCAGCCCCACCAAGATCAACTAAAGAATACTAAAAGAATTTTTTGAGATGGGGAAACTGAGGCACAAATTAATAAGTAGCTTGACCAAGATCATCACAAAAATACCTAGTAAGTGGCAAAGCAGGGATTTGAGGCCATGCGTTTGGACTCTTGGGCCTACATGTTTATCCACCATGCCAGACTGTCTCCCATCATACTGTATTTAATACCAGACATTGGTCCTTTCCTCTACCCCAGCCTGCTTCTCTTCTTGTGTTTCCTCTCTCTGAGAACAGCTCCTCTGTCCATTCATTTATATAAACCAGAAATCTGAGGCTCACCCTTGACTTGCTTCCTCCCATGCTCCCTACATCAACCAGTAATCAAATTTTGTCAAACTTCACACCCCCACTATCTCTCTCACCTGTCTGTTTCTCTCTATCCCAGTGGCCACTCTCCTGGTTTAAGTCATCATTGTCTCTTGCCTGGATTTCTGTCTGTCTTCTAGCTGGCCTTGTAGTTGTCTCTCTTCCAATCTGATGTCCACATAGTCTCTTGAAATTTTTAGATTTCAGATATGACCCTTTCTGAGATTAAAACTCCTCAGTGTATTCTCCATTCCATGACACAGAGTGGTCTTTCTCATGGTGTCCTCTCTTATGTGTGATCACTTAACGGGTGGGACCCGAGAGGATTTTGGGTGGACTTTCACAGGGAAGGACATTGGCCCAACAGTCATAGAGTTATTGTTTTTCAAGTAATCCCCCTGACAACCTCAGGAAGAAAGTCTCAATTTAGTATTAATATATGTTTAACATCTTTCTAATTCTTCATTATCTCAGTTTTTAACCAAGAGAGAGCAAGCCGTTATAGTTAGCTAAAATTTGATACCCCTGCTTGTTTTTATTGCATTTTTATGGCTTGTGATATGTTTCCCCAGTTATAGTAGTGTTACAGTTACCTTTTAGAAGGAGTATATGTAAATTTTAAAGTAACAGCATAATACAAATTATTTTAAAAAAATATTTTAATGGAGGTATAATTGAGTATAACATTATATTAGTTTCATGTGTACAGCATAATGATTTGATATTTATTCATTGTAGTTTCGTATTTTTATTTATTTATTTGTTTATTTATTTAGGCTGTGCCAGGTCTTAGTTGCGGCACTCCGGGGTCTTAGCTGCGGCACTCCGGGGTCTTAGCTGCGGCATGCGGGCTTCGTAGTTGCGGCATGTGGACTTCTTAGTTGTGGCATGCAGACTCTTAGTTATGGCATGTGAACTCTTAGTTGTGGCACACATGCGGGATCTAGTTTCCTGACCAGGGATCGAACCCAGGACCCCTGTGTTGGGAGCCCCGCATCTTACCAATCGGACCACCAGGGAAGTACCCATAATACAAATGATTAATCAGTGAACATAACAGGTGCTATAGTGTAGCAAAAATTGATCATGGCACAAAAAAGAGTGGAGTTCGGGAAACCTTAATTATAGAACTCTCTGGAACCTACTCCCTATCTATGTTGCCAGCCTCAGTTCTCCCATATATCCCCCATTTTGGATTTTGTTTCTTGAAATTGACAGAGTCCTGAGCTGTGTGGTGGCTCCAACATCTCTCTCCCTCCATTCTTGGAGACATCATAACTCAGTAGCAGAAAATGCTTCCTATTACTCCATGTGTCCTGTAGCCACAGAACTGTCGTTGAGAGACATTATTTTACTAAAGAATTTCATTAAAAGAAGAAATTGTTTTAGCAGTGTTGTAAAACATGTGTCCAGACACTTAAAAGCAAATGGTTAGATTATGTATTTTAAGATCTTATAGTTATACATGCTCAGTGGGCAAACTGTTAAGTTTTCTATAGCTATTTATTCATTTGAACATCATACCATCTTTAGCAGGCTGTCTTATCCTTTTGGGGTTAATTCTATAAAATCCAGGAGAATTTTTTCTCCTCTCAATTGTTTGTCAGAATCTGAAAGTGCGCCTCCTGAAACACTTGCACTGAGAATTTCTGACTCTG
This sequence comes from Kogia breviceps, assembly GCF_026419965.1. Lineage (NCBI taxonomy): Eukaryota > Metazoa > Chordata > Mammalia > Artiodactyla > Physeteridae > Kogia > Kogia breviceps. Next base: position 34,911,966 of record NC_081319.1, on the reverse strand, counting down.
AACATGCATTTTTTTTTTTTGGTTGTTTTTTGGTACACGGGCCTTTCACTGTTGTGGCCTCTCCCCATTGTGGAGCACAGGGTCTGGACGCACAGGCTCAGCGGCCATGGCTCACAGGCCCAGCCGCTCCGTGGCATGTAGGATCTTCCCGGACCAGGACACGAACCCGTGTCCCCTGCAGGGCAGGCAGACTCCCAACCACTGCACCACCAGGGAAGCCCTCTGAACGTGCATTTAAAAAAAATTTCTCATCCTTCCTCTTCATGGAGTTTTGAAGATAAAATGCTTTTTCTGAGATTGTTGCTCGATACAGAGCCATGTGGATTTAAAGTCATGGAGCCTGCATCTCGCAATCAAAAATGTTTTTCTACTGCTTGGATCACCTCATTATGCTTTCTCCTCCTATTTTACTACCTTGGCCCAGTACCAGTGTTGTTTTCAGTTCGTGGGTGGTGGTAAATCCATGTTCCTGTTGCTACAATGGGGGGTCTTACAGTAAGAAAAAATCATAAATGCAGGGTCACAAATAAATGAGTTATAGAATATAAAATGTGCTTGGAAAATTTAAGCTTAAACATGGCACTTTCAGTAATTTAATGATTATGGCTATTCGACTTGGGCTGCCTCCTGATTTCCAGGGATATTTTAATTTCTTCTCCATTTCGGACCCTTTAGTGGAAAATGTGGACTTGTGCTTCCATATCCAGTGTGATGGATGGTGTTAAATGCCTGAAAAGCCTGGGAACAGCCTACAGAATCTGAAGCTCATGGAATCTAGTTGGGAACCCCTTGGGTCTTCTGGTGGAAAGCCTTGTTGACAGATGGTGAGACAGAGGCTCTGAAAGTTGGAGACTTGTCCAGGTGAAAAAACAATCCAGAGAAGAGAATCCAAGCCTTCTGACTCATAGGCCTGAGATTGTTCCTCTCTGTGATGACCACAGGAGTCCCCAGGTCCTCGGACATTGTCTGATCCTGTGTGTTGCTTTGTTGCGGAGAACCAGCAAGGTCTGGAGATGCTCATTTCCTGATGGCCTCCTGGAATCCAGGTTCCCTGGAGATGGACAGCACTTCTGCCATTGCTTCTAGGAAGAGAATGTAGGGTTCAAACATGAAAGGGTGGCCTCTGGCCAGGCTGCCCTTGGGTAATGAAACAGGAAGGACATTTGATGAGAAGCCACACATGTATTTTTTCTTTCAAAGCTTTGGGATAATCCTCAACTTCCCCCAAACTTTCACTCCTTTCTTGTGTTTTAGATGCACAGCCAAAGTAGAGTTGTGTTTTCAGCGTGTTCCTAGGATGCCTGCAGGATTTCTTGGAAACCTCAAGCAGATGGATAAGTGGTGTGATCTCTGTTACCACCCTCTGGAAAATCTGGGGCTAATATTTCACAGTGGGCCTGGAATTTGGGGTGGCTTCTTGGTGACCTGGCTTCTGTGGCTTCTCTGGGGGAGATCAAAGACTTTAAAACAGCCCGAGACTGTTAAATGATTGGTAATTGTGCTTGGTTCTTCCACAGTGATTTGTTCTCGCAAGCCCAGCCTTACATCTTCTTCTAAAAATTGTACATAGCATTCATTCTCCGGAGCAGTTGAAAAGCTAATAGACATTCTCATCTTATTCCACCCCCGAATACAGGCAACTCTATCACTAGATGAGTTTATCTGAATTCCATTTGTCTAGGCCTTATGAAGTGAATAAATTTGAATTAATGTGTAGCTTTCTGAGGAGAGACAGGTTACGCTTTGAGGGGTTAAGCAATGTCTGTGTTAGTTTCTATAAGTGGATCTTTATGGGTACAAACATACTCACAGCACGTTACCACATCGCCTCTATTAGTTTATAAAAAATTTTCATTAAGTGATGCTAAAATATATACATGGGGATTTCTAAAACGAGTTTTTCCTTTTGAACAGTCAGACATTTATGTTTCTTTGGGTTGTGTTGGCAGATAAATATATTTTCCCTTTTAAGGGTAACACTTGGGAGAAATTTACATCAATAGCATGTAAGTTACAATTCCAGTTCCCAACTAATTGCATTTGCTGTGTTTGGTAACCCTCTAATAGTATTTCTTCCCATAATAATTAGAGCAGAATTGAGATGTTCTAAAAGAAACTGATATTCCAGACTTAGTTGTCTTTTGGGGGCCAAGTGGGGAGGGGAAGGGGGGAAGCATTTGGCTTCTTTGTAAGTTGAAATTTTTATTATTGTATTTGTATTTCTAAATTGACTGAATGGAACTGTGGTGGTAAACTCATGAATGTTAATATGGCTATAGCTTCCGCTTACATAACACTTAGTTATTTTGTCCTTTATTACACTCTTATAGATGTTGATGGTTCAACAATTGGAGCTTTTAAACTAATGGAAGGCTTTCAACCAAATAGAATGCCTTCATTACTAGTGAGCAGGGAGATCTGAATGTGAATTGAGGTGGTTTAATCTAAGAAAATATTTTTATAGAAGACTAATACCCATAATTTATGTTTATTTTCAGTTTTCTTTGATTTCAATAAATTAGGGTGGGGATTTATACTATTTCTCTTCTTTTCACATGCCTAGCCCAGTGCTCAACTGCATTAGTCAGTATAACAAACAAACCTGAAACCTCAGGGAATTAACATGTAGTTTATTTCTTGCTTATATAAATGCCATTGTGGGACCAGGAGCTTTCCTGGGCATTTATCTTTCAGTGGGTGACTCAGGAACCCAGGCTTCTTCCATCCTGTCATCTGGAATATGACAAGGGGAAGGACAGTGCAGGGTATTCATAGCCCCTTTTCAAAGACTTTAGATAGAAAGTGACACATATCACATCTGCTCATACCCATTGACCAAACTAGTTACTCGCCCCACACCAGCTATAAGGGATGCTAAAAAATGTAGATTACATGGGATACTTAGTGGGCACTACTGCTTCGACCACCCAACATATGACAGGAGCCTAGCAAATACTGAGAGAATGAATGAATGGATGAATGTGTGATGAATCCTGTTAAACAGTTTGGCACTCAGAGAATGCTATTACTATTTTAAATTGATAGAAGAAGGATTGAAATGGCTTTAAAATATTAACCTTAGAGGGTTTTGTGTGTATATTTACATCATTGACAGCTATAAGAGCTTGTTGCTAGTTTAAGTCTAGATATCTCTGCTATGCCACACAATTTTTTTTTTCAATGTCCTGACACATGGAGCCTAAAAAATTCCACTTTCTGATCTTAAAGGCCTCTAAAGCAAATAACACGGTGCAGTTGATTAGGTGAAGTGTTGCAGAGCCTTCACAGTGTGCATGGTGGGAATGGACCTTGTTAAGGTTACAGAGAAGGTTAACCTCCATTGACAAGATGAAATTGAAGTCATTTCCTCTTGCCACAGAGTAGTTCCCAGTCTGTATTGTCAGCATAGGGGAGTTTATCCATTTTATCCAGAGCATTATCTCAAATAAGGTGTCAGGGCACTAAATGGATTTACCATCTTGTATTATTTTTTATTTTGATGTTTAATTTTTTTTATCCCACTTATTGTCATATGAAGTGAAAACAATAACGCAAAAATAAACAGGGAAAGCTCAGTGAGAAAAAGATCACAGTCTCACAATCTTCCATCTTATTCCTGAGTAGTTGGTGCAGAATCCTATGGAGTATCATTGCATTTAATCTCTAGTTTTTGTTTTCTTGACTCATGACATCTCATTTCTGTACTCTGTTATGATTCAGATAATAGGTCATTCCACTCAAACATACTCAGAACACTCACTAAATACAATAAAATATATTATATGCTGTAATAGAGGACTGCTTTTCCATGATGTCTTATGAAGCTGCAGTTCTGGAAAGCAGCCCAGAACAACCAAAAATGTAGTAGGTGTTGGAGTTGGTCACATCAGGTTTCCAGTGTGGATTCTGCCACCTCCTCGCTGTAGGACTTTCAGACAATTCCTTAATCACGCTGAGCTGCAGTGTCCCATGGAGTAAGATGGGAAGGAGAGTTGGAGTAAGACCGTAAGAGATCCTAAGCAAAGAAACAGTACGGTATCAGGGCACATCACCCTCCATGTGCCTTCAAATAACATTGGCATTTTATGAAATGATACAGAACTTACTGTGTGCTGAAAATTAAATACCATTTTTCTAGATTTTGCAAAATTCTAGATATTCTTTTTTTTTTTTTTGCGGTACGCGGGCCTCTCACTGTTGTGGCCTCTCCTGTTGTGGAGCACAGGCTCCGGACGCGCAGGCTCAGGGGCCATGGCTCACGGGCCCAGCCGCTCCGCGCCATGTGGGATCTTCCTGGACCGGGGCACGAACCCCCTGTCCCCTGCATCGGCAGGTGAACTCTCAACTACTGCGCCACCAAGGAAGCCCTAGATATTCTTGATATATCTAGAAAAGCTTATATTTCTTCTCTGTTCCATTCTCTAACCTGTCCCTGTCTCACCTCCCCTGCATGTAATCCCCACCTCAAGCATATACTAAGTTAGTCTTTGGGAAACCCAGCACTGCACAGTAGGCACAATACTGGTAACAATACTTGTTCAGTTATCACTTTTTTTTTTTTTCTTTATCAGAGAAGCAGTTCTGTGTTTAAGATGCTAGGTAGTGATGGAAAAGACATTAGTATAATTTGTTACCTTGGTAACTAGAGATGGATGTCACCTCCTTTTGTGTGGTGTATGCTGTGGCCTTTATGTCTCTTCCCCTAATTAACATCCTGTGAGAAATGAAGAAGTAAATCACCAGAACAACTGGACCACTGCAGTATTAAGTGCTAGAACATTCTAAATTGCAGTAATAATCATGATAATGAGTCTGAGTAGTCTGTGTCTATCTTTTAATTGCTTCTTAACTCTTCTAAGTAGGAATGGCAAAGTTATTATGATGTAGAAACTAGGGGGTGATTTATTTCTTACTTAAATTGGGCTTTGTGAAGAAACTTTTTTTTTTAGTCTATTGGGAACTGTGAGAGTTCCTTTGAAGAACAACTTGGGCAGATTATTTTAAGTATAGTTTAATTCTTTAATATGTAGCACCCAAAATCTGGATTTGCCTTAGGGTCAGGGGCATTGTCATGCATAAAGCATTATGCTCTAAAACCCAGTGCCCTAATTGAGTCTTGTTCTTTCACATTTTGCTACTTATTTATGGATTCTAATTCATAGGTGAATTTGTTTACTTGAACCAAGGAAGTCTCGTTATTGGACACTAAAGGAGCTTATTATAGGATGATTAATCTTATAAGCTGGCTTTCTCATTTGGACCTAGAGGCCACATGTTCAGATTCAACTTATAGTTCTTGAGTGTGAACCATGTTACCATCCACTATTTCTTACAGATGATTTCATATACAGTATGCTAGCTCAGTAAGTCCATAGAAAATGCTCTACAGCCCCTTCATTCATGAGGGTGAGCCCAAGAACAGTATCTGTACAACTGGACCCCATTACCCTTCCACCTGCCCCATTATTGTCGTTTGGATCATTAGTGGTCTTCTGACAAAGGGTGGACCAATTAGATTCCCTCTCCTAGAATCTGGGAATTGGATCAAAAATTTCAGTGTATTTTGGCCCAATGTCTGAATAGAAAGGTGTAAACACGGAGAAGCTATGGGTATTTCTCTTTGTTCTGTGAACCAGTGGGCCAAGAAAGCCAGTCTGTATAGAAGAGACTTGTGCAAACACCAGAAAGGAGCAGAAAGAAGTGAGGGAACTTGGCCCAGGAGCCTGATGGCTTGATTGTGGTACCAGGCCTTTCCCGAGGCCTGGCTTCCTTCGGTCCTTTGAATTCCATCAAACACTTACATATCTTAGGATAAATTTCATCTCTTCTAAAAGAATAACTAACAAAGTGGAAGTTTTTGTCCCTCTTTCACATGTGAAGAAAACTGAGGTTCAGGGAAGTCAGTCTTACTGCAGATGTTGATGACAGCATCTGATCCCTTGGTCAGGACTTCAGCTACCCAGGCAAATTAGAATAAAAAACAAAAGGGCATTACTTTCGACTTACTACTTGGCATTCCAAGGTGTGACTCTGCCTCTAAGCATGACTAGAGTCAAGGATTTAACCAGAATCATTTGATCAAAGTTCATTCTTCCTTATCAGCTCTTGGCTCTGTTTCTATGAGGTTTTGTTCTCAGAAGAGTGATCTCTGTGTTGGGGGCAAGATGGCCATTGGCAGCCCAAAGCAGGAACATTGTAACTTGTGATCCTTGACCAAAAGTGCAGGAATCTCTCCCAACATTCACAGCATTGCCTGACAAAGGACTCTGATTGGCCAGCCTGGGTCACATGCTGGAGTGTGGCTGACAGGGCCACCTTGATCGACAGCCCCCCACCCCTTGATGGACATCTTCCCCTGTATGGGAGTGTTGGGGTTCCATTACCAAACAAGGGAGAAGAGATGCTGAGCAGGCCAAACCAATATTATTCACCAATATTTGCTGTTTTTTTCTTGAGTGGAAATGACTGATGATGCTCATATGTGTGACAGACTCCCATATGCAGTTTTTCTTTTCCAGCTGTTAGTCACCTACTCTCCCTCCCACTCAAGAAAATCAATCTGGATACAGATGATTAGGTATGAGCTTATTATTCAGATAACCTTAAATCTACTCTAACGAATTAGAAAAATACAGTCCTTTGCAATTGTGAGTACTTCCACTATTAGCAGTAACAAGTGTGACACATCTCACAATTGCTTGGGGCACAAATGCTGGGGTGAAAACCTCTGTTCTTGGATGAATGTTATGAGGATAATTGTATCAACACCTTTTTGGGTACAAGCATACCTATATAAAGCACATTTGTGTGACTCCCAACAGCCAGGCCCTGTTGTAGGCACTGGGGTTCCAGCTATGAAGACAGCAAAAGTGTCTGTCTTATATGAGGCTCAAATTCTAATGGGAGAAGATTGGCGTAAATTTATGAACAAAAGAATTCAGATACTGAGTACAATAAAGAAAATACAACAGGGTATTGGGCCTGGTGTCCAGTATGGTAGCCAGTAGCCATGTGTGGGTATTTAAATTTATTAAAATGAAATCAAATTAAAACAATAGTCACTCTAGTGATGTTTTATGTACTCAGTAACCACGAGTGGCTGGTGGCTACTGCATTAGACAGTGCAGACATAGAAGATGACTATTATTGCACAAAGTTCTGTTATACTGGGATTGACAGTGAATGAGAAGGATATATCTGGGGGTGTTTAGAGCAGGCCTTGTGGCAAAGCTGGTGTTTATGCTCAGACCTAAAGCCACCATGTAAAGTTTTTGAGGAATAACATTCCAGGCAGAGTGAACAGTAAATACAAAGACCCTGAGATGGAAATGAGCTTGGCCTGTGTGAAGATCCAAAGATGGCCCGTGTGTCTGATTGAGTTGGAGAGGCAAGAAAGAACTAGATCAGGTATGGCCTTGGGGTTTATTGTATGCCAATGAGAAGCCATTGTGTAAGTAGGGTAGTGACAGCTTTATTTAATTTCCGAAGAATCATTTTGGCTGCAGGTGGGGATGTTGGGTGGCAAGGTTAGAAGTAGCACTTGGAAGGCCTTCAAAAATCATTTGATTAATGAAAAGACTGATGCAAGGCAGGCTGGGGTGTCCATGTGTCTGGGGACTACAGAGAGGTTCCCAGCTGCCTTGAGAGGTCCCCTATCCTAGGGGTAGACTGAGCAGTCAACCAGATAAGCCACAGAGGAGCCTGACCCTCAGACCCCTCTCTCTGGGCCACAGCTTGGCTCACTGTTGGCTGCCCTCAGCCCCTCTGAGTTCTTACCATGTCTTGAGAACCAGTGCCAGGCACTGCTGCAGTGAGATATCTTTCCCTTCATATTCCTTCATTTATCTTTATTGAATACCTGTTCTGTGCTAGGTATTATATTAGGTGCTGGGATTACATTGGCACAAGAAGAAACAGCTATGATCCCTGAAAACATATGTCACACTGTAGAGTGGAGGCCGTGTCAATCAAATAATCAGATAAGTGTGTGATGACCCCTGCAATTAAGTGCTCCTCACCAGAGTCCTGTGAGACTTCAAGAGCACCTGATAGGGATGTCCCCAGTCCAGAAAGTCAGAGGTGGCTGCCCTGAGGATGTGATAATTGGGCTGGATTTAAGGAGGAATGAGGATTCTGTAGGTGACAGGTGGAGAGAGTGTTCTGGTCGGAGGGAGCAGCGTGGGCGGAGGTCACAAGGACTGAGGATCAAGGAGAGGTGGAGGGAATAACAGAGACCAGTGAGGCTGGGTGGAGGTGACATGGTGCTAGGTAGGGGGTGGGCAAAGTAGGTGCTGAGGAAGCCCCCAATGGTGATTGGGAGATGATGGTATTCTTGCTTTGTCTTTTGAAACATTTCCCTCTGCCACCTGTATGCCAGTCAGCACCACCTCAGTAATGACCACCTCAGTAGTGACCACTTCTTTTTCTTTCTTCCTTTCTTCCTTTCTTCCTTCCTTTCTTCCTTTCTTCCTTCCTTCCTTCCTTCCTTTCTTTCTTCCTTCCTTCCTTCCTTCCTTCCTTCCTTCCTTCCTTCCTTCCTTCCTTCCTTCCTTCCTTCATTTTTTTCTCTCTCCCTCTCTATCCCTCCCTCCCTCCCTCTCTTTCTCTCTCCCAGCCATCTCTCTCTCTCCCTCCCCCTCCCTCTCCCTCCCCCCCTCTCTTTCTTCCTCCCTCCCCTCCCTCCCAACCTCCCTCCCTCCCTCCCTTCCTTCCTTTCTTTCTTTCTTTTCTCTTTCCCTTATCTATTTATTCCTCATGGTGACTCCACTGTTATGGGGGTGGTTGTGATCCCATTTTATGGATTTGAACCCAGCATGCTGGAGTTAAACACTCCACTCCACAGCTTTAAAATGAAATGCCAATGGCTAGCTAGCCTTGTAGTGAGCTACAGTCCGAGGCCTACATAAGTAGCTTGTTAAGTAGGCCTTTAATACTTGTACTTGAGTATTCTAAGAGGCCAGAGATTCCAGATGGCTGGGAGAGGGATATTCATTATCTAGTTATTTTTTTGTTTTTTTTTTTTTTGCAGTACGCGGGCCTCTCACTGTTGTAGCCTCTCCCATTGTGGAGCACATGCTCCGGACCCACAGGCTCAGTGGCCATGGCTGATGGGCCTATCTGCTCTGTGGCATGTGGGATCTTCCCGGACCGGGTCACAAACCTGTGTCCCCTGCATTGGCAGGCTGACTCTCAACCACTGTGCCACCAGGGAAGCCCCATTATCTGTTTTTTTAAAGGAACTGTGACACTTGGGGAATTATAAATGAGTTAATGTAACATTAATACCTAGAAATATTCTGGAACAGATCATTAAAAAATCAATTTTCACATATGAGGGGAAAATGCGATTACTAAGTAGTAACTGGATAGCACTAGACCTTTGGAGAGGGGCATGGATGAGTAGCAATCTATGACACTTCCCCACAGGATACACATGTATAGGAAGTTTGGTATTGCTTGGCTCATTTGGAACTAATATTCCTATTAATTTTATTTTTTAATCTAAGTTGTAAAAAGCTGGCCATCATCCCAGAGCAGGGAAGGAGAAAAAAGGACAAGAGGAAAGAATCAGAACATATTAAGAGACTGCTCTGGGCACTATGCCCATTGCTTTTGTACATTTACCCCATTCAGTTCTCCAAAAGACCTAGAAAGGTAGGTATCTCCATCCCCTTTTCACAGAGAAAGAAACTGAGTCACAGAGACATGAGGGTGCTATTAGGAAGCAAGCATAGTTTCCACCCTTGGCATCGGGCTCCAAAACCCCTCCTCTTGTTGCCATACTGACTGGTTGTTTGCTTCACGAATGGAACCCTGTTCAGGGTGAAACACAGGCAGAGGGAGGCACCGTGATGGAAATCAGGAGGCCCACCCAGATTCCTCCCTTGGCTTGGAACTAACTTCTGGGCAAGGAGTGGGAAGACTCTTCCCAGCTGGTGGTGAAACATGAAAATGTCTCCCTAAGTGGTACAGACAAGGAGTCATGTATCCATTCATTCGTCCCATCACCTGACAAAGACCTCCAGGCACTGTGCTTGGTGCCAGGGATGTGGAGATGAGAAAGGCGTGGTGTCTCTGGGATGGACCACTGCTCCTGAAATCCAGGGACACGTGGGTGCCTTGTTGTCTTAGAGGGCTCACCATCCAAAACAAACCCTCTAAGGGTTTCCAGGGGAACGAATACCATGATGAAAAGGGCCGAAAAACCCACTGATTTCCTGAGGGGAGAGGAGATCAGAGGAAGCAGGGTAACAGGGAAGGAGAAAGGCTTCTAGGAGATGGGAGAGCCCTGGGCCTTGCAGCTGGGATTGAGCCCTTAACCTGCCCTTTATTGAGTTCCTACCTGTGCTGGACACTGTGAGGGGAGCTTAACATGCAGCAGTGAAGAGTTCATAGTTGCTTTACTTTATAGGTGAGGAGATAGAGGCACAAAATTGTCAGGAAGAGAAATATTGGTGATAATTGGTCCAAAAGACTGGGTTGGTAGAGATTGAAGCCAGTAATAGGGCCAGGTCGGGATGTTCTTGAGGACAAGGACCCACTTAGGCTGGAGGCACGTGCCCACATGGGGCCTGGGATGCTGAAGGCAAGTCTTCTTGAGAGGTTACTGGAGGTCATTCACCATCAGGATGTGATGAGTGTACTGGTTAGGTCTCAGTGCTCACCAGTGACAGAAACCTACTTGGGCCAATAGCAGAGTTTGTTATAAAGATTGAGGGAGTGACTGCCTCAGGCAATCCCAGGGCACTGGTCTAGACTGCCTGGAAGGGTTGGAGACTGGGGCAAAGTAGAAACAACCTTGTTGTTCAAATAGTAGCAAGAGGGCAGTGAAGCTGAGTAAAGTGAGAGGCTGGTCAGTGGAGGAGACCAACTGGGCAGGGTGGACCACAGCCAGACCACAGAGTCTTTCAAAGTCTGGGGAAGGGTTTATTCTGAGGGTGGCAGGAAACCACTGGGGGAATGACACAGTCCATTTCATGTTTCTAAACCATCACTCTGGCTGCTGCCTGGGTAGATGGCAGGGGAAGAGGAGACGGCCTGAGCCCAGTGGCAGGCCATAGTCCACTGAGAGGGGACAGTCACTGTGATGGTCAATTTTATGTGTCGGCTTGATGATGCCATGGTGCCCAGTTGTTTGGTCAAACACCAGTTTTGATGTAGCCATGTAAAGGTTTTTTTAGATGTGATTAACATTTGCAAGCAGTAGACTTTGAGTAAAGTAGATCATTCTCCATAATGAGGGGATGCCTCGTCCAATCAGCTGTAGGCCTTACGAGCAAAGACAAATTCCCTGGGAAGAAGCAATTCTGTCTTGAGATTGTAGCATGAAAACCCTGCCTGAGTTTCCAGCCTGCCTGGCCTGCCTTGTGGAATTGGACTCAAGACTGCTATGTTATCTTTTACCTGAATTTTCAGTCTGCCAGCTTACCCTACAGATTTGGACTTTGGCAGTCCCTGAAATCAAATGAGCCAGTTCCTCTAATCAATAATCAATACCTCTCTCTTGGCTTGGGCATCTGGATGTTGAAAAGCTCTGAAGACTGAGTTGAGAAGTACTGCCTGAAGACATTGTGATTAGGTGCCTCTCACCTGGAAAGAGTTAAAGAGAGAATTAGGACAGGATTCAGGAAACAAAGGTCTTCAGGCATTTTCTGCCAGCTTCCTGTTTTTGTAAATAAAGTTTTATTAGAACACAGCCACACTCATTTTTTTATGTTGTAGCTACTTTTGCTAAAACAGCAGAATTGAATGTTGTGAGAGAAAGTGTCTAACCTGCAAAATCTAAAATATTTACTATCTAGCTCTTTACAGAAACAGTTTGCCAACTGGTAAACCAGGCAGTAATGAGTTTTCAGGAATGTGGATGGTGTGGGAGAGGCTGACCACCATTAAAAGGAAAGCATACATTTCATTCCTTGGGTTGAGATACTACCTCAGAAGCCTTCTTAACAAATATAGACAGTCACACCAATCAGTTAGAGAGGGCACACAGACTGAAGCCTTTTTGTCATCTCTTGATATTTCCTGTTGAATCTGAAGCTTTACCCTACTTGGTGATAGGAGTCTTAGCTGAGTCAATGAGAAGACCTGAGCAGTTGGGTTCTACAGTTGGTGGAGGGGTGGAGCAATGAATTCTTTTCCTTGATGGCATCCCTATCAAAACTGAAGACTGTGACTTCCCTGGTGGCACAGTGGTTAAGAATCTGCCGGCCAATGCAGGGGACACAGGTTCGAGCCCTGGTCCAGGAAGATCCCACATGCCGCGGAGCAACTAAGCCCATGCGCCACAACTACTGAGCCTGTGCTCTAGGGCCTGTGAGCCACAACTACTGAAGCCCATGCCCCACAACATGAGAAGCCACCACAAAGAGAAGCCTGCGCACTGCAACAAAGAGTAGCCCCCGCTCGCCGCAACTAGAGAAAGCCCGTGTGCAGCAATGAAGACCCAACACAGCCAAAAGAAAGAAAGGAAGGAAGGAAGGAAGGAAGGAAGGAAGGAAGGAAGGAAGAACTGAAGGCTGACATGTTCTGTGACAGTGGTGTTGAAGGAGAGGGAGTCCATGGCAGGGGGATCCCAGGTGGCTCTTGGGGGAGCTGCAGGGTCATAGATGTATCACAGAGCTCCTGCCTTGTATTCTTCATCTTAAGGTGATTAGCACAGACCAGCAATTCCAGCAGCTTCTGGAGTCACCTTTATACTCTGGACACAGTCTTCTATCTGGATTTGTGACAGAGGCCATAAAGCAGTATGACCTTGGTCTCCTACAGCTTCCCTTCTCCAGGCCATAGGAGACACTGCTTACAGCATGATCTTCCTAACCTGCTGAGAACTTTCCCTGCTGCCATAGGACCTTGAAGAGTTGACTATGAATACAGGTCTGTGGAAATGCAGCTCAGGTGAGAGACCTGGTAACCACAAGGATTTGGACATTGGTCCTTTCATCAGTTAGGCAACCAATAAATGCCAGGGGGTGGGGATAGAACAGTGAGTAAAGAGAGACACAATTCTTGTAGTTGCAGAACTAGTCTCATGGGGGAGTTGCATTGATAAAACAATCACGTGAGTATTTGTCAAGTGGCCCCTATGGTAAATGCTGAGGACAACTGCATGATCAGCTATATTTGAGGAAGGCTGTATATAACACCTCTCCCCCAAGACATTCAAAGTGCACATAGAGTACTCTCTAAATGAATTAAAGGCCTTGAGAATTCCTGAAATGAAAAATCTCTTTGCCTTTTCTAAAACCCCAGCTTTTTCGCCAAACTTTGTTCACCATGGCACACATTCAGAAAAATTATTCCTTATCAGTATTCCATGGAACGGCTTTCTCTTACACAGATCATACTTTGGAAATGCTGCTTTGGGACACTGCAGAGAAGTGCTGCACCTAGGGGTACACAAAATGAGCCACTGGGATGCCCAAGAAGAATACATTGCTTTTATTTCTATTCACTGTAATTTCTATTATAATTTTTATAGTATAATGTGCACATGTTAGTATAATTGTTGGTAGGTAGTACACATGAGTTATAAATAAATATGTAGGGAGATGCTACTCAAAAACTTTTTTTAAAGAGACTTTATTGTTTTTTTAGAGCAGTTTTAGGTTTACAACAAAATTCAGAGGAAGATACAGAGTTTTCCCCTATGCTTCTACACATGCATAGCCTCCCACATTATCAACATCACACACCAGAATGGTACTTTTTTTTTTATATCAAGGATGAACCTACATTGACACATAATCACCCAAAGTCCACAATTTACCTTAGGGTTCACTCTTGGTGTTTTATATTCTGTGGGTTTGGACAAATGTATAATGACAAGTATTCATCATTATAATCACTATCATTATCAATAATATACAGACTATTTTCATGGTTCTAAAAAAATAAAACCTCTCTGCTCTGCCAATTTATTCCTCTCCCCACCACCCTTGGCAAACACTGATCTTTTGTCTCCACAGTTTTGCCTTTTCCAGAGTGTCATATAGTTGGAATCATACAGTAGCCTTCTCAGATTGGCTTCTTTCACTTAGTAATATGCATTTAGTTTCCTCCATGTCTTTTCATGGCTTGATAGATAATTTTTTTTTTAAGCACTGAGTAATATTCCATTGTCTGTCTCTACCACAGTTTATTTACACATTCACCTATTGAAGGACATCTTGGTTGCTTCCAAGTTTTGGCAATTATGAATAAAGCTGCTGTAAACATCTGTTTTCAGGTTTTTGTATGGACATAAGTTTTCAACTCTAAATGCCAAGGAATATGATTGCTGGATTGTATGGTAAAAGTATGTTTAGTTTTATAAAAAAACCACCAAACTGTCTTCCAAAGTGACTGTACCATTTTGCCTACCCACCATCAATGAATGAGAATTCCTATTGCTCTAAGTCTTTGCCAGCATTTGGTGTTGTCAGTGTTCCACATTTCAGCCATTCTTATCGGTGGTATTTCATTGTTGTTTTAATTTGCATTTCCCTAATGACATATGATGTGGAGCATCTTTTCTTATGCTTACTTGCCATCCGTATAACTTCTTTGGTGAGATGTCTGTTCAGGTCTTTTTAGCCCATTGTTTAATCAAGTTGTTATTTTTCTTGTTAAGTTTTAAGAGTTCTTTGTATATTCTGGATCACAGTCCTTTATCACATGTGTCTTTTACAAATGGTCCCTCCCAGTCTGTGGGTTCTCTTCTAATTCTCTTGTCATTATCTTTCACAGAGCAGAAGTTTTTAATTTTAATGAAACCCAGTTTATCAGTTATTTCTTCCATGAATCATGTCTTTGGTGTTGTATCTAAAAAGGCATCACCATACCCAAGGTCATCTAAGTTTTCTCCCATGTTATCTTCTAGGAGTTTTATAGTTTTGCATTTTATATTTAGGTCTATGATCCATTTTGAGTTAAATTTGAAGTGTATAGGGTTTTTGTTTAGATTCATTTTTTTGCATGTGGATGTCCAGTTGTTCCAGCACCATTTGTTAAATAGACTATCTGCTCCTTTGTCCAAGATAAGTTGACTGTATCAATATTTATGGAAGTGTCTATTTCTGGGCTCTCTATTCTGTTCCACTGATCTATTTATTCTTTCACCAGTACAGCACTGTCATGATTGCTGTAGCTTTACAGGTAGTCTTGAAGTACTCCAACTTTGTTCTTCTTGTTTAGTATAGTGTTCAAATACTTTTTAATGAAAGTAATGCTTGATTCCTTCCAGCCAGAGGTATTTTTTTTTATTTCTGTCTCTTGAAAATCTCATAACACCCTCCTACAGGGGTTGGCAAACTACAGCCCACAGGCCAAATCCTTTTTGTAATTTTGTAAATCTTTGGTAAATAAAGTTTGACTGGAGCACAGCCAGGCCCATTATTTTATGTACTGTCTGGCCACTGTTGTGCTACAACAGCAGCGTAGAGGAGTTGTGACAAAGACTCTACAACATTCAAAGCCTAAAGTATGACTGTCTGACCCTTCACAGAAAACATGTTCCTACCCCTGCCCCACTGAGTCCCTTTTAGACACTTACTCATTGGACTACTTCATCCTGAGTTGGTGCCAAGCCAGGTTTGGGGAAACAGCACACCTACCATTTTGTTCCTGTTGTTTTCTTTGCCACATTTCCTCCCTTGGATTAGTTTCCTTTGTGCCACATCACACTTAGTAGGTGATCAGATATACTCACAAAAGAACTAATTTACTCCCACCTCCTGGGTGACAGGGACTCAGAAATACTGCGGTGACTTAGACTTAACACATCTCTTCCTCTCTCCTATGGACAAAGCCACTGAGCCTCATAATTACAGCAATGAATTCCAAGGACCGAGAAGTGATTCTTCTTGTTTGCACTGAGTCAGTCTTTTCAAAATCAATACACAATGGACAAATGGATTTAGGGAGGAGCAGAACATACAGTCGTCTGTGGTAAAGGATGGGCACCATTGAGCAAAATCCTGCTTATGTTTTCATCCTTCCTTCAGCTGCATTCTGGGTTGTGCAGGTTATTCAATTAAATGGCAGTTTTGAAGCTGTCTCTGGAGAGCGTATGAGTGAACCATAATGGCACTGGCCTTAACCAAGCAGGCTGGGCTTTTTTGTTAATTTATATGTTTTCATTTCTCTTAAATAAATACCTAGGAGTAGAATTTGTTGGATCATATGGTAGATACATGTTTAACTTTACAAGAAGCTGTGAATGGTTTTCCGAAGGGTTTGAAAGGTTTTATATTTCCACGAGCAATGTATGGGATTTCTGGTTATTCCACATCCTTGCCAACATTTAGTATTTTCAGAAAATTTAATATTAGCTAGTGGGTGTAAAATTGCATTTTGGAGCAATGATGGAGTTTTATTTTGCACTTCTCTGATTAACGATGTTGAACACTTTTTGGTTTGTATATTGGCCATTTGTATACTTTCCTTTGTCAGATGTCTGTTCAAATCTTTTGCCTATATTTTAATTGGTGTTTTAAGTTGTGTTACAGGAGTTCTTTACATATTCTGGTACAAGTTATTTGTCAGAGTGTGTATTAGGAATACTTTTTCCTCGATGGCTTTACTATTTGTTTTATTAATAGTGAATTTGATGATCAGAAGTTTTCAGTTTTCATAAAGTCCAAATTATCAGTTTTAAAAATTGTAAGTGCTTTCTATAACCTAAGAAGTCATTGCTTACCTGAAGGCAGCAGAAGTTATTCATCATTTTTTGTTTTTGTTTTTTTAAATATTATAGATATAGCTTTTTCATTTAAGTCTTTCAGCCATCTTGAATGAATATGTGTATGTTGTGAATTAGGGGTTGAGGATGTTGTTTTCATATGGTTAGTCATATGTTCCACCACAGTTTGTTGAAAATACTTTCCCCATTGAATTATCTAAGCACCTTTATTGAAAATCGGTTGACTGTATCTGTGTGGCTTTATTTCTGGACTCTCTTCAGTTCCGTTGATCTGTTTGTCTGCTCTAATGCCAATACCATACCATTTTGATTAAGTTTAGAGTAAGACTTAAATTCAGGAAATGTGAGTCATTGGACCTTTTTCTTCTTTTTAAAAATTGTTTTTGATATTCTAGATCCTTTTCATTTCTCTATAAAATTACAATTAACTCAGCAATTCCTAAAAACAGCCTGTTGAGATTTTGATTGAGATTTCTTTGGAGTTTTAGATCAATTTGGGAAGAATTAACATGTTAATAATGAGTTTTCCAATCCTTAAGCACAAGGTATATCTCTCTATTTATTTAAGGCTTCTTTAATTTCTCCCAGAAATATTTTGTAGTTTTCAGCATACAGGTATCACATATGTTTTTAAAAATTCATACTTAAGTATGTCAAGCTTTTTATGCTATTGTAAATGCTATCGTTCTTCCAGTTGTTCTTTGTTAGTACAATGAAATATAATTGATTTTGGTGTATTGATCTTATATCCTGTGACCTTGCTAAACTCAATAGTTACAGTAGATTATGTGCATTCTTTAGGGTTTTCTACATAGAAAGTCATGTTGTCCTCAGATAAAGATAGCTTTTTCCCTTTCCAATATGTAGGGCATTCATTCACTCATTCACTCATTCATTCATGCAATTTACTGCATTTGCCAGAACCACCTACCTGTACAATGTTGAATTGAGGTGACAAGACATAATTGCCTCATTACTGATCTTAGGAGAAAAATATTCAGTGTTTTGTCTTGAATATAATGTTAGCTGTAGGTTTTACACAGTTGCTCTTTATCAGGTTGAGGACTTTTTAATCTTATTTTAAATTTCCTGATAGTTTTTATGATGAACAAAAGTTGGATTCTTTCAAATGTTTTTTCTGCATTTATTTGGTCATATGATTTTTTTAAAAAAAATTCTGTTAATATGGTGAACTGTGTTGATTGATTTTTCAAATGTTAAACCATCCTTGAATTCCTGGGATAAATACAACTTGGTCATGATGGATTGTCCTTTTAATGATAGGGGATTTGATGTGATATTTTGTTATGATTTTTGATCTAGATTAATGAGTGATATTGGCATGTAATTATTCCAAAAATTGTTCTTGTTTGGTTTTGGTGTCAGTGTTATGCTGCCCTCATAAAATAAGTTGGGTCATATTCCTTCCTCTAATTTTTTGTAAGAGTTTATGTAAGATAGTTTGTATCTTTTCCTTATGTTTTAGATAGAATTCATTATTTAAGGCATCTGAACCTGGAGTTGTTTGTTTTATCATGGCTATTAATTGTGAATTCAATTTCTCTTGTATACATAGGGCCAGTCATATTTTATATTTCTTTTTGTGTCAATTTTGGTAATTTTCAGTTATTCAAGGAATTTGATGTTAAACTCAAATTGTCAAATATTGGTATAAAGTTGTTTATATTATTCTCTTATCTTTTCATTATCTGTCAGCTCTTTAATAATGTTTTCTCTTTCATTCCTGACTCTAGTATTTTGTGCTTTCTTACTTTTTTATTCATCAGTCTAGCTAGGGTTTTATACTTTTGATATCATTGATTTTTTTCCCCTGTTATTTGTTTTGTTTTATTGGTTTCTGCTTTTATCTCTATTATTATTGTTATTATTATTGACTGCATTTGGTCTTCATTGCTGCACATGGGCTTTCTCTAGTTGCGGAAAGCGGGGGCTACTCTTCATTGCAGTGTACAGGCTTCTCATGCAGTAGTTTCTCTTGTGGCGGAGCACGGGCTCTAGGCATGTGGGCTTCAGTAGTTGCAGCATGTGGGCTCAGTAGTTGTGGCTCGGGGGCTCTAGAGTGCAGGCTCAGTAGCTGTGGCACACAGGCTTAGTTGCTCCATGGCATGTGAGAATCTTCCTGGACCAGGGATCGAACCTGTGTCCCCTGCATTGGCAAGCAGATTCTTAACCACTGCACCACCAGGGAAGTCCCTATCTTGATTACTTTATTTCTTCTTTTAACATTCAGTTTTATTCGTTCTTGTTTGCTGTCTTCTTAAGTTAGTATCTTAGACTATTCATCTTAAAAATTTCTCCTTTCTGTGATAAGCATTAAAATCTATAAATTTTTCTCTAATTTCTGTTTCAGTTACATCTTACAAATATTTTTTTATTATCATTTATTTCAAAATATTTTACAACTTTTTCTATCATTTTCTTCCATGGTACATGTATTATTAACGAGTGTGTTCTTTAATTTCAAAATCTTTAAAATTCTTCCAGATATCATCTTTTCTTAGATGTTATTGATATTTTTTGTATCATTATCATATATTGAATTCCCACTGTTATGATCTGGAAGAGAATGTGTGCTCTATAGTTGCTAGGTGTGGAATTCCTTAAAATCAATTAGCTTAAGTTGGTAACTAGTGTTGCTACATGACCAACTCCCAGTAAAAATCCTTAGCACTGAGTCCTTTTTTTAAAAAAAAAAAAATTATTTTATTTATTTATTTTTGGCTGCATTGGGTCTTCATTGCTGTGCGTGGGCTTTCTCTAGTTGCGGCGAGCAGGGGCTACTCTTCATTGCAGTGCATGGGCTTCTCATTGCAGTGGCTTCTCTTGTTGGGTGCAGAGCATGGGCTGTAGGCACACAGGCTCCAGTAGTTTTGGCTTGCGGGCTCTAGAGCTCAGGCTCAGTAGTTGTGGTGCATGGGCTTAGTTGCTCCGCGGCATGTGGGATCTTCCCGGAACAGGGTGCGAACCTGTGTCCCCTGCACTAGCAGGCAGATTCTTAACCACTGCACCACCAGGGAAGCCCCAGCACTGAGTCTTTGTTGAGCCTCGCTGGTAGGCAACCTTTCAAATGTGTTGTCATCCATTCATTGCTGAAAGAATTTGTACATCTTATGTAATTGTGCTGAGAGAGAAATCTTGGAAGCCCACATCTGGATTCCTCTGGACTTTGCCACATGCGTCTCTTTTCCTTTGATGATTTTGCTTTATATCTTTTCACTGTAATGAATCTTTTCAAAGAACCAACTTTCAGTTTCATTGATTTCCTGATTTGAATTTCATTGATTTCTGTTCAGCAAAATTTTTTTAAAAGTTTTTTTTTTCCCCTTCTACTTACTTTGGATTTAATTTTCTCTTCTTTTTCTAGTTTCCTAAAATAGAAGCTTAGATGATTAACTTTAGAACTCTTTTGCTTTTCCAATACATCCATTGAATGCTGTAAATTTCCCTGTAAGCACTGCTTTTGCTGCATCTTGCAAAATTTGACAAGTTATATTTTGATTTTAACTTAGTTTAAAATTTCTCTTGAGACTTATTCTTTGACCCATGTGTTATTTAGAAATATGTTGTTTAATGTCCAAATGTTTTGGGATTTGTACAGCTATCATTCTGTTACTGATTTCTAGTTTAATTTCAATGTGGTCTTAGAGCACATTTTGTATGATTTCTATTCTTTTAAATTTGTTAAGGTGTGTTTTATGGCCCAGAATGTGGTCTGTCATGGTGATTGTTCCATGTGAGCTTGAGAAAAATGTATATTCTGCTGTTGTTGGATGAATTAGTCTATAGTCAATTAGTTTCAATTGCTGTGCTGTTCAGTTCAAACTGTATCCTTACCAGTATTCTGCCTGATGGATTTATCAGTTACTGATAGAGGGGTACTGAAGTCTTCAACTTTAGTAGCATGTTATCTGTTTCTCCTTGTAGTTCTATCATTTTCTTCCCTCACATACTTTAATATTCTGTTGTTAGGTGCATACACATTAAAGACTGTTATGTCTTCTTGGAGAATTAACCCCTTTATGATTATGTAATGCCAATCTTCTTTGCTGATAATTTTCCTCACTTTGAAGTCAGCTTTGTCTGAAATTAATATGGCCACTCTGGCTTTCTTTTGATTAATGTTAGCATAGTATATCTTTTTCTATCCCTTTACTTTAAAAAAAAAAAAATTATTTATTTATTTATTTGTGGCAGTGTTGGGTCTTCGTTTCGGTGCAAGGGCCATCTCCAGTTGTGGCAAGCGGGGGCCACTCTTCATCGCGGGGCGTGGGCCTCTCACTATCGCGGCCTCTCTTGTTGCGGAGCATGGGCTCCAGACGCGCAGGCTCAGTAGTTGTGGCTCACGGGCCCAGTTGCTCCGTGGCATGTGGGATCTTCCCAGACCAGGGCTCGAACCCGTGTCCCCTGCATTAGCAGGCACACTCTCAACCACTGCATCACCAGGGAAGCCCTCTATCCCTTTACTTTTTTTCTTATATTTTTCCTCTTTTTTATATTTTTTAAACATCTTTATTGGAGTATAATTGCTGTACAATGGTGTATTCGTTTCTGCTTTACAACAAAGTGAATCAGTTATACATATACATATGTTCCCATATCTCTTCCCTCTTGTGTCTCCCTCCCTCCCACCCTCCCTATCCAACTGCTCTAGGTGGTCACAAACCACCTAGCTGATCTCCCAGTGCCATGTGGCTGCTTCCCACTAGGTATCCACCCTACGTTTGGTAGTGTATATATGTCCATGCCACTCTCTCACTTCGTCAGAGCTTACCTTTCCCCCTCCCCATATCCTCAAGTCTATGCTCTAGTAGGTCTGTGTTTTATTGCCGTCCTACCACTAATCTCTTCATGACATTTTTTTTCTTAGATTCCATATATATGTGTTAGCATACGGTATTTGTTTTTCTCCTTCTGACTTACTTCACTCTGTATGACGGACTCCAGGTCCATCCACCTCACTACAAATAACTCAGTTTCATTTCTTTTTATGGCTGAATAATATTCCATTGTATATATGTGCCACATCTTCTTTATCCATTCATCTGTTGATGGACACTTAGGTTGCTTCCATGTCCTGGCTATTGTAAATAGAGCTGCAATGAACATTTTGGTACATGACTCTTTTTGAATTAAGGTTTTCTTAGGGTATATGCCTAGTAGTGGGATTGTGGGGTCATATGGCAGTTCTATTTGTAATTTTTTAAGGAACCTCCACTCCATAGTGGCTGTATCAATTTACCGTCCCACCAACAGTGCAAGAGTGTTCCCTTTCCTGCACACCCACTCCAGCATTTCTTGTTTGTAGAGTTTTTGATTATGGTCATTCTGACTGGTGTGAGATGATATCTTATTGTAGTTTTGATTTGCATTTCTCTAATGATTAATGATGTTGAGCATCCTTTCATGTATTTGTTGGCAATCTGTATATCTTCTTTGGAGAAATGTCTGTTTAGGTCTTCTGCTCATTTTTGGATTGGGTTGTTGGTTTTTTTGTTATTGAGCTGCCTGAGTTGCTTATAAATTTTGGAGATTAATCCTTTGTCAGTTTCTTCGTTTGCAACTATTTTCTCCCATTCTGAGGGTTGTCTTTTGGTCTTGTTTATGGTGTCCTTTGCGGTGCAAAAGCTTTAAAGTTTCATTAGGTCCCATTTGTTTATTTTTGTTTTTATTTCCATTTCTCTAGGAGGTAGGTCAAAAAGGATCTTGCTGTGATTTATGTAATAGAGTGTCCTGCCTATGTTTTCCTGTAAGAGTTTGATAGTGTCTGGCCTTACATTTACGTCTTTAATCCATTATGAGTTTATTTTTGTGTATGGTGTTAGGGAGTGTTCTAATTTCATTATTTTACATGTAGCTGTCCAGTTTTCCCAGCACCATTTATTGAAAAGATGTCTTTTCTCCATTGTATATTCTTGCCTCCGTTATGAAAGACAAGGTGACCATATGTGTGTGGGTTTATCTCTGGGCTTTCTATCCTGTTCCATTGATCTATATTTCTGTTTTTGTGCCAGTACCATACTGTCTTGATTAAGGTAGCTCTGTAGTATAGTCTGATGTCTTGGAGCCTGATTCCTCCAGCTCCATTTTTCGTTTTCAAGATTGCTTTGGCTATTCGGGGTTTTTATGTTTCCATGCAAATAGTGAAATTTTTTGTTCTAGTTCTGTGAAAATTGCCAGTGGTAGTTTGATAGGGATTGCATTGAATCTGTAGATTGCTTTTGGTAGTAGAGTCATTTTCACAATGTTGATTCTTCCAATCCAAGAACATGGTATATCTCTCCATGTATTTGTATCATCTTTAATTTCTTTCATCAGTGTCCTATAATTTTCTGCATACAGGTCTTTTGTCTCCTTAGGTTGGTTTATTCCTAGATATTTTAATCTTTTTGTTGCAGTGGTAAATGGGAGTGTTTTCTTAATTTCACTCTCAGATTTTTCATCTTTAGTGTATAAGAATGCCAGAGAGTTCTGTGCATTAATTTTGTATCCTGCTACTTTACCAAATTCATTGATTAGCTCTAGTAATTTTCTGGTGGCATCTTTAGGATTCTCTATGTACAGTATCATGTACATGTACATGTACAGTATCATGTATATCATGTACATATCATGTACATGTCACTGCAAACAGTGACAGCTTTACTTCTTCTTTTCCGATTTGGATTCCTTTTATTTCTTTTTCTTCTCTGGTTGCTGTGGCTAGGACTTCCAAAACTGTGTTGAATAATAGTGGTGAGAGTGGGCAACCTTGTCTTGTTCCTGATCTTAGTGGAAATGGTTTCAGTTTTCACCATTGAGGATGATGTTGGCTGTGGGTTTGTCATATATGGCCTTTATTATGTTGAGGAAAGTTCCCTCTATGCCTACTTTCTGCAGGGTTTTTATCATAAATGAGTGTTGAATTTTGTCAAAAGCTTTCTCTGCATCTATTGAGATGATCATATGGTTTTTCTCCTTCAGTTTGTTGATATGGTGTATCACGTTGATTGGTTTACATATATTGAAGAATCCTTGCATTCCTGGAATAAACCCCACTTGATCATGGTGTATGATCCCTTTAATGTGCTGTTGGATTCTGTTTGCTAGTATTTTATTGAGGATTTTTGCATCTATGTTCATCAGTGATATTGGCCTATAGTTTTCTTTCTTTGTGACGTCTTTGTCTGGTTTTGGTATCAGGGTGATGGTGGCCTCATAGAATGAATTTGGGAGTGTTCCTCCCTCTGCTATCTTCTGGAAGAGTTTGAGAAAGATAGGTGTTAGCTCTTCTCTAAATGTTTGATAGAATTCGCCTGTGAAGCCATCTGGTCCTGGGCTTTTGTTTGTTGGAAGATTTTAAATCAGTTTCAATTTCAGTGCTTGTGATTGGTCTGTTCATATTTTCTATTTCTTCCTGGTTCAGTCTCGGCAGGTTGTGCATTTCTAAGAATTTGTCCATTTCTTCCAGGTTGTCTATTTTATTGGCATATAGTTGCTTGTAGTAATCTCTCATAATCTTTTGTATTTCTTCAGTGTCAGTTGTTACTTCTCCTTTTTCATTTCTAATTCTGTTGATTTGAGACTTCTCCATTTTTTTCTTGATGAGTCTGGCTAATGGTTTATCAATTTTGTTTATCTTCTCAAAGAAGCAGCTTTTAGTTTTATTGATCTTTGCTATTGTTTCCTTCATTTGTTTTTCATTTATTTCTGCTCTGATCTTTATGATTTCTTTCCTTCTGCTAAATTTGGGGGACTTTTGTTCTTCTTTCTCTAATTGCTTTAGGTGCAAAGTTAGGTTTTTTATTCGAGATGTTTCTTGTTTCTTAGAGTAGGATTGTATTGCTATAAACTTCCCTCTTAGAACTGCTTTTGCTGCATCCCATAGGTTTTGGGTCATTGTGTCTCCATTATCATTTGTTTCTAAGTATTTTTTCATTTCCTCTTTGATTTCTTCAGTGATCCTTTCGTTATTAAGTAGTGTATTGTTTAGCCTCCATGTGTTTGTATTTCTTAGAGATCTTTTCCTGTAATTGATATCTAGTCTCATAGCGTTGTGGTTGGAAAAGATAATTGATACAATTTCAGTTTTATTAAATTTACCATGGCTAGATTTGTGACCCAAGATATGATCTATCCTGGAGAATGTTCCATGAGAACTTGAGAAAAATGTGTATTCTGTTGTTTTTGGATGGAATGTCCTATAAATATCAATTAAGCCATCTTATTTAATGTATCATTCAAAACCTGTGTTTCCTTATTTTTTTTCATTTTGGATGATCTGTCCATTGGTGAAAGTGGGGTGTTAAAGTCCCCTACTATGATTGTGTTACTGTCAATTTCCCCTTTTATGGCTGTTAGTTTTGCCTTCTGTATTGACGTGCTCCTATGTTGGGTGCATAAATATTTACATTGTTATATCTTCTTCATGGATCGATCCCTTGATCATTATGTAATGTCCTTGTTTGTCTCTTGTAATAGTCTTTATTTTAAAGTCTATTTTGTCTGATATGAGAATTGCTACTCCAGCTTTCTTCTGATTTCCATTTTCATGGAATATAATTTTCCATCTCCTCAGTTTCAGTCTGTATGTGTCCCTTAGGTCTGAAGTGGTCTCTTGTAGACACCATATGTATGGGTCTTGTTTTTGTATCCTTCAGCCAGTCTGTGTCTTTTTGTGGGAGCATTTAATCCATTTACATTTAAGGTAATTATTGATATGTATGTTCCTATTACCATTTACTTAATTGTTTCGAGTTTGTTCTTGTAGGTCTTTTCCTTCTCTTGTGTTTCTTGCCTAGAGAAGTTCCTTTAGCATTTGTTGTAAGCTGGTTTGGTGGTCCTAAACTCTCTCAGCTTTTGCTTGTCTATAAAGGTTTTAATTTCTCCATCAAATCTGAATGAGATCCTTGCTGGGTAGAGTAATCTTGGTTGTAGGTTTTTCTCCTTCATCACTTTAAATATGTCCTGCCATTCCCTTCTGGCTTGCAGAGTTTCTGCTGAAAGATCAGATGTTAACCTTTTGGGGATTCCCTTGTGTGTTACTTGTTGTTTTTCCCTTGCTGCTTTTACTATGTTTTCTTTGTATTTAATTTTTATAGTTTGATTAATATGTGTCTTGGCATGTTTCTCCCTGGATTTATCCTGTATGGGACTCTCTGTGCTTCCTGCACTTGATTGACTATTTCCTTTCCCATATTAGGGAATTTTTCAACTATAATCTTTTCAAATATTTTCTCAGTCCCTTTCTTTTTCTCTTCTTCTTCTGGGACCCCTATAATTCGAATGTTGGTGCATTTAATGTTGTCCCAGAGGTCTCTGAGACTGTCCTCAGTTCTTTTCATTGTTTTTTCTTTATTCTGCTCTGCAGTAGTTATTTCCACTATTTTGTCTTGCAGGTCACTTGTCCGTTCTTCTGCCTCAGTTATTCTGCTATTGATCTCATCTAGAGTATTTTTAATTTCATTTATTGTGTTGTTCATCGTTGCTTGCTTCCTCTTTATTTCTTCTAGGTCCTTGTTAACTGTTTCTTGCAATTTGTCTTTTCTATTTCCAAGATTTTGGATCATCTTTACTATCATTATTCTGAATTATTTTTCAGGTAGACTGCCTATTTCCTCTTCATTTGTTAGGTCTCGTGGGTTTTTACCTTGCTCCTTCATCTGCTGTGTGTTTTTCTGTCTTTTCATTTTGCTTATCTTACTTTGTTTTGGGTCTCCTTTTTGCAGGCTGTAGGTTCGTAGTTCCCATTGTTTTTGGTGTCTGTCGCCAGTGGCTGAGGTTGGTTCAGTGGGTTGAGTAGGTTTCCTGGTTGAGGGGACTAGTGCCTGTGTTCTGGTGGATGAGGCTGGATCTTTTCTTTCTGGTAGGAAGGACCACGTCTGGTGGTGTTTTTTGGGGTGTCTTAGGCAGCCTCTCTGATAATGGATGGGGCTGTGGTCCTGTCTTGTTAGTTGTTGGGCATAGGGTGTCCAGCACTGTAGCTTGCTGTTCGTTGAATGAAGCTGGGTCTTGGTGTAGAGATGGAGATCTCCGAGAGATTTTCGCCGTTTGATATTACGTGGAGCTGGGAGGTGTCTTGTGGACCAGTGTTCTTTTTTTTTTTTTTTTTTTTTTTTGCGGTACGCGGGCCTCTCACTGTTGTGGCCTCTCCCGTTGTGGAGCACAGGCTCCGGACGCACAGGCCCAGCGGCCATGGATCATGGGCTCAGTTGCTCCGCGGCATGTGGGATCTTCCCGGACCAGGGCACGAACCCGTGTCTCCTGCATCGGCAGGCGGATTCTCAACCACTGCGCCACCAGGGAAGCCCTGGACCAGTGTTCTTAAGTTGGTTCTCCCACCTCAGAGACACAGCCGTGACGCCTGGCTGGAGCACCAAGAGCCTTTAATCCACACAGCTCTGAATAAAAGGGAGAAAAAATTGCAAGCAAAGAAAGGAAGGAGGGAAGGCAGGAAGGAAGGAAGGAAGAAAGAAAGGAAGAAGGAAGGAAGAAACGAAAGAAGAAAGGAAGAAAGAAAGGGAGAAGGAAGGAAGAAAGGAAAGAAGAAAGGAAGGAAAGAAGAAAGGAAGAAAGGAAGGAAGAAAGAAAGGAAGAAAGGAAGGAAGAAGCTAAAATAAAGTACTTTAAAGTTATTAAAATAAAAAAATAATTATTGAGAAGAAAAATTTTAAAAAGTAAAAAAAAAAAAAAACCAAAAAACAATGGGACAGTCAGAACCCTAGGATAAATGGTGAAAGCAAAGCTATACAGAGAAAATCTCACACAGAAGCACACACCTAAACACTCACAAAAGAGAAAAAGGGGAAAAAAGTAATATATCTTGCTCCTATAGTCCCCCTCCTCAACTTTGGATGATTCGCTGTCTATTCAGGTATTCCACAGATGCAGGGCACTTTAAGTTGATTGTGAAGCTTTAATCTGCTGCTTCTGAGGCTGCTGGGAGAGACCTCCCCCTCTCCTCTTTGTTCACACAACTCTTGGGGTTCAGCTTTGGACTTGGCCCCGCCTCTGTGTGTAGGTTGCCTAAGGGCGTCTGCTCTTCGCTCAGACAGGATCGGGTTAAAGGAGCAGCTGATTCGGGGGCTCTGACTCACTCAGGCCAGGGGGAGGGAGAGGTACAGATGCGGGGCGAGCCTGCGGCGGCAGAAGCTGACATGATGTTGCACCAGCCTGAGGTGCACCGTGTGCTCTTCCGGGGAAGCCGTCCCTGGATCCTGGGACCCTGGCAGCGGTGGGCTGCACAGGCTCCTGGGAAGGGAGATGTGGAAAGTGACCTGTGCCCACACAGAAGCTTCTTGGTGGCGGCAGCAGCAACCTTAGCGTCTCATGCCCGTCTCTGGTGTCCGCGCTGATAGCTGCGGCTCGCGCCCGTTTTTGGAGCTCCCTTAAGTGGCGCGCTTAATCCCCTCTCCTCGCGCAGCAGGAAGCAAAGAGGGAAGAAAAAGTCTCTTGTCTCTTCCGCAGCTCCGCGCCGGTCTCTGGAGCTCCTTTATGCGGCGCGCTTAGTCCCCTCTCCTCGCGCACCAGGAAGCAAAGAGGGAAGAAAAAGTCTCTTGCCTCTTGAGCAGTTCCGCGCCCGTGCACCAGGAAGCAAAGAGGGAAGGAAAAGTCTCTTGTCTCTTCGGCAGCTCCAGACTTTTTCCCGGACTCCCTCTTGGCTAACCGTGGTGCACTAACCCCTTCAGGCTGTGTTCACGCCGCCAACCCCAGTCCTTTCCCGGCTTCCTACCGAAGCCCAAGCCTTAGCTCCCAGCCTCCCCCCCGTCCCGGCGGGTGAGCAGACAAGCCTCTCGGGCTGGTGAGTGCTGGTCTGCACCTATCCTCTGTGGGAATCTCTCGGCTTTGCCCTCCGCACCCTGTTACTGCGCTCTTTTCCACGGCTGTGAAGCTCTCCCCTCCGCCACCCACAGTCTCCGCCCGTGAAAGGGCTTCTAGTGTGTGGAAACCTTTCCTCTTTCACAGCTCCTCCCACTGGTGCAGGTCACGTCCCTATTCTTTTGTCTCTGTTTATTCTTTTTTCTTTTACCCTGCCCAGGTACGTGGGAAGTTTCTTGCCTTTTGAACGGACTGAGGTCTTCTGCCAGCGTTCAGTGGGTGTTCTATAGGAGCAGTTCCACGTGTAGATGTATTTCTGATGTATCTGTGGGAAGGAAGGTGATCTCCGTGTCTTACTCTTCCGCCATCTTCTCTCTTATCCCATTACTTTTAATTGACCTGTTCTTTATATTTAAGGTGAATTTCTTGTAGACAGCATATAGTTGGTTCTTCTTTTTTCTCCACTGTGACCATCTCTATCATTTACTTAATCTATTTAGACCCCTTCACATTTAAAGTGAGCATTGATATAGTTGGATTAATATGTACCATACTTGTAACTGTTTTCTATTCATTGCCATTGTTTTTTTTTTTTTTTGGTCTTCTACTCTTTTTATGCCTTCTCTGGTTTTAATTGAGCATATTACATAGCATAGTATTTTCTCCTTCCTTGGCATTTATACTTCTTTTAAAAATTGTTTTAGTGGTTGTTTTATAGTTTGCAATATACATTTACAACTAATTCACGTCCACTGTCAAATAATCTTGTACCACTTCATGGGTAGTATAACGCTGTGCTATTCATTTCACTTATCCATAACTATAATAATCCAATTTGTTGCTATTATTATTTTGATCAAACTTTGTCAGGTCAGTTAAGAATAAGAAAATTTAATATTTTACTTTCATTTATTCCTGTTGTAACACTCTTTTCTGGGTTTCTGACCTGTGTAGTTTTCCCTCCCTTTAATGAAATTTTAACATTTTTTGCAAGGCAGATCTATTTGCAACAAATTTCTTTAATTTTTGTCTGAAGAAGTCTTTATTTATTTTTCACTTTTGAAGGATAATTTTTCTGGATTCTAGAATTTTAGATTGGTAGGTCTTTTCTTTGAAAATTAAGTATTTTGTGCTACTCTCTTCTTGCTTGTATGTTTTCTGAACAGAAGTCTGATGTAATCGTTGTCCTTGTTCCTCTGTAGGAAAGGTTTTTTTCCTCTTTTTGGCTTCCTTTAAGATTTTCTCTTTGTCTTTGATTTTTGCAGTTTGTATATGACATGCCTAGGTGTAGATTTTTCTTTTTTAAAAAAAAATATTCATGTGCTTGATTTTCCCTGGACTTCTTGGATCTGTGGTTTGGTGTTTGTCATTAATTTTGGAAATATTACTTCAAATATTTCTTCTGTTCCCTTTTCTCTTTCTTCTCTGGTATTCCCATTACACTACATATCTGTTACACTTTTTGTAATTGTTCTATGGTTTTTGAATATTCGATTCTGTTTTTCCCATTAATTTTTTTCTTTGCTTTTCAGTTTGGGAAGTTTCTACTGACATAGCTTCTGGCTCACTGATTATTTCCTCAGCTGTATCCAGGCTGGCAATGACCCATTGGCATTCTTCATTTCTATTCCAGTGTTTTTGATTTCTAGCATTTCTTTTTGATTATTTCTCTTAGAATATTTGTCTCTCTACTTATCTGTCTGCTCTTACCTGCTTTCTACTTTTTCCTTAGTGCCCTTAGTATATTAATTACAGTTGTTTTAAATTCCTGCTCTGATAATTCCAACCACACCTGCCATCTACCAACTTTCAATATTGCACAGCAGTTAAGTGCACAGGCTCTGGAAATAGACTGTCTGTGTTTTAATTCTGGTTCTGCTTATCGGTGGTGTAATCTTTGACAGCGTACATAAATTCTCTCTCCCTCAATTTCCTCATTTTGTGAAGTTAGAATACTCATAAAACCTACTTCATAGAGTCGTTAGGAGAATTGAATAAGTTAACATATGGAAAGCACTTAGAACAACAAGTATGACTATCTAATATATATTTACTTAATTTTTGTTGTTTTCCTGTCTCCTTCTACTTAAAGGTAGGCTGAATAAAGGCAGGGTCTGTCTTCAAACTTTAAAGAATTAAAATGTTTTGGAGCAGTTTTCTCTATATTCACATAAGGAAGTACTAAGCAGCTTCTTAAATTTATGTTTTTCAAGAGTACTTAATGACATTGGAAAATAGTTATATGGTGCTATCACACCTGTGCAAAAGCAGCCGTAGATAGTGTGAAAGACTTACAGATTATGTTACTAGAACAGGATCCACAAGTGTAGGGGACAGCCCGCCTGCAGCCATACCCAGGTCCGTCGAGTTCACAGCCTTCTTCCCTAATCCACATGTCATGTTGTTTGACTTTCTCTTTCAGTACGAATACTTCAATGCCGTGCTGATAAATGAAAGGGACAAAGATGGGAATTTTTTGGAGCTGGGGAAGGAATTCATCTTAGCCCCAAATGACCATTTTAATAATTTGCCTGTGAACATCAGCCTGAGCGACGTTCAAGTGCCAACGAACATGTACAACAAAGGTAAGGTTCACTGCTGCTGCTCCTTTTGGAGGGTAGAGAGGGCAGGACGTGAGGGGCAGGGCTGGCTGGTTTGGGATATCATGCTTTTTTGAAAAACAATTATAAGCTGGGTGTGTCCGGCACCAGCTGGATAGGTGAAGTGTGTGCCTGTTCTGCCTGGACACTCTGGGCTTGCTGTTTTCCTGGCTCCTGTTTGCATCAGGCCCTCTAACTTTTAGTCCAGGGGTTGGCAAAGTTTTTCTTTAAAGGGCCAGATAGTAAATATCTTATTTAGGCTCTGTGGGCCACAAAGTCTTTGTTGCAACTACTCAGCTCTGCTGTTCTGGCACAGAAGCAACCATACATAGGTAATACGTAAATCAGCAGATAATATGTATATTGGCTGGTTCCAGGAAAACATTTTAATCTACAAAAACAGATAGCCTCATTGGACCTGCAGGCACTAGTGTACAGAGCCTTCTCTCTTCTTCCTCCGTTCTTTGTGATGTTATTTGAGGGTTCTGTAGCTCCTAGGGTTACCATGGAATCACTTGTTGTCTTAGAGTACAAAGCAGCATGAATCTTTTTTTTTTTTTTTTTTTTTTTGCGGTACACGGGCCTCTCACTGTTGTGGCCTCTCCCGTTGTGGAGCACAGGCTCCAGACGCAAAGGCTCAGTGGCCATGGCTCACGAGCCCAGCCGCTGCGCGGCATGTGGTATCCTCCTGGACTGGGGCACAAACCCGTGTCCCCTGCATCGGCAGGCAGACTCTCAACCACTGCTCCACCAGGGAAGCTCAGCAGCATGAATCTTAATGAGACTCCCTGTTTTCAGGCTTGTGTTCTTCAAATCCAGTCTTCTTATAGATTCTAGAGTTCTTTTCCCCAAATTCCCATCTGCCCCTTTGAATTGTGATTATAATAGCCAAGGACTGGGCTCGGGCAGCAGACGGCCTCTGATTAGATCCTGAGTTCCATTTCTTACTGGCTGTGACCTTGAAAGGCTGAGACCACCTTGTCTCTTTAGACCTTAGTTTCCTTATATCTAGGATGTGGATAATAATCATATCTACCTCACGGGCTGGTTGTGAGGATGAAACAGATGATGAGTACAAAGGATTTAACTGAGGATGTTACCTTCTTCATCCTCACCATTATGGAGTAGGATTTTGCTCTGCTTTGTCATACCTGGGAGGATCCTAAACAAAGAGCTGTCTTCACCAAAAAATAAATTAGAAAGCCATGGCATCTTCAAGGTAAAAATCTACTCTGTTATAAGCTATTGATGTTTTAGAAATATCGGGGGCCAGTTTCAGTATCACAGGCAGGAAAGCATTGGTCACGAGACGGGCTCTGAGCTTGAATCCTGCTCATCCTTTTGCTGGCTCTGTAACTTTTCCTCCTCGAGCCTCAGTTTCCTTCTTTGTAAAATAGGGATAAGAATACTGCCTCCCTCGGGGGTTTATTGTGAGGATATGAAATGATGCCTAAGCATCTTCAGCATAACTGTTGCTCGTGGAAACTGCCTAGTGCATCTTAGTTGTCATCATTATTATCGGGAAATAACATGAATATAAATTGCATTTCTAAGTTGTTCTAGGTTACTGTTTAAAGAGCTTGGTCAGTGATTAAAGAGCTTCCAACTCACCATCTCTGTAGTGTTCTTCTCGTGCCTGTCCTTTGGATCTGGATATCTAATGTCTCCCTTTGCTGGTTGACCTGTTACCCGTCCTTAATGTTCTGTGAGGCAGTACCCCATCCATTAATTATTCTGATGGTTATTGGGTCCCTGTGGTGAACCAGATGCAGCCCCTTCCTTGAGAGCTTCACAGTGAACTTTGGGACCAGACGGGTAAAAGAGATCATAGGATACCATGTGTCACCTGCTATAGCCACAGTTACTGAAAGACTGGGGCAGTGGGAGCTCCAGGGAGGGGACCTGACCACTTGCTCCTGTGAGCTGCCACATGTTTTTCTTTTCTCTCTCTCAGAGGAAATGATATCAGTCTGAGTTGCCGCTAGTGGGCTCTGGATTGGACTGTATCCTGTGACCTAATCTTCACTTTGGACTCTTCCTCAGAAAGCAATGTCCTAAGAACCCAAGCCTTAGAGGGCTGAGCTCAGCTTTGTCTGGTGGAGTTTAGTCCTCCAGGGGGATTCTGCCAGATGAGAAGGAAACCCCCTTTTGTGCAGTGTGGCTGCAAGAAGACTGTTCTCTCAGCATTAAATACATTCTCAATGGAAGATGAAAAGTTCGGATTTTACAGAGCAATTCCAGACATAAAACAATCCAGAATGATCTTTTAAAATATGGCAACTGCTTCAAGGTTGCTTGAACCATTAGCCCCATTACAGAGATTTAATTGCACTTTGAGCTTTAAAGGCATAATTGTACCTTTCCATGGTGGCAGCACTAGGGGACCAGTATTGCCATTGATCACACAGACTGCAAGTCTCTCTAGGCAGAATCATAATAGATAGTCAGATTTCTTGAGCCATAGAGGTAGATAATTTTATTTAACGTCATCTTCAGCACCCCTCATGAGGTCTGCTTACCACCCCTACTCAGACACAGTGGTCCCCCAGCCAGGCAGTGGCTAAAGCCCCCAGGCACTATGTCTTGTTTCTGCCAGGCAAGGAGTAGCTGCCCAAGGAAGAGAGCAGGGGACTTCAGGAAAATTCCTGTCTCATTCTACCTAATTCAAACCAGCCCCAAATAGTATTTTTTCTTTTCATGTTGCAGAAATGTATTTCATGTTTAGAGTGCTCTCCAACTCAGATCTAGTTATTGATGACATGTACTCAAAACCCATTCTCAGAGATTGGTCACTAGCTGAGATGTTCCTGGGTTGGAAATCTTGCCCCCGAGAAAGGAAACCAGTACAGTGGGCCATGCTCCCCTGGCAGCTTGAACACCCATGGGCACATAGCAGAGTGGTTTGATACTTGCTTAGGAGCTGCTGTGTGCTGTGCTCTTGGGCATAACTTCTAGGCATAGATGAAACTTGCTGATAAAATCTACCTCTTTTCTGCATTCTGCTTTTCTTTTGTTTCCTCGGCAGGGCCTTGCAACCAGGCCGTTCAGCCAGGTCAGTGCTCACCTCTGTGCTTGAGGTACCTTTCTCGAAGTCACTGACAGAAATTGCAGGCTCAGAGTTGGTGACATGAGGGCAAACTGACCTATTGGCCACGAGAATTCAAAGAGACATATGTCTGGAGTCTTTAGAAATGTGTCTTAGGGTCCTCGTGGTGCCTGATGTAGCAGCTTCTTCCTGAAACCAGCAGATGTTTGCTGAGAGGCTGCTCTGGCATCCCCGGCCTGTGAGTCTTACCATCTGTTGAGACATCTTTGGAGACTAGTTGCCCATGCCTTAGAAGCTGTGAACAATCCATTTCCTCTAGGAGTAAAGCATGGGGCAGGATGCTTTTGTGAGACCTGAGGATGGTCTAACAGTAGATTCAGATAAAGCTGAACTCTTTTAAGTAATTTCTAGGTTGAAGTGGTATAAAATTTACACAGGCACATATGTAGGTACACATACACACCCCCACACACAATGTGTGGGTGTATCTGGGTATATGTGTGTTTGTATATGTGTGTATGAAAGAAATATGCTCTGCCCTCAACCTACCCCTTCATCCCCACCGCTCACCTCTGTCTACCCAGGTGAGAGCCCCTTCTGTTCACTGAGTACGCCTTTCTCTTTCCTCCGTTGTATCTTGTTGTTCATTTCTGTTATCCCTGCCTCCCTGTTTATTGCTTATCCAAATGCTCATTCTTAAAAACCAGCTCAGTACAGCCTCTTCAATTCCTTTAAGCTTTTGTTTTGTAAGTGACTCTGGTCCTTTGTTCTGGTATCACTTTGTTCTAGAAGTACATTGCATTCATTCTTTTCCTTCTCTGAGGGCAGGGACTCTGCTGATTCAGCCTGCTTGGTGCCCTCCTTTGCCCCGAGCACCATGCTCTTTACATAACAGGTTTTCTACAGTGGGTAAGGTAGGGAATGCCACCTGGGCTGTCATTTTTCCATGGTGCCTGCAAGCAGCAGAAAACATACCCTGGCTGACTTAAATGGAAAAGATACTCTTTGAAAGGACATTGGGTGGCTCACAGACTCTCCCAGAAAGTTAGAGAATAAGGCTTAGAAAATGGTCTTGAGAGAGGGCAGCCAGGGGCCAGAGCCACAACCAGAGCCAGCCTGGTAAGGACCGCCTGCCACCATGGCTGACCCCAGCCATGCATCTGTGACTGCATGAAATAGCTGTGCCTCATTTTCCTCATTCAGAAACTGGAGATAATAATCCCAGTCACCTTCTCAGGGGGTTTTAGTGAGGATTAAACATTGAGAAGGCCACCCAGTACACAAGCTTAGGCAAGTTTTTCTTTCTTTCCATTCCTCAGCATCCTTAGCTGTCAAATGTGTATGACAGTACTGACCTTATAGGATTATCATGAGCACAGCAAGAATAATGCTCGTGTGGGTTGGGGTGCAGTGGCTAGCCCACTGACCTTGTCTCTTGTCACCTGCTAGAGGGGAAATAAGACCCATGTCATGGGGTTGCAGTTAGATAGCACAGGCAGCCTGTCAGAGAGTCTGGTACTCGATGAAGACCAATGCATTCTGTTGTGATTATCACTGTATTAACTTGCTTCTCACAGGCAATTATGGTTAAGACAGGAAGAACTTGAACTCAGAGGGAATAACAACAGGTCACAGGTTCCCCAGCTGGTAGAGGCAGGATTAGAACCCAGCATATTCATTAATTGTGTCCTCTCTGGACCACATGCCACCCCAGTACCTGGGCTGCTGGTCTGTGAGCCATTATTCTCAAGGGTGTCTATAAGGGAAAAGACAATACTTTGGCTCCCAAATATTTTTGCTTTAAAGTGGTTGAAATCCAAGAACTGGATATTGGCCAGAGTTTGACCCTAAACTTCTGCTTCTTTTGTCTCATGTGGTTGCTAAGGAACACAAAAGGGCAGTTTCGGTGATTCTGTGTTGTTTTAGGGTTTTTCCCCTTTCTCCTTATCCCATTTTGCTTCCCCGCCCTCCTCCTCCCCATAACTGTGCTGTAACCATGGTGCTGTTGAGACAGAGGAAAGACATGATAAAAGTGGAAGAAGAAAGGTGATGGCTTAAAAATGTGCCCATAGGTAACATTAAACACAAATGATTCTATAGTGTGGCTGGGGGAGAGAAGGGAGGGAAAGAATCCTGTAGCATGTCATTGTTTTAGACCCAAGCAGAAAAGAGGCAAAAGTAGTAGCTTTAGTCTCCAGTAGTTTCAGCCTGAATAAAGGAAAATGTGAATTTTAGAAGTTAACCAGTTTAAACTCTGGTATCATTTTACCACTGTGGCCTCATTTTATTTCCCTCTGCAGCACCTTGAGGGAAGTAAGGCAATATTCTCATCTCCCTTTTTCAGATGAAGAAACTAAATGTCAGAGAGGCCAAGTCACATAGGTAGGAAGGTCCATGGCAAGTGGACCTGGATTTTCTCGTGAGGAGTCCAGCTTATTTGGCTGCCTCTCTGACCATGAGCTCTGAGAGGATGGGTACCTATTCCCACAAGTGTCTGGGGCTCAGTTACTTCTGGGTCACCCTAGGATCTCGAAACTTTTGCCCAGGCTGAGAACACCAGCCCTGGGCCCATCCATCACCAGCCTTCCTTCTGAAGCTCCAACTCTTCCTGGGCCCTGCTCCTTGTAGTGAGACCCCAGACCCTTCTCTGGCCGTGCCTCCTCTTCCCTCCGTGATACCCAGTGTCATAACTCCAATGAGTTGAGGTTCCCACGTGAGCTGGGAAGAGGTGCTGACTCATGTAGCGTCTGCATATCAGCCCTGCAAACATCCTTGATGTGACTATCTGCTTGGGACAGAAAGTGGGACATAGCAGGGAGGACAAGCAGAATATTGCCTCTATAAAGTATTCACGTATCTATTTGTTCCTTCCTTCCTTCATTCATCAAATGTTGACTGTGCCGAGCTCTAGAGATATGCCCACAACTAGGAAAGACGTGGGCCCTGCTCCTTTGAGCAGAGCGGGAAGACAGATGCTGAACAAGTCATGATCAGGTGACGGGCAGGCAGAGTATGGTGCTAAGGGGCATGTAGCAGGGGGCCGGGCCTGGTCCTGGGGCTCCAAGAAAGCCCTTCCTGAGAGGAGGTGGAGAGGAAGGAGTTAGACGGGAAGGGAGTGGTTGGGAGGTAAGCATGTCCAGTAGAAGGACTAAACAGTGAGCAGGTGTCAGGGGGGCGGGCATGGGGCTGGGACGCTAACAATGAGGGAGTGTGGTGTCCACGGGGACTTGGGGTGGGGAGGAGTCAGAAAGGTTAGGCTCTGGGGCCTCCAAGGGCTGGCCAGGTGGTGAGAGGCTGTGAAGGCCATCAGAAGCTCATGGAAACCATGGAGACAGGTAAAATATGTTTGAGAGCTTTGCTGGGAAGAGGTCTGCAGAGGAACACTGGGCCCAGACACTTTGGAAGAGGGAAGAAGGGAGAGGAGGAGGAGTCCAGGGCCTGGTGCGGAGAAGGCCCAGTGGAGAGGAATGGTGTGTGGCCCAGACTGGGTGGTGAAGGTGCAAGCCCTTGGTCCTCGGGCCCCAGAGAGTGAACTCCAGCAAGAACATCAGCTTCACCAGGGCAGGGACCTTCTCTGTGTTCTTCTCTGATGACTTGCCAGCCTCAACATGGTACCTTGCACCTAGTTAGGTGCTCAATAAATAATTGTTGCCAGGTGAGCAAATGAATGAAGGGAGTAATTTAGAAAAACTTCTCACTTAATTCTCGTACAGGTGAAGAAAAGATGCTGGGAATAGCTCTCAGTCTCGATTACCTTTCCTCCACCAGTAATGGAGGACCTGGGAGAGGTTCACTGCTTGGCAGAGGTGGAGTGAGGTGTGAATTGCAGGGCATGACCGAGGCCACCCCTTCATCTTCTAGACATCCCAGAAAGGTGCCCAGTCAGGCCAGCATGGGCTGCAAGCTCTCCTGTGTATGGGGGACCAGCCCCTGAAGGTGACCACAGGTCCAGGAAAAGGGAGACCCATAACCACCACTGTAGATCCTGAGGAACCAACCTGTTTGTTACAATCCAGTAGGTTCTTCTGAAAAGCCCAAGGAAGGGGAAGGTCTAGCCTGGTGGACTTGGGTCCTGGGCTGCCGTAGGGATGGGCAGGATTGCTGGGTTTGGATTTGTCAGATGTCTCAACCTATTTTTCCAATGCTGGGTTTGATAAAATGCAAAATGCATTTTGCCAAGCACTTTTCCCCTTAATTACATGTGTATATTTTAAGGGAAATTTAATCCATATGTTTCTGATTCATTTACATGGAAATCATTAAGAGGTTTTCTAGGAGCCATTTGATGTGCAAGAAGGCTCATGAACCTTTTTAAAAGCTGTGTTTAAAAATTATTTCTTTCTTTTCCCTTTGCTTGGGGTGTGTGTGTGTGCACACACGTGTGTGAGAGAGAAGGGGGGGGTGGAGAGAAAGAAGGATAGAAAGAAAGAAACTGACTCCAGGATGTCAAAAACAAATATGGACTCTAAATGGTTTGTTTTCTCCTTAGAATTCTGAGCTAAACATTTGGAGTAGACTCTTGCTTTTACATCTGTTTTTGGCACTAACTGAAGGTGATGGTGCTGTGGCCATAAGTTGGAATCTTGAGTAAGGGTCAGAGGATCAGGCCTGTACAGACTGCTTCACTTCTAGAGAAGGACATTCAGGACCCTCCCCATCACATGGCCCTTTGGTACCTGCAGGCCCCCCACGGCCAGATGAATGTCCCCAACCCTGTTTCATCAGTGAGAGCACGACAGGACAAGAGTGTTTGGCCAGATATACAGATGATAGTGCCACTGAAGTGACCCCACAGTTGTTATCCCAAAGTACTCATCATTTTTCTCTTCTAGTTTGGAAATTATATTTTAATGTCCTAGAGTGACTATCTGTGTCTTAAAATTCACCATTTTAGTGGCTGAGTTCAAGTTCTTTTGGCAGTTCCTTCACATTTCTGACTGTGTATGTGGGCATAGCACAAACATAGGTCTGCAAAGATGTGTATGTGTGTACACATAGGTTTGGGTCTCTACTATCTCTATTATCTCATCAGAGGTGGTGTTAGTGGAAGGAGGATGTCCTGTGGCTCACTGTGGTCTCTGCTTAGGCTTATGTTTAACCCAGATGTTGAACTTGTTTAATGAGTGAGTGAATGAGCTGATGACTTACTGCGAGGCATGCTCTGTACTGAGCACCTTAGCTGCAGTATCTCACTTACCACTACCCGGTGTGTTACAGGCAGCAGGTAGGGACTGCCATCCTCCACAACCTACTGTGAGAGAGTTCCAAACCAACCTCCCACACTCTGTTCTAGGGTCAGGTCTGGCGTGTTAAATGGGGTGAAACTCAAATGCATGACTTTAGGTGCTGGTGGATGGTTTCCTGAAAAGCAAGTGAGAAGGGAGTTCCCACTAAGCCTCCCACCTAAGGCTCTCTGAAACACTTTCCTGTCCCTCTGGTCCCCTTTCACCCTGGTACTGACCTGTACATTCCCCATTGTCCCTGTCCTGAATCATTTCCAGGCTCTTTTCAGAACCATTGGGGAGCCTCTGGAGTGTGGCAGGCCTGGACTTGCCTCGAACTTCTGTGAGTGCCAGCTCGGTGGTCTGGGGAAAAACGTTTCAGTCTCCCCATCTGTAAGGTGTGAAGGGTCATTTTGGGCATTAGCAGAGGTAAGGGTGTGGGCCCAGCGTGGCATCCATACCTTGGGACACTTGATTGGTACGTGCTGACTCCTCATGCTAAACTATCTCCAGCTCCTGCTCCTGGGGGCAGGGGCGGGGGTTCCATGTGGCCCTGCCCAAGCCCAGCACACACTTGCCCTTCCCTTCAGCACTATTTGCAGGATGACTTGCAAATGGTCACAAACCGACACCGGCTCCTGCCCTCTTTCACTGGCCTCCCCTTTCCACCTCCTCCGGGTCACGAGACCAGGACTCTGACTCCCTGAATGCCTACCCCTGGGCTCTGCCCTCCCCCCAGCCTGCTCACCTCTTGCAGAGCTAGGCTTCCCCTTTCCTGACAGCGCAGCTTCCGAGAGCCTGGTCTTGCCCTCTGGCCTCAGCCCTCCTCTCCAGAGCAGTCACCTGTCCTTCTTTTATGTCCCCATGGTTTGGTGCTTTCCTTTTCACTGGGCTGTCTCCCCCTTGAACTTGGAGGCAGGGGCTCTGTTTTCTTCATCCCCTTTGGAATTTAGAAGGGCTGGAATAGAAAAGATCTTCCACAG
Source organism: Kogia breviceps (assembly GCF_026419965.1). Lineage (NCBI taxonomy): Eukaryota > Metazoa > Chordata > Mammalia > Artiodactyla > Physeteridae > Kogia > Kogia breviceps. The sequence continues at coordinate 34,871,620 of NC_081319.1, read as the reverse complement.
ATGTTTCTTGAACCTGCATCACTATATGAGTACTTTAGTCCTACGCTACTATAGGTCATGACAAACAGATTGCTGGGTTTCTTTTTTCTGCTTTTGGTTTGTCAGTTCTACTTCTCTGTGCATTTGATTTTTGGGGGGTGGGTTTCCCTTTGAAGACAATAGTCTTAGATGTTTGTCTAATGAGATAATACTACTTTCAGGGTCTTTTAATATGTTTGCATTTTTTATTATCTCTTTTTTCAGAATAATAGAAATCAGGATGGAGGCTTACAATTGATAGGAGCTGAATCTAGGCTAGAGGAATTCTAAAAGGAGGGGCTAGGGCAGTAAAGGACAATGCAGGAGCAGAAATGATATACTAACTGTTTTCTTTTTTCACCTGGTATCTCTACATTTGTGAAATGTCACAGTAAATAGTAGAGAGTCAGAGTTTGTAGGCGATTTATTTTTCTTTTCTTTCTTTTTTTTTTTTGATGACTTAGAGGGAATTGAAGGTCATTCCTATGCTAACATCACACTTAGGTGCTTACTTTCCGATCTGTATTTTGATTGGGAGGGAGGGACCATCTTCAGCACCCTGGAAATGACAGCAGTGAATGTTGCAGCCTGGGCTCACGGTCAGATGTGTTCCAGTGGGGAAAATAATTAAGAACCACTATCCCTGGACTGAGTCAATCAGCCATGCTATGCCACGGGTCCCCAAGAATGAGAAAGAGGTTGCTTTGCTGAGGAAATGCAGGTAGGGCCTTCAGGACTTTGGAAACAGGGGAGACACACAGAGAGTCCTGCAGTCGGCCCTGGGCTCCTCAGCAGCCCTCCCCAGCATGCGCTGGGTTGGTCAGGGGCTTGTTCATGGGAGTGGGGTCTGGGTGTGAGTGTGATGTACGGTTGTTGCCTTGATGCTGACCCTTGCCACCACAAGGACTCAGGCTATGCTGTTTGCTCATCTGTTAAGTACTCATTATGGTAACACCTATTTCATAGGGTTTGTGAGGATTAAATGAAAACAATATATATTAAATCTTTAGACCTGTGGCTAGTGGGTGGTAAGAGCTTACTAAGAGTGACTTTTGTTAGTGCTGTTATAAGAATGGTGATAGCGTAAAGCCCACAATGGCAGGGCCTATGCCTGGGAGTATCTATGACACTGAACAAATTGACATTCTTTTTCTTCCTGCACCTTGGAAACCCTTTTATCACTGGAGTTGTACATTAAGAAATTCGATGAACAGAAAACAATGTGGAGCCAGAGTTGCTTGGGGTTGGGAAGCCCATGAGTATCTTCTGCATATATGGCCAGTCCCTGATACTTGCAGCCCCCTTCCCCCTGCTCATTGTTCTTGGATTGGGTCGGGGGAAGGGCGCAGCTCTTTGTCTTCCTGTCCTTCTGCTCAGCTGCCAAGAACCTTGGTGTCATTGTCAGTTAAATGCAGTAGGGTTTGAGATAACACTCTTTGCTTTCCTTTTGTATGGGACCCGGGGGCTCTCAGGAGTCTCTGGGGGCCTCAGCTGTTTGGTGAGCCTCCTCTTGCAGGGGAGAGAAGGAGTAAAGGAAATCTTCCTGTTCACTTCTCACTTTCTTTCCCTTCTTCCCAGCTCCAAGCTTATGGACTCTTCTGTCCAGAACATACTAGCCATTGTCCTTGGAGACACTCATCTGTGCATTAGTTCACCCATGTTCCCGTGTCTCAGTTTCCTTCCTCTAGGTAACATTTATGTGGTCTTTATTATGTGCAGGCACAAGCATGATCTAATATAATACAATTCTACTCACAACTCAGTGAAGTAGAAACAATTATTATTCCCATTTTCTAGATGAGAAAACTGAGGCTTAGAGATTGGTCAGCATGACTCAGCTAGTAAAATGGGCAAGTCAGCATTGCATCCCTAACACTGCCTTCAGCACCTCCTGGATACCCTGCCTCTTTAGACTCTGTCTTACATGCCACTACATCCACCACCCTGTGGCTGTGCCCACATGTTCAGTTAGCTGTGTCCTACCTGTTTATGTGCACACTTCACGTGTGAGGCAAATGGAAGACTCTTGTTTTGTCAAATCGTGCTATTTTCTTCCCACCATATGGAAATCTATCATACATGAAAACTCATCTTATTTTGCATAAGCACTTACAGTCTCTTCCCCTGATCAAAATAAATTTTGCAGCAGAAAGTCGTTTTAAAAATGTAAAGCAAATTCTGTATCAGAATGTCAGTATGTCCCAGTGGCTCACGTGTTGAGGATATTTCTGTCAGAGATGAGGCGGTTCCGCATTTAATCCTGCAAACCTGCCATACCAAAGTGCACATGAGACCAGTGAGTAAGGAAGCAGTGATTCGACATGCACAAAGGCTCCTTGCCTCACCAGAAAGGTCACCGTAGTAGGTTTAGGAGAAGTGAATTCTTCCTCTGTAGGGACTGGAGTGGCGTTTGCAGAGTTGGGTTCTGGGAACACCACTATCATGTATTTATTTTTATTTTTAAAATTTATTTTTGGCTGCATTGGGTCTGTTGCTGCACACGGGCTTTCTCTAGTTGCAGTGAGCGGGGCTACTCTTTGTTGTGGTGCACGGGCTTCTCACTGCGGTGGCTTCTCTTGTTGCAGAGCACAGGTGGGCTCTAGGCATGTGGGCTTCAGTAGTTGTGGCATGCGGGCTCAGTAGTTGTGGCTCATGGGCTTGGTTGCTCCGTGGCATGTGGGATCTTCCTGGACCAGGGCTCCAACCTGTGTCCCCAGCATTGGCAGGTGGATTCTTAACCACTGCACCACCAGGGAAGGGAAACCCCTCATGTATTTATTTAATAGATGTTTACAGAGCTCCTCTGGTGTGGCACACAGAGCTCCTCTGGTGTGGCCGACATTAGGCATTAGGGGTGGTGATGAATGAGCAGACGCTGCCTGTGCTCTCGTGACATTTCTAGGCCAGCAGGGAGGCAGATGGGGAGTAATCACACCACTGAGCATTTAATGCAACCAGAAGGAGTGCAATGGAGGGAGATTTGGTCCAGCGATAGTGTGTCCCAGAGCATCTCAGCCTGGACCAGGTGTGAACCAGGGGTGATGGACGGCCATGGTCTGAGGACGTTTTCCTGAAGAAGATGAGCTTGCCTGATGCTTGAAGGGAGGGTAGGAAATAATTTAGGTAAAGGCTGGGGCAGGGCTGGGAGTATCCCTAAGAGAGATCATGTTGCACAAGATGTCGGTAAGCAGTCCTTGAAAGAATGTTTTGGGATGAAATAAGGGAAGGAGGTGCCATGTGAAGTCTGTCACTCTTGGCAGTCCATTGTGTCCATGAGATATGCAAGGAATTGGAGTTTCTATCAGACAGAAAAACATTTAATTATATGAGGCAGCTTTCCCCAAACTTCTTTGATTAGGGCATCCTTTTATCCTGGAACAACCACTGACATCTCAGAAGGAGTTGGTGTTCCTGGGACTTGGAGGTTCAGAACTGTAGCTCCATGTGTTCAGGTGATAGGTCTCAAGGGTATGCCAATAAGTGACCAAGATGTAGAGGAAAAGATAAAGATGTAGAAGAAAATGCATAGTACAATGCATGAGAGAGAGAGAGAGAAAGAGTGTGTGTTTGAAGGGTATACATAAATGGTTGAATATACTGAACACTTCTAGAGGGATGTATAGGAAATTAAAGTACCTACCTTCCACTTTCTACTCTTCTCTTCAGTTCAAATGTGTTACCAGGGACATGTGTTGCTTTTTTAGGAATTAAAAACAAAAGAACAAAAGAACTTGATTTACAAAAGCTACTCAACTACAAGTAATTTTCAGGTACACATCTATTTGATGAAAGGAAACACATCTGTGTGTACACTGCTAATGGCCTTCCACTTGCTAGTTCTTTCAGCTTGTGGTGGATGTGGCTGACAGTGGTTTTGTTGGAGGTAGGAGGACCATGGAGTAAGTCGTTCATGTGCAGACACTGCCTTTGCCGGAGATGGTATTTAGTGTCATCTTGTGTCCCTATGGTAGCAGTTATTTTCATACAAACGGTGTTGGCCTGGGAAAAGAGAATTGGTTTCCTTCTAAAGTGATTCCATGATGCTTCAGTCACCCACTGATGGGTATCACATACATGGGGAAGCCCTGACTCAAATATGAAGAACATTCTGCACTTGGGAAAGAATATCTCAGTGTTTCCAAGAGTCACACTGATAGAAGTGAGGTTTTCTATTCTCCAGCCAAAGGCAGGCAGCTGAGCAGTCTTGCTGTGCTCTCATCGGCACTGTCTCAGGTACCCTGCAAGAGGGCTTTTTATGAAGCAGCTGTTCCTGAGCCTCATTGGACCCTCTGGAGGTGAGGGGTTGTCTCACGGAGGCTCAGGACTAAGGTATCTGGTCCCTTCTGCTCTACCCACTGTCTCAGGCACTCTCCTAATGTCTGGCCTGCATCTTCACTACCTGAAGAGTGTTGGCAGCACAGGTGGGCTGTGAGGATAGGACACCAGCTCTCAGGTGTATCTCTGTTCAGTGCTTACCAGTTCCTCCAAATGCCTGCTTGTGAATCCTGTGACACCCAAAAATTCATGCCTCATATATTTCAGGTAGAGTTCTAGTAAGGACAGTGTGGTTGCCTTATTTTCCAAGATGTCATTCTCTGCACAATGTGGGCAGCTCCATTTTGTTATCTCTAAAGGGCCACCATCATGCATTGTCTCCATTCTGAAGTGAGAGAGTCACTTTTGAACATTGCTGATCTTTTCTCTTTTTCTCCCTCTTACTCCGTGGCAGTAGGACAGCCCCTGAGTGGTCTCTGCCTCAATAGCTGCTGCTGCACTGTCTCATACCTATGTTGGTAGATATTTTCCTAGCTCCATACTCAGATAAATGCAACACACTGTGACTTTATCTTTTGGCAGGTGGATTGATCCACATCTTAGAGAGACTGAAGGCGTAGAACTCTACATGATGGAACTCAGACTGGAGTTAAAATTCTTCTGGCCCCAAATCTGTGATTTTCCCACTAGAGCTTTGAAGCAGAGCCTCTGCAGTGGAGTCCATGTGGGCTTGTCCTCCCTTGGGTCTGCTTTATTCAAAGCCCAGTGATGGGTGCCAGGAAGTTGGACCGTTCTTGTCCTTCAGAGACTTTTCTGGGCTGGGTTTTCATGTATTCACTGCCATCAAAGGCAGAGTGAAAGAGGGGAAATAGCAGAACTGAGTGCCTTGGGAGCCCAGCTGAAGAGGTGCCTGTGACGGGCCATCAATGGGAAGATAGTGGGGAGGTTTCCTCAGCTGGTGCGGGAGCCCTGAGAAAAGGCAGACCTGGCCGAGCCCTCCCTCCTAAGGTGTGCACATAATTTGGTGGCAGTGGTTTGCTTTTTCCTAAACCAGACTTGAAAGACGGACTAGAGGCTCTTTGCTTAGTAAGTTTTTACAGTGTGGTGGAATATGCTCTTGGATTTCAAGAATAGGTTGTCATACTTTCTGCTCTTATCTCTGTTGTTTTCTTAAGTTTGTTGTTAGCACCTGTCTCAGGATCCTTCCCCACCTGTCACTCATCCGTGGAAATCTCCCTTTTGAGACAGAATATCCCAGTGTCTTAAATGCATCCATTTATAAGGATTTTATTCTTTTCCTTATTGCCAGTTTACTCTCCTTTTTTCGAAGAAGACTTGAAGCAGGTGTACTGAAAGTGGCCAGATCAACTTTGTTCCCATCCCCACACCAGGCCAAAGGGTCTTTTCTTCTTTTGTCCTTCTTGCTCTACCCTCTCTTGAACTGAGTCCAGCAAACAGCTGAGTGACATTCATATTCATTCATATTCATTCATCCCAAAGGCACTGTTTTTTAAGTACAGTTTGGGGCTACTGTGTTGAATGAAAACAAGGATACTAAAGAACAGAACTGTCAGTTTTGTGAGTAAGAAACACTGAACTTACAGAGAAGCTTCATTTTGTTCACTCTTTTTGAGGGAAAAATCCAGCAGGTATCAACATAAAATCTACAGAGCTGTCTCCCATGGGATGACAATAGATAGTCAAGACACCAGCCGCCCCATGTGGGCTGACCATGGGGAGGTGCCGTGGTGAGTGCTTCATCTACACCGTCTCCCTGGATGCCCTCAGCACCCCCATGAGCAGGAGGTAGTCAGATCTGGTGGGTCAGTGGATGGGCTCTGAAGCCAGACAGCCTGGGTTAGAATCAAGGCGCCACCACTCAGCTGTGTGTGATTTCAGGCAAAATACTTAGCTGCTCTGTGTCTCAGGGGAGAATAACTGTACCCAACTCAACTTGTAGAGTTTTTTGGGGGGACTAGATGAGAGAGAGACAGAGACAGACAGACAGACATTCTAGCATATCAGAAGGCTCATAAAGTCTTAGCCACCATTATTGCCATTGCACACCCATTTTATGGATGAGAAGACTGAGGCTCAGGGAGGTTAAGTTATTTGTCCAGGTCTGAATTCAGATGCAGGTCTGCCTGACTCCCAAGTCAGTTGCCTTATCTGCCATGCTTTAATGAGCAACGAGAGCCTCCCAGGAGAGGGAACCTCGGAGAAGCCTGACACCCTGGCTTTTCCTCACTCACGATAGATCAGAGTGTCGCTATGACTAGTTCTTAATGACAGTTCCTGCTGCCAGGACCACCCTCCAGCCAGGAAACATTGGTGTGGCTGAGTCAGTGGCTCGAATATTGAAACAATGTGTGTCCTTGGTGAATAGCCACTGCTCCAAGGCCCCCTCCCCAGTGCCGGTTGTCCACCCCAGTATCTTCTTACAACTAAGGGCCTGGAATCTCAGGTGGGCCCTGCTGCAGGGCTGAGGCTGATGTGCATTATAGTTGCTTAGCACCTGCCCTACAGGTTGCAGACACAGTATTGCCCAGGTGTAGCGGTGCTGCATTCTGTTGGCTACAATTTAACAAGGTGCATTGGCAGTGACCTCAGCGTGGGTAAATGTGTCTGCTCTCTGCTCCTGGGGCTCTGATTCTTCTCTGAGCAGAATCCTGAGAGCCTCGCAGTGGGCCCAGGCCTTCTGCCTCCTCTCTCCTGGCTCTCCATGCACTCCATGGCTTCCTGGCCTTGCTCTCGCATTCCTGCAGCTCCGCCACTCTGCTTGGTCCACACGCCTTCGGAGCTGGCTAAGGAGACCTCCGGGGCTTTCTCATGGCTAGTGGGCCAGGACCCAACTCGGCCCAGGAATGAGCCTAGGGTTGTCCCAGCATCCTGGCAGAGAGCATGAAGGTGGCTATGTACATCCCAGCTTTGTATCCCTCACAATCCCTGGGGTTCTCATATGGGTGTTAGAAAGGCCTGGCATCCTTCTAACAAAACACAACAGGCTTCCATAAATGTCCTGGGTGGAGTCTTTCCAGGAAGTGACTGGGTCTGTGGAGACTTCTTTGTTTTAAACCAGGGTGGGTGGGGTGGGGGGTAGACTCTCTCACTGCCCAGTATAGAGCCAGCACTAAGGCTGCTGTGTATCCTGGGGGGGGGGGGGGTTGAGTGAAGGCCTGGGGTCCAGTCCCCACTCCTTCACCTGCTGGCTGTCTGACTGATCAAGTTGTTAACCTCTGTGAGAGTCATCTTCTGTCAGGCCTAGGATCCCAGTGGCAGGATGGGGGAAGCTATCTGGGAGAATGGTAGGATGGAGCAAGGAAAAGAGTGATAGAGGGAGAGAGAGAGAGTGAATGCGGACAAAGGAGGGAGGGCAGGGAGGGGGAAAGGGGAAGAGGGGAGGGAGGGGCTCCTCTGGGCCTCAGCCACTGGCTGGTTCCTTCTCTGACTGGTATTATTGATCATCTGACTCCAGAAACACTCTCCACTTATCCTGACACATTTCATTCTAGAGTTTTGGATTTCTTTCCCTCTGTAGCACATTCTAAGGAGTTCACCAAAGAAGATTTGACTAGAAGTTATTTCAACTGTCAAGCTAGGAAATATCTTTTGACACTTTTTCACCTTTTTATTTTTCCCTCCCAAGTCTCACTTGAGTTACTAAAAAAGGAAGCAGGACTGGGGGTTTGGTGGTTATTTTTTACTTATACAGGAAAAGCCATCTTCATCCATCAAATTCAGAGTCACATAAAATATTTGAAAATGACATTTAATAGCTGATGTTAGGAATTAACAAGTACATTGTCACTTGAGTAAAGAAAAGGACTTGGGGGATGAGGGTGGAAAATTAATGAGCCTTCCTGGGTGCAGGGCCCTAATTCCGCCCGCACAGAAGACAGGGTGACGAGTGGCTCCCCGTGGGTCTGCAGGCAGGGACCTCTGCATGCTAGCTTTCATGGCAGGATGGGTGGTGACAAAGGAGACACCGGCACACATCTGCGATGTGTCTGTTGTGACGGTGAGTTGTTCCACACGTGCCAAGTTCATCACTAAAGAAAGATGCTCCTCAGGGATGGGGTAATAAATTAGAGGTCCGTCTCTAGGTGCTATCAGTAGTGACTCTTGCCAAGGAAGGAGCATTCTTCACAGGGATGGGACTGGACCTGGATCGCCTTCAGCCCAGATGCAGTCAGGTGCACACTCCCCTTCACCTGCCAGGATCTCACTGTGTTCTTGGTCATACATAACAGCATTTGAAAGGCAGGCATGGCCATAGAATCAAAATCTTCATGGAATCAAAATCTAAAGACCAGCAGACCCACACCAGAGCAAATTCCAGATGAGGAAGTCAGACCTTTGAACAGTGGGAGTCTGCTCTGAGCTTTGGCCCCTTTTCAGACAACTCGGCAGCAGAGATAATACACTTTTCCCATTTTAAGCAGCCCCCTTTTCTTAATAAATAGCTTAGTCATAGGAAGCACGTAATGCACTTTCAGGTTGTGCCAGAAAGAGCTTTATCTTCCATTTCCAGGCCTGTGGCATATATTTCTGTATAATGAATGACCAAGCTAGGAGGAATTGTTTCAGAGATTCTCTGTCTCTGCAAGGATGTGGTTTATATTAGCTCAGCTGACAGAAATCTAAGTCAAATATTCTGTTGACAAAGGATGGAGACCAAGGTCTGATTTTAAATGGGGAGTGATTATTAACTTGGTTGGTGAGAAGTAAAACCTTGTGCTGGCACTGAATGGCTTAAGTCAAGGCTACTAGGGGCTTGTCCAGCCTCAGATGGAGGTGGGGAGGTACCTGGGGCCAAGGCAATGCCAGACGAAAAGCAAAGCAAGGTGTTTGAACAAATATGTAATGTTTTGGTGTGTCTGAGTTGAAAATAAAAACACTAAGATGTGGGACTGCAGTACTGTGGAAGTTGAAATGGTGAAGTGGTGAGGAGGCTGGGTTCTTAAAAGTATAGTTGAAATTCTTAATGGTTGCAGTAACTCTCCACATAGATATTTAAGAGGACTGGGATTGTTTACAAGCAACAGCTGATATTTCACAAGTGCCTTAGTGCAGTGCAGTCTGTCCACCTTTTCTCACATGGTAACACACTAGGATACCAAGAAGAGGCACTTCTCTGTCCTGAGAGCTTGAAAAGTCTGGCCCAGCAGTGGAGGGCTGGCCTTAGTGTTTAGTCTTGGAGGCAGATGAGGCAGGGGCTTCACACAGCTAACTTGTCAGTGTATTTGGCCCAAATACAGCAGTTCACAAAGTCCAGAACTGATTCATTTCATAGCCAGCATCATGAAGATATAAAGGAACCAGAGTAACTATTTACGCTGTAGAGAGAGAGAGTGGGGAGAGTCCAGGCAGCAGAGGGTGGGGAAATGGTTTTCATCTCAGTCTACTTACTGATTAAAATCACTCAGAGCTTCTTTTTTTTAAACAGCTATGTTAAGATATAATTTACATACAATATAATTTGCCTAAAGTATATAATTCAGTGGTTTTTAGTATATTCACAGATATGTGCAGCCATCCCCACAGTCAATTTTAGGATATTTCATCACCTCAGAAAGAAATACTGTACCCTTTAGGGATCACACACCTAGCCCCCCATTCTTCCCAGCCCTAAGCAACCACTAGTCTACCTTCTGTCTCTATAGATTTGCCTTTTTTAGACATTTCATATAAATGTAATATGATATGTCATCTTTTGTGACAGGCTTATTTTACTTAGCATAATGTTTTCAAGATTCAACCACGTTGTAGCATATATCAGTATTCATTCCTTTTATGGCTGAATAATATTCCATTGTAGGAATATACTACATTTTATTTATGCATTCATGAGTTGATGGACATTTAGGTTGTTTTCACCTTTTACTATTATGAAAATACTGCTCGAAATATTCATGTACAAGTTTTTTGTGGACATATGTTTTGATTTCTCTTGGATGTATACCTAGGAATGGAATTGCTGGATCATATGGTAACCCTGTGTTTAACCATTTGAGGAACTGCCAGATTATTTTACAAAGTGGTTGCACCATTTTCCATTCCCAAAGCAATGGATGAGGGTTCTGATTTCTCCACATTCTTGCTAACATTTGTTATTATCTCTTTTTTTTCTTTTTTTTGGTTATAGCCATCCTAGTGTGTGAGAAATGATATCTCATTGTGTTGGGTTTTTTTTATTAGAGTATAATTGCTTTACAATGGTGTGTCAGTTTCTGCTTTATAGCAAAGTGAATCAGTTATACATATACATATGTCCCCATATCTCTTCCCTCTTGCGTCTCCCTCCCTCCCACACTCGCTATTCCACCCCTCTAGGTGGTCACAAAGCATCGAGCTGATCTCCCTGTGCTAAGCAGTTGCTTCCCACTAGCAATCTATTTTACGTTTGGTAGTGTATATATGTCCATGCCACTCTCTCACTTTGTCCCATCTTACCCTTCCCTCTCCCCATATCCTCAAGTCCATTCTCTAGTAGGTCTGCATCTTTTTTCCCATCTTGCCCCTAAGTTCTTCTGACCATTTTCTGTTTTTTTTTTTTTTTTAAAGTTTCCATGTATATGTGTTAGCATATGGTGTTTTTCTCTTTCTGACTTACTTCATTCTGTATGACAGTCGCTGGGTCCATCCACCTCACTACAAATAACTCAGTTTTGTTCCTTTTTATGGCTGAGTAATATTCCATTGTGTATATGTGCCACATCTTCTTTATCCATTCATCTGTTGATGGAAGTTAGGTTGCTTCCATGTCCTGACTGTTGTAAATAGAGCTGCAATGAACATTTTGGTACATGACTCTTTTTGAATTATGGTTTTCTCAGGGTATATGCCCAGTAGTGGGATTGCTGGGTCATATGGTAGTTTTTTGTAAGGAACCTCCATACTGTTCTCCATAGTGGCTGTATCAATTTACCATCCCACCAACAGTGCAAGAGGGTTCCCTTTTCTCCACACACTCTCCAGCATTTATTGTTTCTAGATTTTTTGATGATGGCCATTCTGACCAGTGTGAGATGATATCTCATTGTAGTTTTGATTTGCATTTCTCTAATGATTAATGAAGTTGAGCATTCTTTCATGTATTTGCTGGCAATCTGTATATCTTCTTTGGAGAAATGTCTATTTAGGTCTTCTGCCCATTTTTGGATTGGGTTGTTTGTTCTTTTGATATTGAGCTGCATGAGTTGCTTGTATGTTTTGGAGATTAATCCTTTGTCAGTTGCTTCATTTGCAACAATTTTCTCCCATTCTGAGGGTTGTCTTTTCGTCTTGTTTATGTTTTCCTTTGCTGTGCAAAAGCTTTTAAGTTTCATTAGGTCCCATTTGTTTATTTTTGTTTTTATTTCCATTTCTCTAGGAGGTGCGTCAAAAAGGATCTTGCTGTGATTTATGTCATAGAGTGTTCTGCCTATGTTTTCCTCTGAGAGTTTGATGGTGTCTGGCCTTACATTTATGTCTTTAATCCATTATGAGTTTATTTTTGTGTATGGTGTTAGGGAGTGTTCTAATTTCATACTTTTACATGTAGCTGTCCAGTTTTCCCAGCACCATTTATTGAAAAGATGTCTTTTCTCCATTGTATATTCTTGCCTCCGTTATGAAAGACAAGGTGACCATATGTGTGTGGGTTTATCTCTGGGCTTTCTATCCTGTTCCATTGATCTATATTTCTGTTTTTGTGCCAGCACCATACTGTCTTGATTACTGTAGCTTTGTAGTATAGTCTGAAGTCAGGGAGCCTGATTCCTCCAGCTCCGTTTTTCTTTCTTAAGACTGCTTTGGCTATTCGGGGATCTTTTGTTTTTCCATACAAATTGTGAAATTTTTTGTTCTAGTTCTGTGGAAAATGCCAGTGGTAATTTGATAGGGATTGCATTGAATCTGTAGATTGCTTTGGGTAATAGAGTCATTTTCACAATGTTGATTCTTCCAATCCAAGAACATGGTATATCTCTCCAACTATTTGTATCATCTTTAATTTCCTTCATCAGTGTGTTATAATTTTCTACATACAGGTCTTTTGTCTCCTTAGGTAGGTTTATTCCTAGATATTTTATCCTTTTTGTTGTAATGGTAATAAATGGGAGTGTTTTCTTAATTTCACTCTCAGATTTTTCATCATTAGTGTATAGGAATGCAAGAGATTTCTATGCATTAATTTTGTATATTGCTACTTTACCAAATTCATTGATTAGCTCTAGTAGTTTTCTGGTGGCATCTTTAGGATTCTCTATGTATAGTATCATGTCATCTGTAAACAGTGACAGCTTTACTTCTTCTTTTCCGATTTGGATTCCTTTTATTTCTTTATTTTCTTTGATTGCTGTGGCTAGAACTTCCAAAACTAGGTTGAATAAGAGTGGTGAGAGTGCGCAACCTTGTCTTGTTCCTGATCTTAGTGGAAATGGTTTCAGTTTTCACCATTGAGGATGATGTTGGCTGTGGGTTTGTCATATATGGCCTTTATTATGTTGAGGAAAGTTCCCTGTATGCCTACTTTCTGCAGGGTTTTTATCATAAATGGGTGTTGAATTTTGTCGAAAGCTTTCTCTGCATCTATTGAGATGATCATATGGTTTTTCTCCTTCAGTTTGTTAATATGGTGTATCACATTGATTGATTTGCATATATTGAAGAATCCTTGCATTCCTGGGATAAATCCCACTTGATAGTGGTGTATGATCCTTTTAATGTGCTGTTGGATTCTGTTTGCTAGTATTTTGTTGAGGATTTTTGCATCTATGTTCATCAGTGAGATTGGCCTATGGTTTTCTTTCTTTGTGACATCTTTGTCTGGTTTTGGTATCAGGGTGATGGGGGCCTCATAGAATGAGTTTGGGAGTGTTCCTCCCTCTGCTATCTTTTGGAAGAGTTTGAGAAGGATAGGTGTTAGCTCTTCTCTAAATGTTTGATAGAATTTGCCTGTGAAGCCATCTGGTCCTGGGCTTTTGTTTGTTGGAAGATTTTTGATCACAGTTTCAATTTCAGTCCTTGTGATTGGTCTGTTCATATTTTCTATTTCTTCTTGGTTCAGTCTCGGCAGGTTGTGCATTTCTAAGAATTTGTCCATTTCTTCCAGGTTGTCTATTTTATTGGCATATAGTTGCTTGTAGTAATCTCTCATAATCTTTTGTATTTCTGCAGTGTCAGTTGTTACTTCTTCTTTTTCATTTCTAATTCTGTTGATTTGAGACTTCTCCGTTTTTTTCTTGATGAGTCTGGCTAATGGTTTATCAATTTTGTTTATCTTCTCAAAGAAGCAGCTTTCAGTTTTATTGATCTTTGCTATTGTTTCCTTCATTTGTTTTTCATTTATTTCTGCTCTGATTTCTTTCCTTCTGCTAAATTTGGGGGACTTTTGTTCTTCTTTCTCTAATTGCTTTAGGTGAAAGCTTAGGTTGTTTATTTGAGATGTTTCTTATTTCTTAAGGTAGGCTCATATAGCTATAAACTTCCCTCTTAGAACTGCTTTTGCTGCATCCCATAGGTTTTGGGTCATTTTGTTTTCATTGTCATTTGTTTCTAGGTATTTTTTGATTTCCTCTTTGATTTCTTCATTGATCTCTTGGTTATTAAGTAGTGTGTTGTTTAGCCTCCATGTGTTTGTATTTCTTACAGATTTTTTTCCTGTAATTGATATCTAGTCTCACAGCGTTGTGGTTAGAAAAGGTACTTGATATGATTTCAGTTTTCTTAAATTTATGAAGGCTTGATTTGTGACCCAGGATATGATCTATCCTAGAGAATGTTCCATGAGCCCTTGAGAAGAATGTGTATTCTGCTCATTGTGGTTTTGATGTAACTTTCCTTGATGACTAAGAATTTCAAGCATCTTTTCATGTGCTTATTGGCCATTTGTATATCTTCTTAAGAGAAATGTCTACTTAGGTACTTTGTCCATGTTTTATTGTGTTATTTTTTTTATTATTGAGTTTTAAGAGTTCTTCCTATGTTTTAGGTACAAGTTACATGATTTATTATATATCAGATATATGATTTATAAATATTCTGTTCTGTGGGTTATCTTTTCATTTTTTTGATGGTGTTCTTTGAAGCACAAAAGGAATTTTATTTTGTTGAAGTCCTGTTTGTCCATTTTAAAAACTTTGTTTATGACAACCTTGTTGTCATAGCTGAGAATTCATTGCTTAATCTAAGTTCATGAAGATTTAGCCTTTTGTTTTCTTCTAAGAGTTTTACGGTTTTAGCGCTGACACTGAGGTCTTTGATCCAGTTTTAGTTCATTTTTTTTATGGTTTGTGGTAAAGGTCCAACTTCATTCTTTCACATGTGACTATCCAGTTGTCTCAGCACAGTTTGTTTCAAAAGACTCTTCTTTCAGCTATTGAATGGTCATGGTATCCTTGTGAAAAATCATTTCACCATAGACACACAGGTTTATTTCTGGACTCTCAATTCTATTCCATTGATCTAAATGTCTCTCCTTATGCTAGTCTTGATTACTGTTGCTTTGTAGTAAGTTTTTGAAATTGGCAAATGTGAGTCCTCCATCTTTGTCCTTTTTCAAGATTCTTTTGGCTCTTCTGGGTTGCTTGCAGTTCTAAATGAATTTCAGAATCAGCATATCAATTTCTACAAAGAAGTCAGCTGAGTTTTTTATAGAAATCTGTTGATTGCCATGGAACGTATTGCAGTTTTGACAATATTAAGTCTCCTAGTCCGTGAGCATGAGATATTTTCCCATTTATTTGGATCTTTAATTTCTTTCAATGAAGTTTTATAGCTTTCACAGTATAGGTTTTGCATTTCTTTGTTAAATTTATTCCAAAGTATTTATTATTTTTGATGCTATTGTAAATGAAATTATTTTCCTAATTCATTTTTGGGTTGCTTATTGGAGGTATATAAAATACAGTTGATTTTTATATACTGATCTCATATTCTGCAATATTGCTGAAGTTGTTTATTAGTTCTAGTAGGTTTTTTTTTTTTAGTGGATTTTTTTAGGATTTTCTGTGTACAAGTTCTCATCATCAATGAGATAATTTTACTTTGATCTTTATAGTCTGGATTCTTCCTCTCTCTCTCTCTTCCTTTCTCACTTATCACACTGGCTAGAACCTTTACTACAGTGTTGAATAAAAGTGGTGAAAGCAGACATTCTTTTCTTGTTCCTGATTTTAAGGGAAAGCATCCAGTAGTTCACCATTAGATATGATGTTAGCTATAGGTTTTTTGTAGAAGGACTTTATTAAATTGAGAAAGTTCTCTTCTATTCCTATTTATTTAGTGTTATTTATTTATTTTTTAAATCATGAGAAGTCCTTCCTTCCCTTCCTCACCTCCTCACAAAAAGAGTCCAGACCAGGCTTCCTGTGTCTTCAAAGTAAAACAGGAAAGTTGAACACAGTTAATACAATATTAACATTTTAGAAGCATTTATTTACTATGTGTCAGGCAAAGTGTTTTAAATATACATCCCCTTTAGTCTTCACAGCAACCCTTTGAAGATCAGCTCTGTTTTTATCCCCATTTTATAGATGAAGAATCTGGAGAGGGTGTGGAGAAAAGGGAACCATCATACACTGTTGGTAGGAAAGTAAATTGATACAGCCATTATGGAAAACAGTATGGAAGTTTCTTAAAAAACTAAAAATAGAGCTACCATATGATCCAGCAATCCCACTTCTGGAAAAAATGAAAACTCTAATTCGAAAAGATACGTGCTCCCCCAATGTTCATAGCAACACTATTCACAATAGCCAAGACATGGAAACAACCCAAGTACCCATCAACAGACAATTGGCTTAAGATGTATATGTATATACACAATGGGATATTACTCAGCCATGAGAAGGAATGAAACATCGCCATTTGCAGCAACATGGATGGCCCTAGAAAATATTATATTTAGTGCATTAAGTCAGAGAAAGACAAATGTTATATGATATCACTTTTATGTGGAATCTGAAAATAATACAAATGAATCTATATACAAAACAGAAACAAACTCACAGACACAGAAAACAAACTTATGGCTACCAAGGGGAGAAGGTGGGAGGGAGGTACAAATTAGGAGTATAGGATTAAGAGATACAAGCTACTATACATAAAATAGATAAGCGACAGAGATTTACTATACAGCACAGGGAATCATATTCAATATCTTGTAATAACCTATAATGGAATATAATCTGAAAAAAAAACCTCTGAATCACAAAATACAAAAAGAATGAAGCTCAGCAACATTGAAAAACTTGCCCAGTGTCAGACAACCCCTTGATATACTCAACCTATGCAATATTGCCTGAATGTGAAATTCTTTGTGGGAAATGGACACCTGGAAGATTGTTCTGTGTTGGCTGGCCTGCAAAAAGAATAGATGTGTCCTTTCGTGGTCCATTCCTCAGAAACGTACTCTAGCACTGCCTAGATGGGCTCAGGTAGGTTTAACCAGCCAGAGAATACTTTGCCCCTGTGTGTAATCCTGAGGGAATAGATCCCCTTTTGCTTTATATAGCACAGAATTCAGTATACCAGAATTAAAGCCCTTTAAAAGCCTATAGAACAGAGGCTGGCAGCTGCAGTGGTTTTTAAGATGTTTGCTCTGCCTTGTGTTCTGGTCGAGGATGGGTTATCAAAAGCTGTGGGAACAGGTGACATGCTCTAGTAGTTGGCCTGATTCTGATTTCTGCATTCTGTACCTTCCAGAAGAGGATTTTTACATACCTGCTTGCGGTAGATTATCATCTCTGCATACCCATTGGTGATAAACTTGGACTGGGAGTTCCAGTGCTTCAGAATTACAGGTATACTTGGCCCGACTGCCTCTTGGATGAAGTTTATAGGGGTGTATGATAGAAGGATATTCAAAGGTCCCTTTAAGTGGCGAATTGAAAAACCGTACTTAATAAAAAAATGGAGGTGGTTCATCACATTTCAATCTCATTCTGAGCTGCTTCTATACCCTCAGAAGACTTTTTTCCCCCTGTGCAAGCAAAACTTTTGATTACTGTGGGCATTTATCAACTTTGAGTGAATAAGCTGGTCTCTGAGCATGGCAGTGAGAGCCAGCCTCTGGAAATGTCATTTAGAGGAGGAGAGCATCGCTTGCTGTTCCACCGAGCTCAAGAGAAGCAAAGTTAAGTGCATTTCTGTGAAGTCAAAAGTGGGAATGTCAGAAGTCATCATTCAGATACAGGCAGAAGGGTTGGCTAGTCACTGAGAAACTTGAATTGCTGGGGTGGGACCCTGTCCAAGAGGACTTTGAGGCAAAGGAGGTAATATTAGAAATTTGCAACATTGGCAAATGTAGGAAAGGGAATTTTGGTCCACTTGTTTGATTGTCTCTGTCACTTTTCCTGTTCAAAACTTAAAATCCTTCCACAGGTGATCAGAGTGCATGGAACTAGCAGACCCCAAGCTGCCTCCTTTGTCAGTCCGTCCTCAGGCTGTCAGTGCCTTTTCTCTCTGATGTGCCCATTCTGCCTTTGTGACTTCATTTTCTACCCGTGCTGTTGTGTTCCCCCTAGTGCAGGGTGGCCTTGTTCTGTCACTTGTGTGAGGATACCCATTTTCTCCTCATAGTCTCTGCAGATTGCCCTCCCCCTCCTGGCAGTTCCTCCATGCTTTCTTCTGTCTGTCTACATCCCATCTACTTTCAAAGCCACCTAGTCTCCTGTCGGGCTCAGCCATGTTCCTGCAAGCCTCCCATATCCTGATGACCTTCTTCTCAGAGCACTTGCATGGCTTGTTGGTGGAATCATGCAATCCAGGGCTTACTTACTTTTTTTTTCTAATTTTAAAAAACTGTGGTAAATATAAACATAACATAAAGTATATTATCTGAACTGTTTTATGTGTACAGCTCAGTGGTTAAATATATTCATATTTTTGTGCAACCCTATCACCACTATCCACCTTCACAATGCTTTTAGTCTTATAAAACTGAAACTCTCTACCCATGAAACAATAACTCCTCATCTCTCCTCTTCCAAGACTGGCAACCACCTTTTAAAAAATTTTTCTAAGGTTTTGACTACACTAAGTACCTCATCTAGGTGGAATTGTACAGTATTTGTCTTTTAGTGATGGACTATTTCACTTAGCATAATGTCCTCAAGGTTCATCCACGTTGTAGCATAATTCATAATTTCCTTCCTTTTTAAGGCTGAATAATATTCCACTGTATCAATAGACCACATTTGCATCATTCTGATGGTGCTGGTTCATAGCCAGATTGTGTCATGGGCTGATGCTGTGTTTTCTGTTGAGCTCAGTGTCATTACCACGAAAAAGAGATGCTACGTAAGTATGAGCAGACGTATCAGGCTCAGAACATCGTAGTTCTAAGTTACTTAGAAAAGAAGGACCATGGCGTATGTTGCTTGTCATCAAGTGGTTTGGAAAGGAAAATCATGTGTGTGTATGTGTGTTGTGTTTTGTATGTATCTCTTTAGAGAAAGTGTGCAAATGTTAAAGCAGATGGGATAAAGCGTTAGCAGTGGGAGAATCTAGAAGGGAATACAGGTATTCTTCATGCTATTTTCATTCCTACAACTTTTCTGTAGGCTTGAGAATGTTTCCAAATAAATGGACTGTGTCCTGAGCTGGTAAACTGGCCCAAGTCAACATTCATATCAGGCCTCACTGCCCAGCTAACACGAGAAGCTTCCAGGTGGACAGGTTACCTGTCAGGATGTTGAGTAATGTCTGGTGTGACCAGAACCTCTGCTGATCAATTTGTTATTGTCAGATCTGAACTCATTCTTGATTGGAGAGCAGATGAAATGGCCACCAGGCAGAATGGCCAAAGCAAAGGGGACTAAACAGTTATTTATTGGAAAATTAGAAGTTTCAACTTACAGAGACTCTCTTGGAGATTTCATTTATGAGAGCTATTTACACATGAGTATTTATGGTTGTACTTTATGTATTCCATCTAAAAATGTGGGCTTTCCACTGAATTACCATAGAGCAGAAAAAAAAATTATTAAAAACATCCAGTTTTCCAAATCTACTCTAATCCTATAGTACAAAGCTAATAAAAACTTGCCAAGCAGATGCTGGCATGTTGCGTGCACTAACTGCAGTGCTGAATGTGGTGGGGTTGGAGAGCCGATGGGAGAGATGGGCAGTTCCCAGTGTTACAGATGATGACCCTGAGCCTTCAGACTTTGTGTGAGTTGCTTTATTTTCTTCTCTGTCCTTTTCTGTACTTTATGGATGTTCTACAGATCTTTTTTAAAGATCATGTGGGTGTGTTGGGGAAAATTATCTGGTTAGGCTAGGCCACTTTCCATTTGTGTGTGAGATATGCAGAGAGTGAGCAGGACAATCTCAAGGACAGTTTGGACTCACCCCACCATAGATCATCCAAGCTCCCCTGATTGAAACTCCTTCAGAAACCAGCCATGCCAGCAGACTGGTAATGAATGAGTGTGTTTTCCACAGGTAGCCGGATGTCCTGATGTCACTTTCGTTTCCATGGCTCACTTTGCTGCTGCTTTGTGAGCCAGCTATAAGATGATGGCCAGTGTATAGGCTGACCCTGGGCCAGCGCAGAACGCCACATATGTGGGAGGGGAGACCCTGGGAGGGAACCGGAGGAGATGAGGACCCTGGGCATTTCTGGAAAGGACCCTTCCCTGTCTCTCTCATTTGCTTTCTTCTTACTCTGGTAGAATACTGAAGCCTTTTCTGTTATTGTTATTATCACTATTACAAGAGCAGCTGCCATGCATTGAGTGTTCACAGGTGCCCTGCACAGTGTTAACTCTGGGGACGCACATCAGCTCAGTCACCTGTGGAATGGGGCTGTTACTACCACACCTCAGTGAGAGAGTTTCTAGGTATTCATAGCTGTTCCCGCTAAGGAAGACTGGCTTTATTCTAACACACTTAGCCAGTGTTCTGAGGAATTGGCTGTCATTCTGCACTGTTTTGTTTTCCTTCCCCTTGGCCATCATACAAAGATGCACCGGATTCTCAGAGTCCTCAATCTGGTTCTGTTCAAGGCACACCAATGTGTGTACAAGATCCCAGGCCCACCTCTCTTAAAGCTGGCCCTTTATTTGTGCCATGGGACCTGAAGGGCCCACGTTCTGCCTGTATGACTTTTTAAATTTTGAACTTTTGGAAATGTGACCCCAATAATTTACCTACTCTCTTTTAGGATTGGTTTGTGTCAATAAAATGTGGTCTAGAAGACCTACCTAGTGGCTCTGCTACTAACAGTGCGAACTTGGGCTTATTACTCGCAACTTAAGCTCAGTTTCCCCATCTGTAAAATGCGAATTACACTAGCACCCACCCTAGAGCTGTTCTGAGGATCAAATCTCTTACTATAAGTAGATGTCTTAGAGGAGTTCCTGCTACATCCTGAGTGCTCACTACTGCTGACTTTGTTCATGGCCCACTATCTTTTAAAGGTGTTGCTTGGGCATATTACTTAAGGTCTCTAGTGCCCCAGGCTCCTCATTTGTAAATGGGCACAGAGGACCTATATCACAGAGGATTAAGTGACCCAAAGCATGAAAAGTGCTTATTTGGCAAGTGGAAAGAGCATATATGTGGCCAGTGTCATTGTTTTTAGGGAGATGTGTTTTTAAAATTGAATTCATTTTCCTCTTTTCCTGTGTTAATTCCTTTTCAAATAAAGCCTAGCGAACAGTTTATGGTACATTTTCCAGGGCCATCAGTATTGCTTATATTATGTTGTATATTGTGTGTGTGTGTGTGTGTGTGTGTGTGTGTGTGTGTGTGTGTGTATGATGTGAGTGCATGTGGAATGGTTTCTTTTGCTACTTGGGTATTTGTGTGGTTTGCACCTTGTTTCCATCTGAAAACTGGCATCTCTTTGCCTTCCTTTTCTTTGCCTTCCCTGACCAAAGACGTCTCAATCCAAGTTAACTTCCACACGGACACACATGTAAGATGGTGCTTACATGTGTTAAACGTGTGTGCATGCTTTGGATATTTAGTTCTCTTTCCAAAGTTTTGAAATTGGTAAACTCGAGGCTGGAGCAGGCAGCTCACAGAGTGTGAGCATGAGGGGTCTCCTCCTTTTGTTTAAGTAAATTGTGAAGAAAGAAATACATTAAACTGTGAGACCGATGAGATGAGATGAGATGTGTTAGCGAACATTCTCAGAGTTCACCAGTTTGTGACCGGGCATCTCAGGACCAGGCATGACAACCTGCCGGGAGCCAGCTCTGCTGCTGGGCTGGAAGAGATGAACCCCCATCAATGTAACTCAGAAACAGAAAAAGAGTTGAGCCTGGAAACCCTCTGGTTAACAGTGAAATTACCACTGACTCAATTTGCAGTCATCTTGGAAAGGACAAGCTGCTGTCTCTCCCCTGGTGAATTTCTGCAGAGCACAAATGCTGCAAGTGAACCTCATCTCTGTCCCTAATCAAGTGGCGGCTGGGCTATTGAACATGGTGATTGTCCCAATTGTCCTTTTCACTTGGCTTGTGAGGCAGAACTGGAGTCTTGGCAGTTCTTGGAAATAATGACCTCATACAAGAACATTCAATTTAGTAGCAGCTTCAGGCTCCCAGTGCCTTCATAAGCAGAAGTGTTTGCATTTCTCCCCTAGTCAACAGATTGTTTACAGGTACATTTTCACCTAGAGTAACAAACAGTAGTGAACTGTGAAGCTGCTGCTGAGTTTTATCTATAATTGAAATACCAAAGGTAAGACCAAATATAACTTGCTGTTATCTCCCCTAAGATACCAAGGGTGTTTTGAGTTTGTTCAATGCTATTTTAAGAAATTAAATGATCCTGGCAGTTCCCTGGTTGCCTAGTGGTTAGGATTCTGGGCTTTCACTTCCCTGACCCGGGTTCAATCCCTGGTCAAGGTACTGAGATCCTGCAAGCTGTGTGGTGCGTCTCCCCCTGCCAAAAAAAAAAAAAAGAAAGAAAAAGAAGTTAAATGATCCTTTTCACCTACTCATGCTGTCTCATAAAAAGATGAAAAATTAACTAACAGGACTCCTAAGCTAGTCATTGTCCAAAAACATACGTTTTAAAACAACTGAATTGAAGAACATTTTAGTGGGTTGAATGATGTTCCCCTCAAAAATTCATGTCCAGGGCTTCCCTGGTGGCACAGTGGTTGAGAGTCCACCTGCCGATTAAGGGGACATGGGTTCATGCTCCAGTCCGGGAAGATCCCACATGCTGTGGAGCGGCTGGGCCCGTGAGCCATGGCCGCTGAGCCTGCGCGTCCAGAGCCTGTGCTCTGCAATGGGAGAGGCCACAACAGTGAGAGGCCTGCGTACCGCAAAAAAAAAAAAAAAAAAAAAATCAAAAAAAAAAATCATATCCATTTGGAACCTCAGACTATGACTTCACTTGGAAATGGGGTCTTTGCAGATATTATCAGTTAAGGATCTAGAGATGAGATTGTACTGGATTTGGGGGTAGGCCCTAAATCCAATGACTAGTAGTGTCCTTAAGAAGAGAGGAAGGCACACAGAGACAAACAGAGGAGGGCCATGTAAATATCGAGGTAGAGACTGGAGTTATGCTTAGACAAGCCAAGGAATGCCAGGGATTGCCAACAACCACCAGAAGGCAGAAGAGAGGCAATTTCTCCCTTGGAGCCTCCAAAAGAAACCAGCCTTGCTGACACCTTGATTTTAGACTTCTGGCCCCCAGAAGTGTGAGAGAAGAGATTTCTGTTGTGTTAAGCCACCCAGTTGGAGGAGTTTGTTATGGCAGCCCAACACACCAGCCAGGGTTCCTCTGAGTCCCAGTAGACAGTTTCATATAGGACTGCAGGGGGAGGTGAAGGCATCCAGTTCATGAAAAACAGAGAAAGGCTTGAGGAACTGTCCTGATTTAGAGGAGACTAAAGAGACAGGACAACTGTTGTAATGTGTGGTTCCGGAGTGGATCTGGGCCTGTGGATGAAATTTGAATAAGATTTGTAGATTAGGTGCTAGTATTGTATGAGGTGTGGTTTTGATTATTGGACTGTGGTTAAGTAAGAGGTTAACATTTGGAGAAGCTGGGTGAAGGGTATATGGGATTTTTTTTTTCACAATTTTTGCAAATGTTATAAAGTCTGAAAGTATTTCATAATGAAAATTTGAAACAGAGATACTGTTTGTTTATAGGAGAAAGATGAGAGAGAAAGGTTTGGGGGGATCATTTGTGCACGCCAAGAATGGTGAGCTGGTGAACTGGCTAATGTGAAAACACAGGCTTTTTTTCTCTGTTCACCAACACTTTTCTCCTTACACTTGTGAGGAAGTTACATTCATTTATTTTAAAGCAAATCCCTCCAAATACTCTGAGTACTGAAAGTGTCACTCATGAAAACAGACTCCTTTACTTCTCCCCATTTTCAACGGAATGCTGTATTGCTGTTACAGATGAGGGTGATGTATATGTCTTGGGAAATTGATAAATGGAACAAAAAGGAAGGGTTTAAGTTGTAAAGGAGTGCATACTGCACAATTCCATTTTATACAAACAAAATGTATGGAGAAGGGAATAGATGGCTCTAACATCAGGATGTAAACAGTGATTATCAACAGGATTAGGGTGGTTTAAATTTTCTCCCTGATCATGTGATTTTTTTCAAATATTGAGGATATTTTTGTTAATTATGAGAAGTTATTTTTTAAGGGAAAGAATAAGACTATTTTTAGAGGGTGATTTCCACTCTCTCCCTCCAGAAAAGAGCTCTATGTTTGGTCTAAGATAAAAACCCCAAGTAGAATCTTCTTGTAGAATTCATTTATTATTCCACTATCTCACCATGTAGGACCAAGGCTTGAGCTATGTTACTGTTCTCAGAGGTGGCCAGCATGACAGCAGAGCCTGTTTTGGTGGTCTAGTCAGAGTCTGAAATATCCAGCTGAGGAATAGTCCTTGGCTCAAGACGTCAAGGTTTTTTTTTTTTGAAACACTGTCTGCATTTTGTTTATCAAAAGGTCTTTCGTATGTTTCGCTTTGGCACAATTAAGCAGATTTTAGAATTTGCAGTTGTGGGTCCATAATATATTCATCCCAAGACGCCTTTGTGCATCTGTTATGTATTTCCATATTGTTTTTGCTAATAGTTTTGGAGAGATTTTAAGCATTTGAACCTTTTTTCCTCCTTGCTTTAAAGACGATGGCTGGAGAAAGTTAAGGACTCAGAAAGTTATTAATTTTTTTGTACCCCTAAGTGCACTGTAGTCCGCTACTTTTAAGATGAAAAGGCCCATTTTTTCTTGTCCTTCTTCTCTTTCCTTTTCTTCTTAAATAGACTGTGTTACTCAGAAGGATTGGATTGACCCTCTGCTATAAATTTGTACTGATCCCATATGCTAATTAACTATGTCTTATCCTAATTCAATTGTAAGAGAAAAGATCTGCATATATACATGGTAAATACATAATATGTTTTAGAGAACAAATATTGAACAACTTTAAATTAAATTAAATATTTGTTTTAAGTAACATGTTTTCTCTTAAACAATTCTACCTTTGATGATGAACAATAGTTCTGAAACAAACTTTATTATCCTCTCTTCACATCTTTTCTTGTTCTTGCTGTGGAGTCCACCCATGTCCTGACCTCACAGTGACCAAGCTAGCCTTTTTTATCTTGACCTTGTAAACTTTGACTTGGCATCATGGATGGTCCTTGCTTTGGGACATTCCATGAGTAACATAGCCTTCAGTTCTTACACACACACTTTGTTATATTCTAATCATGTAAATGCTATTGAAATAGCAGCAATTTTAAATTTACATGCCCTTTAATTCACATACAAAATAGAACCAAGCTATTTAAAAATAATCAAACAGACCAAGGGATGAAATCATGGCAGATTAAATAAGAAAGCTGAATTCGATAGTATCTGCATAGATGACTTGTCTTCTTTCTAGTTAACTGCTGAAATAAAATTAGTCATCAAATGTGTTAGGACTCCGAAATGTTACTGGAGTTTTGATTTACTCTACTTCTGGTCATTTAAAATATGTTTGAAACTGTTTAATCAAACCGATTAAATAAACCACCATCACTATACAAAAGTTTTAGCATCTTTATTGCTAGAAGACCTTTCTGAATAAATGTTTCCACAAATAAGAAAATAATAAAGTTTGGACTACTAAAATTTTTAAGAAAAGGTTTATCAAGCCTTGACTTAAAAGCATGCTCTTATTAAAACTATTACAGCTAAAATCTCTAAGTAGCTCTGTCCTTGAAAGTTTTGGAGATCAGCTTCCATTTCTGAAGGCCTGTCCTTGTCATACATCATTTTCGTAGCAGCTGGCTTCTCGCTTAGTGAAGTTCCTGTTAAATATGTATGGCCTTGTTGGTTTTATTTTAGTAGCAGTAACATTTTTTTTTCTTTTTCATTGTTATTTGCAGCATGTAATCTTCTGAACTTGCAGCATTATTTCCCGCAAAGCACTTCTTTCTCTCGTCTTTGAATTTTTTGCTTTGTATCCCAAGAGATCTATCTTTTGCATTAAACTTTCTTCTATCTGCCATGCACTTTTAGAACACTGAACAGACTTCTTGTACACCGGTGTGGTATGGAAATGCTTCACTTGGAAAATGATCCTGCCAGATTTAAATTATTTAGTGGAATTAGTGCTTGGTGAAATCCCGAGTCACATGGGTTTTGTGGCCTCTGAGATGACTTTTTGGGTGTTTGTGACCATATTGGAAACTTGGAGGAGATGTTTCTGGTTTGGCACCCTCTCTTTCCTCTTCCCGCCAGTGCCACTCTGAATTTCTTTCAGAAACCCATCTTTCATGGCTGCTGGGCTTGAAATCAGACCCAAGACTTAGCATGTTTAAGCCAATCAATCAGCGTGCCTCATTCCACTCTTGTTTTGGTTAGCTCAGGGATGGGTGTACAATGCTCAAAGTCAATAAAAGTAAGGAGACATCTGAAGATCTCACATTCTACCTGTGAGTATGGTGGAAAAAGTTTGATGACTGTAAGTGCTGCAACAATTCTGTGGCCCCATAAGGGGAAATGTTGGAGATGCTGGGGCAAGGGTTGTAGGGTGAAAGGCCGGGATGTGTGAGAGGAAGGGTCTGAGGATGGAGCCAGCTCAGTTGGATACAGAATAGAAAGACAGAAACCACAGCCTTGGTGAAACCATTGTCATTCTCTGGACCAACCTACCCCTGAAGCTGTTTCTACTCCTAATCTTTTTAGTTCTCGGGGCCAGTATTTTTAAAGATATTTTAATTTGGCTCTTTGGTTCCTTAAGTTGGAAAGATTCCCACCTTGAAGAAGTAGAGGGTGTAGTGACATAATTACAGTAGCAACAGTCTTAAGTAGCATCCAGTTAAGGAATTTAGTGGATTAATTAATGTTTTCCATTTCTTCTCCCATCAATAAAACACTTTGGCTGATGTCTGGAGCATGCTGAATGTCCATAGCTAGCCAACTGCCCCCAGTACTCAAAAGGCCATGGCCTTACATACAATGATTGGCAAAGTGTTAAAAGAAGGTGTTATGTATTATTATAAAAATGATTCCTTGCTCTAATTCTTTTTGGTTATACATATTGTGATCACATCAGAGATCTCTCTCTCTCTCTCTCACACACACACACACACACACACACACACACACACACACACACACAGAGTCATTCGGTTCCATTCCCTGTGGAATGGGATGAGTTATAAATGGAGTGTCTGTCCATTCTGTTCTGCCAACAGTATACCTACTTACACTAATTATCTCTATGTATTAATAAAACTACCCCCCCCCTAAAGTGATCCAGTTTGGTTGATAAATTATATGCTCATCTAGTTACAAATCATGGAATAGAATTAAACCTACACCCTTTGATTTTTCACGAGCTTATGCGACAAGGAGAGGGGACCATCAAATACCCATCCTTGCCACTCAGGATCTAGTGTGCATTAGCCGCTGAAGGTCCATAAGCTCAATCATTTGGTCTCAATTAATTGGGCCCAACTGCTGTTGTTCAACAGACCAAAAAAATAGTTGATATAAGCATTTGTGGGGTGAATGAGGTCCGGTGGAAAGATGGCTGGAACATCCTTGTTAATAATTCTTGGCCAACATTATTGGAAGCTGGTATTATTCCTAGTGGATATCATGCTCTTTGGGAGCAGTTTGGACTTCCCGTGGTACAGTTGGGCTAGGGGTGGGGAGAGCTTACAACCAGAGGATCTTTGCATGAAAATGAGCATCAAAATGAAAATGAGCATCAAAAGCAAATTCCTATAATGTTCTAGCCATGTGAACCCAGTCCCATGGTGCCATATCCATCAAAACCACCTTGGCATGAAACTGGCTTCCTCCACAGAGCTCCGTGAGGGGGTGGATCTTCCCTGCAGCTTATTTGCAGAGAACATTGTCTGCTTCTTAGAGTGTCTTTTTGCCCTTTCTCAGGCCTACTTCTGACTCCTGTTTACATGTTTCTAGCCATGTCAAGCTAGAAATGCCCTTGGTTATGTGACCACAACTACATTTTCTTATTCTTGGGGCTGCATGCCTTCAGGAGTTTGTCAGTTTCAGAGCTGGAAGACATAGAGGATATATCATTTATATTTTATTAAAGAAAAACCACAGTTTTCTTTATACAAGGAATGTGTTCTCATTTCACCTGCCATCCTACACCCTGGTGTAGATGCTGTTAAGGTTGAGATGTGAGCTACTTAGGCAGGAAACTGGGAAGAGGTGATGAGATGAGCATGGCAGCTTTGAGCCACTGGAGCTACATTTCCCCATCCCCAGTCATTCATGGGCCACACTCATGTCTTCATCTGTTTCTGCCCAATGCCTGTTTGATTACTTGATGCTTTTCTTTAAACTGACTCACTATTTATTTTCACCTAAATAAATTTAGCGTCGTTCTGAGCAATAATCTGTGTACCCATGGGTTTGATGTGTTGCTTAAAATTACTCTAACATAATGAAGTACACAAAGGCTAAAGTCTTTAAAAGTTCCTTTGTGTTCTACCTGAAAGCATTTACCTAGGATGGCATGTGGTGTGTGTGTGTGTGTGTGTGTGTGTGTGTGTGTGTTTTGAGAAGGGAGTGAGGGCAGGGCATAAGCCCCTTTCCATCCATGGTTCAAGAAATAAGAGATTAAAATTTTATTCTGCTATTTCAATGGCTACTTGTAGCTTAGATATCTGGCAGCAGCATTCCAAATTTGGAAAAGGGTGCTTCTCTTCTGGGAATTTAAAAGTAAATTAAGGCATAAAAGACCCATTACTAGACCTGGTCATTCTGATCCCCAAACCCAAGCCATTTGCTAGACAATTGCCTTTCCTCACCCCACTGCACCCAGTTACAAAGACCAAGGCTTCCAGTATCTCAAAGGATGATGAGATCCTGGTACAAAGAGGAGAATGTGTCTACACCTCCATCACCATGACCATACCCATCCTGCCACCACTGAGTGGCCTGTTAAATCGATGACAGTGTAGATGTGGGCAGGACTTGCACTGAAACGCAGATCAGAGGAGTTCTGTGGTCCTCCTCAAGGCTCAGCTCAAATCTTCCTTCTGCTGTGCCTCTTCTTCCAGCTGGCTCATATTTCCTTCTTCCTCACTCAGAACTCACCTTTCATCCATATCCACCCCATCTTTCCTACCCACAAGCCAATTTTTCAGGCTGGTACCCTGTGACATCTCTTAAAAGCAGTGCAGAATACTAATTCCCTTCCATGCCCCAACCCGGGCCTCCCTCAGAAGCCAGACTCAAGTCTGCATGTCGTCTCTCCATATAAATCTCAGAGCAAATGCAGGAGAGTCAGCTCTTTGCCTTTGGGTGTTAAAAACAAACAGCGAAGTTACACTTAGCTCTGTTTCCCTTTTTGAATGTCCACAATCCTCTTATCTCCCTGTCTGTGGTTTCTGGGCCCGCTGCTTGGTGATATGCTACCCTGTTTCCTCTGCAGCCCTCTGCTCCCTCGGCCTCTGATTCAGCTCCTTCCTTTGTCCAGCCACAGTTCTGTCTTCATACCGGCAGTATCCCTGACAGCTCCTTAATTGCTACATGCGTTTGTACAGTTCCCTAGCAATTATATTTCAGACCCTGTCAGGGTACCTGCTAGCCTCGAGGCTGTGTTTATATTAAATATCAATAAAAAGCTGATAGCATCAGTGCAGATGGCAGGCTCACAAAATCATATTTTACTGGGAGCCACAAATGGAAGGGAGGAATGTTTAAATTCCTTTCTCTCTTCTGAAAGTTTGGAATGAGAGGAGACTTTCTGAGTGAATATCAGGAATGGGTTCTTACCAAATAATGACAGCTATAGGTTCTATACTCTAGCTGGGAGTTGTCTTTTTGTGTGTGTGACTTGTTATAACATCAGTTTTCTCCAGATTGTTTCTTTGTGTGCTTCCCACACGCCCCCCACCATGGAACACAGGACAAGCCTTCAAATACCCTAGGTAATTTTAAATGCTTGTTGACTGAATGGGTACGTTTATTTGGCTTTACTTTGAGTGGGGTGTGTGTGTGTGTGTTTAGGACAGAGGCCTGGGACTAAGGGTCTCTGAGCCCCACCCCACCCTCTCCCCATACCCCCTGCACCGCCTCTTCTGAGGGACACTTTCACTTTAGGTGAAGGACAGCCTAGCCCATCTCAGGCTGTGTAGCTTTTCCCCAACAGGACCTCGGTTCTCCCACCCTTCAGAAATAGTATGTGCCTTCCCAGGAGCTGTGAGTATGACGGTGAATGAGGCATGTAGGGCAGCTGGCACCGTGTGAGCCCATAGCAGTGCCCAGAAAAAGTCTTGCTGAATTTTTCCAACACCCAAATGTGTGGTCAAGGATTTCTTTTTCTTATGGTTCCCACTGTTTCATGCTGCTTATGAATAACTTCTATCAATTAGGGACACACTGAAGAACAGCTGGCTGGGATGTACATTCTGAGGACTGTTGCAACAGAGAAATTGGTGTTTGCAAATCTGTGACAATCCAGCAGTTGGAGGACAAACTCTTGCCTGTTTCCATCAGTAGATTTTCCCATTTGTGTGCCATCTAAGAAGCATGCCAGCTCCCCTTGGGTGAACTCCTCTAGGATGCAGTACTCTGAAGCACTGTCCTCCAGGCTTCCTACTGTTGAGGATGCCCTGCTTGGATGCTGGGACGATGCAGAAGAGAGCTTCTACCTCTGGAATAAATGCCTGCCTTCAGAGTGCAAAACTTGTTCGGTGAGCTTGTCCTCTCTACACCAGTGGCTCCTCTCACTCTGCCACCTTGCCACCCTAGTGCAGGCACCATCCTGTCCCCCTGGAAGGACAGTAGGAGCCTCTAAACAGTCCCTCCACCCCCACTCTCCTGCCTCTGCTTGGTTGCTCTCCAAATGGCAGGAGTGTGTACCTGCCCCCTCTTCAGACCCTCCAGAGGCCTCCATTGCTCCTGAGATTGCCAGCAGACTGCAGCCCAGGGTCTTCAAGGTCCTGCTAAGTTCTCATCCTCAATCCTTCCCACCCAAGCTTTTTGTCCTCTGAATTCCAGGTATTTAAACTTGCAGTTGGCAATGCCAGGACCACTCTGCACCTGCACCTCTGGCCCCACTTTTAATGCCTATTCATTCCTCAAATTCTAGCTTGATCAATAATGTGTTAGGAAGACCTTGCTTAAGAACATATTTTGCCCCTTCTGATACTAATCATAACTGTAATCTTACACTTAATTCGATATTTATTGGGTTTTCTGCTTTCCCCAATGGACTATATACATGCCTTTGAGTTAAAGGCTTTGCCTGGTTTTCCCCACTGCCTTGTCCCCAAATCCTAACACAGCGCCTGGCACACAGTAGTCATTCAGCAGGTATTTTCTGAATGAATGAATGAATAAATGCATACTACATCCGGTACAGGGGCTAAATGCTTTGGAGAATGTTAGAAAATATGACATGATTTACACCCTTTAAATGGGTTGTACAATGGCAGTAGGAACAGCTACTATAAATGAAACAAGAAAAGAAAAGCCTCAATAAGATTGTCCAGGGTGGGGATGTGGGTGTAAGTTGGGAATTGGAGGAGAAGCAGATTTGAAAATGGATCCTGGGCCAGACCAGAGCATCTTAGAGCACTGGGCAGTGAGACGTAGTCTCTGAGTGATGGGTTAGCAGAAACTACTGAAACTTCTGGGTCAGGGTGTACCATCTTGCCTTGGAATTCAGCACAGATTTGCAATCAGGATGCCAGGTTCCAGAGAGCCATAGCAAGGGTCTTGCAAGGCTGGTGTTATTCTAGTACTTGTTGGTGGGAAAGGGGTGGCTGTGCTCACCCCATCTCTGAACCTGTCCAAGGTGAGTTTTATTCCCTTTCTAACCAGAGCAAAACTTCAGGGAGGAAGTAGGCTTTGATTCTTCAGCTCTTTGTTAAAGACCTCAAGGGAGACTCAGTTAACGGGACAAGATCACATATCAAATGAGGTATTTTAAATTAGTGATACCAGCTTAACTACAGTTTATCAGATGCCACTTTAGAATCCAAAGCCCCATGAGATATGATTATCTTCACTCTAGAGCGTCTTATCCAAGATTTTATGCCTTGTAAATGTCCCCTCTGCAAGCAGCCCCCAAATCCAAATGCTGATGGTGATGCAAGAGCTTCACTGTGGCTCTGCAGCAGAGACCCCAAGGGGGATGCGTTAGGGGACCCTTGCAGATGGGCTCTACCTTATCTTTATCCACCACATCCTCTTCAACTCACACACATGCCTGGAGCATTAGGTGTGAAGATGCTCTCAGGGTCCCCAAGAAAGCTTGATCCCAGCCCCCTCCTCCAGGGACCACCCACTTCATTTATTTGTTGACAGCTGAGGGAAAACAGCCTGCTCTGAGCCACGTGTTACCTTGACTACACGTCCCATGCCACCTTTCCCCGCCCCACCCCTTACTATTTGGTGAGTAGTAGAGTGCGAGGCCTCCATTCCAGTCTTCTTCCATCTAATAGCTTGGACACAACATGCAATTTAGCTAATCTCTACCTTGGGCAGGTGATGTACTGGGGCAATGGACTTCAGTGCTCTGAGGATCAGTTTCCTCATCTGTAAAATGGGGCTATGAAGAGTATTTTGTAACTGTCCTGCATAGTCCATGGCACATTATAAATGTGCCAGAAATGGCAGTCTCTGCTGCTATCAGTATCATTATTATTTTGATTTCTATCACATAATTTTCTTTTTCTTAGTATCTCTGACAAAGACTTGGGAATGGTTTATTCCAAGGGGATAAAGAATGACAAGGAGGAAGAAATGCAAGTTCCTCCACAAAAATTTAAATATGTTAAGGGAGGAGGACTATTTAAAGTTGATTTATTTAAGGCAAAAAATCTGAACAAACAAGTTCCGTCATTGACGTGAAATCCCACCGGGGAATGAGCTCCTGAAGTCTAGCACATTGAGGCAATGGGCTGAGAGTCTCAGGTACCCTCTAAGTTTTGCCAAACTGGTAGGTGTGTTCCCCACTCACTTTGCTTCCCAGCTCCATCCAGAGTGGTTCAGCACTGGGCCATGAGTATTCCTCATCCCTCTCTTCCCAGGACTGCCAGAAAATGCCTCCAGATTTGGGAAAAGCAAGCTGCATTTAATATCTAGCACATCACTAAGTTTAGAGGTAGGGTAAATGTTTTGCTAATAAGTCTATTTTATAATTCAACACACATTAAGGGCTATTTTCCAATACATATTAAGTGCTTGATAATTAGCATCAAAAGTATTCATTATTTAATCTGTTATCTATTTAGAATGAACGAGAGAGATGTCATTTGCTTGCTGAAATGGGAGACATGAAACCTCTCCAGCCATTCTCTTCTTGAATCTGGTCCAGCATGGGGGGCTGAGGAAAACTGCGTGGACTCAGTGCCCCCAGTAATCCCTGTGCTGGTATAATTTTATATCCAGGAGACACACACCTTCAAAGACCTTTAGGAAAGCCCAAGATCCTTCCTCCAGCTTGTTCAAGGCGGGAAATAAATACCTTCTTTACAAGGGCCATACTTCAAAACCCAGTTGAACATGAATTCAGTCCCTTCCCTTCAAACAATGGCTTTTGTGTAACAGTAGTTTGTAATTCAATATTAGCCTATAATTGTTCATGTATGCTCAGATTCTCTAGAAATGGACCCATATTTTGTGGTAGAAAATGGCAAGTTTAAATTAATACAGTGCTGCTAATTCACTGGAGAATAAATTATATTGAGAAAAAAGATGAAGGGAGTATCAGGTAACTTTGAGGTCTGGAGAGGAAACTCAAATACTAAGGCATCCATAAAGATCCTGATTGTTTGAAGGGTGTGTCCTGGAAAAAGGAAGTAGGCTATGCTGGCTATAGATTTCAGAAGAAAAGAAATTTGATTTTTGAACCATGAATAAAAGCGTGATGGGCCTTGGCACTGGTGGAGCACAGATTACGTCTGTTAGAAAATGCATACTTGGCAGGAAACTTTGCTGATCTGCTAAAATCCTCACCATGGCCTGCCCACCTCTCCAGCCCCATCCTGTAACTCTCTCCTTTGCTCACAAGGCTCTCGTAATACTTGTGGCTGTGTTGTTTTGTTCCCTAAGACATGGGTTTCTTCCCAGCTCCAGACTTCAGAACTTGCTGTTCTCTTTGCCTAGAAAGTTTTTGCTGGCCAAGGGGGTTTTGAGCTGATGCCTTCTTAGCATTCAGGACTCTCCTCAAAGAGGTCATCTTTGACCGCCCAATTTGAGTAACTCCCCTTTCACCAACTAATCACACGGGGTAACTCTCAAGCCTACCATCCCTTTTACTTGTCTTCATCACACCCATTTCTATTTGGAATTCTCATTTCTTTTCCCTTGTCTCCCCTCCTCAGACTGAAATGTCAGCTTCATGATCTATCTGGTTCAGTGCTGAATGCCTAAGATAGTAGGTGCTCAATAAATATTAATCGAATGAACAAATGGAAGAAACATCGAGAGTGCCTGACCCTGATAATTTGAGGAAGGGAGGAAGACACATAGGTAGAGCCTTACCTGGATGGTCCTACGACAGCTGGACTGCCCTGGGTGGGGAGTCGGGGGCTCACCATAGAGCTGTAACTGGTGATGTACTCTCCTGGTGGAGCCCTCCTGCTGCTGGGCACCTGTGTGCCTTGTACCACCAGCTTTTGAGGGAGGGCTGCTCTCATTTGCCTTCCACAGATGGAGACATTGGGACACAGGAAAGTTAAGTCACAAGTCCGAAGCCATTAGCTAACAAGTATTGAGTGAGGTCTCAAACCTGGGATTCCAGCTCCAGAGCCCAAGTTTCAGACTGGTGACTGCAGTGTTGGGGTGCTGCCCAGAGGCACGCTGCAGAGAACAGGGAGGGAAGTTGGGAGTCTTCTTGGAACCTTATTTATTTGCTAAGACACAGAGCAAATAATGGCCAGTATGTATGGAGTGTTTTGTATGTTCCAGTTGCTGTACTAAGTGCTCTACATACATTCATTTGCTTGAGGCTGATCATCTCAGATAGGTCACAGGAGGATGGAACTCGGGACTGAAATGCGATGGCTACTCATTCACAGAAATAGAACTAAAAGGAAATGTGTGTGCATGTGTGTAAGGGGGAGTGTGCAGAGAGAATGTTAGTCATCTGCAACATCAGGTGACCCCTATGTAGCAAAGTGCAAGCTTCAGAGGAAAGCACATATGAGAGCAGTTATTGGATGGAAATAAAAAAGGAAGCTACAAATGTGATTTTTTGATGGATTATATGATGTATTATGAAGACAGAGCAGGAATGTGTGAGTGCTTTTCAGATACAAATTGCAAATTGATCAGAAAGGTGGTGTGTGACTCTTACTCTCTAAACTTCTGCTAGTAGTCTGTTTTACTAAAAGCTGAACATCTGATAAGTTTTTGACTGGCATTCGAGGTAATTTAATCTCTCAGAAGGTAGAGGAAACAGGAGGAAGAATTGCTATTCCTGGACTTGATATTGACCAATATGAATCATAAGTTGATGCAGAATGGACAGGAACATTAGGAAAATGACCATGTTACGTGGAGTTCACTTTATTGAGCAGAGAGGCTGGGCATTGACACAACACTAAACATTAAGGGAAATGGTTTTAGTCCAGTTTGTTGCACTACAGGTAGGACCCATTGAAAGAGGTCAGGAAGAATTGTAAGCTCATAAAATTACAATGCAGACATGAAAATCGGAATTGTTCCCATAAAGGAGAAAAGGGAGAAGGCCTTTAAACATCCTTCACTAGGAAAAAGGCCTGATCTATTAAACTCAGATTTTAAAAACAGTACATTAACAACCATAGAATATGGGTATATTGTATAGGATAATTAAGAGAGTATGAGTACATGTAATGGGTTGAATAGTGCCCTCTAAAGGATATGTCCAAGTCCTAACCTCCAGTACATCCTTCAAATGTGACCTCATTTAGAAATCGAGTCTTTGCAGATGTAATTAAGCTAAAGATTTTGAGATGAGCTCATCTTGAATTTAGGGTGGACCCCAAATCCAGTGAATGGTATTCTTAAAGAAAAAAGAGAGGGAGATTTGACACAGAGACCCACAGAGGACAAGTGAAGATGGAGGCAGAAATCAGAATGATGTGTTTATAAGGCAAGAAACGTCAAGGGTTGCTGGCGACCACCGGAAGCTAAGAGAGGCATGGAACAGATTGTCCCTCAGAGACTCCAGAAGGAACCAATCTTGCTAACACCTTGATTTTGAACTTTTGGCCTCTGGAATAAATTTCTGTTATTTTAAGCTCCCACCCCCACCCCAATTTGTGGTAATTTCTTACAGCAGCCACAGGAAGCTAATACAGTCCATTAAACCCCTCAGAGTATTTTAACTAGACCATATTTTTTAGTGATTCTACTTCCCTTATTCATCATACCCAGGGAAAACTGAAGCCCTCTTTTCTTAAAGAGACATAATTTCAGAGCAAGATGTAGTATCCAAATGAAGTGGGTGAAGTGATCCTCAGGCACTACAGTTAGTTCTTTTTCATTTCTGAAGGTGCTCACATTTCCCAGAGGGAGGAACAATCTTAGGTTAGTAGGGCCATCTGGAGATATGGGCAGCCTTTTACTACCCCCAGAGAAATCATGCTCAAGAAAAAAGAATTGTCTAACTGGAAACTGTTGAACTCCTTAACATGTCGAGACAGAGAGCCAGTGAAATGGAATTTTCACTTCTAATTGTGGAAGGTTTTTATAATTGAAGTTATTGATGGAAGAGGCAAGAACTGTGGATTTTTCACTGTCATTATTGTAGTTGCACCTTCGTGGATTAATTTAAGTGGCTTTCGCAGCAAGGAGTGAGTCACAGTAATTATTGTCTAGCTTGGACAGGAACAATAAAGAACTCCATTTTCCAGGATGGTGAGGATAGTCTTACTCAAAATTACTTTACAGGAAAAAGTTGACTTGATCATTTTCAATCTCAAAGTCTATGATGTGGTTTATTATAGTTTACAAGAGTTAGAGCATTTGCTGTTGAGATGAGAGTTAGAATCCCAGTTGCCTGTTGAATCTGGGT
This sequence comes from Kogia breviceps, assembly GCF_026419965.1. NCBI lineage: Eukaryota > Metazoa > Chordata > Mammalia > Artiodactyla > Physeteridae > Kogia > Kogia breviceps. The sequence goes on along the minus strand of NC_081319.1, from coordinate 34,834,855 downwards.
AAGTGGTCTGAAAGAATGAGACAGGCTGGAGGTAAGACAGTAAGACAAGGCGCCATGTCTGTCCACTGGGTCAGGCGTCATATCGTGGCTCTGTCTCATCCTCCACATCTTGTGAGCAGCCAGCTGACAAAGGGCAGGCAGCTGGGGAGGAGGAGTGGCTAGCACAGTGCCAACAGTGAGTTTCCTTGCAGTGTACCTAATTTACATAAGCATTTCTAGAGTTACTTTTTACGTTGGCTTGCTGTGCAACTTACAGGCTGGACTGATGGAATCTGTCCCCATACCCCCTGTCTGCATAATATGGAGGGATCTTTGGAATGAGGACGCCACAGTGGAGTTACTGTGATTCACAGTTCCACAGGGAATTCTGGTGAGGATGCTGGACTCCAGGGGAATGGACTAGCTCCACTGATGACTTTGTGAATGCCTATGGCCATTAGTCCCTTTCTGTCAATGTGTTATACCTTCCAAACAGGCCAAATAATTGGGTATAATTATCCCCATTTTACAAATAAGGAAATCACAGATAAGAGGCTTTGCCATTTGCTAGTTGGGTGTTTTAGGAAAGAACTTGAACTCCTGGTGCTCCGTTTCCACTTGTATAGCATGGAGAACAACAGTGGACCTGCTATGGAGGGCTGTGGTGGGGGTGACAGGAGTGAAGATGAGCACAGTGCCTGCCTTGGAGGAAGGACTCAACAAAGGTTTCTCCTCCTTCTCCTCTTCCTAATTGTTAACATGCTCATCCTATTGTCATCCTTACCCTCATCCTACTGGGACTGGACAATTATCTATACTCTTGCAACAAAATTTTGCTGAGTGTTGCATTATTTTGAAACAGGATCTTCCAAGGTTAAAAAAAAGTGGACTGTTAAAGAGTATCCTCAGTGATCTACCATGCTTTCATCAGTATGCAAGAAATATATATTTTCTGTCTTTGTCTTCACTTTTAATTCTCATCTGTGGACAAAAGACGAGGGGTTATCTTTGGGCTCCTAAGGGTGAGGAAAAGACATTTGCTTATGGGATGACAGGACAGAAGAGTAGATAGTTGTCTGGAATTGGAGAACAGCCTTTTATTCATCCATCCATCCATCCATCCATCCATTCATCCATTCATCTATTTATCCATCCATACATTTTTGGAGTTTCTGCCACGTGCTGGTCAAAGGTGTGCAGCAGGAGATCAAAGCAAGATTGTTCCTGCCCTTATGGAGCTCATGATCTGCTGAACAAAAGAGGTAGAGATACTTAGTTATGTAATTCCAATTTACTTATTTATTTATTTTTAAAGCAGAATTTTAAGTTAGAGGTAGAGAGAATTGGAACAGGGCTGTGTTGGCTGAGGTGGCTGCAGTGACAGAAAACACATTTTTCCTGTTTTCAATGCTGAGTTCTGACTCAGGAGCCGAAAAGTGGAACAGAATGCTAGGAAAGTCTCTCTTTGTTTTTTCTGAACTATTTGCTCAGCCAGATTGAAAGTTACCCAAAAAGGGATGTGCCTTTCAAGTAAGGAGTCATCCGTAGAGGCTCCTGGGTGGCTTAGAGGGCTCAGGCAAGATGGGGAAGCTCTAATGTACATAAAGCTAGAATTCCCAGGAGCTAAACATTTCGGGAGCTATAACTTTCTTCACAGCTTCCTGCAGGATGGGCCCCATGGTGATATCTGCCAGCTATGTGGGATGCCAGCTGGGGTTCTGTTTCACTTTGGTTTGTAACATTCCTCTTCTCTCCCCCCACCTTTTTTCCCCAGATCCAGCAATTGTCAATGGGGTTTATTGGTCCGAATCCCTAAACAAAGTTTTTGTAGATAACTTTGATCGTGACCCGAGTCTCATATGGCAGTACTTTGGAAGTGCAAAGGGCTTTTTTAGGCAGTATCCAGGTGAGTATCCCTGCATTGAGAATTATGATTCAAGTTACTGATTCTGTGATATTTTCCTTTAGGGTTCAGGGTTAACAATTTTTTCCCTTCCCTTAGAAGAAAATGAAAGATTAAGTTCAAATCAATTAAATCTGTTGTCAGGGTACAGGACAGGAATGCATTTGGATCTACGTGTGGTTTCAGCATCTTCCTCAATAGAGGAGTTATTCATAGAGCCGCCACCTAAAGTGAGGGATTGGAGTGTGAAACGTATCATATTTCATCTTTCTGGACAAGACATTGCTTTTATTACTATTACTACTATTACTATGATTGTTGTTGTTATTACCAGGGAAAGGATCAATCCATAATCGGCTAAGTTAAATTCTGACTGAAAAATGTAAGAAATGGAAACATTTGAGCTTAGGTTTCCCTACTGTAAAGCTGACTGCTCCTGGAGGGAGAGGTTGAAATGGCCAGAGCACTACTGACATCAGTGCCACCAAGAGCACCCTCAAATGAATGTGTTTGTCAGAGTTTGTCCATCATGACTTTGGAACAAGTGTTCCTTCTAGGGTCTTCCCAGGCCTCTGCTTTGCAACAGGAATTTAATTCTGGCTCGGTTTGAATTGTAATTAAAAAAGGAAGTTTTAATTTTGCTTACAAGTTGTGAAAACAGGACTCGAGGCTGCAATTGTGCCAACATCACAGCTGTAGAAATTAAAAAGCTCAACCTAAAAGAAGGAAAAAAAACGCCCTGCATAATCTTGGAGCAATTAAGTGGAGTCTTTTATATTTTCATTAAGTAAGGCTAGGCACCTGATGTCTTCCCACGTTGAGGCACAGAGACTGCCAGCCTCTGCCTTCAGGAGTTGTTTGCCCTGCACTTAGCATCTGTCCCCTGAGACTTGCCTGCCGAGTGCCTGCTTTGCCAGATTATTCAACATTGCCCGAGAGCTGTGTTCAGCAGGGCATGCATGGTTCCTCCTGGAGCTCACAGAAATTTAAACAATAAGCATTCTATTAAAGATAACATTATAATAAACAGTGGTCTATTAAAGTTCCAGTGTCACCAAATTGCAATCTGCTTTGATACACTCAACGGAGAGTAAATTTAATGCAGATGTTGTGAAAATAGAGCATGGTGGGGGGCTGATCCATCAGGGAAGCCACAAGACATCTTACCACGTGGCATTTGGATGAAGGTGGAGCAAATAAGAAGAAACCACAGATCATCTGTTGTCTCCACCAGCAGGAAGTCTTCAAACTAAATTGAAAGTTTCAAATTTGAAATCTGATAATAGAGATGTATTAGTCATCTCGGGCTGCCGTAACAAAACACCACAGACTAGGTGGTTTAAACAACAGACATTTATTTCTCATTGTTCTGGAGGCTGGGAAGAGCAAGATCAAGGTGCTGGCAGATTTGGTTCTTGGTGAGACCCCTCTTTCTGGCTTGCAGATGGCTGCCTTCTTCCTGTGTCCTCACATGGGAGAGAGAGGAAGCTCTGGTGTTTCTTACTCTTCCTGGAAGGGCACTAATCCCATCATGGGGGTTCCAGTCTCATGACCTCATCTAAACCTAATTGCCTCCCAAAGAAAATTACCTCTCAATACCAGAACATAGGGTTCTTCAACCTATGAATGTTGGTGGGACACAAAGATTCAGTCCATAACAAAAGAAAATCCTCATAAAGGGTTTCTCTAATTGGAGAGATTAATTTATGTACAAGATTTTTATCAGTCAGAATCAGAATAGTTGACTCAGAAATGCTTACAGTTCTTTTATGATATTGGTGGCAGAATTTTGACTTTGTAAAATTTCTGCATATTTTCTTTGTGAATAAAGACATAGGTCACAGTCCTCCAAAGGGCTTCACTGCCCTGATACATGTCAGTGCTCACTCAGTGCTTGGTTCTGAACAGAGTACACCTCTTGTTTCTTGGACATAAAATGATTGTTAGATGAGGGATCCATGGACTTTTTTTGCTAGGATTTTTTTTTTTTCTTTTTAGGATGCTTCTTTTCATGTTTAGAGTGGTACAATAGTATGAATCAGTGGTAAGTGTAAATGTCATAAGCAGAAGGGATGTTCCTTCATTCTTACGTAAGTGTGTCCTGAGTTCTTGCTTTGTTCCAAGCCCTGTGTGAGGCCCTGAGGATAAAATGGTGAGCTAAGCAGAAAAGGTCACTGCCCTCGCGAAGTTCCCTCTTGTGGGGAAGTGCATTCATCAGAGATTTTGGTTGCCAGTGGCAGAAACCCAGTTCCAGCCAGCTCCAGCAGGGAACACATTCATTGAATCACCTGACTTTCAGATGATGCTGAGTTAGGCTCTGCTCTGTTGGCCCTACTCTTCATTTTCATGTGCCAAGAGATTATGAAGACATATGTTGCCTTAGATAAAATTAATTTCCCTCCAATATTAGTTTATAATGCCTTTGGGAGAGAAACAATAGTATATAGGAATATTGCACAATATTTTACATTTAATCAGATTTGAGCATTTGAGTCTGCAGTAGAGATTTTAACATTATTTTCAGTTTCACCTGTGGATATGCTGAATGAACATTCAGGGACCTTGGGACCTTGTCCTATGAAAGCTGAGGAAGGCAGGCTAGGCATCACTGATGCTGGTCATGAAGTCTGGAGTGCTGCCGAGAGAAGACTGAATGGCAGTGAAAGCTGCTGCTGAACTGCACTGTTCCTTTTATCTTGAGATTTATGCCCCAGCCAGCCTGGGTGGGATCCCATGAGGCATTTGACACTTCTAGAAATGTTATGGCTCCTGAGGGTACTTCTTGGTTAAGTGACAGTTCCTTGGATCTCAGAGATTTAAGATGAACCAACTATTATTTCTCTGGGATTTGATTACTTGAACATTTTCAAAATATCTGTGTATACAAAAAAGTACATACTGGAATGTCCTAGGAGAGATAGTACTATCTGGGACAGGGTTTCCTGAAGGTTGTCTCCTAAATCATTTTGTTGTGAGTTTCTTGGGAAAGGAAGGGCTCAATGGTCAGATTAGTTTGGTAAATGCTGCCTCTTACTGCCCTACCAGCAGAGGTTAAAGATGAACATAAGCAGATTAAAGGCCCTCAGATGTTCCTCCCACGACATGGAAACCAGTTTTACTTTTATATACTTAACTCACACTAACATACAGTAAATTCTCATGGAACCTCCTTATACTGCCTGTGTAAGGAAGAGAATGGTGGCATGGGATTAGGGAGATCAAGTCCCAGTCCTAACTAGAAATCTCAGGAAAATCTGTTGAACTTTGAGAGCCTTGGAGTCCCTGCTGTGAAATGAAGATTTGGGCCCAAAGGTTAGGTGTGGGTGAGATGATCCTCCAGGGCCCATACAGCCCTGTCTTTGAGTCAGAGTGTGACCTTTATTGTTATATCCAGGGCAGCTGTGCCTAGAACTGTGTTGAGGTACTGTCTTCATCCCCTTAGTGTGTACCTCCTGTCCTGACCAGGAAGGGCACGGGCCTCCTGGTTCCTGCTGTCATCCAGTCTCTTTCCTTGCTATAGACATCCTCTCTGCACAGCCACACCAGCCTTCCTTCAGCTCCTTGAACTTGACATGCTCTTCTCATACCTTGGCAGACGTGGTTCTCTGTGCCCGGGGGTAATCTTCTTTACTCTGTGGCCACCCCTCACATTTGTTTTACAAGTCCTACGTGTTTTACATGTAGTGGGTTGAATAGCGTCCCTCCAAATTCATGTCCACCTGGAGCCTCAGATGTGACCTTTCATGGAAATAGATCTAATATAGCTGGAATGTGATCATACTGGATTAGGATTAAATCCAATGTAACTGGTGTCCTTATGAGAAGGGAAGACATACAGACACAGAGGGAAGATAGCCACATGAAGATGGAGTAAGGAATTGGAAAGATGAGCTACAAGTCAAGGAATACCAATCATTGCTGCGAGCCACCAGAAGCTAAGAAGAGGCAAGGAAGGATTCTTTCCCTGGAGCCTTTTTGAAAAGCACCAAGTTTCAGCAGTGCATGGGTGAAGTTACAAGCCCATTTGCAGGGAAAGGACCTCAATCCAAAAGGAGAGCATTGAGTGTCATTAATTCCTTCTTCCTAGGCCCTGGCCTAAATGCTAGGACAGTAAAACAGAATTGCATGTTTTCTCCCCCAGTGGAGCACATGGTGATAAGGCTGTGATGGAGGAAGGGTGGCAGAGTAGGGGTGAGGTGGAGGATGATCAGATATGGTTGTGGTCTAAAAACACTGGCCACAGTTCAACTCAAAGAATGTCCACTGAATGTCTACCATGCGTCAACACATTAAAAAAAAATTCTCTTTATTTGGACTCAAACCAGTTCTTTGTGGAATTACACATTGGAACATTACCTAGCCTCACTATATATATAATTTCATTATGTGTGAAGACTGTCATCCTAGCTGTACTTGGCTTTATACAAATGTAGTATGTCAGATGTTTTTAAAATAAATTGCATTCTTCTCCTTTAGTGTACAATATATTATGTCACTTTTATTTTATCTTCATTACCTAATAACCTTCAGTTGGCAATGGCTTCTCATACTTCTGTTTTCCAATTTGTTACAGAGAACCTTTAAATTAGGTCCATTTGCACATGGGAAATGTAGGTACAAGGAGGACAAAACAAAATGACTCTTTGGTTTACAAGCTGCCATCTCATGATTATCTCTGGAATAATTTAGTGATGTTATCTTAAGCACGTGCCTATTATTGGCCCAGTGTGGTCCAGAAAACTGGCCCTTATTAATTGGAAAGGAGAATCTCAATGCCACAATCAAAGTCAGGATTTTCTCCTGTGAAAATAATTTTTCTGTTTTATTTTCTTAACTCCAAAATCTGTGTTTCTAATCCTCCATCCCTGAGCAGTACCGATGGTTGAAAATAATGATTTTCTATCTTATTTTTAGGCAGCAAACCCTTTTCTCTTTAAATGAAAGTTTATTCATAAAGATTAAATTGTAAATAGAGCATGTGAACCTTGGACATACCCTGACCAGTCTGCAAGCCATGAGACTAAGGGTGTTGGATCCCATTTTATGTAATGAGAAAACCCCCCAGGCTTCAAAGACTGAAATTCAGATTTTATTATGCAGTATAGTTAGGGACATTTTATTTCATTTCACTGTAGAAGGCCAAGACAAAACAGAACTGAAAAGAGAACAGACTAGTGTATATTCTGAGATGGAAACATTTTGAATGCTTTCTACCCCCCGTGACCTAGACATTACCTATCTGGGTCCAGGGACAGGGCCTGACTCTGCTCAGAGATCCATGAATGATGCAGCTAGGTCCAGCAGCTTGAAGGACAGTGAGAAATGACCTTGGCTAACTTTATCATTAGCCATGGGAAGGGGCTGGAGTCATGTCCTTTCTTGATGGACAGTGGGTTACTAAAGATGTCACCACTCTCTAGCAGATCTTGGAGTGCCTGAGCTAAGGCCGTGTTTGCTATGGTGTTCCAGCCCTAAAGCACCTTCCCAGAGTTGGTGATGGAGCATGTGATGAGCTCCAGGGTTGGTGTTTGCATGTGATTTTTCACCCTGTTCATTCAGTCAGCAAAGCAGAGCAGCCTTGAAATGCTGTGAATAAATATTTGAAGTTTCTGGGTTTCTTATAACTCCATTTTTCTTCTAGGGATTAAATGGGAACCAGATGAGAATGGAGTCATTGCCTTTGACTGCAGGAACCGAAAATGGTAGGAAATGGTCAAACCTCTTAGTTATTTTTTAAAAGAGAAAAGTTGCAGAGAGATTCAGGATTCATTTTTACTTTAATTTTCCTCTGATCTAGGTACATCCAGGCAGCGACTTCTCCGAAAGATGTGGTCATTTTAGTGGATGTCAGTGGCAGCATGAAAGGGCTCCGTTTGACGATTGCAAAGCAAACAGTCTCATCTATTTTGGATACGCTGGGGGATGACGACTTCTTCAACATAATTGCCGTAATTGCAGCTGTTTTGTGCTTTCTTTGCACTTTGAGTTCATGTGATCTTTTATCAGCAAGCAGTTAACATTCTTGTTGCTTTTGTATACATAGCATTAGATGCCCTAGGATGAGGTCTCATTGGTCCCACGTGAGTTCACTGAATCGTGGTATTGGAGGGGTTTCGGGGACTGGGAAAGCAGTTGAGCACATTTTTTCTCACCTAGCACTCAGGCACTATTATCTGGAAGAGTAGCACCAGATTTAGTTTTCCTGGAGAACCAACCCTTTCAGAACCTTGGGGAATTAGACCTACTGAGATTCTCCTTAAACTACTAGATTTTCTCATGTGGAAATTAATTTTAAGCTAGGTTAGTCTGATGACAATGATAGTAATAGTAATCATGATGGTAAGACAAGGAAAATGTAGAGAGCAGTTTAAGGCTCATAGAGTACTTTATCTCAGCTTCAGAAACAAAAGTGGCATTTATTAAGTGCCTACTGTGTGCCATTTCCTTACTCTTCATATTGGTATTATCTTCATTCCTCACAGCAGCTGTAGCGTGTAGGGGGTGGTTTTGGCATTTTCTCAAGTGAGGTTGCAGGGATTGAGAGTGTCAGTAACTTGCGGAGGTCACAGAGCTGGGAAGTGGGAGATCTGGGAACCAAGCCCGGGCATGAACACACTGCCTGGAGCACTAATTCAGGAGTACATCTCCAGTACTTTGTCCTCTTCTCCCCACTTCTCTGGTATGAGTCTCATCATGTTCCTTATTTCCCTCCCACTCTTTTCCAAAGATGATAGCCACAATGAGCCTGGTTGTTTTCCTTGAATACTTAGCTGGGTGCTCCTGTGTGATGGTCATCTGTGCTTTTCCACATCACCTCTATCTGGGACACGGAGTGGCTGCAGCAGGCAGTGGAGGCAGTGTGGTGAGAAGACAGAGCTTGGCTTCAGGGATGGGATTTAGTTTTGAATTCTAATTTGGCCACATACAATGCCGTGTCTTGGGGTGAACCACTTGAGTCTGTGCCTCAGCCTGCAGCTGTGATGCAGCTGCAGTCACATTGCTCCCAGGGTCCCTGCCAGGATAACCCAAGCTGGTACACAGGAGGCCAGTGTTAGGGTATGAAAGAAGGGCTGCTATTTGAAGAATGAGTGGTATGGACATGGTCCAAGAATGCTGTTCCTGTGTCTGCATGGCTTCTCTGGCCCCCTGAGCAGAGTGTGTCATCATGGAACCCTATTTCTGGGCAGTCTTCTGCATGGGCATAACATCCACTTTTTTTTTTTTTTTTTTATAACATCCACTTGGCAGAGGGCATGGGTATTGAAGTGACTCTGGGCTTGCCGAGGGGATTGCTTGATTAGTATCCTATCAGCTTCTGATGAGACTTGGAGCAAAAAGGCACAACAGCAGGGCACCATGATTTAATAGCTTCAGATTTTAAAAAGCCCTAAAGAAAAGGAAGAGAATAATAAATTCCATGGGAACAGAGTTTGGTCTTGTTTATTCACTGAAATATCCCCAGTGCCTAGAACAGTACCTGGCAAATAGTAATTTAAATCCTTGTTGAATGAGTTGTACCAGCAGCTACTTTCCATGGAGCATCACTGCCAAGTGTCCCAGTGTAGATGATCTCATTGGATCTTCACCCCAGCTCTGTACCGCATAGCCTGGAGACAGAGGCACCAGGAGGTAGCAGCTACTGCCTTTAGGTCACACACTCAGAAAAAAGTGGCACAGTGAGGACTCAGAAACTGTCCAGGTTCCCCTTGTCCTGTTTCCTGAGCAGAAGTAAAGAAAATGTAGTTGAACCACTCAACCATCTTACTGTGAAACTGTATGGCCTCAGGCATAGCTCTTTAAAGATTTTTCAGACCGAGCTTTGGGTTTCCAAATCAAGAAAAGTTACTTTAGTTATCAGGCTTATTGTGAATATGCGAATGTGGGCTGATCCCCACACATCCTGAAGCATTTACAGATAAGAAGCAGCTAATTTGGGACTATCTTTCTTTTTAATCTTTAATTACTCATTACAGAAGTATCAGAAATTTGCATAATAAGAAGAGCTAGCTAATTACATTGTGAATCCTTTATCAGTCAGGATTTATTGTTCTGTTAACAAAACCAATCGATTGAAATAATCTCTGTAAATTCATTAAGATATACAAACAGTGTCAACTCAATAATGAAGAGAGGGTGATTAAGATAATTAAAAGTAGACATGCCAGTTATTCTAGAACAGTTAAGGAAAAAAAATTTCTTTTTTACCCCAAATTGGCCCCTTATATAAAGAAACCCATTAGAAGGCCCATTAACCCTCACTGTACATCTGTTTGTTAGTTTTCAACATAAATGATCAGCTTCAAGGCTATTTACATAATTATTTCGACAAGTAGAAAGATACTCTGAACTTTTTCATTTGAAGCCTCTATAGTAAAATCATGAACTCTATTCCCTTAATGGGATCAAATATGTTTGAATTTATATTAAAAGCCTGAGGTCATAAAAGGGACCACTAATTAGCAGTAACAATGTATTGATTGCTTTTAATATAGGCAACATATGTAAAAATTTTAAACAACTCAGAAATGTTCCCATTCCCTTTCCATTTGGCACATATTCTTACAAATTTTTCTGAATATATATGAACACATATTCTTCCCACAAAAATAGAATCCTAGTTTACAGAATATTCAGCAGCTTGCTTCTATACTTGTATTGTATCAAGTGTATCTGAAGAACAGAGCATTCCATCCTCTATAGTTGGCATTAATTTTTTAACCAGTCCCGCTTTGCTGGACACTATGCTGTTACTAATCTCTTTTCTACTCAAGAGTGCTACAGTGAATGAACTCATACATATATTTTTGCAGAATTGGGTGTGCTTCTGTTGAATAAACTCTAGAAGTGAAATTGTTGCACTGAAGGAGGGTCTGCACAGAGTTAGGTATTATTAGAATGTCCACTAAGCAGGGTATAATGTTTGCATACTTAGAAACTGTATTAGTCAGCTCTATCTGCCATAACTAAATACCACAGACTGGGTGGCTTAAGAAACAGAAATTTATTTTATTCCAGTTCTAGAGGCTGGAAACTCCAAAATCAGGGTCTGGCAGGACTTGGTTTCTGGTGACAATTCTCTTCCTTGCTTGCACGTAGCCGACTGCACATAGCCACATTCTTGCTGTCTGCTCACGAAGCCTTTTCTCCGTGTGCTTACACAGAAAGAAAAAGAGGGCAAGCTCTCTCACATCTCCTCTTATCAGGGTACAATCCCATCACGAGAGCCCTACCTTCATGACCTCATCTAACCGTAATTACCTCCCAAAGGCCCCATCTCTGAATACCACCACACTGGGGGTTAAGGGCTTCAACATATGAATTAAGGAGAAGACACAAACATTCAATCCATAACAACAATATTTTGAGGGTCCTAAATAGTAGATTTGTAATTGACAAGTCTTCATTTGCATTCCCTTGAATTGTCTCTTCCAACCCTAAGTGTGTTTCACCAGTTTTGCCTTGCCAAATTGTGGTGGTGGTTTTTCCCTCCATCTCCTTCACCTATTTCCACAGTGGCAAAATTGCTCTAGTAATATGATGTACATTTTTCCTCCATCTGTCTAAAATGGTCACTTGCCCCCATCTAGAGGGAGACCCCACTGCAGGCTCTTGTAAGTGCAGGGGGCTGGGATATTTGAAACTCCATTCAGAATGCCCTGCAAATCTGTTTGAATGCATTGTTCTAGTTGGCTGGATTCCATTTATGGGAGAGGACATTATCATTTCACCCTTCATTACACTGTCAGTTTTCTCTTGCTTGCTGGGTAGATGTTTGAGGAGACATTTCAGTGTTTTAGAGAGAAAGTAAAAAATACAATCTTTATTTTTAATGTTGGAAGCTCTTGTGCATTGTAGGTTTTTTGTTTGTACAAATCTAATTCATCATTGCCATTTGATTTTCAGCGTCATAATGGGGAAGGGAGGAAAATAATTTAAATGGTGGAAAAGACTTTCCTTGCCCATTCTAGCCATTTTTGCATGTTTGTATTAACTTCATTGCTAAGTGCATCTTATAGAGTATTCTGAAAAGTGTCCAATCCAGATCTTTCCAGAGAATAAACATGAAAAGATAATGTTAAAACTTGTTTTAGTTTTCCTGAGCAGGATATTGCAAAATCAATCTAAGACCAATGAACTAAATGATTGAATTATGAAAGAATAGTTGAAATATGAGAGTGATTTTGTGCAGTTGAAGTTAAAATTTAAGATCAGACCTCTGGTGCATGAAGAGAGATGTCTCTGACAAGAGAAAAGCCATATTTTTCTGATTCACTTTGAAGTCTAACTCCAAGCCATGCATTAAATTAACAATATTATCATAAAAATGAGGGTGCTAATTCTGTTCCATGCTGAAGTTAGAAAAATGATTTTACAGAAGCCTAAGCCATGCATTAAATGAACACAGTATTAACTGGGCTGATATTGTTAAATCAATTTAAATGCCTCCTGTAGCCCGTGTTTGTGCAGAGTTGAATAGAGAAGAACATCATTTGTTAGTTCAGCCCAGAACTTTCTGGTGTCCTGGTTTTAATTTGCAGAATTTTCTTTAGAACCGTTTCTCCAGTGCTTTGCCTGCTGTGGATTTGCTTTTTAAAGTAATCGATTCCGTATTAAAAGTATGAGGATGGTATTTTCTTTCGGTGCTCATTTTTTCTGTACTGCTAATTATGTCCAGTCATGTTTCAAATTACACAAGAAGCTTTTGTAATGCAAAAGATCCCTGGGATGCCTTGTGTTGGTGAAAATATTGTGGATTCATCTGCTTCATTACATAAACTCTACACATTTTCATTCTAAAGGTTATTTAATCAAAAGTGCACCAATAAAACCATAAAAATATTTAATGGAGTTCCAGCAATTCTACATCAGATTCTTGCATTGTATAAGCATGCCAGTGTTTTAATTCTATATATATGTGTGTGTGTGTATATATATATATATATATATTTTGTGTGTGTGTGTGTGTAACTTAGGCTTCTCTAAAACTTTTATTACCTGTTTTCAAAGAGGCTAGAGATTCTTATCATATTAGTTTATTTATTTTTTTGTCTTTGTGTCAACTATTTTTTTCTTCTCTTTGCTTTGTTTCTAATCTTTTCCATCAGTGATCTTCAGTTTTGCCTTTCATTTCTTTGTTCTGGTTATTTATTTATTCAACAAATACTATTGAGTGCTAAGAGTTAAGTAGTGAGGCTGCTTTTGTAGATAAGGAAGACAGGTTGTCTTCCTGCGTGGACTTTGAGGTTTTGTGTTTATGTGTGTGCTTTGGATGTGGATGCAACCAGGAAGCAGGTGCTTACAGTCGTGTGGACAGAGCAGTCTCAGAGGGTTGGGTCGGGGCGGGGATGCTGAGAGAGCACAAAGCTGGGACATGCAGCCAACGGGGGGCTCAGTGACGGCTTCTTGGAATAAGCGATGACAAAGTGAACACTTTAAGATAGGTAGGCACTAGCCAGGCATATGCAATGAGGTAGGGCAGGAATAAGGAGAATAACAATTGAGGAGGAAAGTGCTATTTTCAGGTTATAGTAAGTTCTCTCCCACCCCCAGGAAGTACAGACCTGGCTGGCTTGACCGAAAGGAGTTCAGTGACTGGACATAGTGGAGTGGGGGTGAATATGGGAGGCAGAGAGAGTGGGTAGGTGAGGGTGATGGGGAAAAGAATGGTACTGGATTGAGAGGGGCGGTCCAGATCAAGCAAGTCTGGTCAGCCACGTAGAGGAACTGGTACATCCCCTGAAGGCAGCGGAAGACATGGAAGGAGTCTCTGCTGCAGGGTGATGTGTCCACATGTTCCCTAAAGTCTCTCCCTTCTTCATGAGGTCTTTCCTCATTATCCTTAAATGCAACTGTTGATCTTCTTTTGTTAGGCCTGAAAGCTGTATTGCTTTCATTAATCATGTCCAACTTCCAAGGTTAAGCAGGGTTCAGAATCCCCAGTATCATCCAGAGCCCAGTCAGCTGTCCTTTGCTCTCCAGTCTCTGGGCTGAGATTTACATGAACCAACATGTGACACTGTTCCACACCAATGCCGAAGCTTGCTTGAATCTTGGTGGGTGAGCCCAGCTTATTTGTTCTTTGTTTTTAGGTTCTTCTCCCCAAAGTTCTGGCCATTCATTGAATGAAACTTGGCTTTCCTCTTTTAGATCATCATTAAAATTCCCATTGAGGATTTTGCTGTGTCTTTAAAATGCGAGATGTTGGGAGTACTTCCAGAGATTGGGCAAAGGGAAAGAAAAGGCAGATGGTGATGTATTCCTTGCTGTCGGAGCCTAGGGTTTGGTGGTTGGCCTGAATAGCATGGTTTTCTCTTGAGGCTTTTTTTTTTTTTTTTTTGGATGGACCATGGCAACATCACAAATAAGAACTTTTTTATCATGAAAAGGAAAAGCAAACATTATTGAGCACATTCTTTTACTAATAAAAGTAAGAAAAAGTGGTCCATGATCACTCCACAGTGATGATCATCTGCAAATTTAGCCAGTGTTTGATATCCCTGACACATGGCAGGTGCTTAGTTAATATTCAGGGAGCAAACAAACAAAGGGTTTCATGGCAGATACCTTCCCGGCTCGTATTTGTCAGTAGGCTGGCAGCTCTGTCTTGGCTCCCTGTCTGCCAAAGACCCAGGTTATTGGGAGGGTTCAGAGTGTGGCCTGGGGTGGGGCAGTGTACAGTCACACAATGTGGTGGTTTCTGTCTCAGGTATTTAGAGAGTCACATGTGCCTACTGAAGCAGCGCTTCTCTCCAACGAATGCAGAGTCTGTGCTCTCTGCAGAGGTCAGGGGTACGTGAGCCCTGTTCCCAAGAGTAAATCAGGGCCATTGCCCCAACACCCCTTCCTACTTAGTAAGTACCAGCTGTCAGTCTTTCTGTGTAGCACACAGCACACTCACATAAATATTTTCTTGCTTTCTTGTGCTTGTACACCCAGACACTTTCTTACATGCGGCTTCTCTGTTGACTGTTTATTGAACCATCTCATTTCATCCTCACCTTGAGTTCGTTAGAAAGATGCAGTTACAATCCTCATCCCCCCAAAATGAACACTGACATCCAAAGCGTGGAGATGCTTTGGTCAAGGTCACCCAGCTAGTGTGTGTCCGAGCGCAGATTTGAACCCACCCTGTTTGCCACAGTTGCTTTAGCTGTACTGCTCTACACTTGTGTGAATCAGAGGAGAAGAGCCAACCAGCCAGGAGAAAGGGAGGAGGAAACTGACAGTGACTGAGGCCCTGAGTCTATGTGGTAGATTCTAAGTTCTTTAAAGGATGAAAGTTCTTCGTCCATCTCCTCACCACATGTTTAGTGGGCTGGCTAAACCATCTCTAGGGCTGCCTGGGCTCTCTCCTATCCTGCTAAGATACTCCTCGCATTTCCCAGAAACGTGCAGGAAGGACTGAAATGTTTGGGGAGAGTAGGGGGTGGTTGAGTGCCTCCCTGGGGTTCACTCTTGGTAGTGGGAGGGAGCAAAAGCAAATGGCAAAAGAACATTGCATCTGGCTAATGATGATGTGCATTGCATCCTTTTCTATTAGATCATTGATATCTAATTGTTTAAGTAGGGATGAAGGAGAGCTGAAGGAGGCCATTCTATCTTAGGACTGGAGGTGACCAGTTCTTCAGTTGTAAATTGACTTGGCCATCTCACATTGTTTCACAAAGTGGAAATCTAGGGGCCATCCATTAAAATGCAGAAATGGAAAGGTTTCCAAAAGGAGAACTGCTGGGAGCCTGGGAGCAGTTCTACATGCTGGGCACCGTTGGTGTCCTCGTCTGGAGGAGTGCTGGGTAGCATGGTGAGCATACACAGCCCATGGGCCTCTTTGGCACAGCTGCTTGGCATGCACCATTCCCTCACACAGACGGCTGAGCCTCATTCCCTTTGGTGATACAGTCCAGATTGCTCAGCATAGTTTTGTCCTGATGCAGTCAAGGGAAATTAGTTAACTGCAAGCTTGGATGATGCCACTAACAAGCTGGCGGGGGTTCAGAAGAGCAGATTCCTCCACTGTGGCCAGGGCTTGCACAGTGACGGCGAGCATGGTTTTGATTACTGCACGTGTTCCTCCCTGATGAGGGCAAGAACTTCTTGGTCTTCTTTACTTGTAAGCCCCTCTCCGGTCCCCCACATATACAGGCCTTTACATAACAAAGCAGTTTCAGGTATTTTGCTTCCTTGGATTCTCACAGGGGCCCGTGGAGGGTAAACAGAAGATGAATTAGCACCTTATGCATAAGATCTGGGATCATGGGCTTCCCTGGTGTCGCAGTGGTTGGGAGCCCGCCTGCCGATGCAGGGGACATGGGTTCGTGCCCTGGTCCGGGAGGATCCCACGTGCCGCGGAGCAGCTGGGCCCGTGAGCCATGGCCGCTGAGCCTGCGCATCCGGAGCCTGTGCTCCGCAACGAGAGAGGCCACAACAGTGAGAGGCCCGCATACCGCAAAAAAAAAAAAAAGATCTGGGATCAGAGAGATTTAATGACTTCCCCAAGGCCACACACTGTGTGTATGGCAGAGGCGGGACTTGGACCCTAGTGTCCTGACTCCTACCTCAGAATATAGAACCCCAGGAATCAACATTGTGAATGTGTATCAGGTAGAATGTAGATAAAGTTTTAAAATTTACCTGGAAAATGGAATTGGAAAGTTTGGGGCTGCAAGTTACAGAACAATCGAATAAAAGTTGCTTTAGTCTATAGGTGTTTCATAACCTCATGGAAGAAGCCTCAAGGAAGGCAGCTGCAGTTTGGTACAGTGGTTCAACAGTGTCAACAAGGACCCACATTGGCTCTATCTTCGTGCTCTGTCTTTCTTGAGCCTTGCTCTCCATTCTTAACCTTGTCAACCTTTGCAACCTCATGGTTGCAAAATGGCTGCCACAGCTCCACAATAGCATCTCAAGAGGGAAGGAAGGCAGTGGATGTCTAAGAGTTTTCCTTTAATGGCAAGAAAAGAAATTTCATTGAAACTGCCCAGAAAACTACCCCTTATGTTTCATTGGCTAGGAATGGATTACTTGACCACCCCCAGCTGCAAGACACGCTATGAAAGCCTGTATCCAACAGAGGGGGACCAAATAGCTGTGATTACCTAAGACTGATTATGCTTCAGGAATGAAAGGAATTAAGCTTTAGGAATGGGCATATCACCCTGAACCAAATCAGTCAGTGAGGGAGGTGGAGGAGAGGAAAAACCGCTGGGTTTTTTTTTCCACAGCAACTTCCAGTGTCAGTTTTATATGCACTGAGAGTTTTGTTTATTTTATTTTATTTTGGCCACACTGTGTGGCTTGCAGGATCTTAGTTCTCCACCCAGGGTTTGAACCTGGGCCCTCAGCAGTGAAAGTGTGGAATCCTAATCACTGGACTGCCAGGGAATTCCCTGGACTGAGAATTTTGGAGAAGCATTTCTTGAGGTTAGACTCTGCAGTTGCTTCCTGGATCCTGAGATGACAGTCCATTTGTCGACAGCTGATTTCAGAATTGCATAAATCTATTTTTTCTCCATGCCTCATCTCAGCTCTAAGTCCACTGAGCTATAATTTTTCTGATGGTTTTATGTGACTAAAAACAAAGATTAGAGAGCAAAAGTCAGATTGATAGGAAACATAGGCTTAAGGGCCAGAGAGGATAAATTGGGGGCTCTGAGGTCCTGGGGTCAGTGGTTGGAAGGTCAAACTGCTTGGGTTTGAATCTGGACTCCACCCTATGTACTCCTCAGTGACTTTGGGCAAGTTGATCATCCTTACTCAGCCTCTGTTTTCCCATCTGTAAAGGGGGAGTGATTGGAAGTACTTACTACCTGAGGTTGAGATATCCTGTGAATGAAGTCTAGCCTGTGTCTAGATAAAGGAAATGCTCACTAACACTTAGTTGCAAATATTAGGGTTATCACTACCCCTACTTGCTATTAAGCATCTTGGTATTTGAAACCTGATACATCTTAGTCACTGTTGCAGCAGCTGCCAGTCTGGTCCTCTGCAGTCTATCCCTGCAGTGTGTCCAGAGTAGTTGTCCCAAGTTGATCTCTTTATTTCACCCACCCCCCTGCCCACAGCCTATGGTTCTCACTGCCTGTAAGCTTAAAGTCCAAACTTCTTAGCCAGACTTTGCTCGTAGGCTGGCCCTGTGAGAGATGGTTTTGGTCCCTTCCCTCTGGAGCTCTGGGCTGGGCCTTTGGTCCCTGAAGTGGAAATTCTATGATACTCTCATTGAACAAATTGTTCCCCAGTACCTACTCTGGGTCTAGCCCTGTGCATGTCACAGGGAATACACTGAGGAACCAAACATAGACCCTACTGATGTGGTCCCACATTGTGATGAAGGATCCAGGCACCAGGCAATTAAAATTTTGGAATTGATAGGAGCGGAGCCTCTCTTGCAACAGAGGCAGCTTCCCAGAGGAGGCAGGAGTGAGGTGGTCCAGAGGATGAACAGGTGTCAGCTGGGAGATGCCAAAGGAAGGCTTCAGGCAGAAGGCCCAGTTGTGGAAGGCCTGAAGGAAAAGATGGGTCATCTCAGAGGACAGAAAGGGAATTAGGGCTGGTTGGTGCCGAGTTTATGGGGAGGACTAATGAGTGCAGATGCTAGAAAGGTCAACAGGGCCGAGTGGCCAGAGCCCTGCCAAGCCCTGGGAAGGTTCCTGTGCAGAGCAGTGGGGAGCTCTGAATGGCATTGACAAGAGGGGGCGTGATTAGATTTGTGTTTGGGAATGTCCCAATCTAGCTACAGTGCAGAGAACCATGCTTGATGAGAGAAATTAAAATGAAACCACTCAAATTTTCTCTTCCTAGCAGTGAGCTTTGGACAAAAACAAGCTTTCATAATCTGGGTATTCTGGAATCAAAAATGATGGGAAGGCTGGCATTGGCCTGTGTGGACAGTGGTGTCACTGGGCATGTTCAGTGCTCTGACCAACACCTGCAAAACCTCTTATAGGGGAACATTCAGGCCTCTCCTTTCCAACATTCTGTACTCACTCATATGTGACCTGCACATGGGTTCCTTAGCTCCATGAAACCAAAGGCAGAGCTGGAGCCCTATCTGCCCAAGTTTGGAGTGCTCTTTATTTATTTATTTTGCCTCACCATGCGGCTTGTGGGGTCTTAGTTCCCTGACCTGGGATCGAACCTGTGCTCCCTGCAGTGAAAGCACAGAGTCCTAACCACTGGACCGCCAGGGAATTCTGTGGAATGCTCTTTAGATCTCAGCTGGACCATGCACTGTTAGCCATGCCCTGGGAGCCCCTATGTTTGGAGTCACCTCTGAAGGATTATCAGTTAACTGTTACACAGTTAACTGTGTACACCCTGAACACTGCCATCTACCAACATCTACAAGTTTCCCCCTCAAACAAGAAATGAAGAAAGTATGTCTTTGCACTTAAGCACAATTTTTTTGTAGGGGCACCGATTGAGAAAGTCACCTTATGTAAATGAATTGAGCCTGTGATAGTGCTGCTTTTTTGTTTGTGTGTGTGTGTATCCTTAAATTATTGTGTACCCTTCAAATGCTTAATTAAGTGTTTCCTCTTGGCTGTTTTTCCCTTTGCAGTATAATGAGGAGCTTCACTACGTGGAACCTTGCCTGAATGGAACTTTGGTGCAAGCTGACAGGACAAACAAGGAGGTAGGGCCTGCCACTGGGTGGGTGCATCAGGGGTCATGGCACACCCATCTCCCTCACGGTGATCAATTACAGTAATTCTGTCCTAGTATTTAGAAACTCACCAAATGTACTGCCCTTTCATTTAGGGCCTTGGAACCCCAGTGTGTAGAACATTTATGAAGAGGCCCAAATAAAATCATTAAAGTAAAATACTTATATTGAGTTCAGATGTTCACTAGTTCTGAAACAATCACATTGATTTTCTCTTTCTTTTGCTCTGAGCACATCCTGTGTTGTGCTTTTCATCCATATTGGCACCATTGAAAGAATATGGCTCTTGCTGAAATTTCAAAGAAAATTGAACCCACTTGTTATATCTCTTCTTGCACTTAATAAAATTGATTAAATAACTGTTGGGATAGATACTGGGGTAACTTGACTCCTGGATTAGAAGGTAAGCTTTACAAGGATAGGGACAATGTCACTCTCTGCTGTATCCTTAATGCTCTGAACATTGCCTGCTTCATAAATATATTGCCTGGAACAAAAGGAAGATATGTTAATGGAGGAACTTAGGAAATGGGATACAAGTTTCCTTTCCAGTTGGAGCATTCTTGGAAAATTTGCACAGTGGATTTCTATAAAATTCTGTTTTCCTTTGGCCACCCTTAAATCTGTCAGTACAACCATCACAGCCACCACCAATCACCCTACAGGGCCAAATGACAATTTAGGTTGAAAATGTAGCTGTGGCTGCAACAATGTCACATGTCCTGGGACTCATAGCTATCATTACTCACATTGTTTTGTTGTACCTGCCATGTGGGTACAATAAAATAATGCTCCTCCCATGGAGAGCAGATCCCCATGAGGTGACTGAGGACAATGGACAAGGTAGCTCTCTGTGATGTACTGTGCATGTGCTGGGAAGAACCTCTGGCCCAAATGGGCAGGGAGTCCCATTGGTGCTATCCTAGATGCAGGTGGTAGTAGTTTGGGCACCTCTGAGGGAGTGAATGATAGAGGATTGGGAGAAATGCACTAGAACTGGAACACAGAGTGAGAAGGACAAATTATACCAGAGTTAATATCCAAACTTCAATCTGAGGGGGAAGCACCACTATAATCAGCTTTGCTTTTAGGAGAGAGAAACAAGTATGTTATAGTTCAAAGAACAAGTGTATCCAGGGAATGTTTGTTCATGGTATTTTTTTCAGCCAAGGTAGCAAAAAAATAACAAACTTACAGCCAGATTTCTCTAGGGACTTTCTCTTTGTTTGGCCATTGCCTGGCTCTAGAGTTCACCCCCTTCCCAATTTTGTAGCATTGTAATATCTCCCAGAGCCTTAAATAGGTGTCCAGTGATGGTGCTTACATTAAATAGAAAAGATGCTTAAAATGCTTCCTTCAGGTGGCTTCCCCGATGAACAAGGGCAGTGTGATATTTGGAGATATGAAGTCTAATGAATGAAAAAATTGTTAGAGAAAGTGAGCTAAGAATTTATTTAAAATCTCCTTTGAACTTATGAATGTTGAAGATTGAAGTCGTTTTTATTAAAATTAATCCAGGCTTTTAATTCTGCCATTATGGAGTAGCCATATTTTAATCAGATCCCTCCCCTTACAACTGAAAAATCCTGGACGTAACCCCACAAACGAGTATAGGAAGACCTGCAAGGTAGAAAGAAGGCGAACTGCCTAGACTTAAAGACATGGAGGTGAGTTCCCTGGGTTTTTTATTAATTCCCATAGAATCAATATCTGTTCTATAATAGAATCTGTTCCCAAGCAGAGCACTCCAGAAGCTTCCCACCTGGGCCAACAATAGGCATAGACAAAAACAAACAAACAGAAAAACAAACTTCCAAGAAAAGCCTGTTTCCTTTAGTCAAAGGACCAGGAAATGAATGGCCTAACAATAAAATCCTTTTGTGACAGTACCTTTCCTATTCCAGCCAAACACCAATGGAGCAACCAATAGACCAGCTGTCCACACTTTCAGCAGGGCTAAACAGGAAGTTGATCTTCCACCCCACCCACAACCACTTGGTCCTTGTGCCACACCTCAACAGAGAGATTGACTGCCAAGAAAACCAATTAAATAGGACCCAGAGTCTCACTGTATACAATCCAAAATGCCCAGAATGCAATTAAAAATTCCGTCATCCCAAGAACAAGAAAAGTCACAACATAAATGAAAAAGACAATCAACAGATGCCAATATTGACAGGAATCAGATGTTGAAATTAAAATTAAATTTAAAATTAAATAAAAAAATAATTTTTTAAAAATTAAATTGTTTCAAAAGCAATTAGGAATTCTTTTTCATTTATTTTTCAATAAATGAAAAAATATAAAATCTTGGTAAAGAAATAGGAGTTATAAAAAAGAGCCAAGTGGAAATTATAGAACTGAAAAATACAGTCACCAAAATAAAAAGCTTACTGGATCAGCTCAATTGTAGAGTGGGGATGACAGCAGATAGAATTAGTAAACTTCAGGACAGATCAATAGAAATTATCCAGCCTGAGCAACGAGAGAAAATAGATTGGAACAAAATGAATAGAGTCTCAGGGACATGTGGGACAGCAAAAGGGCTAGCATTCATGTCATAAAAGTCTCAGGAGATGAGAGAGTGGGACTGGATAGATATTTGAAGATATATTGGCTGAAAACCTCCCCAAATTAGTGAAAGGCATAAACATGCATGTTCAAGAGGCTGAGTAAATTCCAAATAGGATAAATCCAAGTAAATCCATGGGAAGACATTATAATTAAATATAATTACACAAGGGAAAAAAAGTGATATCCACCAGAGAGAAATGACACATTATTTAAATTACCCCCCCCCAATTTGAATAACAGCAGATTTCTCATATGAAACAATGGAGACCAGAAGGAAGTGGTGTAGCATTTTTCAAGTACTGAAAGAAATGAACTGTCAACCTAGGATTCTATATTCAGTGAAAATACTCTTCATGAATGAAGGAGAAATAAAGACATGCTCAGAAGGAAAACTATGAGAATTTGTTGCCAGCAAACCTGCCCTTAAAGAATGGTTAGAGAATTTCTCCAAACAGAAGGGAAATAACAGAAAAAGGCTTGAAACTTCAGAAAGGAAAGAATATAGGGACTTCCCTGGTGGTCCAGTGGTGAAGACTCCACCCTCCCCGTGCTGGGGGCCCGGGTTCTATCCCTGGTCAGGGAACTAGATACGGTGCATGCAGGCCACAACTAAGAGCCCGCACATGGCAACGAATATCCCATGTGCTGCAACTAAGACCTGGTGCAGCCAAATAAATTTTTTTTTAAAAAGGAAAGAATATAGAAATGGTTAAATATAGAAGTAAGTATGATATAGTATCTTAATTCTCAGGAGATTAAAAAAAAATTTATTGAAGTATAGCTGATTTACAACGTTGTGTTAATTTCTGCTGTACAGCAAAGCGACTCATTTATACATATCAATGTATTCTTTTTCATACTCTTTTCCACTATGGTTTATCACAGGATATTAAATTATAGTTCCTTGTGCTATACAGTAGGACCTTGCTGTTTATCCGTCCTATGATACCATAGTTTGCATTTACTAATCCCAAATTCCCCATCCTTCCCTCTCCCTTACCTCCCCACTTTGGTAACCACAAGTGTGTTCTCTATGTCTGTGAGCCTGTTTTTGTTTCATAGATAAGTTCATTTGTGTCGTATTTTAGATTTCATATATAAGTGGTATCATATGCTATTTGTCTTTCTCTTTCTGACTTCACTTATTATGATAATCTCTAGGTCCATCCATGTTGCTGCAAATACCATTATTTCATTCTTTTTAATGGCTGAGTAATATTCCACTGTGTGTGTGTGTGTGTGTGTGTGTGTGTATGTGTGTGTGTGTGTACCACATATATACCAAATCTTTTTTTTTGAATTTTATTTTATGCTATTTTTTTATACAGCATGTTCTTATTAGTTATCTATTTTATACATATTAGTGTATATATGTCAATCCCAATCTCCCAATTCATCCCACCACCACCACCCCTTGCTTTCCCCGTTTGGTAGCCATATGTTTGTTCTCTACATCTGTGTCTCTATTTCTGCCTTGCAAACCGGTTCATCTGTACCATTTTTCTAGATTCCACATATATGTGTTAATATACGATATTTGTTCTCTTTCTGACTTACTTCACTCTGTGTGACAGACTCTAGATCTGTCCACGTCTCTGCAAGTGACCCAATTTCATTCCTTTTTATGGCTGAGTAATAGTCCATTGTATATATGTACCACATTTTCTTTATCCATTCATCTCTCGATGGGCATATAGGTTGTTTCCATGACCTGGCTATTGTAAATAGTGCTGCAATGAACATTGGGGTGCATGTGTCTTTTTGAATTATGGTTCTCTCTGGGTATATGCCCAGTAATGGGATTGCTGGGTCATATGGTAATTCTATTTTTAGTTTTTTTAAGGAACCTCCATACTGTTCTCCATAGTGGCTGTATCAGTTTACATTCCCACCGACAGTGCAAGAGGTATACCACATCTTCTTTATCCATTCATCTGTCAATGGACATTTAGGTTGTTTCCATGTCTTGGCTATTGTAAATAGTGCTGCTATAAACATAGGGGTGCATGTATCTTTTCAAATTATAGTTTTGTCTGGGTATATGTCCAGGAGTGGGACTGCTGGATCATATGGCAACTCTATTTTTAGTTTTTTGAGGAACCTCCATACTATTTTACATAGTGGCTGCACCAGTTTACATTCCCACCAGCAGTGTAAGAGGGTTCCCTTTACTCCACATCTCAGGAAATTCTTAAATCATATTTGATAGTTGAAACAAAAATTATAGCATCATCTGATGGTGCCCAATGTTTGTTGAGGAAATTCTTAAGACAATTATATTTGAAAGTGTGGAAGGTAAAGGGACCTAATTAGAAGTAAGATTTCTACATTTCACTGTAAGTGATAAATGCTAATACCAATAGACTGTGATAAATTACATATTTATATTATAGTACCTAGAGCAACCATTAAAAAAACAATAAAAAGAGGAATACTTAAAAAGTAACTCACAGAAATGTAAGAAAAGAGGAATAGAAATGAGAAACAGAGGAAATGAACAGGAAAAAGAGATAAAATGGCAGACTTAATCCCTAACATATCACTAATTATCTTAAACATAAATGGTCTAGGCACACCAATTCAAAGAAAGAGATTGGCCAAGTAGATATTTAAAAAATGACCCAACCATATGCTTAGTACAAGAAATTTGCTTCTAATACAATGACATAGGTATGTTGAAAGTAAAAGGATGGGAAAAGATATACTATGCAAACATTAAAAAATAGAAGTGACTATATTAATACGAGGTAAAGTCATCTTCAGAGCAAAGAAAGATACTAGAGACAAAGAGGGACAGTACATAATGATAAAAGGGTCACTCCACCAGGAAGAAATAACAATTCTAAATATGTTTGGACCAAACTACAGATCTTCAAAACACATGAAGCAAAAATTAAAAGAGTTGAGAGTAGAAATAGAAGAACTTACAGTTATAGTTGACGACTTGTACACTTCACAGTCATGAATTGCTAGACTATTAAACTGAAAATCAGCAGGGGTATGGAGGAACTGAACAACACCATCAACCAATAAGATACAGATACCCTTCATAGAAGGCTTTACCCAGCAACAGCAGAATATACATTCTTTTCAAGTACCCATGGAACATTACCCAAGATAAAACAGATCCTGGGTCATAATACAAACCTCAACAACTTTGAAAGAGTTAAAAATGATAGAGTATATTTTATAATTATAATGGAATCAAATTAGAAGTCATTAACATAAAGATATCAGAAGAATCTCTAAACATTTCGAAATTAAACAATATACTACTAAATAATTCATGGGTCAAAGAGGAAGTCTTAGAGGAAATTTTAAAAATATAAAAGTGAATGAAAATGAAAAGACAGTGTATCAAAATATGTGGGACAAAGCTATTACAGCATCCAGAGGGAAATTTATAGCACTGAATTCTTATATTAAAGAGGAAAGCCTCAAATTAATAATCTAACTTCCTACCAAAAGAAACTAGAAAAAGGAGAGCAAAATAAACCCAAAGCAAACAGAAGGAAGGAAATAATAAAGAGCAGAAATTAATTACAGGCATACCTCATTTTATTTTGCTTCAGTTTATTGCACTTTGCAATAATATTGTGTTTTTCACAAACTGAATGTTTGTAGCAACCCTACATCAAGAAAGTCTATTGCCACCATTTCCTCAACAGCATGTGCTCACTTCATGCCTCTGTGTCACATTTTGGTAATTCTCACAATATTTCAAACTTTTCCATTATTACTATATTTGTTATGGTGATCTGTGATCAGTCATCTTTGATGTTACTATTGTAATTGCTTTGGGATGCTACAACCTGGGCCCATATAAGATGGTGAACTTAATCAATAAATGTTTTGTGATTTAATGCAATTCCTGTCCATTACAGCAAGGGTTTTATAGACACAGACAAGAGTATTCTAAAGTTTACATAGAAAGGCATAGGGCCTAGTATATTAAACAATCTTGAAAAAGAAGGAAGTAGGAGGAATTAATTTACCCAATGTAAAGGCCTATTACATAGTTACAGTAATTAAGACAGTGTGGTATTGATGGAGGAGTAGACATATAGATCAATGGAATAGAAGAAAGAACACAGAAATATACCCACACAAATATGCTCAACTGATTTGTTATAAGAGTGCAAAGACAATTCAATGGAGGACTATATCCTTTCCAACAAATAGTGCAAAAGCAGTTGAACATCCATAAGGAAGAGGAAACAAACAAATAAACAAAAATTTAACCTTGGCTAAAACACTGAAACTTAAACAAAATTTAACTCAAATGGATCAAAAACTTAAATGTAAAATGTACAGCTATGACACCCTTTGAAAAAAAAGAGAAAATCTTCAGAAAATCTAGGGCTAGACAAAGAGTTCTTAGGCTTGACACCAAAAGCTCAATCCATAAAAGGAAAATTTGATTAAATGGATCTCATTGAAATTAGAAAAAAACCCTTTTCTATGTGAAAGACCCTGCTGAAAGGATGAAAAAGTGTGTGGTTTGCAAATATCTTCTCCCAAGATATAGTTTGGAACTAGCAATCTATATGAATATACTTACTATATACTTACTATATGTAAAGTACATATAGATAGAGTACAAGTATATAAAGAATACATAATGCCAACTCAAGAGTCCAAGCATAATTAGAAAATGGGCAGAAGACATTTTGTTGAAGAGGATATACAGGTGAAAAGTGAGTTTATGAAAAGATATTCAACATCATTAGCTAGGGAAATTGAAACCCCAATGAGATATTACTACACACCTATTGGAATGGCTAGAATAAAATAAATGAATAAATGATAAAAAAACACCAAATGCTGGCTAGGATGTGGAAAAACTGGATCACTCATACCATACACTGCTGAAAGGAACATAAAATGATACATACACTTTGGCAACATTTGGCTGTTTCTTATAAAACTAAACATACAGTTACGATGTGACCCAGCACTGGCACTCTTGGGCGTTTATCTCAGATAGATGAAAACTTGTGTTCATACAAAAACCTGTTAGCAGCTTTATTTGTAGAAGGTAAAAACTGGAAACAACCCGGATATCCTTCAGTAGGTGAATAGTTAACAAGCTATGATATATCCTTACCATGAAATACTACTTAGCAATTAAAAAAAAAGAGAACTATTTGTACCCACAATAACTTGGACAAATCTTTGAATATTTGGGGAATTATCTTGAGTGGAAAAAGCTAATCCCAAAATAATATATACTGCATGATTCCATTCTTATAACATTCTTGAAATGACAAAATTATGGAAGTGGAGAACAAATTAGTGGTTGCCAGGGGTTTGGGTTGGGAGTGGGGATAGGTCAGTGGTTATAAAAGGGCAGCATGAGGGAACCTTGTTTTGATGGGATTGTTATGTATCTTGACTTTATCAATGTCAGTACCCTGATTGTGATATTATATCACTATATACTATATAGATAGTGTATATATATATATATATATATATATATATATATATATATATATCACTATATCCTGTAGATTTGCATCATGTCAGTGGAAGAATACTAGGTAAAAGGTATAAGGCATTTCTCTGTGTTATTTCTTTTTTTTCTTTCTTTTTTTTTTTTTTTTTCGGTATGCGGGCCTCTCACTGTTGTGGCCTCTCCCATTGCAGAGCACAGGCTCCGGATGCGCAGGCTTAGCGGCCATGGCTCACGGGCCTAGCCACTCCACGGCATGTGGGATCTTCCCGGACTGGGGCACAAACCCCGGTCCCCTGCATCGGCAGGCGGACTCTCAACCACTGCACCACCAGGGAAGCCCTCTGTGTTATTTCTGACAATTGCACGTGGATCTATACTTACCTCAAAATAAAGAGTTTAATTAAAAATATTATGAAGTATACAAGTTGATCTTAAAAAGGGGCTTTATGAAAATAGTGCAAGCAGTTGAACAATGTGTGTTAGGTTGCTTTAGTTTAAAAAAAGGAGCTGACTGTAGCTCAGTTTCTAATGGCAAGGGATTTCAATGTTCTTACCTCAAATCTCAGAAGACAAAGCATTTATTTTTCATTGGAATCTTGGGATATTTTAAGCAAAGATGAGCTCTTTTGGCTAAATTCAACCAATTTCCATTTCTGTCATCAAATAGATGTTAGGCCACATACATTAAGGACTCGCATCGTGGATGTGACACAGACTAGCAAATTCATAAAAAGCAAAATGATAATTTACATCACCTCACCTAACTGCCAAGTCCTGGGGTGGAAAAGTCTGCACCCAAGGCCTTGAACATGGTGTCAGGAGTCATCCCCACTCCCTCCAGTGCCTCTCCTATGTATCTTCTTATGGACTCTGATTCTGCAAGGTCAGGTGCACATTCTGGATCCATAATTGCATCTCCAGTGGCTGGAGCAGCCCGGCCAGGAGCCTGGTCCCAGTGTCTACAGCTATGGCAAGGAGGCAGGCCTGTGTTCGACAGACCTGCTTGGTTTTCTAGAAGGAAAAGACTGGGCAACTAGGTCAATTGATGCTGACCTACTGAGGTTGATGCTCAGTAGAAACATGAATGAATGAATGAATGGATAAGCCACCTGGGAGATGATTCTGGTTGAAAAATTTTTTTTTTTTCATTTCAGTAGAAGACCCACAAAACACTGAAAACAAAAGCATGACATGCATTACATTTTAATATAATCAGGATAACCTGAACTCGATTGTGAATGAAATTATCTGATTCCAGGGTTGATATTCCTCACTACTCTGTCTAGTTCAGTCCAAATCCCTTGAATGGCAGCTTTGAAGCCATTTTCTCATGTTCTTTGTGAAATAGGAATGGGGATTACGACCTTCGGTATAAACCTGTGTACAACGGGCAGTGTGCATGCACGTTGATGCCAGCCTTCCATCCTGTGAGTTAAATAATTCTGACTAAAATGTGCCAAATCCTTTGTGATGTTTCATTCTTCACTCAGAATATCCATGTATATCCTGACAACTTCTCATGACAGCCAAATATCATGTCTTTCTTAGCTTTTCATCTTATGACGATTTCCCTGGTGGCCACTGTAATGCTACTTGCAGTTAATGAAAGGGTATGAAAGGGCTTCTAGAAGGCAACATCTGGGATTATTATGTCGTGTACCTTCAGTCCAATGACAGTTAACTCTGGTTTCCCAATATTTAGGTGACCTGAAAAATCAAAACTGGATAATTTTAATTAAAACAGTTTGATAAAAGTCATCTTAAAAATTTGAAAGAGGAGGGCTTCCCTGGTGGTGCAGTTGTTGAGAGTCTGCCTGCCGATGCAGGGGACACGGGTTGGTGCCCCGGTCCGGGAAGATCCCATGTGCTGCGGAGTGGCTGGGCCTGTGAGCCATGGCCGCTGAGCCTGCGCGTCCGGAGCCTGTGCTCCGCAACGGGAGAGGCCACAACAGTGAGAGGCCTGCGTACCGCAAAAAAAAAATAATAATAATTGAAAGAGGAGTGAGAGAATCTTGATGTCTTGAAATAAAAGAAAATGTTAGGGCAAAAACACTGGCCTTGGACAGACTAAATAGTCCTGTTTCACAGATTTCCTGTGATTTTGCTTGACATGGCCCATGACACATCATCCCTGAACAAGTGATCTTGACATTCTATTAAGTTTTTGTTTTTGGCTTTCAAAGTATTGTTTACTGTCTAGAGAGAATTTTGCTTTGCTGCTTTATGTACCAAATAACGGAAATATTCTTTCTTTAAAGAAAGAGAAACCATGACAAATTGGTTGAGCTTGGAGTTTAAATATAGAATTCAAATGAGTAAACTCTCGTCCTAATCTACTTCAGACCTCCTGAACCGTTCATCAGACCTTAAAATGAACCTCCTGTGGTCTCTCTTGGGGGAGGGAGGAAGATTAATGATATGGTATTTCTCTGGTTTTATAATGAAGATGTTCTGAAATCCACTGAATTTCATGGCTCTGTTCAAGATTCATTTGTATTTGCTGCAAAATCAACCAATCTTAGAAACCCATGTCATTCTCATCTTCCTCCACAGTTTTGATCTTTCCCACGGGATCAGGAGACACTGAACTTCCATGACTTAATAAAAATACATGTCAGAGTTGCTGGATTTTCCCCAGTATTGTTTCTTCCAGCCTGAACTTTGTCAAGAGTCATCCTGGATTCTAAAACTTCCCACTTCCTGTGGCTTTATGGGCATCCGGTGTACAGATGGGTATACGTTGTACAGATTTGCTAGTGTTATGGGAGTGAGGGGTATGTTATGAACTGTAAGCAGAAAGTAGCCCTCTGCACATTGGTGAATGTTACCTGCTCAAACACCAAGGGAGACAAAATTGCAGAGAGAACAAACACTAACCCATTTTTATTGAATTCAGAATTAATAAAAGGTAGTAAGAATTGCATTGCTTTAAAAAATGTCACAGTACATTTAAAAATACAGAGAAAAATTTGGAATAACTTAAATGTAAATAAATTTTTCTAGATCCAAAATAGCACAATGAGCTCTAAACAAGAATAAGGTGGGTTTACATATATTACCACAAAAGAGTAACAGTGGTCTATAGTTAGGTGAACTAAAAGCACGGCGTTGTACAGCAGATCTCTGGAATTTATCTTGGAATATTGAATTATAGGGCCCCTCCTTATTAAGTCTTCCATTATATGCCTCCTGTTTGCCTATCCATTCTCCTCTTTTGCTATTATGACATTTACCCCCACCCCTGCCCTCCATCTTCTTTCTCTCTCTCCCTCCTTCCTTCCCTCTTTCTTTCCTATTCCAGCCATGTTAAAATTCCTATAGCCTAGAAGTCATCGTGCACCCTCTTGAAACCTTACATGTGTTCTGTTTTCCCTGTTTGGAACATACAACTTTTTTCCTTCCTATTCTCCCACATCTCTTTTGCCCAATTAACTTTTTCATCCTCTGATCTCAGATAGAATAACAGTGCCCTCTGTGGTTTCCCCATGATGCCACGTGACGATCTGGTTTCTCTCTGCCCTTCCCACTAGCCAGGGTCTCCTGGATGGCTTTGTATTCACCACTGTTTCTACTGCATCCAGCATAGGGCTGGGCTGTGCATAAAGAGCACTGAATGGAGGAAGGAAGGAGCACGTCGGATCAAGTCATTCTCCTGATCAAAGCCCTCCCAAGGTTTCCTATTCCACCTAGAATGAAACCTAACCTTCTTTTCAGTGAGTGCAATGCCTGCCGACCACTCTACGCCCTTTCTTCATCCACTCTGGGCGTGGAGTTCGTTTCTTTGTCATCCCGCTCTATGCCGTGCCCACTCCCACCTCCTAAGGGCCTCAGCACCAACTCCTCCTCCTGAAAGCATAATGGGAGAATGGCATTAGGGCGTTTTGCAGGGCCAGCATCTTAACAAATTTGAGTAATTGATTATTCACTTAAGTAATAATGATAATTAATGATTTCTTAAGAAGTTTTTCTGCCCCAAATGTTAACATGTAGAAAGATAGAGTATATGAAGGCTAAACTGCAGTTCTCAGAACAAGCCACTTCCCAGAGCATCTCTCCTAGAGAGACCAGCCCTTCTGCATGAAGTTCTCATGCGCATATATACCACCAAGCTATCCACCTTTTGACATTTTTAATGGAAACACTCAAACCATTAAACTAGAATGTGCTGTCCATGATTTCACAAATATTTAGTTAACAATCATGGGAATTGTACCTTGCAATGTGGCGCAGAAACAGTTCAGCACTTGGATGCACACATGTCCTGGGCCATCAGTAAATATAACAATCTGTGAGTAAAATGTGACTGACCCAGAGCACCTGGGCTACCCTAGAGACCACTTCAGACACTTATAAAAATAATACTGTCTGTGACTATAGTCTAGGTTTTTGGCCAGCATCTAATGTCCAAGAAACCCCTGTCTTACACTAAAAACCAAGTTATTTTTATGGCAGGTGTCACTGATGGGAAGATAGAAAAGAGTAGAAATGGCAAGAGGTCCTGCAGCACACTGTAAAATCCTGCCTTGTTGAGTGGCAGGTGCAGCCACCTTAGCTATTCTGCTGTAAACTTCTAGAACACTGTGAATGTCAGGGTAATGGGAACCCAGTCATGCCTCCCTCACACCTCGGTTGCAACTCCTTACTTTCCAAAGCCTCGTCTTCTCTCTCCTTTCATTGAATCATCACTGACTCCGGGAGAGGAAGTCACACCCTGCAGTCTCATATTTTATATTGGATGAAATGAATCTAGGGTGACTTGATCAGAATAAAAAACTACTAGGAGCAGCCTTATTAAATTGTTATTTTTGTAGGTTAAAAAATGGTCTGGGGCTTCCCTGGTGGCGCAGTGGTTGAGAGTCCGCCTGCCGATGCAGGGGACACAGGTTCGTGCCCCTGTCCGGGAAGATCCCACGTGCCGCGAAGCGGCTGGGCCTGTGAGCCATGGCCGCTGAGCCTGTGCGTCCGGAGCCTGTGCTCCTCAACGGGAGAGGCCACAACAGTGAGAGGCCCGCGTACAGCAAAAAAAAAAAAAAAAAAGGTCTGATAGTTCAGCATTTCTCTTAGGCTCTTAGGTGTTATGGCCAGTCCCTGTTAATTGGGAGGCGACCTCAGGTGTAACACATTAGCCTGTATGCTCCCAATAGGTTGTACAGCTGATTCAATTAATCACTATTAAATATATAAATTAACTGTACAGGAGCCTAAAAGCAAATAAAGTAACTAATTAATAAGAAAATAACCAAAAACAACCTGGTCATCAGAACAATGGACTTTCATATGCAGATTACTGCAGCAGTGTGGGAAAGCAGCCCTTAGGTCTGCCCTCTAACTTCAATTATTTCTGAGGGATTAAACCTGTTCCTTTTGCCAAACATGGTTAAAATGAGCTATGAGAAACCCCCTGAAGGCAATGCCGTGTGACTTCACTCTGTGCTCATTCCTTAGATCTGGGCCTGGATGCCAGACCATCTGAGGATTAATTAGCACACTGGCCACAGGGGCAGAGCCTGGGGACGGTAGGGAGCTGCCAGGGTCTCTGCCTCAGCTGCACCACTGAGCCTGGGGAGGATCATCCAGATGCCAGGCCCAGACCCTCTGCTCTGCCTGCCAAGGCCCTGGTGGTGTAAGCCAGCTGGCACAGAGTGTGGGCAACCCTCGAGTTTGCGGCCAGTTAGTTGCGCGAAACACTTTAGGATCAGGGGTTGGCGCGGAAGGCATTTCTCAGGAAGGAGCTGTTGTCTGACCTGAACCTTGCCAGTTCTGCATTCTCAAGTATTGTCTGATGCAGCCTGTCCCCTCCCTGGGGGAGTGACGTACAATGGCACACTTGGGTAGAAGACCCAAAAACTAACAGAAGGAAGCTCCTGCAGCCTTGCTCCCTTTACACATTGTGCCCTGTTGCTAATTGAAGATCAGTCTCCTCTCCATTAAACACGTTCAGTGCACAAAGCAGAAAGTATTTTCGCTGTGTAGCTGCCTCTTCTTATCTTTAGAGAGAGAAGATGTTCTTCTATCTGTAATAGTTAAAAGATTTGCTTTATGTCTAGCAGCTTTCTAGGGTATTTGCCTCAAACTCTTGCTGAGTTGAGCTGGATTGACCTCATTTAGCAGCTAGCTGGGTCTTGGAGGGGAGCATCTAACACAAATCAGTGTGCCTTGGTTGAAACTGATATCTCATGATCATTCCACTAGGGTAGTTAGAAAGTTGCATGCCTGGCTTTTTCTCAAGGACTGGTTTGGTTTTGGGAACTACAGACTGCCGAGTACCCAAGATAATGGGGTATGCTGTGAGGCACTGAGGGAGCTGCCTCATGAATGGAGCCTCCTGCTGTACTTGTTTTTGGCTTTCCTTCCTTGCCAGCTGTATGAGCCTCCCATGCCATGGCTTCATCGTGTGTACATCTAATGAGTCGTGCATGGAAGCTGCAGGTCTTAGAAGGGGAAGTTCACTGAGTGCAGCTCTGACCCAATGTCTGGAGCCCTCCCTGTCATTCTGCTCCCAGGATGCTGCACTGGACCTCCTTGCCCAGAGGTTTCTTCACTCATTTTTGTTGATAATCAAATGTTTATCTATCTATCTATATTTTTTGATGATGCCCAGATCGTGTACCCAATGTCTTACACTTGGATTTGTGTGATCCAGAGTAGCTGACCAAGACCACTCACTCACATTTTCATCATGGACATATCATTTTGGACGAGTCTGGTCACATTTGGCTAAAAGCATTTTGACTTAAATAATTTCTAAATTCCCATTCTGGTCATCAGGTGGTGAATGATTAAAACTTGGCAGCTGGGCCTAAGAATCCCAAGAACAATATTAAACAATGTGTAGATTCCTAAGCCCATTGGAGATCTACTGGATTAGAATCTGTCAGCCTGGAGCCCCAGAATGTTTTTTTAACAAGTTTCCGGGTACTTCTGTTGTGGTCCGTCCATGAACCTACTATTAGACATCATTGGGATCTAGTACACCCCAAAACTTTTGCTCCAGTCACCTCACAGAAATTAGCTATTCTCCTTGGATTTTTTTGGATGTGGAAGCTTCATGAGCATTTACCTTCTGATCTCTCATTACTGTTTCCATTCCAAGCCTTGGGAGCCTGATTTAAATGTATGAGTTATTTGGGGAGTTAAAATATTAAATATTTTCATGGTTAGGAGATGCCTTCTAAAACTTCATTTTTCCTGATATTTGACGCCAGCTAATTTTAATAGCTGGCTTATCAAACTAATAGCTGTGAAGGACTCCGTGTACAGTTCCCAGTTAAGGATAAAATGCTGTGTTCTTATTTTAGCCTTTTAGGACACTGGGAAATAAAACCAGGTATTGATGAACATGAGTAGACATTTATGTAGAGACAAAAGTCTGTGAATGGAGACAGTCTTCTAATACAATGCCAAGTTCCTGTCCCTATGTCTGCCCCAAGCCAAGTTGACATCAGGACTGGCTAAATAATTTGCAGGGCCTAGTGCGAAATGAAAATGAGGGGCCGCTTGTCCAAAAATTAAGGATTGCAAGGTGGTGGCCGCAGATCATTAAACCTGAGCCCTTCTAAACGTGGGTTCCTGTGCGAAGCCAACCCTGGACTTGGTCTCATTTATTAGCTCTGAGAATAAATATTTCCTCTTTTTTTACCTGTTTATAAGATGGCTTCAAAAGAGCATCTACATAATAATAAGAAGAAAAGAGTTCTGAATTACTGTACAAAGTTTTGAGGTAGGTAGACTGAGTTTTAGGGTTCTGTCTTTCTTTTTTTGAACCAGTGTTAAATTTGTTTCTACTTCACTTGTGGTGATGTGAAAGTTTATCTGACCACTAGAGGAGGTATATCTCTTCTTTACTACCACCCCAGAAGGAGCTTCTATTGGGATCTTTTAAAAAACACCAGCCCCATAATCTGAGATTTCAAACTGGAGTTGAAGCAGTGCAGTGCCTGCTGTTGTTTAGACATTTCCACTGTCTGAAGTTGAAGGTTTTTGTGGGTGGTCGCCCTCTGTTCGGTGTCACTGTCAACAAACGTGTGAAAAGAAGAAATAACCACAGATGAGGACAAGCTTCAATCAGCTCTGCCTTAATTAGCGAGTCGGTTGCATTTGTAGCACAGGCAGAATCAATTAGGGAGCTGGGCTAGGAGACAGCACTGGCCCTGCCATCCGCCCAGCCTGGAGAATGTAGGTAGGTGGCTCCACCGAAGAGGAAGAGATGCTGTCCCTAGCCTCCTCCTAAACAAGGCTCCAAGACTGCTTATTTCACCCAACTGTTTTCAGTTCTTTTATTTTCCAAGAATTCCTCCTATCTGCCAGGCTCTCTCTGCCTCATCTATCCACTCTCTTCCTTTCTTTCAAGGGCCTGCCCCTCTGAGGTGTCATTGTGTGGGTTTTTCTGGTTCCCTTGAAGGCAGGGACCATCTCTTACTGCTCCAGGTCAAGAGTTAAGCACCCAATGGGCACTTGATAGTATGTCTGTCTCATATGGAGCAACCTGGTATTTCTGCATATTGAAAGGTGGCTTCAAGGCTGATTCCAAAATTTGGAATTCTTCCACAAATGTGGACATGCTAGGAAGAGGTGGCTCATCTACAGCATTGAGGCTTTGTCTGTGTAATGATGCTTTCATTTTTAACATTTCTTATTATACAAAATAATAAAGAATGTTGATAGGCAAAAGGAAGAAAATTTTAAAAGTCACATGTAATCTTACCAAAAAGAACCACTATAATACCATTGTGTTTATCCTGAAGGCCGTTATATCAGATATATGTGCTTTTAAAAAAAGATACATTGTAATTTCTTTAAATGTCTTTTAAAATTATAGCAAGTTGTGATAACCCTTCTAGTCCCTGAAATATTTTTCTACAATATTTTAGATGGCTACAGAGAATTTCAACCTCCTTATTGTTGAAAATATAGTTTGCTTTCCTTTTTTTTTTTTTTTTTTTTTTTGCGGTACGCGGGCCTCTCACTGTTGTGGCCTCTCCCGTTGCGGAGCACAGGCCCCGGACGCGCAGGCTCAGCAGCCATGGCTCACCGGCCCAGCCGCTCGTGGCATGTGGGATCTTCCCAGACCAGGGCTCGAACCCGTGTCCCCTGCATCATCAGCAGGTGGATTCTCAACCACTGTGCCACCAGGGAAGCTCTGCTTTCCTTTTTTTTGCTTTTATAAATAATGCTGTAGTAAGCATCTGTGTATAAATATTTGCATATTTGCTTGATTAATTCCCTATAATAAATTCATGGAATTGACCTTGGGTCCAATCATATTTAACTTTTGCATTCATATAAGGCTTTTTATATATTTTAGTTTGTCCATTGATTCAACAAGTATTTGAGTGTCTGCCTTGGGCTAGCTAGGCACCATAAAGGTGTTGGGGCCATAATGTGAGCAAGACAAATGAAGTCCTTTCTCTCATGGAGATGCCAACTATAAATATACATCTCTTCATAGCTGAAGTTTCCAGAGCTTGGCATTGTGTTTGGAATGAACTAAAGCTGTGACTTCTGTCTGGTCTTGTATACTACAGTTGATGAAAGCCTCCTTCCTCCAAGAAGCAAACTTGAATCAACTCAAGGTTTTTATAAAGTTTATGAACTTGGACCTTCAGAAATGTCAGAAAGATGTGAAGAGTGAGGCCTGCCTGTTTACACGCACACACAACGGCATCTTGCCAGGCGAGACACAAAGCAAGTGCTTCTGTCCAAGTAGCATTTGGACTGTGGCTTTCCTCAGTCTCTGGAAGGTTCTCAGAGTTGGCTCCCTCAGAGGCCTCACAAGGAGGATGATGAACTGATAAGGCAGGGAGTCCTCCTGGACCCCACCTTGCCCTGCTGTGCAAAGCTTCTGTGAAGGCACAGGTTCCACTTCCAAGTATTTACAGATTGCAGAGAATATCCAGTTCTGTGCTCATCATCATCATCTTACATGGGATAGTTAGTGCTTCTGCCATTGAAATGAGGTTGTAGCTCAACTGACTACCTGGTATGAATTAATACTCATTGTTCACATCCAGGAGATCCATCTTGTCTCTAATTTGGTGCTAGTGTTAAACAGCTGCTACCTCCAGACACTTCAATTTGTAATATACACCATTAAGGAGAAACGGGACTGACTCAGACACAGTTCTATCACGTCTGTACTTTCTCCCCCAAATTGCAAACATCTGGACCTGCCTCTTTAAAACCAGCTTTATTGGGCTATTGTGTTTTCAGATTTGAGAAACACAATCTCACAGTCTGCCTTCCCCACCGGAATCTAATGACAGTCCAATTCACTTTGAGGTAGTGGTGTTACAAGATGTGTACACGTGCTTCTCTCTGCAGCATGTAGAGGGGGAGCACACGTAGTGAGGAGATAAGAAACAAAGGGTAGCTTTCCCCAGGAAAGAAAAATCCCAATATGTCCCTAAAGAGTTAGAGAAAAGGGTTTCTGGAAAATAGGTGGTCCAGGGGGTGGTTTGAGACCTAGCAGAAAAGAGTGTACCCAAGACAGAAGAGAAGGTAATACTGATGACCACAGTATTTATTGGGTGCTTTATATACATTAGCCTCAGCTTAAGTACTCATGCCCTAGGTCCGTGACATATGTGCCCAAAAGATGGTGTAAAATTAAGCCAGGGGATTTCTCAGACTCCACTGGAGCATGGGAGAATTATCCCAGGGTTGGGGGTGAATGAGGGTTTGTTGTCAGGAGGAATTACATCATGATGAAGAGTCCATATTTATATGAAATCATCTCGTGGCCTAGTATCAGTCAGGTCGGAAGGCAAGAATGGAGATCCTCTGAGTTTCTGACAAACAAGCTGCTGCAGTTTGGGTTTGGAGCTTGTTGGTGATGGGACCATTGCAATGTGTGAAGGCTTTTTTGGAAATTTCCATGAGGAGTTTGGCACGAGAATGAGACAGACATGATCACTGGGACACCGCTCCTCTATTCAGTCTGATTTTATATTGACATGAGCAGTATCCCTATTTTAGGAGAAGGCAAGTGGCACCATGTCTGTTACTCATAGAGCTGAAGATTGGAGAGCTTTCACAGAGCACTCATACCTCTAGCTTCTTAATTTTAGTTTGTCACCTGGTGGCCATAATACAAAGTAACCTAACAAAGCCAAGCATGTTTGAACTATCTATCAGAATTCTTCACTCCCTGGGCACTGACAGATGCTAGGTGTGACCCAGGCAGCAAGAAACAGGGACCTGCACACTTCGCATATCTCCTTCGCTCACATGCACAAGCTTGTTCCATTGGATCTCATCAAAAAACATAGATTCAACAGTAAAATTATTAAGAATTTCAAGATAGTGACAGCGTAGTATTAAACCAAGCATGGGCCCTTTGAGCATGGGGCGCTGTGTGGCTGCATACGTCATGTACCCATGGAACCAGCCCTGCATGAGATCCCTAGGGCTGTGTATGCTGCATCTTGTCAGGGACATTGAGAGCTGCACCCTGTGTATTGGAAGGGACCGATTGCCTATGGGTTTAGATATGAGGCTCTGCACTTTGAAACCCACCTTCCTCTTACTTGTTTTGCCATCCTGGGCAAGTATTTCACCATTCTAAGTCTCCACTCGCCTATGTGTAAAATAGGAACCTAATAGTACCTTTTAGGGGTGTTTAGGAGGATCAAGTGGGGTTACGGATGAAAAATACCCAGTGCCCAGCACACAGTTATCATCCGGCCAGTGCTGGCTGCCATTGGAGGAATTGGGTGAGGCAATTTCTGCAAGTCTTCCCATGGCTGCAGCAACCCTTGTTCAGATGTAATGGACACAAAATTGGGGTCTGCTGAACTCAAGTGACCTGGATGGGCATCATTGATAGGTGGTTGTTAGCCTTTCCCCCAAGTAACCCCAGCCAGGACCACTGACTCTCAATGACTCTGTGGATGGGGAATTGTTTTGTCTCCCGATGGCCACTTTTTATATTAATCCCCTGCTTTTAATTGGGATGACTCAAACGTTCCATTATAATTACGTAGGAAAAAACATGATTGCTATTATCACAGAGAGAGTTATCAGTATTGATTCAACTATATCAAATGCTGGTGGAGGGAGAGGGTTGTTTCGCCAGGACCCTCCTCTGGCCTGGATGTTGTGACTGTTTCACAGAGATAAGCGGCCTCGCCGTGCCTGCTGGCATCGGGCATAGGCAGCCGTGGTGCTCGTGCTGGTTCATCTCCCCAGGCTTTAAGCTGCACTAATTGCTTTGGAAGCGAGGCCTTCTCCTGAGCAGCAGCATATGCTGCATGAGTGCCTAAAGCAAAGATAAAAAGCCAGCCGCATCCTCCTTTATTGAGGTTTAATAATAAAATGGAACTGTCACCATTCCCAATAAATTGTTTATTTTAATTTAGAAAAATAATGGAAACTGGCCACCTTCTGGCACATAGTTGTTGAGGACTGTTTTCCTGGCTCGGCTAATTCTGAACCTCCTGTTCTTTGGTAGCTTGCTCTGAAAGACACTGAGGCCTTGGTGTCAGTAAAATCAACTACGTGTCTCTCCGTTTAATAAAACATGGCCCTTAAAGGGTGAAATAAGTCATTTTTCAAGGTGAATTAGACTGTGAAGTTGTAAACCAGGAAGTTGGTATAGGTGTTTAAGGTGTAAAGTTTTGCAGGATTTTTTTTCAAGTATTTCTTTTAGCAAATATGAAATTAAAGTAGTCTCACATGTTTCTGTCATTGCAGTTCTTTCAGATTTTTCCTGTAATAATAGTGAGAGGTCAGCTTGATACCTCTTGCATTAAGAGGGAAAAGAAGGCATAGATGAAGGAAGTATCTTTACTAAGGCTTATAGAGGGGGTGAGTGGCAAAGTGGGAGTTGGAATTCAAGACATCTGGCTCTTGCTTGCTGCTTCTAAGGCACTGATGCTCTCACTTTTCTACCCAGTACACAGAAACTTTCCCATCCTCATTTCATAGGGAGCAAAATTGAGGCCTGAAAGCCAAAGCTACTTGCCTCAGGGTGTCATAGCCAGTAAGTGGACTAGGACTCAGTCTCTTGAATCCCAGTTCAGTTTTATTCCTGCGAAGTCCATGGGGTCTATATACCAGTTGCTAACATACAAGTATAATATGATTGCATTAAATATAAACATTTTTGATCTTACAGTAAGTAGCCACACCTGAGAATAGGAAAAGAAATCTGTATTGATAAGAAGGCTGCAGGGCAGTCAGCCAGGCCCCTTCATTCCCTTTCAGTCACTACCCTTGGAGTGCACACAATTAGAGTTCACCTTCAGCAAGTTACTCCAGGCCATGGGGAGCAAAAGCCAGGGCTGTTCCATCCACGTGCCCCACGAGTGTGCTGTGTAGGAACTGCCTGTCTTTGTCTGGCATGGGCACTCAAACAATGTGCAAACCAGGTAATGCAGTGACAATGATTAAGAAGGGGAGGAGTGGGGCATAGATGAGATGAGAAGGATCATTGTAATGCAAGGGGGTCTTTGGGGAGGTATTGTCTCAGCCAGGGTTATTGTGATGGGCTTGGTCATCAAGGTCCTTTGGATTGAGTGGCCTGAATACAGCTAAATCTGGTCAGGCAAAGAAGCAAATTTATTGACTCGCTTACCTGAGAAAACTAAGCATGGCTGGATCTAGGGGCTCAAGCCATGCTGTCGTGACTCTATCTCGCCCCCTTCCATTATGGGCTCTGTTCTTCTTGGCTGTTACCTTTATTCAGATGAGCTCTTCCTGTGCAGTGGCTTCATGGCTGCTGGTAGGACCAGCCTGCCTCCCTGACCTTTCAGTAATATCAATGGAGAGAGAGTCTTCTTCCTCACGTTCCAGTAAAAGCCCAACTGTGGCCTCTGGAATGGAATTCACAGACTGGATAGGGCTGATCAAAGGGCCCACCCCTTGATCTGGGAAGGAGAGATGTTAGTTTCATCCAATTTATATAAATTACGGAGTGGCGGGGAAGAAGGAAAATCAGAAGAAGGGGAAAGGATGCTGAACAGGCAAAATCACACATAGCCACTGGCCTTAGAGTTTCCTCTGACTCACCATTAGTCAAGAGGAAAGACCAGACTAGCCCTTGTGTCTCCAGGTCAGTTTTATCCAATAGAACTTTATGCGATGATGGAGATATTCTTCAATCTTCACAGTCCGATACAGTGACCACCAACCATATGGGGCTGTTGAGCATTTGAAATGTGGCTTGTGTGATCAAGGAACTGAGTTTTTAATTTTAGGTAATTTTAATTAAATTTAATGTAAATAGCTACACGTAGCTCATGGCTACCATAATGGACAGAGCAGCTCTTAGTGGAGGTCATATTGCAGGAGATGGTTCCCTGGAAGGCAAGACCCCCTGTCCCCACTTTGGAGGAGAGTTGGGCTTAGGGTTAAATGCAGAGCGTGGAAGACCAAGATGATGAAGTTGAGTTGGTTTAGGTTGTGAAGTAGGAGGAAAGGGAGTTTGGTTGTGAGGGAGAGGACAGGGAGGAAGAAATAAAGAGAAACTTTCATTTGTGACATCATTTGGAAACCTTCAACTTGAGGAAATATTTTTTCTGTCTCATATATGAACTCAGTTTCTACCAGGAAGAAACAAAATCACAATTGACCTTGTTATAATAGCAAATTTAGGGGAATTCCATGACATGTTATTGCATTTTGCTCTAAATGTCCAACAATAAAAGCAACCATTGCCTGAATCAACATTCTGCACATGACATGCAACTACACATGGAGTAAAAGAAAAATTGGTGTGTTATGAAAAAAAACTGTGTAAACTTGTGTGATTGAGCACAATTAAATGCAGTTGACAGAAATGACATCAAATGAATAGAACGAACTTGTCAAGGCAGCATCCAGTCACTGGGATGTGAATCTGGAGCCGGTTAAAGACCAGACTCTGATGGGCCTATCATCCTGCTCTGTGTCCTATAGGGTGTGTTGGGGCCACCCTGAAGTGGTGCTTGCCAAGCCTAAGTCCTCTTGGTGGTCACTGCTCACCCACAAGTCGGGTTTCCAAGGGTGGAGGTTCTTGGAGAAGGCAGACTGATTTGCTCTGATCCCCTCTTGCCCACTTGCAGCGGGATGCATGGGCTTCCTCAGATTCAGTCAGCTTCCTAGGTTTGTCCACCGAGTGCTCATGGAGAACATGCCATGAGCTCGGCATCCTGCTGGGCCTTAGGCATCGAGCAAGAAGAACAGAGAAGCAGGAAACTTGGTCCCTGGATGTGTGGTTTGCCTGGGTCCCTGGTCCTCAGCATGCCACTTGATGATCGCCTGTAGACTCAGCTGCAGCCCAAGTGCAGGGATTAAGAGCAACCATACTGGAGACAATCTGGCCAAGTGTATGTCAAGCCAGTGCCTGGCCTGCAGGCTATCCCCCCCACCCCCCACCAGAAAAAAAGAGCAGCAGGTGTGTAGTGGAAAGAAGAAGGGCATTAGAGCAGCTGAAGCCAACCTGGGTAGAACCTGGGCCAGGCAGCTTGGAGGTATGTGAATTTAGGCACAGTACTGGACCTCAGTATTAGCATCTGCAGAGTGGGATGATGGAACTTCACAAGGTTGTTGTGAGGACACAGTTGACTGGTGTTTGTTAAGGACCTAACACAGAGTAGGCTTCCAGAACCGGGGCTGCTCTGGTTAGCATGAGAGCATGGTTGCTGGAAGGGTTGGACCCGGGAAGAGGTCTTGTGTGTGGTATGAGTATCCCCAGGGTGATTTGCCAACTTCACATCCAGCCTTGATTCATGTTAGGCTTAGGTGTCATTAAAGCTGATCACCAGGGCTTCCCTGGTGGCACATTGGTTAAGAATCCGCCTGCCAATGCAGGGGACACGGGTTCGAGCCCTGGTCCGGGAAAATCCCACATGTCGCGGAGCAACTAACCTCATGTGCCACAACTACCAAGCCTGCACTCTAGAGCCCACGTGCCACAACTAGTGAAGCCCATGCTCCTAGAGCCCATGCACTGCAACAAGAGAAGCTACTGCAGTGAGAAGCCTGTGCACTGCAACAAAGAGTAGCCCCCACTCGCCACAACTAGAGAAAGCCCGTGTGCAGCAACGATGACCCAACACAGCCAAAAATAATAAATAAATAAAATAAATGAATTTATTTTTAAAAAAATAAATAAAGCCGATCACCATAAGGATCCCACGCAAGCTTTCCAGTCCAGTTTGCCAGCAAACCTGCAGTCCATCCTGACGACCAGAAACCCCAGGCAGGACAGCATCTTAGAACCATCAGTCATGTCCTAGGATCAGTCTCTATGATGCTTCGATCACTTTTGGAGTCCTCAGGCAGACACATTGTGAGTGGGTGTCACCATGTGGATGCTGATGGCACACTTGGAGCACTGTTGGGTGTCAGGCACAGTAGGAGAAAGGAAGCCACTCCTAGGCCAGGAAGTCACTGGCAAACCTTTACCACTAACCCAGCCCTCTTGCCCCTCTCCCTCCTAGTGACTTTTCCAGCCATTTCCCCAGCCGACAAGGGTATAAATGCCTTTGGAAAGAGAATAATTCATTTCAATAGAAAAGATATGGTTTTGGAATGGGTCAGTTGGAAAGTGATGCCAGGTGCTGTGTTGCTGTGGACATAGGCTTTGGGCCAGTGACCATCATGTACGTTCCTGTGTACCTGGGCATGCGCCTGGGCCCGCTCTTGCCTCTTTGTTGGGAAGCAGAAATGTTTGGGTTTCACAGTCACTTTCTTTGTCCCCTTTACTTTCCAGCTAATGCTGGGCTTCTGTGGAACCAACATAGCAGGAGGGCCTGGGGCTACTCCTGAAGAGGTTTCTTCCCATCTGCCTGTTCCTCGAAGCCCTCTCTATTTGTAGCCTGGATTTCCTTTCCATAGTCACAGTTCTCATGTTGTGATCCAGCCTTTAGCCTCACTCTGGCTCTTTGGAAGTGGCTATTGAGCACCTTCTGTGTATCAGAAACGTGGTAGATGTAGGGGACAATAGACAACCAGACATGCCGTGTCTTAGGAACATCACAGTCTTAAGTGGGAGAGAATCTAATCAGGCGATTACACACCTGAATACTA
Source organism: Kogia breviceps (assembly GCF_026419965.1). Lineage (NCBI taxonomy): Eukaryota > Metazoa > Chordata > Mammalia > Artiodactyla > Physeteridae > Kogia > Kogia breviceps. The sequence goes on along the minus strand of NC_081319.1, from coordinate 34,790,269 downwards.
AGTGCATGGTGGATCTGAGCCTGGACTTGCAAGGAAGCATTCCAAGCTCTCAGGTGGGTGTTCTGGGAAGGTTCCCAGGGCAGGAGGGGGTGATATTCAAACTGAGACCCCAAAAGTAGGTAAGAGAGACCATCAGGATGGGGAGGGGAGGGCTGAAAATGGATGGAAAGTGTGTTCCCAGTGGAGGGAGGGCATGCATGAAGTCTTAAAAAATCATCAAGAGTGGGAAAATAGAGGGTGGGAGAGTGGAGAGTCATGGGAGATGAAATTGGAGAGGAAAGCAGGAATTTTCAACAAATTACATACTTTTCACCAAAATCTGAACTTCTTTTCCCCTAAACTGTAATCAAAGCTAAAAAAAATACACATGGAAGGTAAATTTTGTATTGAATAAGTTCTTATGTTTTGAATTTGAAAGGCAGAAGCCAAATTATGACCATTTGGATCTGAGAATCATTGGTTTTGCCTTGGCATGTGCTTGTTCATTCAAGGTTGGTGTTTCATATAACAGGACAGATGCTAATGGATTTTTTTGCTTTGTTGTTTCAGCACTTCAGGGAGCATCTGGACAAACTTTTTGCCAAAGGAATCGGAATGCTGGATATAGCTCTGAATGAGGCCTTCAACATTCTCAGTGATGTAAGCTCCTCTTTGATTTGCCTTTCTCTTTTCCGGGAGAATAGATGGGTTTTTTTTTTTAAGTTGTGGACCAGCATTATTGTTAGCCCTGGCTGTCACTGAGCAGTATTCACAGGCGTAGAATGGGGGAGGGTAAGGCTGGCCATATGAGTGATCTGGGGAACCAGGTCCACCTGGTGAATCCGTACCAGCCCCCTGCTGGGCAGAGTTGATGGTGCAGTCTGGTCAGGGGACTCACCTGACACACTCATTGACTCTGGGGCCGTCAGTGTCTCAACACTAGAGCACCATCTAATGCAGACATCTTTCTTTTTTTTTTTTTTTTTTAATTCTTTCTTTTTTTTTAACATATTTTTTAAAAATTTTTTAAAATTTTTTTTAAAACATCTTTATTTGAGTATAACTGTTTTACAATGGTGTGTTAGTTTCTGCTTTACAACAAAGTGAATCAGTTATACATATACATATGTTCCCATACTCTTCCCTCTTGCGTCACCCTCCCTCCCACCCTCCCTATCCCACCCCTCTAGGTGGTCACAAAGCACAGAGGTGATCTCCCTGTGCTATGCAGCAGCTTCCCACTAGCTATCTAATTTACGTTTGGTAGTGTGTATATGTCCCTGCCACTCTCTCACATCGTCACAGCTTACCCTTCCCCCTCCCCATATCCTCAAGTCCATGCTCTAGTAGGTCTGTGTTTTATTCCCATCCTACCACTAATCTCTTCATGACATTTTTTTTTCTTAGAGTCCATATATATGTGTTAGCATACGGTATTTGTTTTTCTCCTTCTGACTTACTTCACTCTGTATGACAGACTCCAGGTCTATCCACCTCATTACAAATAACTCAGTTTCATTTCTTTTTATGGCTGAGTAATATTCCATTGTATATATGTGCCACATCTTCTTTATCCATTCATCTGTTGATGGACACTTAGGTTCCTTCCATGTCCTGGCTATTGTAAATAGAGCTGCAATAAACATTTTGGTACATGACTCTTTTTGAATTATGGTTTTCTCAGGGTATATGCCTAGTAGTGGGATTGCGGGGTCGTATGGTAGTTCTATTTGTAGTTTTTTAAGGAACCTCCATACTGTTCTCCATAGGGGCTGTATCAATTTACATTCCCACCAGCAGTGCAAGAGTGTTCCCTTTTCTCCACACCCTCTCCAGCATTTATTGTTTCTAGAGTTTTTGATGATGGCCAATCTGACCGGTGTGAGATGATATCTCATTGTAGTTTTTTTTTTCTTTAACATCTTTATTTGAGTATAACTGTTTTACAATAGTGTGTTAGTTTCTCCTTTACAACAAAGTGAATCAGTTATACATATACATATGTTCTCATATCTCTTCCCTCTTGCATCACCCTCCCTCACACCCTCCCTATCCCACCCCTCTAGGTGGTCACAAAGCACAGAGGTGAACTCCCTGTGCTATGCGGCAGCTTCCCACTAGCTATCTGATTTACATTTGGTAGTGTGTATATGTCCTTGCCACTCTCTCACATCGTCACCGCTTACCCTTCCCCCTCCCCATATCCTCAAGTTCATGCTCTAGTAGGTCTGTGTTTTATTGCCGTCCTACCACTAATCTCTTCATGACATTTTTTTTTCTTAGATTCCATATATATATGTTAGCATACGGTATTTGCTTTTCTCCTTCTGACTTACTTCACTCTGTATGACAGACTCCAGGTCTATCCACCTCATTACAAATAACTCAGTTTCATTTCTTTTTATAGCCGAGTAATATTCCATTGTATATATGTGCCACATCTTCTTTATCCATTCATCTGTTGATGGACACTTAGGTTCCTTCCATGTCCTGGCTATCGTAAATAGAGCTGCAATAAACATTTTGGTACATGACTCTTTTTTTTTTTTTTTTTTTTTTTTTTTGCGGTATGCGGGCCTCTCACTGTTGTGGCCTCTCCCATCGCGGAGCACAGGCTCCGGACGCGCAGGCCCAGTGGCCATGGCTCACGGGCTTAGTTGCTCCGCGGCATGTGGGATCTTCCCGGACCAGGGCACGAACCCGTGTCTCCTGCATCGGCAGGCGGACTCTCAACCGCTGCGCCACCAGGGAAGCCCCATGACTCTTTTTGAATTATGGTTTTCTCAGGGTATATGCCTAGTAGTGGGATTGTGGGGTCATATGGTAGTTCTATTTGTAGTTTTTTAAGGAACCTCCATACTGTTCTCCATAGTGGCTGTATCAATTTACATTCCCACCAGCAGTGCATGAGTGTTCCCTATTCTCCACACCCTCTCCAGCATTTATTGTTTCTAGAGTTTTTGATGATGGCCAATCTGACCGCTGTGAGATGATATCTCATTGTAGTTTTGATTTGCATTTCTCTAATGATTAATGATGTTGAGCATTCTTTCATGTGTTTGTTGGCAATCTGTATATCTTCTTTGGAGAAATGTGTATGTAGGTCTTCTGCCCATTTTTGGATTGGGTTGGTTGTTTTTTTGTTATTGAGCTGCATGAGTTGCTTATGAATTTTGGAGATTAATCCTTTGTCAGTTGCTTCATTTGCAAATATTTTCTCCATTCTGAGGGTGGTCTTTTGGTCTTGTTTATGGTATCCTTTGCTCTGCATAAGCTTTTAAGTTTCATTAGATCTCATTTGTTTATTTTTGTTTTTATTTCCATTTCTCTAGGAGATGGGTCAAAAAGGATCTTGCTGTGATTTATGTCATAGAGTGTTCTGCCTATGTTTTTCTCTAAGAGTTTGATAGTGTCTGGCCTTACATTTAGGTCTTTAACCCATTTTGAGTTTATTTTTGTGTGTGGTGTTAGGGAGTGTTCTAATTTCATACTTTTACAGGTAGCTGTCCAGTTTTCCCAGCACCACTTATTGAAGAGACTGTCTTTTCTCCACTGTATATCCTTCCGTCCTTTATCAAAGATAAGGTGACCATATGTGTGTGGGTTTATCTCTGGGCTTTCTATCCTGTTCCATTGATCTATATTTCTGTTTTTGTGCCAGTACCATACTGTCTTGATTACTGTAGCCTTGTAGTATAGTCTGAAGTCAGGGAGCCTGATTCCTCCAGCTCCATTTTTCATTCTCAATATTGCTTTGGCTATTCGGGGTCTTTTGTGTTTCCATACAAATTGTGAAATTTTTTGTTCTAGTTCTGTAAAAAATACCAGTGGTAATTTGATAGGGATTGCATTGAGTCTGTAGATTGCTTTGGGTAGTAGAGTCATTTTCACAATGTTGATTCTTCCAATCCAAGAACATGGTATATTTCTCCACCTATTTGTATCATCTTTAATTTCTTTCATCAGTGTCTTATAGTTTTCTGCATACAAGTCTTTTGTCTCCTTAGGTAGGTTTATTCCTAGATATTTTATTGTTTTTGTTGCAATGGTAAATGGGAGTGTTTTCTTAATTTCCCTCTCAGATATTTCATCATTAGTGTATAGGAATGCAAGAGATTTCTGTGCATTAATTTTGTATCCTGCTACTTTACCAAATTCATTGATTAGCTCTAGTAGTTTTCTGGTGGCATCTTTAGGATTCTCTATGTATAGTATCATGTCATCTGCAAACAGTGACAGCTTTACTTCTTCTTTTCCGATTTGGATTCCTTTTATTTCTTTATTTTCTCTGATTGCTGTGGCTAGAACTTCCAAAACTATGTTGAATAAGAGTGGTGAGAGTGGGCAACCTTGTCTTGTTCCTGATCTTAGTGGAAATGGTTTCAGTTTTTCACCATTGAGAACAATGCTGGCTGTGGGTTTGTCATATATGGCCTTTATTATATTGAGGAAAGTTCCCTCTATGCCTACTTTCTGCAGGGTTTTTATCATAAATGGGTGTTGAATTTTGTCAAAAGCTTTCTCTGCATCTATTGAGATGATCATATGGTTTTTCTCCTTCAGTTTGTTGATATGGTGTATCACGTTGATTGATTTGCGTATATTGAAGAATCCTTGCATTCCCGGAATAAACCCCACTTGATCATGGTGTATGATCCTTTCAATGTGCTGTTGGATTCTGTTTGCTAGTATTTTGTTGAGGATTTTTGCATCTATGTTCATCAGTGAGATTGGCCTATAGTTTTCTTTCTTTGTGACGTCTTTGTCTGGTTTTGGTATCAAGGTGATGGGGGCCTCATAGAATGAGTTTGGGAGTGTTCCTCCCTCTGCTATCTTTTGGAAGAGTTTGAGAAGGATAGGTGTCAGCTCTTCTCTAAATGTTTGATAGAATTCGCCTGTGAAGACATCTGGTCCTGGGCTTTTGTTTGTTGGAAGATTTTTAATCACAGTTTCAATTTCAGTGCTTGTGATTGGTCTGTTCATATTTTCTATTTCTTCCTGGTTCAGTCTCGGCAGGTTGTGCATTTCTAAGAATTTGTCCATTTCTTCCAGGTTGTCCATTTTATTGGCATACAGTTGCTTGTAGTAATCTCTCATAATCTTTTGTATTTCTTCAGTGTCAGTTGTTACATCTCCTTTTTCATTTCTAATTCTATTGATTTGAGTCATCTCCCTTTTTTTCTTGATGAGTCTGGCTAATGGTTTATCAATTTTATTTATCTTCTCAAAGAACCAGCTTTTACTTTTATTGATCTTTGCTATTGTTTCTTTCATTTCTTTTTTATTTATTTCTGATCTGATCTTTATGACTTCTTTCCTTCTGCTAAATTTGGGGTTTTTTTGTTCTTCTTTCTCTAATTGCTTTAGGTGCAAAGTTAGGTTTTTTATTCGAGATGTTTCTTGTTTCTTAGAGTAGGATTGTATTGCTATAAACTTGCCTCTTAGAACTGATTTTGCCTTGTCCCATCGGTTTTGGGTCGTCGTGTCTCCATTGTCATTTGTTTCTAAGTACTTTTTGATTTCCTCTTTGATTTCTTCAGTGATCACTTCATTATTAAGTAGTGTATTGTGTAGCCTCCATGTGTTTGTATTTTTTACAGATCTTTTCCTGTAATTGATATCTAGTCTCGTAGCGTTGTGGTCAGAAAAGATACTTGATACGATTTCAATTTTCTTAAATTTGCCAAGGCTAGATTTGTGATCCAATATGTGATCTATCCTGGAAAATGTTCCATGAGCACTTGAGAAAAATGTGTATTCTGTTATTTTTGGATGGAATGTCCTATAAATATCAATTAAGTCCATCTTGTGTAATGTATCATTTAAAGCTTGTGTTCCCTTATTTATTTTCATTTTGGATGATCTGTCCATTGGTGTCATTGGGGTGTTAAAGTCCCCTAGTATGAATGTGTTACTGTCGATTTCCCCTTTTATGGCTGTTAGTATTTGCCTTATGTATTGAGGTGCGCCTATGTTGGGTGCATAAATATTTACAATTGTTTTATCTTCTTCATGGATCGATCCCTTGATCATTATGTAGTGTCCTTCTTTGTCTCTTGTAATAGTTTTTATTTTAAAGTCTATTTTGTCTGATATGAGAATTGCTACTCCAGCTTTCTTCTGATTTACATTTGCATGGAATATCTTTTTCCATCCCCTTACTTTCAGTCTGTAAGTGTCCCTAGGTCTGAAGTGGGTCTCTTGTAGACAGCATATATATGGGTCTTGTTTTTGTATCCATTCAGCCAGTCTGTGTCTTTTGGTGGGAGCGTTTAATCCATTTACATTTAAGGTAATTATCGACATGTATGTTCCTATTACCATTTACTTAATTGTTTTGGGTTGTTCTTGTAGGTCTTTTCCTTCTCTTGTGTTTCTTGCTTAGAGAAGTTCCTTTAGCATTTGTTGTAGAGCTGGTTTGGTGGTGCTGAACTCTCTCAGCTTTTGCTTGTCTGTAAAGGTTTTAATTTCTCCATCAAATCTGAATGAGATCCTTGCTGGGTAGAGTAATCTTGGTTGTAGGTTTTTTTCCTTCATCACTTTAAATATGTCCTGCCACTCCCTTCTGGCTTGTAGAGTTTCTGCTGAAAGATCAGATGTTAACCTTATGGGGATTCCCATGTGTGTTATTTGTTGTTTTTCCCTTGTTGCTTTAAATATTTTTTCCTTGTATTTAATTTTTGACAGTTTGATTATTATGTGTCTCGGCGTGTTTATCCTTGGGTTTATCCTGTATGGGACTCTCTGTGCTTCCTGGACTTGATTGACTATTTCCTTTCCTATATTAGGGAAGTTTTCAACTATAATCTCTTTAAATATTTTCTCAGTCCCTTTCTTTTTCTCTTCTTCTTCTGGGACCCCTATGATTCTAATGTTGGTGCATTTAATGTTGTCTCATAGGTCTCTGAGACTGTCCTCAGTTCTTTTCATTCTTTTTTCTTTATTCTGCTCTGCAGTAGTTATTTCCACTATTTTATCTTTCAGGTCACTTATCCGTCCTTCTGCCTCAGTTATTCTGCTATTGATCCCATTTAGAGTATTTTTCATTTCATTTATTGTGTTGCTCATCGTTGCTTGCTTCCTCTTTATTTCTTCTAGGTCCTTGTTAACTGTTTCTTTCAATTTGTCTATTCTATTTCCAAGATTTTGAATCATCTTTACTATCATTATTCTGAATCGTTTTTCAGGTAGACTGCCTATTACCTCTTCATTTGTTAGGTCTGGTGTGTTTTTATCTTGCTCCTTCATCTGCTGTGTGTTTTTCTGTCTTCTCATTTTGCTTATCTTACTGTGTTTGGGGTCTCCTTTTTGCAGGCTGCAGGTTCGTAGTTCCCGCTGTTTTTGGTGACTGTCCCCAGTGGCTGAGGTTGGTTCAGTGGGTTGAGTAGGTTTCCTGGTTGGGGGGACTAGTGCCTGTGTTCTGGTGGATGAGTCTGGATCTTGTCTTTCTAGTGGGCAGGTGCACGTTTGGTGGTGTGTTTGGGGATGTTGGTAGCCTTATTATGATTTTAGGCAGCCTCTCTGCTAATGGATGGGGCTGTAGACCTGTCTTGCTCTTTGTTGGGCATAGGGTGTCCAGCACTGTTCGTTGCTGGTTCTTGAGTGAAGCTGGGTCTTGGTGTTGAGATGAAGATCTCTGGGAGATTTTCGCCATTTGATATTACGTGGAGCTGGGAGGTCTCTTGTGGACCAGTGTCCTAAGGTTGGTTCTCCCACCTCAGAGACACAGCCTTGACACCTGGCTGGAGTGCCAAGAGCCTTTTGGGAGGTCTGAGGTCTTCTACCAGCGTTCGGTGGGTGTTCTGTAGGAGAAGTTCCACGTGTAGATGTATTTCTGATGTATCTGTGAGGAGGAAGGTGATCCCCACGTCTTACTCTTCCGCCATCTTCTCGCTCCCTCCGCAGATTTCTTTTCACCTGAAAAACTCTCAGTTTCTTCATGGAGTAGACTCACTTCTTACTGTGTCACACTGAGTCCCTGCCTGTGGTGCTGTTCAGAGGGAGAAGGGCTTCTCTGTATGGTGTGTTTAGGGAGTGCTACAAGCTCTACCTATCCCTCCCTCCAGCCCCCTGGAGATTCACAGTACCAGTGCACACTCAAGCCTTCAGTAAGTACTGTAAAAAAGAATCCCGCTTCCCCTGCTGTTTCTCCCACTTCTTTGAACAAAGATTCCTTTTTTCAAGTAGCACCTATTAACATCCTGTGAAATATGTTGGGGCAGCTTGGGTTGGTTATTCTGTTCCTTGAATGCAATTGTGTTAGGCTAGAACAACATGCAACTTTTGTGATCTTTTTACTCTGGGAGGGCAGTAGGAAAAGAAATGACTATATTAATGCAGGTTCTGTATCATGTATTTAACTACTATATATTGCATGCTTTTTATTGTCAGACACTAGGAATAATACACCAATGAACAAAATAGACAAAGGGTTTGCTTTAATGGACCTAACATCCTAGTGAAAAGGTCAGCAACCTATGGCCCAGGAGACAAGTCAGCCTGCATCTTGTTTTTGTAAGTAATGTCTTATTGGAGCACAGCCATGCCCACCTGATTGTGTATAGACTATGGCTGTTCTTGTACTACAATGGCAGAGTTGATTAGTTTCAATAGATACCATGTGGCCTGTAAAACCTAAAACATTTACTGTGTTGCCCTTTACAGAGGTTTGCTGACCCCGGTTCTAATGGGAAGAGACATATGAAGTGAGTAGTCTTAAGGAGAACAATAGCACCACTGTTTCAGTGTGATAGGACTTGCTTCTTTACACAGTGAGGTCAGGGAGGAGCTCTCTGATTATGTGATGTTGGAGTAGAGACCTGAAGGAAGTGAAGGAGCAGCCATATGGATATCTTGAGGAAGAAATTTCCAACAAGAGGAACAGCCAATGAAAAGGCCGTGAGGCAGGGATGTTTGACATATTTACAATACGGCAAGAGACCAGTGTGACAAGAGCAAAGTGGGGAAGAAAGAGTGTACTAAGAAATGAGATCACGGAGGTAGCAGGGTCATGTGGACCTAATAGACACTAATGAGGACTTTGGCTCTTGCTCTGCATAGGATAGAAAGTCAGTGGAGTCTGAGCAGAGAATGACACAATCCAACTTGGATTTTAACAGTATCTGCTGGCTGCTGTATTGATAAACAAGGACAGTAGCCAGAAGGACATTATCTAAGTGACATATAATGGTGGCTTTGGACGAGGGAGGTAGCAGTTAAGATGTTAAGAAGCAGAAAAATAGAAACCATGCTAGGTATTTCAAACAGCAGAAGTTGAACTCAGAAAGTTGGTTGCACAGGGGATGGAAAAGCTGAGAAATCAAATGAAGAATGAAACAATCCATGGATTAGCACCAGCAGGAGGTAGCTCCCCTCTAGGGCAGGAAGGACAACAGGATGGAGGGATGCCATCAGAGCCTCCTCATTGTGGCTGTCCAGATGGGAATAAAACCATGGAGGGGGCTGCCCAGCACAAGCTGGAATCCTGGGGAGAAGGGTCTGTCCTGTGGAAGCTAGTGCCTTGGAGGAGATGCTGCTATTGCTGGAAAATGCCCAGGCCCCCAAAGCAGAGAGAAAGGGAGAAATGACTTAGAAATACCTTGGCTTCTCCGTTGTGTCCTTCAGTGTTTGTTCTCCTTAAGCCGAAACTTGTCAAAACTGTTGGAGAACCTGGGAAATGTGGTTTTCAGGAAAAACACATGGGGTGGAGCTGAAAGCAAACAAGTGACAGCTATCTTGAGGTGTCGCAGGAGCTGGGAGACCAGCTAGAGGCTCAGAGGCCTTGCCTCCAGCTAGCTCTTTGGGCAGCCTGCTGTCAGTTTCCAGGTGGGCATTCACCCAGCACTGCACTTGTTTTGGTGGTCAGTTATACCTGACTCCATAACTTGAGTTTTTCCCACTCAGCTACAATGGCCTCTCAAGCCAAGGGTAGGCCCTAATTCTAGACTCTTTTACCAATAGTATCTACTCACACGTAGAAGGCCATTTACATCTCAGTCCTGAGCCAGTATCATATACAACTGCAGAGGAGAGAAAAATAAGGAGGGAGGGTGTCATTTCAGCTTCTTTCATACAAATTGGAGGCCCTTCCTTTTCACTTCGCTCCAAAGTGCTGTTGGCTACAGATAATTATCATTTATGTACAACTCGGTGTTTGGGACAGCATGTTAATAATTAATAAACGTAACTGGCCAGAGTCAAAGACCAAGTTACATCTTTAAATTCTGCTTTGAACCCTGGTTAGGCACCTCCTCAGGGTTTGGAGATGCCGCGCTCTTCATCTCAGCAGGCTTCTTCTAGGGGGTGATATTGAAAGGACTTGCCGCGTTTGGGAAACTGGCTCTCTTTATTTCAAAAACCTGGTGTCTAGTGCAGGGGGGCGGATACTCTGAGCTGGGGAGTCCCTTGCTTGGAAATGTGCCCTGCAGATTTCTGTTTTTCCTGCTCTTTGGCAGAAGTGGTAAAGGAGTGAAGAGTTAGGAGGCGCTTCTTGTGTTTAAATTTGTGGCTTCTGGAGTCAGGCAGGCTGGGCTGAGAAGCCTGACTCAGAGCTTGCTGTGTGACCTTGAAAAAAACTGCTCGGTTTTACCTTTATTTTCCTCATCTGTAAAATGGGGATAGGAATAGACCCAGCCACTTAATTTGTGAAGCCCAGTGCAAAATGAAAATGCAGGCCCTGTTCAAAAGTTAAAAAGAATTTTAGGAGAGTGACAGCAGAGTGTTCAACTAAGTGTGGGGCCCTGTACAGCTATGCACATCACATGCCATGAAGCTGGCCCTGCTGGATGGGGGCTGAGGATTCAGCATCAGGAAGCGGTGCCCTCCTCCCTTTCAGCAGTGCTGGGTTGGGTGGGAAGTGCCATCTCCGTGACTACAGAGACACTAGGCAACCTCAACTTTTGCCAGGTTGCCTATGGTTTCTAGAAGCAGCTCCCACTCTTGATGCTTTGGTACTACTCCCTGCCCAAATCCTCAGGAATATCTGCTTCTCTTCATCTGACCCTTTCTTCTTTTCCTTGCCCTGGCACCTTTTCTCTCCCCATCCCTTTCACTTATCAATTTTGTTTTAAGACACTCCTAAATAAAGAAGTTGTGGTACATATATACATGGAATATTACTCAGCCATAAAAAGGAATGAAACTGGGTCATTTGTAGAGACGTGGGTGGATCTAGAGACTGTCAAACAGAGTGAAGTAAGTCAGAAAGACAAAAACAAATATCGTATATTAACGTGTATATGTGGAACCTAGAAAAATGGTACAGATGAACTGGTTTGCAGGGTAGAAATAGAGACACAGATGTAGAGAACAAACGTATGGACACCAAGGGGGGAAAGTGGCGGGGAGGGGTTGGTGTGATGAATTGGGAGATTGGGATTGACATATATGCACTAATATGTATAAAACGGATAGCTAATAAGAATCTGTATAAAAAAATAAATAAAATTCAAAAAAAAAAAAAGACACTCCTAAGTCAGTGATCCCACTGCATGCCCAGTGGAATGCTGGTCTGCCACAAGGCTCTGATGTAGGTGTTGTGATCAAGGTGCAGGATTCCATCCTCCTTTTGGAGACTCATAATACACTTGTGCTACTAGAGGCCTTAGAAGTCCCACAGTGATCAGACCTTTTAAAGTGTGTCTATACCAGCACTCAAACTTATTGACCCAGGAACTCTTTACATCATATTACAACCTCAGGATAGAGTCTTTTAGAAGTCACAGCTTACCAAGCACACTTTCAGGCATAATAATATCTTTTTATCCTTTAAGAGGGTGTATTGCACTCCCAACACCTCTAATAACCAGAGAAATCTCCAACACACGGTGAATTTTTTCCCTTGAAACCTGGTGAGAGAAGTAATTTTGAACCAGGGAAACCTTCCACACACCTGCTTGCTCTGTCTTCACCTGTAAAAGTCCTCTGGGGTCTGACCAGTCAGAAAGTCTGAGGGGTCGAGTGTAAATTCCAGAAAGTGAGAAATGGAAGGAACAAAAATGTTACAAAATATCCCTGCTTGAGATTTGTTGACAGTTGGCACCATATTCTTTTGAGTGTACATTTATCCCAGAGAGAGAAACATTTCCATCCCATCCCTTGCCATTGGGCTTTTAAATAGCCAAACACTTTGAAAAACAGAGATGGTTAATCTCCTGTGAAAATGAAGCTTTAGCTATTTTCCACTTCATCAATATGACCTTTAGTGATATAATTCTCTTCCTGAGTATTATGCCTTCCTTTGCAAGTCAGTAAGAAATAAAAAGCTATTTCTTGAACACACAAATACACATTCTCTCTCTCTCTCTTTCCCTTACACACACACAATTTGAAATGACAATTATGGTTAGAGCTTAGAATGGTTCAGAGGTTACTATAACTAAATGAAGTTAATTCTGTTTTGCAATTACCTGCATTTCAGTTTCAGTATTTGCTCAGATGACTTAAAGGCTTTGAAAGGCGCATTCAACTAAACTTCTAAGACCCTTCTAGCTATTGATCTCTGCTACATTCATTAGATTCCCTAAGAACACAGAGCCAGTTTGCTACAGTAGTTAGCATCTACCTTGTCATGTGACAACTGCGATTATCTTTTTTGGCGATGAATACAACCTTTGCAGTGATTACCTTTTAAAAATTTTTCTTAGCCAATTAAATAAAATTTGGTGACATTTCAAAGACTGTTAATCACAACCAAATGCTCTAAATGTCAGGATGCATTGAAATTTTAGCTGCTAACTGATGAATCACTGAGCTAATTGTAGTTCATCATCAGGCCCTTGTCATTGTTATTATTATGGAAAACACTTCCATCGCTCTCGCTATTCAATAAAAATAAGTTCTAGACAAATATGAAGAGAAGAGATATTACTCATCAAAGCATTTGAATTTAATTGCATTCTTCAAAATTCTCCAACTGCAGATTGCTGCAGAGAAAACCAGGGACTCAGCCACAGAGGAAAGTAATGGTTTTGAGTAAATAGCTCCGGGCAGCCCCTTCTTCCAGTCTGCAGTATTCAGATATCTTTATTTCCCTCTCTTTCTTGCCTTTTGTTTGGGAGAGTTTTTCCAGGATGTTTTCAAATGAGTTACATGAACAACAGTCCCAGAGTGTCCTGATTTTTATCCCTTCTGCAGCCTCTGTGACCAAATGCATACATCACTTGTATTCAGTGGCACGTCACTGGGTTTATCCAATGCCGTGAAGGCTGTGTTGTATTGCAGGCTCTTCAAAACATCTCCAGAGCAACCTGTTGTTAAGACAAGGCTTCAAAGCTGTTCTTTCTTATTGCACTATGTTGGTAGAATCTTAGTAGCATCTTAGAGAGGAAAGGACAAAGTCATTTATTGAGACTATGAAAGTCTAGTTGAGGTGGGTCTTCAAAGTGGAGGAGAGGGAAGAGGCTTCGTTGAGACCGGGTACGAATCCTAAATTATAGTTTAGGATTGGTGGATGCAGCAAGGGGAAGATTTTGAGGTCATGGTTTCAAAGAGTTTTAGGGTATAAATTGTCCTTTGATGCTTTCTATTGAAGAGTTGATGGGTCTTTCAGGAAGTTCCTGGAATAAGTAATAAACTTATTTGCAGTTTTCATCTTCCTGAGCAGGAGTTTTCTAGAATAGTAAGTTATGTCAATAAAGACAGTAGAATAGGAGTTACATGGAAAGCTTTGTGGCCCGATGGGCTTAGTTCTCAGGTATTTCTACCTACTGTTACTGTATCATGGGCCCTGTCTGCTCATTAATTTAAGTGCACCTGTCCAGTCTGAGTTAAAGGAATGGCTGTCAGGGCCAAGACTAAAGTGAGGCACATTCCAAGGGCACAGAACGTAAGGAGCACTCACTCACTCTCAGGGTAGTGGCCTTGGTGACTGCCGTGCCACCCTGGAACACTGGAAAGGATAAAGGGAGGAAGAGCAGGAGAAGGAAATGAACATTTGTGGAGCCATTGGATTGAGGAATGTCATCTCATCATTGGGATGCCATAGGTATAATGTACCAAATCTGGGAGTAGATTCTGGAGCCAGACTGCCTGGGTTCAAATCTCAGCTATGACAGATATTAGCTGTGTGATCTTCGGCAAGTTAGCTAATCTCTCTGTGCCTCTGTTCCTTACCTGTCAAATGGGGATAATGATAGTACTTATCTCAGAGGGTAGTAAAGATTAAGTAGGTTAATACTTGTAGCCCAGCATATAATGAATATATAACCTGTGTTGTAACAACCATATAAACATGTTATTGCCATCTTATAAATGGAGAAAAGGATATTCTGAAGAGAGACCTTATCCTAGGCACCAATTTGTGGTGCTGAGATGGGTTTGAATATTTTCTGCTATACTATGATATTCCATGCATGTTTTGAGTTGGTTTTGCTTTGTCCTAATACAGCCATGAGGCAATTCATTCCATCCATCTATCCATCCATCCATTCATCCAGTCTTCTTTCAAGTTACTGCAACTTCAGACTCTTCATTAGTATTCTAAGTTCATGGAGACTGGGCATTACTCTTCAGTGTGAGTGCTTTTTTAGCTCTGGTTCATCAGAAGCCAGCAGCAAATCCAAGGGCTGCCTCCATCCTTCCCCTGTGTCATGGTCAACAGATTGAACGTGCCTGTACGTTGCCACTCCATGCCTTTGTACATGCTCTTTGCTCTCTCTGAAAGGCCTTTAACCCCAGATGCTCACCTCCTTCAGGTATTACTCAAATGTCACCTTCTCATTGAGGTCTTCCCCAACAATTTTTTCTAAAGTTGGCCCTCTGCATTTTCTATCCCCTTTCTTGCTTTTTTTTTTTTTAAACTTAGCATCACCATTATCCAACATAATTTACTTACTTACTTTGGTATCTTATCAAATAGAATACAAACTACACAAGTGAAGAGATTTTTGTGTTTCATCCTCAGCGCTGTGTGGGCACTTAGGAAATAATTTTAGAGTAAATGAATAAACTTCACAGATTGTAGTTGTGGGAATTTTCACTACTGAAGGTTAAAGTCGTTTTGTGTGTTCCCCATTGTCATATAATTGTAGGGCTTTTAAAGGACATTGCTTTGAATTGTAGCATTAATAGCATTCATTAAGGGGATTCTTCACCAGATTCAGGGGAAGGACAGGAGTCTCTGATAACCGTAGTCTGGTCACCCAAGCTACCACGCACAAAGGCTGGGCACTTTTGAAATGCTGTGTAAAACTGAATGTTGAAATTTAGAGTTTTGCACCCCAGTGGGCACAATCTTGGAATTTCAGCATGCTATACATACTCACATACATAAACAAATATATAATGTTACATGTTAACAAATATATGTTTAAAACAAACCCTAAAAATGGGGTTCTTAACAGTGTAGTCTGAATTGGCATGTTCCTGACTTTATTCTCTATGTGTACAAAACTTCCTTGATTTTATTACATAGCACAGTCTGCATCCATCAGACTCATTCAAACTAGACTCATTTAGATTTTTAAAGAGATGTTACCTGTCACATTTTGTGCTGCCAGTAAATGTTTTTCTAAAAGGTTGTTGTGCCAACTCCTTTGGACTTGTATTCTGAAGTGTTATCCATGCTTGAAGATAAGAGAGGTTAACTGTCCTAGAATCTCACTTCCTGCCCTGTGTGTGTTTTTAGGAAATCTCTTCTGTGGTTCATATTTAATTCCAGTTTTTCAGAGCAAATACGGAAATCCGTAAGTAAATGGGGAAAGGCTTATCCTATAGGTTCTTTTTGGTGATGCAGAATGAGCTCTCATTTTAAGAGGCTTCCTAAGCCCAAGATCTCATGCTTCTGAAGTCTCATGGTTATATAGAGCCCTCTGATGAGTTTTTCAGTTTGAACTTATTTCTTTCCACAGTTCAACCACACTGGACAAGGAAGCATCTGCAGCCAGGCCATTATGCTCATCACTGATGGGGCAGTGGACACCTATGACACTATCTTTGCAAAATACAATTGGCCAGATCGAAAGGTAAGTTGATGTTGATGGCGTCCATGCAGTACCATGTGTGGAGAATCTATATTGCATTGTAACCTCCAGATTGTCCATGGATAAGTATCCCATGTAGACTTAATCTCATGATGACCTGTGGTTTCTCAGCCTTGTGTTTTCTGGTTGACCAAAACTGAACACTATGGCTTTTCTTGTTTTCAAAGTGAAACTTCTTTGGAAGAGAGAAGAAACCCATGAAGACATGTTCAGTGTGTTCAGTGAAAAGATTCTCTGTGAAGTATGCTTTTGTCCTTAATGGACAGTGCTTCTCTTTGTTTTTGTTTTCCATGGAGCCAGGGCTGCTTGCTGGACCTAGCATCTATAGAATGGTGAAGGCAGCCATGGTGGCTCTGTAGCCATCTCCTTTATGTTTCGATGTTCCTATAGTTCCTTCCTGGGCCCTCATTACCCTTCAGAATCTCCTTTCCGTCCCCCAGTGCTGTTCCTCGCTCTTGTCAAAGCTTGTTTGTTCTCTATTCAAATTCTTTCTTTGGTTTCCAAGCTAACATTTATTTATCTGATAAACGCATATGTTAGGGTATCAGTGACAGATATCAAGGTTTTTGGTGTCTTTTGAGTGCCTTAACCCAGAGTTCCTCAAGTTATTAGCCAGTTTGAATTCCCTATGGAGATCTTTTAAATTGTGGATCCTATTGTACACTTAAACAGAATCAAAATCTCTGAGGGTGTGGCCCAGGATTCTGTGTTTTTAATAAGTTCCTCAAGTGGACACCAGTCGGCAGATTCGCAGTTGGTGATCACTATCTCAACTAAATGGTGAAATATGAGCAAGAAAAAGAGGTGCGTCAGAGAGGGTGTTTTCCTGGGGGTATCACAAAGGCACTTTCCTATCCTATGTGCCAGTGGCATTACTCTGACTGTCTCTGTTGGGGCATGAGGCTATCTAGACCAAGTCTGTTCTGCTTCTTCAACTCTGTTTAATTTCTGGGAATTGAACTAACCACACCCATGGCAAAAAGAAACAGAAGACAAATGAGAACTGTGCACTCAGCTGTATCCAGAAAGCATGTACACTTGAGGCAGCGTGAGCAGTCATTGAACATTCTTTCAGTCATTCTTGGTCCCCATGTGTCTGTTAACACAGGCATCTCACCTCACCAAGCATGATTCTAGTGCTTAAAGATACATACGTATTTTGTACAACACGGTCCCCAAATGGATGCCTCCCCTATTTGCTCAACCTTAGGGAAAGCCACCACTTCTGAAGCTGGAGGGAAAACTAGCTGTGCTGGGCTTGCTGAGAGTAGGTGGGACTCTGGCATGGCACCTGCCTGAGGGAGATCCAGGAATAAGTTTGGCTGAATGCAGCTCCCACAATAAGCACTGACTTTAGAATCCAACCCTTGAATAAGATGGAAGTTCACTGTTGGACAAGGTGATTTTAAATGACATATTTCAGGTGATGATTTCCAGGGACATGTAGAGGCCAGAGTTAATTCCTGATAAATGTACGTGATGCAGAGTGAGGAGTATGCTGGCTATGCTTGCACCCCCGCAGCACACAGCACAATGCTGGGCACATGGCCACTACCTAATGCACAACGCCGAGGCGTGGCTGAGTGACTGAGGGGCCTGGGGGGGAGACCACAGCACTAGTAAACATGGGTAGGGCCATGGATGTTTTGTGGTCAAATAAGATGTTCACAGATGCTGTGACATGTCACAGCATGTTGAAGGATATTTCACATTATTTAGGACCATCTTAAATAAAAGAAGGAAGTAAAAGGGGCTTTTAATAAGCAGCTACATTAATACCAAATGTATTATCTTGTGAGACTCATGTGCTGAATCATATGAATCCTTCTTGCTTGGTGATACTTGATGGATAGCTGTAGCCCAGGAATATTAGAATTTAAACATCCTATCCTTAAAGGCATAGGATGAAGGCTGCAAAGTCATAACTCTTCAGACAAAACACAGATTTCAACGTATCTTTCCAAAGGAACAATATTGACTTTAGGCCAGGTGCTTTCTTAGATTAATTGGAACCAGGGTCCTGGAAATTTCAACATTACATGAAGCAGTTTGATCTACTTATAAAGTATTATCAAGCAGAAGCAGACTTTCTTTCTGTAGCAAGAGGGCCTTTATCAATGATTAGAAATTAATAGCAGGATCCTTCCCCTCCTCCATTCTGAAGAGTTCCACGACATTCATACGCATATACATTCTCTTCTTGATGACTTCTCTGTGAAGGTGCAGGTAATAAATTTACATAAAACCCCAATGTGATTTAGCACTGTGTTAAAGAGAGATGCTGTGTCATGTCTAAGCTGTCATTTTTCTCTATTGTTTTGAATGTTACTTAGTAGAGGGTTGGGTCATGCTGTCGTTGGCTAACTTCAAGATTATAGAAACAGGAAATGGAGAGAGTAAAATGATCTTAAGGCTGGAACCTGATTCCTATAAAACAGTGATTCTCAAACTTGAGTGAGGATGAGAATCATCTGGAGGGCTTGTTCCAACACAGATTGCTCACTCCACCTCCAGAGATTCTGATTCAGTAGGGCTGGTGGGGCCTGAGAATGTTCATTTCTAACAAGTTCCCAGGTGATGTGGATGCTGCTGGTGGGCGAACTGCACTTGGGAACTACTGCCACAGAAATAGCCCAAGGAATAGGGTTTGTTTACTTGGTGGGCTCTGCCACTTCTGCTTCCCTCTGTTTACCTTTACGAGGGCCTGTTCCCTCAATCAAATTCAGTGCACAGGCATGTGTTTCTTGGCTCATACTTAGGTTAAAAAATTTTCAATTACTGATCAGGATTTTAAAATCTGGAGATAGAATATAAAATTTTAAAGTTTTACTTTCATAAAGGGGTAAACATGGTGCTTTGGAGCCAGCATTCTCATATGGCAAAAAACGGCTGGAGCTGAGGAATGGCTGCTCTCTTTGATGGCAAATGCCTGCTCCTTTTGGCCATGGCCTCCATCATGCTCCATTATTTCCTCTCAGCCCACTTCACTTAAATGCTTTACATACCCATAGGTGTAGGGTTCTGGACCACTGCTCTAGATTAACCCAGCCTCTAGGTATTTGTTCCTTTCTCTTAGGTCTACCATAAGCTTTCCCTCTTCTTCTCCAGCCAGATGCCATCTTGTCTTTACCTGAGCCCTTTACACTTTACACTCCCTCAGAGCTGTATAAGAGAAGTGTATAACTTAATGTCCAGTACTGTAGTCACTTCTGGGCCTATTTTTCATCTTCACTGGTTTGGTGAGTTCTTGAGGACAGGTTCTGAATCTCTGACCAGTCCACCACCATGCACTCTATTGTGTCCCTGCTGAGAAGTATATCATTGAGTCTTTAGGGTAGTCTCATGATTCCTGTCCACTGGTGTTTACACCCTGTATAAGCTCCTCACCTTGAGTGTAGTTTGCACCTGTGACTTGTTTCTAACCAATAGAATATGGTAAAGGTTAGAGAATCTTGCAGATGTAATCAAGGTCTCAAGTCAGCTGATTTTTAGCTAACTAAAAGGATATTATCAGGAGTGGGCTTTACTTAATTGAAAATCCTTGAAAGAGGGATTGGACACTCCCTGAAGCCAGGAGACTCTCCTTGCCGGTTTGATGAAGTTAGCAGCTGTTTGGAGAATTCCAGGTGGCAAGGAATTGGGGGCAGCTTGCCTCTGGCCAACAGCCAGAAAAAAGCTGGGCCCTCCGTCTTATAGCCACAAGGAAATGAATCCTGTGAACGGCCTGAATGAGCTTGGAGGCAGATTCTTCCCCCGTTGAGCCTCCAGTTGAAAACACAACCCAGTCAACACCTTGATTTCAGCTTTGTGAGACAATGAACAGAAGATTCAGCTAAGCTGTGCCCAGACTTCTGACCCACAGAAACTGTAAGATACTAAACGTGTGCTATTTTAAGCCACTGCATTTGTGGTCACTTTTTATGCAGCAATAGAAAACTATCAATATTAGAAGAAACAAGGTGAAGGGAGAAAGGAAAGAGAATCATTTCATGGTAGCAATGCTATGAAACATCTCCAAACTTAGTGGTTTAAAATAACAATCTATTATTTCTTGCAATTCTGTGGGTTAACTGGGTGGTTGGTTCTGCTCCCTGTGGTGTCCAGTGGGGTCACTGAGGAAGCTGTGTTCATGTGTGAGCTTGGCGGAGCTGCCTTGGTTCTCTTCCCTGAGGGCTCTCTTTCCATGCAGTGTCTAATCCTCCAGGTGACCCTGTGAGTCCTCTCTCTTCAGTACAGTAGCCTGGACTTCCTTACAGTATGGCAGTTGGGTTCCAAGAAAGGAAAGCAGAAGGAAATGGGGAGCAGGCCAGGGGAGCACTTGTGGGTATCATGTTTTAACGCTACCTAATCAGGGCCTTGTGTGAGGCAACTGCTTAATAAAACATAGAATGAGTTGGAAGAAGGAAGCCATTACTGGTTATTTAACTATGAGTCTGTGAAGGCGACATCATGACTGCCTACGCAGTGTGTCCCTTGCCAGCATGTTATTGCTGGGAACAGAAATGAGGAGCTATTTATTCGTTTATTGGATGCCATTTACTTTTGCCTAATATACATTGGTTAGTGGCTTCATGGCAGCTTTACACACTTGGAATAAAATGCGAACTCCTCAGTATGAAAGGGACTCATTCCAGGATCTGCTTAAGAAATAAAGCTGCCTACATTTCTACATTTAAATTAGAAAAATGGCTATACCTGCCATTTATATAGTTGCTCTTTCAAGTGAACTAAAAAAAAAAAAAAAAAAAACGAGAAAGATCACGGAATTTTTAATCATTACCTCCCCTGATGTGTAAGACAGAGTGGGTAGGTAAGAAAATGATAAGTTAGAGATTTTAAAAAGAGGTTGGCAAACTATGGCCTACTGCCTGCTTTGGGCAGTCCTTGAGCTAGGAATAATTTTTACATTTTTAAATGGGGGAAAAAAAAACTAAAGGAGAAGAATATTTCATGACTTGTGAAAATTATATGACATTAAAATTTTACTGTCTGTAAACAAAGTATTATTGTAACACAGTTATACCCATTTGATTATATGTCATCTGTTGCTAAATAGTTGAATAGCTGTGACAGAGACCATCTGGCCCGCAAAGCCGGAAATATTCATTTTCTGGCCCTTTAAGAATGTTTGCCACCCCCTGATCTAAAGGAATCTTTGAAGAAATTTAGACCAACCAGGGTATAGTTGAGAGTCATTGCGATGACTTTAGAAATTTTGCATTGGCTGAATTCAACAGAAGATGGTAATGGTGAGTTCTTCCTTCCTTTCCATTGCTTTTGTTCTACTCAAATGAAGAGATGAACCACATGACAGGAGACTTGATGGCAAATACTTCTCCATGCTGTAGGTGTCTCTCCCCCATATGTGGTACGACCCTTTCTTTTTCTGTCATGAGTGAGTTGTGTCCCTCTGTGCTTCTGCCTGCTTCTTCAGGGCTGCCCAGGGCTGGGGCACAGTACCTGGTGACCTGGTGGTCCAGAAGGAGAGCCAGCAGCAGGTACCCAGCCTGGGACTGCACCCCGTGCCTGGAATGTCGGATCTTCATAAATGTGAGATGTAACTGCCCCTGGAACCCCGTTTTGGTGGTGACACGGCATGTAGCAGAGTGTCACAGCTTTTGGTTTGCTGGAGCAAGAGGGAATACCCTGGAAAGAATCAGATTCCCTTTTTTTGCCAAGACCCAGGAAACCAGAGACTCCCTGAATACAAATGAAATGGAATTCCTGGAATCCCTGTCACTGTGAGGTCAGAATCCACCCACTCATGGCTTCCTACCTCTTATTTTGCTCTGCGTTATTCTTCAGGGAGAGAGATTTGACTGCAGCTGTCACATAACAGACCATGTCTTAACTCACTTCTACTGTAAGTAAACTGTGAAACCCTGCCTGGGTGTGCAGTGTGGGTAATGACCCTTCTGTACCTGTTAGATGCCACTGTGTCTGTGCCTCATGTGGGTCTGTGATAAGAAACACAGGTTGGATTAGAATGCTCAGTTTACTTTGCGTCTCCAAGTCTCCATAAGAGAAAGTTTTAAACCAATTTCCTGTCCTTAAATATATAAAACAAAACTAATTCTTACTGAATGCTGACTGTCAGGCCCCATTCTGAATGTTTCTTTTGTTTTTATTCTCACAGACACCCCATAAGGCAGGTACTATTATTATCCCTTTTTCACAATTGAGGGAAACTGAGGCAACAAGAAGCTACATAATTGACTGAGGGTTCCATAACAGTGTTTTGTGGAGTCAGAATGACAACCCAGCAGTTGAATGCTCAGGCTGTGCCCTTAACCAGGATGCACACTTCTTAAGGGCAAAAACAAAACAAAATGGCCCTAGGTCAGGGAAAGAGCTGTCCATACTGAGAATGCTGTCATCAGGACAATGAGTTTGTTTTCTTGGCCTTCCCACCTCCAAGTGCAGGAGAATCTGCAGAGTGTCAGAGATTTGGCCCACTGGGGCTGCATGCAGAGAGTAAGAGGAAAGCCAGTTATGCAGCCTTAGGACGAGGCTGTCTGGGTGCACCTAAATGAGTTTCCTCTTCTAAAAGCACAGGGTACCCTCAAAGGTGAATGCTATTTCAGTTGAGTGTTGTCTGTTTTATTATCTGTTACCTCCCAAACAAAAGTGGAGGTGGTAGCTGTGAGGCCCCTCAAGAGACAACCAGGACTCAGGGGCCTTGGAAGACACCTGGTGGGGCTGCAAGGAGGGGTGGACACAAGCAGCTCTTGGTATGGGGGTAAAGGGAAGCCCTTGATCATAGAATGGTTTGGGGACCTGGCTTTGGAGCACTTGTGGAAACTTGGAAATCTGTGTCCTTTGAACTGGTATCACATGGATCTCTAAGAAGGGGCTGTCTTGGGAGTTTTGCTCCATGCCTTCCTGGGGCAATTTGGAAGCTAAAGGCTCAATCCCACCGTGTCCTAGTGGCCTCAGAGGAACTGAAAGACTTAGCTCTGCCTCGGTAGCTCTGGGGTGATTTTGGAAAGCCCAGGAATCCCTCTCTCCTCATCTTTCCGGGCACAGGTGCCACTCTGGAGAGCAAAATTCCTGAGCTGAGTGAGGAGTGAGGGCTTATCTTTTTAAGAGCGCAAGCTTTAAATAATCTTAAGTGATTTGGAAGGAATTTTTTGTTCTTTCTTTTTTCCTAAACTACATTATTCCCTTTGACATTCAAATGATTTTACAAAGCTTTTTTTTTAACCTTCCTTTGAGCCGGTTGAGAGGAGAGGGATTGTTCCCAAGACCACAGGCAACTGGGAAAGGAGTTAAGTGCCACTGCTCATAGAGGAGGGATCTCGACATTCTCCTCCCACCCACCTGCACTCTGGCTCTGTGTCATCCTCATCCCATAGAACCAGGTTAAGGTGGGGGCTGAGGGTGGCAGAGGCCTTTGGAAGGGGATATAACGGGGAGTAGCCAAATGGGGGGGGCAGTAATTAATTCATTCGACAGGTTTTAATTGAAGGCCTTCTGTGTCCCAGGCCACTGTACCAGAGCCAAGGCATATGGGGCTGACATGGTGGCTCCAAGGAGATCTCACAGAGCAGATAACATCACAGATAACAAGTGAGAAGACCAATAATTAGAAACTATGATAAATCTTCTAAAGGAGACAAGCAAGGGCCAGAGACAGAGTAATGGGGTGGCCAGGGGAGCCCTCTGCAAGCAGAGTGCATGTGGGGAAAGCAGCTGAGCATGGAAGGGTGAAGGGAACAGTATTTTCAAAGGCCCTGAGGAGCTGAAGTTGGGTGTGTGTGAGGAACTGGGTATGGAGCCTCTGGCTGCGCCTGGTGGGCCGGGGGCAGTGACATGGGTGGTGGGGTACTGCTAGGACAGGCAGGGCCAGCTCCTCTGGCCTTTGATGGGCACAGAAGGAGTTGGGATTGTGCTACAAGGCTAGTGGGGAGCCATGGCAGGCTCTTGAGCAGAGGCGAGGCACGGGTGGGTTGTCGCCAGAAGCTTCCTCTGGCTGATGTACAGGAGTCAGCCGACGAGGCATGGCCCTGGGCTGGGCGTGTGGTTTGGGTACTGGCTCTCCTCATCGTAAATAATTTCAGTAGAGGGTGGTCTTGGTAGTAGACTTTTTAAACTTCCTATGAAAGTTCCCAGATGTGCCTGTTTTATTTCAGGGCTCAGTATGGTGGTTACATTTCTCTGTCCCCTCCCTCCCTCCTTCCCTCCCTCTCCCTCCCTAACTGAAGTCACCTTTGGTCTGAAAGTTTTGGGTGAGTTTGTGTTGTTGCTGTATTTTCTCAAGGGTGATCAGTCCTACAGCTGTCTTAGGAAAATAGCAGGAACATTCATTTCTTGTGGTCAGTCAGTGGTATGACAGGAAAAGACATTTCCAGTCACTGTGGTAAGAGCTCACACAGGCCCTCCTCACCGCTGAAGGGAGAGTCGAAACGGTTCGCTGCCTCCCGGTTTATTTTTAATTACTTCTGCTGCTATTAGACATCTTGTGACTCCAGCAAGAAGAACATGACGAGACAAGTTAGGAACGAAGCCTAGTGATGCATGCCTGCTGCCAGCCACCGAAAAAGCTCTTCTTGTCAGGGTCTCAGAACACCTGCATGGGCACCTGCCCCGCTGCCACCGGTGTTGTTCCTCTTGGTGGGCTCAGCGTGAGGGCCTTGGCCTCCATGCAGGCTCCGCTGTCTTCCAAAGGCAGGCGGGAGACAGTGCACATTCCCAAGTAACCGCCACATCCTCCTGGAAATGGCTGTCCCTCCCTGGTTGCCATGCTGGGTGCAGAGTTACACACTTCACTTGCTTTTCTCATTTAATTCTTAGTTCTGCCCTATGGGTAGACACTCTTTATTACCACTCTCATGTCATAGCTGAGGGAACTCAGGCTCAGAGGGATTAAGCCACTAGCCCAGGAGCCCACCACTCTGAAGCTGCGGGGTCTTTGATCATCATCCACCTCAGACTGTTCACACCTGTGCCCCAAAACTGAGGGGTGCGTGGTTGGGGGGACTTGCTAAAAATGTTTCCTAGGTTCCATTCTCTGCAGGCCTAGCCATAGAATTGGCATTTTGATAGGTGGCTCATAGCCTCTCCTCTGCTCAGGGAAGCTGAGAAATGCCAGTCGCCTGGGTTATGTGCCCCATGGATAGGGCAGGGTCCAATCAGGAACATAAATCCACTAGTTATTTTTAGCAAAGTGTGTTTAATATTAAGAATCATTAAGCAGAAAGGGCAAACAGTCTAAGATATCATGGCAGTAGCAACTGCAGGAAAAAGCTGCCACCCCTGTGGCTGGTGGGGGAGGGCAGAAGAGGGGAGGGGAAGAGAAGGCCATTATTAAAACTTAGAAGCTGGGAGGAGAGGACTCAAAGGGCTAGGACCCAGACCTCTGAAGAGGACACACCGGCTCGAAGGTGCCAGGGTCTCTGAACCCAGAGGAGGGTCCTGTGTGGCCAGGATCCAGACTCTTGAGGAGGGGGTTCTGGGGTCTCTGAGGGGGATGCAATGAAATGGATTCTCTGAGTGTTGGGAACACTGCAAACTGGATTCATTCACTGCTGTTGGAATGAACTGCCCCTGCCGGGGTGAAGAGGCCTCATTGGAGTGATGGTACTGGGGCCAGGAAGCCAAGAGGGAGCACTCAGAGGGAACAAGTCCCTTCTCCTTCCTTCATCCTTGAGGCCTCCCCCACATTGACCCTTTTGTCAGAGCCTCACGAAACGGCTGCCAAAGCGGAAATGTGGTTTGCAGAGCTCCAGCCCCAGTCTCACAGAGCACAGAGAATTTGGTGGTGAGACACATTAGCTTATTAACTGGCACACCCAGCAATAAGTGGAAGCTTGATGAATAAGTTCAACATCATTTGCAGGCTATTGACATGTCAGGTTCTTATTTTCTGCATTTTTGTTTCTCTTAGACTATTGAATAGGGCCCTTGGGGAGTAGGCAGGGGTAGGGAAGCAGTGCTGCCTAAAGGAAAGAGGGAGGTATCTGGATGCTGACAAATCTGTTTCCCCCCAACCTGTGTAAAATGGAGGTAATTTCATGTGTCAATTCCTTGTAGTGTTGTTCAGAATTAAAGATGATGTGCTACTAAGCTCAGTGTTGGGCACAGGGTGGGAAGACCTGCATGATGCTATATCATCATTGTCACCATGATTGACAACCATTCACATTGTTAAAATCCCTCTGTTACAGCCAAAATGTAGTTGTACTGGATGAATTCAAGATGGTATAGCAATAATTTTTCAGATGTGGAAAATAGAAAGTATTCTTTTATCCTTGAATATGGATCACTCCTATGTGGTGTCTTGGTTGACTTATAAGAAGATTAAACTATTCAGCTGCATTTAAAAAAACATTTCCAGACCTTTCATTTTACCTGTTTCCTGAATAAATATATATATGCAGTATCCTTTTTACCGAAACTTCTGGCACTTATGAAAATATACTGAGATATATTTGACTGTTCAGTATCATTAATTAATGATATACAATAGCTAATGTTCTTCAGTACAGATGAGCAGGCTGTCTTGGTGAAACGTAAAAAGGAGATTTGAAAAGTAGTGTTGTTTTATATTATTTGTCCCTTTTCTAGAGTGGCAGTCAAGGCCTACACAGCCTGGGCGGGTGTCCAGGATATACTGTTTCTAAGCTGGGTGACTTTGGGCAAGTGATTAACTCTCCTTGTGCTTAGTTTCCTCTTCTAGGAAATAGGGGGCAAGCACCATGCCGCCCTCACAGGGTTGCTGTGGGGGCCAGACGAGTAGCGCCAGGGGCTAGCAAGTCCTCATTTGCCCCCTTAGTAAAACTCCCCTCTAGGTGGTTTGGTGGGAAGGCCCCTGACGACCGGTCCATGAGGCACTGAGGACTGTGAACTTGTTGGCCAGGTAAACAGAAGTCTCTTCCAGCAGAGGCTCCTCACCCCAGGTAGCCAGAAGCTGGCCTCCTGGGGGAGCCTTGCTCAGACTGAGCCCATCTTGCACGTTCATCATCTCACCAGTGAGCTGTTGCCCCCTTTTCTGCATTTCCTTTGTAGGATGGGCCAAGGAGGGGGCTTAGCAGGATTGAGAAGAGGGAAAGATGCCCTGGCGTGCTAGGAGTTAGGAGCACCCAGGCATGGAGGCCAGCATGCTTCTCCACCCCTGCCACTCTCATACATGCACATAAATTGCAGTCAAACCACATCTTTTCTTAATTCTCAGGTAGATTGGTTTCATTGGAAGTAAGCATTCCAGAGCCTGTTATCCACACAGCAGCCAGACGCTTTGGAAACCGGAGGCAGATTGTGCCAGTGAGCCTCCAAACCTCCACTAGCTCCCCACTCTGTGCCAAGTTTAAGCCAAAGTCCCAAGAGAGTACCTGAAGGCCTGTTTTGGTGGGTGCCCATTCATTCTGACCTCTGCTCCACTCTCTCCTCTCACAGCCCACTACTCTCAGGCCTTTGGACGTCTGCAATTCCTGTGCTCTCCACCTGGGGCACTGTGCCCCCAGATTTCCACATTGGCTCACTCCTCACTTTCATCATGTCCTTGCCCAGACACACCTTTTCAATGAGATCTACCCTGACTACCTGATTTAAAGTTACCTCCAGACAGACCTGACCTCCAGCAATCTTAGTTACTGCATTCCTTTTGGTGATAGCCTTTTCATCTTGTAATGTATTAGATAAACATCACAAGAAAGTAACTGTGTTCATTGTCTCATCCATCAGAAGCAGAACTTGATTCCAAAATCCCAACAGGAAGAATCCCCAGTCCCAAACCTGACCCTGAGCCTTGCACCTTCTGGTACGTTTTGCTTGTTTCATGTTGATAGGTCTTCATCCCAGAGGAGCCCTTTGCGTTTTTAGCTAACTTTATTGGTAGAGAATCACCCTTATGCCTCATAAATGAAGCTCTTTCTTCCAGTGGATTTCGGGAAAGCCAGTATTCTCCATAGGCTGACCCTTGCGTTACCCCTTCAAACATCTGGGGATAAAACCTGAGGCTCCCAATGCCAAATAATTTTGGCCATCGACCTGTTATCCATCCGACTACCCTCACCTTAATGATTTCCATAAAAAGTACAACGGGAGGAGATTTATTGGGCTTAGCGAATATGTTCCGTCACTACAGCCCTGCACTTTAGAAACTTCTCTCGGCTCAGAGCCTCCCATAGGAGCCTTTCCACTCCCTCGCAGGGTCTTCACATTAAAGCTGCCTTTGGTTCGTTGTTCACTGTTCCATATGTAATAACAGATTTGGTCCTATCCTCTTCACTCCTTGGAGATTCCCATCTACAAAACAAAACAGCTGGTGGTGGTGACTGATGGGGGAGACTTGTATGAACTGCGTGTTAACTGTCCAGCAGGAAGCCTGCTGCCTGACATGCCTTATTAGAAAGCAAAGAGGCCCAAGTGGAGGCCCAATTGCATTGGAATGCCAACTGAACTGAAGATGTACAGGGAGGATTAGCTGCATGGCCCCGCAGCCTCCTGGGGCTACATTAGGTCATGGAACAGATTTCCGAGGTGCCCTCTGTTTTGGAGAGGGTTAACCTGGCTATGGGCAGGGATTTGGAGCCTTTTGGGTTGGAGCCTGAATTCTTGGCACTCTCATCCTTGGTTCTATGAATCTGATCCTCAGAACTCATGGAAATGTTAGGGCTTTTAAGACTTGGATCATATTAATTTGCCTTCACATGATTTGTTTCTGTGCCTCAGTGGGACAGAGACAAGAAGTGATGGTTTTAGAATTTTGAAGAAGACTTTTCCGGTTTATACTCCAAACGGAAGGATGTCTGTGTGAGCCAAAGAGACACTTAACTGAAATGTGGGTTTTTTTCCCCACAGAATAATTGTCTCAACCCTCCTAAAAATACTGATCCTTTCTCTTCCTCTGGACTTAGGAAATGGCCTGTTATGTGCTTTTATCATTAAAAAAGAAAAAAAGGACTAAAAAAGGGGAACTAACCCTTCCAAAAAAAAAAAAATATCCAGTGAGAGTAATCTTAAGAGATGGACAATTGGCCCCCTGACATCAGGAGAAAGAGGTGGAGCTCTCTGAGCTAATTTATAAAACAGCCTTGTAGCTGTTGTAGCTTGTTGTAGCTCCTTCCCAGTTTTCTTGCAAGAACCATTAGAAAAGCCATGTGGTGGTACCTTGTGGTTAACAGAGGGAAATGGGACAAACTTCGCCAGGAAGGCAACAGTGTGAATGAGACAGGATCCCTGAAAAGACCTAGATGGGACCTGAGATGTGAGAATGCAAAAGTGTTTGAGAGGAGTCCTCCAGACCTTTCTGGAAGAATCCCCCACTGTCCTTGCTGTGGCCATTGTATTCACTGACTTAATTTAAAAACTGTAGCTGCAACCAACCACCTTCTGTTCTCCCATTGACTTTACAACCTGCCAGTTCATGGTGGGGAGCTCTGCAGGCCTCAGGGTCATGAGCCTAAGAGGGGGTTAGGGACAGTACAGGGCCTCCTGTTGTCTTCAGCCCAGCTGGGCCTAAGGGGCGATGGTGAATTGTCTACCCCTCCCATCACCCAGCTTTTCTGCATTCTCTGTTTGGTGACTTGGCCTTCAAGGTGCCAGGACTTTGATCAACCTGTGGCAGAAGGTTTGTGTGAAACCCTCCCTGACTTCCTTTTTTTACAAACACAAATGGGATCTGGAATTGATCCCAGATAATACATCTGCCTCTTAATTTCACTTCAGAAGGGCAGGATGACAAGAAAGGCGATGAAGACAACTAAATGCATTTATGATTTATGCCCCCTGTGATAAATCAATGGATGATTTCTCCCCAAAATGTGATCACTGCCTGGCTAACTCATACCAGCTGATGCATCTGTGAGACGCATAAGGTAATGGTGGCTGAGCCCCCTCTTTCCCATGTGCATGCCAGGCCTCGAACTCCATACCCCAAGGATGGGGATGTGCACGTGTGAGGGGGTCATCTATACACAGTTAGGAAGGTGCTGCTTCGCTGCCACCTTTTTTCTCCCTGGGTCTGTGTTTCCCCTTCTTGTGGCCCTAATGGTACAGCTCTGTTCAGCCTGTCCTTGGTTCATCTCCAGCATTCCTTTCTGTACTGGCCTTTCTCTGTGGTGAGTTAGATTTTTCCATTTCCTAAAGGTGATTTGATGAGGCCAGTTCTCACTAGAGTCCCTCAAAGTGAGTGGGGAGAGTGGAAAATCACATTAACTCTTTCACTAACTCCAGCTGCCTGCACTGAATCCCAGATGGCAAGGAGGTTCTGTGTTGAGGGCCAGTTCCAGGCCTTTGTAGGCAGCTCTTTGGAGTGCTAGCTTGGGAAGGGTTGCAAGCCCCTATCTGGCTGGAAAAGGGGCAGGGCCATGACCAATGGGAAGTCTGCTCTGCACAAGAAGGCCAGTGGTGGCCCTCATGTGCCATGTCTGCCATCCCTTTCCTCTGTGGTTTCTTCATATCCCAAAGGCCTCACCTTGCCTTTCTGGACTTGGAAAGCCATATCTACATGTTCCAAAATAGACTGTCATTAGAAATTTTTAAGTCTATGGAACCATTTTAGGCTGCTTGGCAGTCACATAGCAGCTGGATGACTTACTTCCCCACCTTTTTTTTTTTTTTTAAAGCATCGTCTGAAGCTGATTTATCCAGCAGTAACTTGGGCTTTGGGGGGAAAAGTCACATTCGTTTTATAAGTTACATGCAAATGAAATGAGAGGTTGTGCCTCTCATTTTCCTCTTGTTGAAACTGTCTGTTACTCCATTTTTGCCTTTCTTGAAAAACACTCAGGATTACCATTTAAAGAGTTATGTAACATTATTTTCCTTACCTTGCTTTCTGGAAAAAAAGTGCCAAAGCCATTTCCTGGGCCTAGACTGGGAGATGAGATCCCCTTTAGATGGGAAAAAGCAGAGCGAGAGGGTCCAGAGACTGGCGCTTTCTCCCGGAGGCCAGCAAGGTTGCTGAAGTTCCTTGTTGGAGTGAAAGCTCAGCATGGAGAGATGGCCAGAGATGGAGGTGCTGGCTGTGGGCTGGGAATTGTGAGACTTCAGCTGGAGTCTCTGATGCTGGGACTAGATCTCCCTGCTTCATACAGGCTATGTATAGAAAGGGGAAAAAAATGAGCCAGCTAGTACAGGTTGTTCATTTGATGTCTCTGCTTATACCTCACATTAGCATTGCCCCAGCCAGAAATAATATACCTGCAGCTGTGTTTCTGTAGTACAACGGGGATATCTAATAATATATCGGGCTAATCTAAGCTGCCTTTTCTCCAGTGATGCCCCAAGGGGGAGATATATACTCTACCTTTATGTTATCCAGTGGTACTAATCAGAAACTATTGCTGTGGAAGCGGCTTGTCCTGTTTGGTCCTCTTCTAATAGGAAATCATAAATTAAAACAGAGTTTGATAGATTCTGCTTAATGCCAAAATGAAAGCCTCACATATTTTGTTGGCTGTTACATAATCAGTTGACTTCTCAAAGGAGTTCTAATTATGCCTATGGAATAAGCTCAAGATAATGAAATGCATTCACCTCTCTGGCAAGCCGTCTGTCTCTTAGTACTGAGCTCTGAGTCAGTCCTCTGGGGTTCTCCTTCTAGCTCGACCAACGAAGCTTTATTTACAGCCACAGAACTTGGAAGTGAAATACAAACTTATTTTATATGTACTTCTTTTTTATTCCCTCTAAGAAAATCAGTTTTCCTTAGCTTCATATACTGCGTAAAGAGCCATGTGTAAAGTAGCTGTACTAATCCCAGAACATTAAGATCCCCCCCCCACCCCAATGCCTTACTAAGGCTCATAATCTCACAAAACTGCCAGAGATAGGAAGAGAATATTGACAAGGCCAAAGGGAATAAGTTCTTTGACTCTGAATTTCATTATCTGTAACATTAATACTTAGTAAAAGAGTTGGAGAGATGGATGGATAGATGGGTGTGTGGGTGAGTGGATGGTTGGTTGAGAGGGCAGATATGTATTTGAACAGATGCAAGAATTTTTAATCAGAAAGAGATATAGATGGAAAAGAACTAACTCAGAAAAGTCTACCTTTGGATATGTTATTGTGGATTTGATTGTTAGGGAAAATTATGAGGAAAAAGAGGGAATTTATTATTAATAATAAATTAGGTCTAATTAAAAAATAAAGTGGGTCAATCAAACATAGAGTACCTTGAATTCCTATGCTTTTTCATGCTATGTCATTAGCATGAGACTGAGAGGGAAAAGACCCTAGTCTTTATTCTTCCTTCACAGAACAATGTTAATAGTAATATTTAATCAAGTGTGAACAGCCTGCAGAGTCCAGGAGGCTGGGATCTACCAGCAGGAATGCTTCTCGGGTGATTAGTCCAACACTGGGGATGGAGAACCATGAAGTCAGAGTGTGGATATGGCTCCGCCATTGTTCAAGGAGGCGTCCTTGGCCTTTTGCTGTGTTTAATTACAGTGACAAAATCTCAGTCACTGTTTACACAGGCTTATTCCTCAGGTGCAGAAATGTACTCTGAGCTCACTCCTGGCATTTGCTTTGCAGCAAGGGGAATTCTTTGTCTTTTAGATTAAAAACAAAATCATTCTGTTTCTTCTGATGTTACAAAAGTAAATATCTTCCCCAAAGTTTCACAGATTGCTGTGGTGGTAAATCAGTTTGCCACTTAAGCCACTTGACACAGGTGACGAGGACCCTGGAAGGGAACCCATACCATTGATAAGCAACCACTCAATTGTGTGCTTGCTCTTAGTGTTCCTTCAAGACCGCCATCCTCACGTGGCCTGCAAGGCCCTGCAGGGGTCTGGCGTTTCATCTCTCCCAGGCTTCACTGCAAACCTGGCCTTTTTCTGTGCCAAGATACCTCTCTCCCTCCCCCAGAGGGCATTTGCAGATGCTGCTCCATGCCTGGCGATCCTCCTGTTCATTACTCAAAAAAACACACACTTTTCAGATTTTAACTCTTGTCCCCTGTGCCCCCACCTAGATCATATTCTTTTGTCCTGCTTTCACGTGGGGCAGTATTCCTTTCCTTCTGGGCATTGATGTCTATTTCTTACATTCTCATCAGTGGAATTGTCTTACTGTTTGACTCCTTCATTAAACCGTATGCTCCACACAGTAGAGCAGGACCATCTTCATGGGCTTGCTACTGGCAGTTGCTCAGGGCTCCTCATTCAGAAGGGCTCTGTGCTTGGCTTTAATACTCTGCTATTGCCATCTTGAAATCCTTTATACTTCTTTGAACAATGGCCCTCACAATTTAATTTTGCAAATCATATGGTAGGTCCTGGGTTGGAACCATGTGTTTCTATCAGATTTCCAACATGTGGTATATGCTCAAGACATATTTTGTAAAGGAATGTTTCAGTGACAAAAGATGGTCTCCTCTCATTAGTGCCTGCAGTATAAAATGCTTAATACCTCATATCAAGTCAGGATGCTATATATTTCCTTGGCAGCTCACTACTTAATCTTATTCTTTTCATAAGTTTGGCAAATGCAACCAAAATTGAATTAAAAAGACATGGGTATTTTGCTCTAAGAAAAAAATAATTGATTGTATAAAAGGAAGTATAAAAATGGGCTGGCCTGTTAATTTTTTGTTCTGTTTTTAGAACTGAAAGGGTAATGTTTAGAGAGCCAAAATGCTAATTGCCTTGCAAAGAGTACTGTAATAAGCTGGGGCAAACACTGCATTGGAGAAAATATCTTTCAAGTGGTAGAGGAAGTTGAAACAGTGACTGGGACTCCTCTGAAGTAAATATAACGCTTTCCCCTGTGCAAGGCCAAGGAAATCCTGAAATAACAAAATGTCCAGTTTGATCTTTGCATCACGTAGTTGGGGAAACCTTGCTCTCTCATACAGCAAGCTTGGCCAAATATCTGCTGAGGATTTCATGGAGAATGGCAGGTGTCACCGTTTTATACAGTGTACCCATAAGCTTTCTGTCATTTGTCTGTGTTGGACACATTTTCCCCATTCTCCCTTGGCCACCCCAAAGGTGACTGCTGCAGATTGTGGAGTTGGCAGGATTTTCCAGGCTGTGCTGACACAAGCTGTTAATAAATTAGGGGCACAGAAGTGTGATGGCAAGGCGTTTCCTCCTGGAGTTCATAGGCCTTCCAGAACATTTATGTCTCATTAGAGCCCGTACAGTAGTTTATGCCCTAATAAATCAGAGAGGCTTTGCAGAGATGGGCTGGACCGTAATGAATCTTTCTGTTGGCATTTTCCCTTTTCAGAAGTAAATAATGGAGCAAAACCGCCCCATCTGGCTACTCTGTAAGAGAGAAATCACAGCAGGAGCTGTTTGCTCAAGCATGACAAAGGTCACTGCAGGTAGCAAGAGCAAGGGGTAGCAGCTAGGGCTGTGACTGACAAGGTGGAATGAAGCCATTTATGAGCCTTTATCACTGTGATTATAGGCATTAGCTGGACTGCCAGGGTCCTGTTCTCCCTTCCTGTGATGGGCCTTGGGTCTTCATTGATTTTTCACATTTAATTTCCAGATCTATTGGATGTTTTGCAAGCAGTACAAGTAGACACACACCTGCAGCATGGCGTGTGGGCCCATTCACTTTGATTTACATTCTATTATCTTAATAAGGTACGCTTTCAGCTAACTGGAAATTGTTGCCAAGCAGAGGAAGGGGAGATCACCTTCTCTCTGCTTTCCCTCACCAGTGCAAAGAGATGTGTGATGAAAGCCAAGTAAATATGGAAATTATTATTAATTATGTGGTGATGGACAGAAATACATTATTCTGGCTAGGAAATCAACTTGTCTCTAGTAGAGGTTTACCAGATGTATTTAAAAAAAATAAAAAAGAAAGGGTATGAGTCACATTAAAAACAGTGCTTAGAAATAAGTGATGAATTTGTTTTTGATGTTTATGCATTTTTACAAGGGAACCCATCCTCCATTTTGGAAGTTAACAAATATTGGTCATTTCCTTTGTTTCTAGTAACTGGAATCTGTTTTCAATGGAGCAACTTTACATCTAGCTAAGTCAAAGACTTAACTTGTTTTTCCCTGCTTTTTTCCCACCCTAGTTGGTCTGAGCTCCTGCCCTTTGCAGGGCTGTGCGGAAACTTTGGATGTGCCTGGTCTGCTTATTTGTGTCTACAGAGAGGTTTCTGGGAGCCCTTGGAGGGGAGAGTATATCCAGCTATTTCTATTCCATAACGACTTGCCTGGTGCCTCTTCAGTAACCACTTTGCTACTGAGAAGGCAGAGGAGAAGCAAGTGAGGGAGCACGCAATTTATCAGAAGTGACAAGGAGAATAGAGCTCCTCCATCAGCCTCAGCTCTCCTCATATTTACATAACACCTTCCTTCCAGTGTTTTCCCCAGCAGATGGCCAGGTGAGGTTCACGGTCTCTGCACAGAAATATAGCTGCAAGGGGCAGGCACAGGGAATATTTTGGGCTCTCTCCCAGCAGAATTAGGCAACAGTCCATGAAGGGAGGGAGGAGGAGGCAAGGAGGCAAGGTCACTCCCTAGCTAAAGAAGTTCTGGAAATGTAGACTTAATGCCAAGTGTGGCTTGCAAATTGGGAGGTTGCCAAGGCCCAGCACCCCAAGACTCGGGGAGGAAGTCAAATCCTCGGGGAGTCAGTAATTGACCATGAGTGGGTCTGCCCATCTGCTCTGCTGTAATGGGAAAGTTGGTGACACTTGATGGGGTCACAGAAGGACATTAATGCATTGACTGAGATGATTGGGCTCTGCCAAGGGCAAAAAGAGTCTACCCTTCAAAGGGAGCCTGCAGGTAAGCTGGAAGTTCTCTCATCGTCCTGCTTTATAAAGATCCCAGAAGCAAATGAGGCACCTGCTCTGTCTTCGACTTGGCTCTGGGGCTGCTGAGTCTGTATCAGGAGACCACATTTGGTACAGGATGTTGAACAAACACAACTGTTTTTTTGTTAAGGTTTCCATTTGAAACCGGCTGAGCCATAGCAGGTAATTAGCACCTTTGCTGTTGGAACAGGTGGCACTTTTATTGGTTGGTTTCTTAATCAGGTTGACCAGTTGGTAGTTCTCGGTAAGAGAGTCTACAGAGAGAGAAGGGGATGCTGTGTGTCCCTGGGGGTGAGGCCAAGCTGAGAAAACACCCTGAGGGTCTCAGTTCAGTGCCCCACCCTTACTGCCATGTTCTAACTCTACCATGCAAGTTCTAACCCTGCAAAGGGCTTTTTCTTCCCCTGAGATCCTGGGCAGATCCCAAAACTTGATCATAGATCACATTTCTAGTCTCTAAAATGCACTGATGTGGACTCTGGCCTCATCTTAGAATAAAAATGAAAGATAAAAAGGGTTTGTTGGGAATAGTCTGTGCTATCCCAGAACTGAATATGTTGGTTTTGTAACTCAGCATCACATTTATGGCTCGGACAGGACTGTGAAGGTGTCCTGGAGGTGACAGCTTGGCATAGCCAAGATGCCAGCTAAGCCAGTTTCAAACTGGGTGACCTTGTGCAAATGCATAAGGGATTTGCGCCTTGGTCTCTTGTGTGTGAGTAAGGATGTTTGTGTTAACTCTCCCAGGATTATTGTGAGGGTTAAAGCAGATGATGCATGTAAAGCCATAGCACGGTGGCCTGCATGAAGTAACTACTCAATAGATGATAACTGTGATGGTGAGGAAAATGATGACAACATTGTTACTTTGGAAACCCAGA
The DNA here is from genome assembly GCF_026419965.1 of Kogia breviceps. NCBI lineage: Eukaryota > Metazoa > Chordata > Mammalia > Artiodactyla > Physeteridae > Kogia > Kogia breviceps. The sequence continues at coordinate 34,753,685 of NC_081319.1, read as the reverse complement.
GTCCAAAGACCTGGATGCTAGTTTACAGGTGACAAATAGATTTAATTTCAGATGCCATCTTCTGTGGTGTTGAGCAAGATTCCGAGACTACCTGTGGGCTCAGTGAGAGAACACTGAAATCAGTTGGGGATATCTGCCTAATGAGAGAGAGAATCAAGGGTGATGGTGCTATCTCTGATGTTTCACTGCTGCCTTAAATAGCTGTGTAATTTGGGAATAAATTCACCTCTTTTGAATCTATTTTTTTAACCTATAACATGGGAAGGTTAGGCCAGATCAGTTTTCTTGGAAGTGTTCAGATGAATGTTAGAAGATGTTGGGGGTAAAGGTAGAAAATATTCTTAGGGTAGGTTTTGGAAATGCTGTGTATAATTTAACAAATTGAGGCAGGTTTCTTTATTGCAGGACTTCTCAGAACCCTTAATCTGCTTGAAAACTCCAAGAAGGGACGTTCTTCCCAAACTTGCTGATCATGAATACATTTATTTTCATAGCCTCAGCAACTTGTGAGACTAGTGTTGCACAGAATGGACTTTGAGAAATTAGATCATTCCCGAGGTCTATTCTTTCTCTCCAAAGTCTTGAAATCTGTCTCAAAAGCTCAAATAATTTAATGACTCCCTTTCCCCACCATGAACTTTTCACCTCTCATCGAAGTGCAACTTGTTCTGAAGAGCCACATTTAAATGATGTGGCTTCACACATCATTTAAATGTATGGAACACATTGGTTGGAACAACTTTGAAAAATACCAAAGGTAATGTTTGGTAAAACATTAATCCTTAACGTATATAAACTCTTCATTCGGAATCTCAGCTTCAGTTGCAAATCATTCTAATGGATTTGGCTCACTCTTTGGCTAAAACACTTCTTTCTGAATGTTTAACCTTCCTGTTTGGACTGGTGTGCTCTGAGGACCTGTCTGCTGAGAGACATTGCACTCTCTCCTCTCCACCTTATACTCCATTTGCCTCCTCAACCTGTCTAGCCTGCCTAAGAGGCAAAGGAAAGCCCCAATCTGTCTTTACACTTGACAGGCCAGCATCTATGTCTTCCATGGTAGGTGAGGAATAGCAACTGAAGTGGCCAGGATGATACTGGAAATCTAAAGGTTTGTGTTGATTTCTCATTAATAAATAACTTTCACTTTTGTGTCATCCCCAAAGGCTGTTGAAACAATTTTTTGGTAGCATTAATGCCATGCGGTGACTTTGAGTAATCGGTCTCTTTTAGCAAGCAAAAGCTTAGAATGTGCTTGGAACATAGATATGGCCCCCGGTGTTCCTTTATTCTGCTGTGTTATTTCCCCAAAGGGGTCTCACAGAGAACAGGGCCCTTTCATTCATTCATTCCTTTGTTCACAAGTGAGTAAGTAAAAGAGGAGAAGGGAATGTTGGAGGTTAGGAGTGAGAAAGTTAGGGGGATGGAATTTTGATGAAAGAAATGGGGGAGCTCTTGTCTCTGGAAAGTTGGGCAAAGAACTGACCAGGAGAAAAGTAGGATACCCATCAATGGGGAGGTCCCACTTGAGATTTTTAATGATCAATTTAAAGTGGAACTGGTCAACACAGTTATGTGTTTTTCTCCAGATGTGTCTAGCTGCTTGCTTAGCAACACAGAGGAGGTAGAAATTTGGATTTAATCAGGGTCGGGGTGCAAGTGGATGGAAGGAGAGTTAATGGAACGGAGAGTGGATTCAAAGGGAATGAGCCTTGGAATCTCAGGTGGGTAAGGAAGGAAGTGAGGGTAACAGGCAGGTGTTAGACAGTGGAGGATCAGCTATTTTGAGGTCCCAATGGAGGGAGGTGAGCTGGTGGTCTGACAATTGAGTACAGAAAATTGAGATTTTGGAGGTAACTTGGTATTGACAATAATAAAGTATGGACAGTGACAATGATTTTTCATCAGACTAGATAGACCATTCATGTGCCCTCTTGTTGATGCCATTTCCTGACCTCCTGATCACTCATGAATACTTTAGCATTGGGCTCACTGCCTCTCTCTCCACCATCTTGTTGTCATTCTTTGACATTAACATTGACACAGGTGGATCATCTGCCTTCTAAATTCCTTAACACCATCCCTCCCAAAGGTAGTCTCCTCTACCCACTTCAAACACCTACTCCCTTGTTTATATCCTAGACTTTGAATCATTTTTTCTTTCTTCCATAGAACCCATTTAAAGGAACTGTGTTCCTTACACATAACAGAGCTGATTGAAGGAAAAGGAAATGGGGGTTTGGAATGGATGCATTGGTTTCATTGCCAACTTGTGCCTGAGTCTTGGCAGGACCTTGATAGATACTGACTCTATACCTAGGCACTGTTGGATTGCTCTGTACCTCTTGCAGCAGGGTGTATGTTGTAGGGTGGTGAACAGGGGTGTGTGCTGGTCCCTACATGCTGGACTGTTTGCAGAACAGAGGAGTTCAGATAAATGAGCCAGATGGACGGCATCTGGGAAAATGACTTGCTGCTTCATCTTGGTATCTAGGTCATTGGGATGGCCCTTCCCATGGGCTGGAAGGAATTCCAGTGAGCACAGACCCAACCTTCTTTCTCCAGGGAGAACTCCTGACATTCTGTTAGCCAAAGAAGGTCAGAGGAGTGCTGCCAGCTGCCTGCCAAAGAGAGGGCAGAGTGGATTAACTGAAACTAAAAATAAACCTTGACTGGAATTGCTGTTGTAGATGGAGGGAAGATAGACTGGCCAGAGCTAAGAATTTTGAGGCCATCTCCGTTGCATTTAACTTTGATCCCTAAAATGACTGAGGTAGAGGAATTGTTTTTGGCATCAGGTAGGTAGTCTGATGTCCATACTGCGTTAGTGCTGGTTCAGCACATTTAGGGAGGTGGTACTTATGGAATTTTTTTTCTTTTTTAAACTCAAAAGATGTGTGGTATTTGAGAGTCAGGAGTTGATATACGCATATATCATATATATATATATGTGTGTGTGTGTATGTATGTATATGCCCTTGAGCACAGCCCCCTGGTTAAATAAATAGATGTGGTCCCAAGAACATAACTTACCCAACTTACTTTAGAAGCTTGTGTTTTCTTTTTTGTACCCCAAATTGTATAATTTTACATGCTAAACTTAAAACTGTTGAAATTTTGGATGCTCTTGAATGGAAAGTAGTAACAGTACTTGTTATCATGAGCCTTACGGCCATTTGCTAGAAGGTAAACTCAGCTGGCTTATTTTATACAAAGGAAGCCTAGGTTTGGTAGTTCTACAAGAGGGAAAAATAAAAAGGAAAGGCAGACCTGAGCATATGTGATATCTTCCACGTTTTTTTCTTTTCAATGGCCAAGAGCTGTAAGTGGCAAGATTAATTTGACATTTGAACTAAGAAAAAAAATTAGCTCTCATCACCTGAGCTTACAAATGGTTATCTTCAATAAAAAGCATTGGCCTCTATTTCAAGACAAATGTAAATTGACAAATATAAATTCTCTTCAAGTAAGCATCAGGGTTTAACATAACTTCAAAAGTGATGTGTTCGGGCTTCCCTGGTGGCGCAGTGGTTGAGAATCCGCCTGCCAATGCAGGGGACACGGGTTCGTGCCCCTGTCCGGGAAGATCCCACATGCCGCGGAGTGACTGGGCCCGTGAGCCATGGCCGCTGAGCCTGCGCTCCGGAGCCTGTGCTCCGCAACGGGAAAGGGGGAAAAAAAAAAAAAAAAAGTGATGTGTTCATTATGGATTGTGTACTGTGACTAGATGAAAATTCAGTTAATGTTTGAAACAATTATAGTAACGGTATTTGAAGAATTGTCCTTTGTAGCCAAAGTACTTTCTTTTATACTCTTCTGTCCCAGGAATATGTTGTAAATGATGTTTTATTTTATGAAATACTATAGTTTTTATCCCAGTCAATTCATTATTTGGGTGGGAAAAAAGTCAAATCTCTGAACCAAAGAGAATATTGGAATTGTGTTGTAGTGTCCATAGGGGTAGAGCTTGATTGATTAATCCTTGGAGGAGGGGGGAGAAAAGAGAGGAATTTTAGTCTTAAAAATGTATGTTCAAAAAAAAATGAAGGCCAAGGTTCAACTCCTCCACAGTTTTAGCAGCTTAGGAAGTTTTGTTTTATCTGTATCAATTTAAATCACTTGATTTTATAACTCAAATTCTTACACTGGAAAGTTGTATGCTTTGATATTTTTATTTCAACTAATAGTAAGGGTCTTTTAAAGCAACATTTTCATGGTTAATCAAAATGACTCTGTTAATTTTGGAGTTACAACTAAAGAGTGGAGAGAAAGAGATAAGAGCTAGGAAAGGGAGCAACAGCCACTTTTTAAATTTTTCACATACACAAAAAAATAAAAATAAAGAAAAGTTTGTCATAACAACAAAACGAATACATGTTCATCAGAGACAGAGAAAGAGCAGTGGGCCACAGTATTTAGAAGTGAAAGTTGAGTTACCTTTAGAATCTTCACTGATAAATTTGTGATGAGAGAAAGAAATGAAGCAAGAGGTGAAAATTTTGAAGAATTTTTCAGAAAAATGATGATTTTTAAAAAAGGGAGTAGATGCAGGTGGCTATAGATAGGCCTTATTTTTGAAGACTTCTACTGAATATGATAATCTGAATCTGAGGGATCTGAAAAAAGGTCTAGGGACTTAGATCAGTGGGGAGGGAGGGGCCCAAGTGGGGAAGGAGGGGCCTAGGACAGTAGGTTTTCTCCCATTTTAGAGGAGCCCTTCTAATTTGGCTAGAGGTTTCTAAGAGTGAAGTGGTCTGGCCATGGCAGAAGTTCAAGTGCCTTCTCTAAGATTCAGTGACTGTGTGATTTCAAGTTTGCTGTTTGTGTAGAGTAAGGAGGCAAGAAGGGAGACTGCCAGTTGAAGAATTCAAGAGGAAGAGATTTTAATAAGAGAGGAGGGACATAGAGGAAATCCCAGAACTCCAATGGAGGGAAAAGAACAAAATTAAAAGTAGATGGACAAGTTAATTAACTGCATAGACGTTTCTGCATTTGGGAAAATTTGCTTTTTCTTCACATTTAAAATTATAGATGATGATGTTTCCCATAGTCTACAGAGAATTGAAGGCAAAGACACTGACATTACCATCAGATGGGGAAAACATACAGTGGCAGCTCAAGTAAGGGGCTGGATTGGAATCCTGAGGAAACTGGTTCTTAAACATAGGTATTCAAAATTCAAGTATAAGTCTCTTCTTAGTGGAGAGTGGCACAAGTCAGGATGAAAGATGCTTACATTTGGCCAGCCAGAAACACTAAGAGTTGAGAAGATGGGTAAAAAGGCTCAAGACTTACCTGCCAGTCATTCTCTGTAGAGAACCTCCTCAAACTCTGTAGTGAAATCCCTTTGTCTGTGGGGTCCCCTCCACTTGAGCCCCATAGGTCCTTTGCTTAGCCTCCTTAATGCTCCCCTAAACTCCACAATGGAAGTGGAGGGGCCTTGAGGCCCTTTGAATCCTCAAATATAAATATAAAAACTGAAAAATAATCAGACCTGCAAGGCTGCCAGAACTGGCCTGCTCTCAGCAGCTGGCCTGCTCTCAGGCCAGCAATACCCAGGAATACCTGGGTATTGTTACATTCAGAGAGGCTTGTCTCTACCTAGATCTTCTTAAAGTGCTCTCTTCTTATCCTGCCTTAGATGCCAGGGAGAGAGGCTGAGGGAATAGGAAGTTCAGGGGCTGTCGAGGCAGAGACTGAGGACTCCAAATCCAGAATGAGGAGCCTCTTTACATGCATCAATCCCAAGAGAGTTGGAGCAGCAAAGAGTCCAAGCCATGGTCAAGTCCCCTGTGATTTCTCAAAATGTGTACCTCCAAATATTTGTTCAATGCCATACCCTCTGCCTAGGATGACCCCTAATCTCTCTCTCAAACTCCTACTCATCCTACAAGTCCGCACTTAGAAAACTCTTGTTGCTGGCAGTTTGCTGACGTAAGAAATGGATTCAGGAGTCGGTGTAAAGTATTCCTTGAAAGTGTGCTTCATGGTGGGTTCAAGGTCAGCAAAATGAGACCTGCTCCGCATTGAGAAGGTAAGTTGGACTCAAAGGAGAAACCATTACTCATTTTTAAATAAAATGGCAAATCTAATCTAACTACTTCCTGTAGTGAATAAAATGACCCTTTTGGCAATTGCCAAATTTGCAAGTTATTAGTTTTTATAATGCCCTGGGGAAATAATTGCTTGTCAGTTTGATGCAATTAAATTCTGGCCCCTTTCTAGGGATAGTCTTAATTTAAATTTTGAAACTTTAAAAATGCAGAATCAAATCTTTTATTGCCTCTTTGACCCTGAATCAGTGTGATAGATATGAGTGAAATTTTTTGTTGCTGTTAAATTCTAAAACCTATACCTTATGAATGCTTATAACAGTAGGAAGAGATATTTTAGTTCTTCATCTTTCATGTAGGAACAAAAGATAGTTTTATCATGCAAATCACTTTTGTAAGGGTGGGTTGTAGGGCATGATTGGGGGAGGCTGGAATTGTAATATAGCCTCCAAATTCACTTAGAGGCTGAAAGATTGTTTTGCAAAAACAATTTTTTGTTTTTCCTAAAAAACAATTTTTTAGAAAAAGAAAAAAAGGAAAAAAAGATCACCAGCTATATCCCTGGATCAAATGTGTAGATATCTTTCACAAAGGTATGCCTTCACACAATCGTGGAAAAGGAGAAGCTGATACTCTTGCGCAGCTCAACGAAGTTTCTCTTCATCTTAAGGTTTTGTTCTGTTGGCTACACAGATGTTATTAATTTTTCAGTTGTGTTTATATGTTTGCAAGTTTCTGAGGCTGTGCTGATGAGTGGAGTTTTTATTGAATTTATATGTAACTTTCAGATAGTAAAAATGTGCTTAGGCTTCTTCAACTTGCCCCCTACCCCCAATCTGGGTCTTATCTGAGGAAACGTATTCTACTGTCCTAGTATCCTTAGCATTTCACTGATGTGTGCCTCTTTACGCTACTATAATTAAAACATTTGAAAAAGGAAAAATGACATTTGTGAGTTTAGTTGCAGGACCACGAGATACTGGATTCACTTTTCATGGTTTTCCTCTTGGTTGGCAAAAACTGACCCAACAGAGTGGTCCTCAATGTGCATCTCATCATGCCATCTTCTACAGAAAAGAACATTTACTTCAAGTTGCAGTAAGGACCTTTGAATGCTTTAGACATTTGGGAGTTATAGCCATTTTGTTAAATCTTAAAAGTGGAATTATAATCAACAGGAGGTAGAGGTGAGAGAGCCCTTCCTCTGGGTCAATTACTCCCTCAGTGTATAGTGAGCACTCCCTCTCTGTGTGCCAAAAGCTGTGGTGGCCACGAGGGGCATAAGGCAACAGCCTAGGGGAAGTATAGGTGCCTCCAAGGGGGAGAGCTCTGCTGTCAAGAGAGAGAACATATCTTTTTTGTTTGCTTGTTTGATTATTATCTAATGGCTTCCCTCCCACCCAAACCTTATAGCTATATGAAGTTCTTATTTGTGACATTTACCTTTTGTGTTCTAGTTTATAAGACTATAGGGGCCTAGAAACTAAGTGACTTTTCCGGGGTTATAGCACTAATATATGGGGACTCAGAATTGAATCCACGTTGGCATGATTGCAGAGTGTTATGTTTCTACTGTGTTGTGCTGCCTCCTTCTTGTCTTGTTTATACAGAACAACAACAACAACAACAAAACAGCGTGCGCGCGCGCGCGCACACACACGCACACACACACACACACACACACACACACACACACACACTGATCCCCAAACCCTAATCATATAATAATAACAAAGAAACATATTTCAATATAAGATGAGAAGACAATGGAGAAGCATAATTATATGTGTGGACCAAGAGTTCTTCTATGTTTTATGTTGTAAAGTTAAAGAATTTTAAGTTCAAAAAATAAATGTTGTTAATGCACTCAGAACGGCCTTTAAATATGCCCTTTTTCATAAACATGTCTGGAAACCTGAAAAGGTAGATTTTTCTTTTTCTCACAAGGCTGTCAGTAGCAGTTCCGAAGCAGCAGGATTAGGGAGGAGCCAGAGCTGACCAGCTGAGTTGTCCACTGCATGGGGAGACCAAGTTGAGACTAAATGTGTACTTACCGCCCCAAGACCTGCACAGCTTGGGGTCAACCCTGGTGACATCTTTGAAGCTGAGCTATTAATTTTAGCTTCCAAGTTGATTAAGTTTATGACAAAACAGTGCAGTGAAAATATGAAAAGTGAAAACTGAATCCTGGTTACCTTGCAAAGGCAACTAGATAAAGGTTCTTACAAACAAACCAATATAGATTGTATCCTCTTCATTCGCACTCTTTCTGGAAAGTTTCTCTCTGACATGAATAAAAAGGAAAAAGAGAAAATGGCAGTTCATTTCTGAAATGGAACACTCAGCATCAGATTTCTCCATGCGTTTCCTAGATGCCACCCACCTTCTCCTGCCTAAAGTTGCTGGACGATAACTTGTGTGAGAGGGCGGCTTCCCACAAGGAGGAGTTCTGAACCCTCTGTTCCCTTGGGTAAGGGCTCTTGGAAAGAGCTTCTCTGTGTCGACCAGCTTGCTAGGTCCCAAAATAAAAAACATAGAAACAGACACACAAACCAAAACCCTCCAGGTGGATGTGGACAGCAGTATGAAGTACTGGTTATGAACTTGGATTCAGAGTCCAGTGATCAGCATTCGAATCCAGACCTTGCTACTCACAAGCCCTGAGACCGTAGACAAGCTCTCCAGGAGGAATTTCTTCAACTGGAATGTGGAAATAACCAATATTGATCTCAAAAGTGGTGAGGATTAAAATAATGCCCACAATGCACCTAGCATGGTGTTTGGGACGTGGAAAGCTCTCCTTCAGTGATTGCTGACATTCTTCCTCTTCTCCCAATTTTATGACTACCACTACCATCAACATTTATTAGTTTTCTAGGCTGCTGTAACAAAATACCATAAACTAGGTGGCCTTAGACAACAGGAATTTATTCTCTCAGTTCTGGGGGCTAGAAGTCCCAAATCAAGGTATCAGCAAGACCATGCTGTCTCCAAAGGCTCTAGAGAAGACTCTGTTCCGTACCTCCCTCCTAGCTTCTGGAAACTGCCAGCAATGCTTGGTGTTCTTGGGCTTGTGACAGCGTAACTCCAATCTCCACCTCTGTCTTTACTCGTCTGTCTTTCTTGTGTACATCTGTGCCCAGATTTCCCTTTTCATTCACCTGTCATTGGACTAGGGGTCACCTTACTCCAATGTGAATGCATCTCAACTTGATTACATCTGCAAAGACCCTGTTTCCAACAAAGGCCAGGACTACAGGTACCAGGGTTTAGGACTTTAACATACCTTTTCGGGATATATAATTCAAAATACAACAAAGCATCTTTATCTTAGGCTTCATCCTGGATCTGGCACATCCTCAAAAGTCACCTGCTTTGCGAGCTGTTGTACCTTCTTCTCTTTGCCCATGAGTGGACCTTGCTGACGGTGTTAACATTTGCTTAGCAATTGCTTCATGAGACTTGTTCTGTCTTGTTTTCCTTTGATGCACTTTGTGGTTTGAGTAGGTATTGTAGATAACTGATAAAACAGCAGGAGATACTGTTACCTTCCTCATTTCCTGTGAGGCCCAGGAGACATCATGGAAAATTAAAACCTGTTATTAAATGTTTGTCATGTTCAAAAAAATTTCCTCTGTGGTGAGAAGCTCTCAGCTGATCACAGAAATGGTGAGAGTAGTCCAGTGAGCCCAGTCTGATAAGGGTGAGCATTAGCTGGATGGCGTGAATCTTAGCCAGATAAGAGGAGGGTCTGCAAAGTCACTTCATCCTTCAATCCCTTCTGTTTGCTGGCTGTGATGCATGCTCCCCACCTGCTTGGAGCACAGGAAGCTATAGCGATATCTATTCACCTTCAAATTCAGCAAGACAGGAAAGCTCTGATTTTGATTAAATGTCACCTTACTATTTATCAGCTCCTACATGTGAGTCTGGGCAGCTGGGCCAAATGTGGAAAATGACAGTGTTCTGGAGCACAAAGGCATGTGGACCGCTCAGCAGCTGGCAGTGCAGAGGGATGGACTCCGGGAGGCTGAGAGGTCATGGACTGGCTCCAAAAAATGAGAAGAACTAAAACAACCAAAGTGAACAAACAAGCAAGCAAGCAAGCAAACACAATCCTTGAATTGAATGAATGAATCAGAGGTCCTCAAAGTTTTTCTGCAAAATGCCAGCTAGTAAATGTTTTATGCTTTCCCGCCCATTACAGTCTGTGCTGCAGCTACTGAGCTCTGCTGTTTTATTCAATAGCATGAAAACAGTCATAGATAATATATAAAGAAAAGGGTGTGGGTGTGGTAGTGTTCCAAGGAAACTTTATTTGCAAAAACAGGCAGTGGGCCAGATTTGGCTTAAGGGCCATAGTTTGCCAACCCCTGGAATGAGTCAGTCAATTTGATTATTTTCCTTCTGATTTCTAGAAGCTATTTCCTGTATTTTCTTCTGTTGCCTAGAAACTTATTTCCTTCCTTTTTCTAGAAGCTATACAGTACAGCGATTAAGAGCTGAATTCTAGAGAAAGAACACCAGGTTTCAAATCCCATTGTTGCTGTTAACTATAAAATAATTGTAAGCTCTGTTTTCTCCTCTGGTAAAATAATATAATATATATAAAATGCTTAGCATGGTGGCTGACTTGTAACAACAACCTAATAATTATTGTCAGTTAGCTATGACTACAAACAATTGCAGAATGACTTCTTGTTTGTCAAGGCCACCCCTTTGGATTATTTTGTATTTTGTGGGGTTGTTTCAGTTGCTGTCACCTGATTATTTCCTCCAGTCCCTCAGGTGAAAATCACCACACTCTCTTCTGTGTTTTCATGCTATAATTATCAACTTACCTGGGCATCCTTGTAGTCTGTGGGATGCTGGAGGGCAAGGTGAGCCCTCGTGTCTCTGTGTCCCACTGCAGCACCTGCCCCAAGTAGTGATCAGCAGGTACTTGCTGAATGACCTGTCTGTTACAGAAACACTTCTTACTAAGGTGTTGTGAATTGTTTCTATTTCTCATAGCAGGGATATATTAATTCAAATCAGGAAATAGAGCAATCTCCCTATGTAGCTAGACAGGGTTTGCCAAAATACAACCTATGGGCCAAATCTGGCCTGCCACCTGTTCTTGTGAATAAAAATTTTATTAGAATACAGCCATCCTCATTCATTTACACATTGTCTATGTTTGCTTTTTCACAAAGCAGCTTAGTTAAGTAGTTGGGACAGAGACTATATGGCCCAATAGGCCTAAAATATTTACAGAGAAAGTTTGTTGACATCAGGCTAACCTTTCCTTAGTACCCTAACACTTGCCATTAAACTGTAGGTGGTTCAGACGTAGTACTTCAGACTCTGTGCACAGAGATATAAAGTTGTCTGCCTATCTCAAGATTCATGGTCAAGTGTTAAAGTAATAGACAGACCGAATCTACAGACCAACAGGGGATAGAAGAAAGATTTAATTACTGGGTTTGGGTTTAAATGTCTTCCCAATTTACATTGTATTGGGTTTTGGACACACTAAAATTTAAGCTTAATATTTGGCTGCTGTTCCCAAATTGTATGCCAGGGCACCCAAGGGCATGGCAGCAAAGTCCCAGGAGCTCTGCAGGATATTTTAAATTTCCAAGGGAAGCACAGTAACATTCAAAACTGACATTACATGAATTACTAGCTTCAGTGGATCACACTACTTTCCTTTCAGTGATGTGACATCTTTGTGAGGATGGGTTTTTGGCAGTTGCTGTGGCTGACAAAGCAAATACCACGTGAAAATCAATGTGGAGCAGGAAATGAGGGTGTTAATACCCAGTCTGATTTCAAGACTTGCAAATTTGTGCCTGGTCCATCAGGTGTAAATATATAGTTGTTGAAGAATGATATAAAATATTATTATTTTTTCAAATGTCTATTAAGTTGTTAGGACATAACTACTTAATAAATGAAAATATTAGAATTTTTTTCTGGCGTAGGCATGGTGAATTGAGAAAGTTTTGGAACCTCTGACCTATGGTCTTTATAGATGCCAGGAAGAAACTCTCAATATATTCTGATATTCAAGTGGGACTTTTGTTTTTCTTGGGAAAACAACTTCCAAGTTTTTTCCTTTAAGGAAATGGAAACTCTGGTAGATAGAAGGGAAAGAGATCATCTTAAAACTAGCTGGTAACTGTATCCAAAAATTTTGGAAAGAATTATTTAAACCAAAAGGAATCACTTTGATTCAGCTTCTTCAATAAATATATATATATTTTTTTTTCGGTATGCGGGCCTCTCACCGCTGCGGCCTCTCCCATTGCGGAGCACAGGTTCCAGACGCGCAGGCTCAGCGGCCATGGCTCACGGGCCCAGCCGCTCCGCGGCATGTGGGATCCTCCCGGACTGGGGCACAAACCCGTGTCCCCTGCATCGGCAGGCAGACTCTCAACCACTGCACCACCAGGGAAGCCCAATAAATAATAATTTAATGCTTACTATGTGTTGGAGACATGACACTGAACAAAAAGATGTGTGCTTCAGAACTCATTGTAGGAATCATTTTCACAAAGCAACTTGGCTTCCTAAACGCTGTGAGTCTCTCCCATACCCCATACCTGGCTGAATTTGATTTTCAAGGAGGTATTTGGAGCAGTGCTTTGCAATCTGCTCCTCCGTAGAAATCATACTGGTGTTAGATACACACAATCACTAGAAAAACTTGATAACTGAGAACGATTCTTCTGTCTACAGGCACCCTTTGTCTCTACACCTTGTCCAACAGCTACTTTTTTAACCCATGAGAAAAACTGTGAATTTTTTGTCTTTGCATTGCCATTAACTAGAGTGTTCTCACTTAATGATATGTGTGGATTTTGCTCCTAGTTTTACTATCTTTCATGCTGCATAAGCAAATTCTGATGTTTCATATTTTCTTATTATTTATAAGAATCACCCTGGCCTTTAAAAACAGAAGACAAGGGATAGCGGAAAATCCTTATTAATGGCAGTTATGGCTCTTTGTCCCCAAGCACAGAGTTCTTATTCCTTACTTTCTATTAATTGGTCAGATATTCATTATAAATATCCTATGTCTTCCAAATTGCCTGCTGAGGTTAAGCCCAAATAGAAGCCATTTGTAACCATAAAGAGCCCTTAATTTATTTCCTTCTTTACTTCTTCTTTTACATACTCATTTTTTATTTGTTACCTATTTCACTTTCTCCTTTCCTTCTTCCCTTTTGCTTCTTTCCTGTGGATGTCGAGGAAAGACAGGAAGGAGAGAGGGAGGAGATATGGGAAGAAGGAAAGAGGAAGAAAGAAGGCAGTTTGCACAGCTGTTAAGAGCACCAGTTGGGTTCAGTGAGGTTTATATTTGTATCTATTTTCTCCCGCTTGGCTGCATACACTGTACTTCTCTAGACCTCAATTTTCAGCCTGCATTATACTGACAGTAGAGTGGGCTCTAAGGATTGTTGTAAAGACTGAATGAGGTAATAGACGTAAAGCACGTGACATGGCTCCTGACACAGAGGAGGCGCTCAGAAGTTATAGCTGCTCTTACTCATGCTAATAATTGTAGTGATAGTTGCTAAACCATGCAGTCAATTTGCTGTCTTTCTCTTGCTTCTCTTAGCAGCAGCATTTGACACAGTTGCTCTCTCCCCCTCCTTGAGGTATTTTCTTTACTTGGCTGCCAGGACACTCTGGTCTCTTGGTTTTCCTCCTCTCCTCAGCCTCTTCTTCTCAGTCCCCTTTTCTGGTGCATTATTTATCAGGGCATGATGGAACAATTTTGTGTCATTTGACTCTTTTGTTTTGCTTTTTCATTTACACTCTGTCTAGAATAGAATCCCTGGAAGGATTTTGGCTAGTCTTCTGGAGAAAGCTACCTTTTAGGAGTAATATAGCAAAGCCCAACTCATTTGAGGACCTGTCCTCTTTCTCACCCTGTGATTGATTCTATTTCATGGTATTGTGTTGCCTACAAATGACAAGAAAGTATAAATTTTGTGAATTAAGCTTTTCCCTATTTTTGTGATATGTTTAAAGATGACTTTACAAGTACTGTAACCCTCTACCCTAATGGGGTGCACTCTGCCAGTTCTTAGGAAGAGAGACTGGATTCCAACCATGCAAAACCCTCTGCAGCCCTGTGATGGCTTCCCCCGAAGGAAAGAAAGTGAAGCCACATCACGGAGCATTACAAGGCTTTGAAATACTCATGAATAAACGTCAGGCCACAGAATATGGCCTCCCCCTCAGCTAAAAGTGTGGCCCCACCTTTTAGCTGACTAAAAGGTGGGACTGACTCTTCTGCCCTCCTCCCTGGGGTATCCTTTCCAGATTTCAGCGCTGCTGGGTGACTTCCCGAGGGCTCTAAGATGCCACACAAGTAGTGTGACAGTATAATCAGCAAAAGAGCATATTTGGAGGGTTCACTAATTAGCTTCCAGTCACACACGGCAGGATTGTTCAGTTCAGTGAGAAGGGGAAGAAAGAGGGGCGTGTGATGGAGGCCTGGCCGTGTTCCACCTGCCTGGCCAGGAAGAGGTTATCAGAACCCCAAAGGAAGGTGCTGAAAGTACATTCCCAGCAGAGGGCTTAGAAAGAAAAGTAATTATACTAATCTCTAGCTCAAAGTCCTTAGTTTATTAACATGAAAGTAAGCGAATGGTGAATTCCTTCAGACCCCTGTGGCATGGAGAAGGGGCAGCTCTAGGGTGTGTGGGAGTGGGGGTGGGGTGTTGCTGCCTTTGTGTGTAGGACAGTTTTAAATTTATTCACAGTGTGCTTAGTAAAATGGTCATGTGAGCGTGAGTTTCTTTTAAGTCTCGAGCTGATTCTTGGGTGAGACTTCAGTAGAGGTCTCTATCAATCTTTCTGTATCTTTTAATTTTGACTCTGTATAGCCAGCCCACAAGCTGCCACTATGCCGTTCATCACAAGCAGCTGATAACTCATTAAATTAGTAACATTAAGTTCTATCGATCCTGTGGTCAGATTTGTTTTCCTTCGTATCCTTTAAAAATTTCTCTTAAGCCAGGTCCATCTGGTGAGAGTGTTTCAGGAGAGCGTTTTAGGAGAGGACCACCTCACTTGTCTGCTCTTCCTTGTCCTGCTGCACCTGCACTGCCAGCACCACCTGTCGACAGAGCAGGGGCATGAACAGCTGTGCCAGTGGCAGGCCCGGGTGTGGGGCTGCAAGCTCATAAGCTCCCTGCTTTCTTTCTACCTTGGTCAGGGTCAGATGACTCTCCAGATAGCAGTTAGAACTGAGCTTGCATTTCAGCTGTGCATCCTACCAGAATTTCTTAGAAACTCCCAGGTCTCAGCTCTCCGAATACAACGCATCAACAAGCAAGATGGAGTTCAGCTCAGTTACCTGTTTCAGATCACCAACAAGCAGGATGGACTACAGCCCAGTTACCAGGTTCTTTCATTCTGCAGGCAGATTTGTGTGTCTCTAGCAGCCCTTTTGGAAAGAGTTACTCTTATTCCACAGATGTCTCTGCTTGGCCAAACCCGTTCAACACTAAGGCAGTTATCTATCATCCTCTGCTGAGACTTTACCCAGCAAGGGCCTGAAGGACAAAGCCTTTGAAGTTTTGCTCCCACAAATGAAATTGCCAACTCTTTTAAATTAGGACTTATAGGTTGGACCATTGTCTACTAGATATCTGGATTTCATAGACCAGTAAAATGTCAAGATAAAAATTGGCAGTGTTTTATTTTGCTTGGTCAGAATGTTAAGAAAAACAAAACAGAACAACCGTTGTCTATTATCTATCATCTCATAGAAGAATGGACGTTTTAGCACTAAAATGTAGGCAGGACATTGTCTCAGAATAAAAGACAGTTCTTTGAATGAAATACATTCAACCTTATGGAAAACTCTGTACGCTCTTGCTATTTTCCTCCCTTCCCTTGGAATGGTGAAGATGTCTTCTCGTAGACTGGCTGCCCTTTCTGTTGCCTTTTGGTGACTGCAGGGCCAGTTAGGAGAGGATTCTGTCAGCCTGCTGCACAGATCCTATGACGAGGTTGCTGGGGGATGCTTTACACTCAAAGTGCCAAAACTCACAGACTCAAAGAGATACTTTAAGAAAGAATCCAAGGTTCTGCTGGCTGGGCTGTACCTTCCCTCTGAGAGGATCCATTCTGCCCACCTGCTCCTCTGCTTGCTCCCTTATTAATTAGCCGAAACCCTGATGTAGTTTTCCCAGGCTTTTTTCTATGCACGTCTTCCCATTACCCACTAGCTGTTCCTAGAGATGAAACCTCAGCTTTGAAAAAACCTTAACTGTTGGATTTGTCTGTTACCTTGATCGTGGGGATAGTATCATGGCTGTTTGCATATGTCCAGGCTCATCAAATTTTACATATTAAATATATACAGTTCTTTGTATATCAGTCTCAATAAAGCTGTTAAAATAAACTAAATAAAATCCCTTAGCCAATTCAATTGCAGAATAAGTGGAACCTCCTCTTAATTTGCAATTCTTTTATTACTAATATGTTTTCATACAGTCATATGTGTTCCCTTCTCTGTGAATGACTTATCAAGCCCTTTGCCTCCTTTTGTTTTAAATCAAAGAATTAAACCAGGAAATTCATCTTTCTCCTTATCAGTTTGTAAGAGACCTTTTTTATATAATAATATTAACCTTTGTCATCAGCCACAAGTATTTTTCTCGCTTTTTTGTTTGCCTTCTGATTTTTATGGTGGCTTTTGCCATGTCAAAATTTAAAAATTTTGGGCTTCCCTGGTGGCGCAGTGGTTGAGAGGCCGCCTGCCGATTCAGGGGACATGGGTTCGTGCCCCGGTCCGGGAGGATCCCACATGCTGCGGAGCGGCTGGGCCCATGAGCCGTGGCCGCTGGGCCTTTTTATATAATAATATTAACCTTTGTCATCAGCCACAAGTATTTTTCTCGCTTTTTTGTTTGCCTTCTGATTTTTATGGTGGCTTTTGCCATGTCAAAATTTAAAAATTTTGGGCTTCCCTGGTGGCGCAGTGGTTGAGAGGCCGCCTGCCGATTCAGGGGACATGGGTTCGTGCCCCGGTCCGGGAGGATCCCACATGCTGCGGAGCGGCTGGGCCCATGAGCCGTGGCCGCTGGGCCTGCACGTCCAGAGCCTGTGCTCTGCAGCGGGAGAGGCCACAACAGTGAGAGGCCCATGTACTGCAAAAAAAAAAAAAAAAAAAAAAATTTAAAAATTTTGTGGAGTCAGATAATCAATTATTTCCTTTATGGCTTCTGCTTTAGGTAAAGTTACTGAAAAGGACTTTGCTTTCTTGTTTCCTCTTCTTTCTGCCTCTGGTTCTCTTTTCTCTCCTCACTTCTGGGGAGAGAGGAGGAAGGCATGGCCAAGTCCAGGAGCAGGTGCATTTCCTGTCTGTCATTTTTCTCTCTGGTTTGACTGCTCCACTGCTTTGAGATTTGCTCCTTTTCAAATCTCTGTGCTTCTGGGTTCTAATGACTCCATCATTATAAACAGATAAAAATCTTCTTAGAAGCTTCAGTGATAGCTGTTGACAGCTGTAACTTTACAAATAATTACTAGTGTTATCTGTGCTTTGGGCCAGTGCCTCCACAAGTCAGCAGACTCTGGGGACTCCTGCAGCCTTCATGTTTCATCTTGAGATGGTTGGTGAGAAGGTCCCCATTCTGAGAGCAGTGACGTTCTTCATGGCAGGGGAGGAGGCTACTTCCTGCTGCACTGACATTCAGAAACTATTTCCAAGTGCCTATGAGTCTTGATGCTATCTGCAGAGCATAGAAATGCATTTGCCATCCTTCATCAGCTCATTTTATAGTTCACATTGCTTGCTTTTCCTTGTCATAGGATGTTTCCTTCAGAGATGGTTTTGTTTCTCTGGTTGAATTTATCCAGGCTGTACCTATCATCACCACATCACTTGTATACCCAGTCTCTCTGTGGTTCCACTTCATGAAAGACCCTGGTTCTCTGCCCCAGGACTAAACTCTCCAGGCACCATTTTAAAGGATGTTAAAATGAGTGTGGTGTCTTAAATTAGCTAACAAGATTATGTTAAAAAAATCATCCTTTCTTTCCATTGTCTGTTGGACTGTCTCTTACCCACAAGTTCAAACGTGTCCACAGAGTTCTTCTGCTTGGGAAATGCACGGGTGAGAAGCAGTGTTTCTGAACCTGTGATTTGAAGCCTCCTGACTTTGGAGTCTCCTGGAGCTCTCTTAAAAAATCAGATGCTGAGAAATGCAAATCAAAACCATAATGAGGTATCACCTTACACCAGTCAGAATGGCCATCATCAAAAAATCTACAAACAATAAATGCTGGAGAGGGTGTGGAGAAAAGGGAACCCTCTTGCACTGTTGATGGGATGGTAAATTGATACAGCCACTATGGAGAACAGTATGGAGGTTCCTTAAAGAACTAAAAATAGAACTACCATATGACCCAGCAATCCCACTACTGGGCATATACCCTGAGAAAACCATAATTCAAAAAGAGTCATATACCACAATGTTTATTGTAGCACTATTTACAATAGCCAGGACATGGAAGCAACCTAAGTGTCCATCAAGAGATGAATGGATAAAGAAGATGTGGCACGTATATACAATGGAATATTACTCAGTCATGAAAAGAAATGAAAGTGAGTTATTTGTAGTGAGGTGGATGGACCTAGAGTCTGTCATACAGAGTGAAGTAAGTCAGAAAGAGAAAAACAAATACCATATGCTAACACATACATATGGAATCTAAAAAAAAAAAAAAAAAGGTTCTGATGAACCTAGGGGCAGAACAGGAATAAAGATGCAGACATAGAGAATGGACTTGAGGACATGGGGAGGGGGAAGGGTAAGCTGTGACAAAGTGAGAGAGTGGCATGAACATATATGCACTACCAAATGTAAAATAGACAGCTAGTGGGAAGCAGCCACATAGCACAGGGAGATCAGCTTGGTGCTTTGTGTCCACCTAAAGGGGTGGGATAGGGAGGGTGGGAGGGAGGGACGCACAAGAGGTAAGGAATATGGGGATATATGTATACATATAGCTGATTCACTTTATTATACAGCAGAAACTAACACAATATTGTAAAGCAATTATACTCCAATAAAGATGTTTTAGAAAAAAGAAAAAAATTAGATTCCAAGCCCCAGCCTCAAAGTTTCTAACTCTGTGTCTGGGGTCAGTCCCAGGTATCTGCATTTTAACAGGCACCCTAGGTGATAATTATCCACAATAAAGGGTGAGACCCACTGCTTTAGAGAAGCCCCTTCATTTGCATACAGAGCCAGCCAGCCCTTCCCTCCCCAGCCTACCACTGCAGGGTTAGTTGTGCCAACTCCAGGGGATGGTTTTCCTCACTGTCATTACCTCATGAGGATTACGTTGGTAAGAACAAGACCACACCCCACTCCGGGGTCACCCCACCAGCCCCTTTAGACTCAGGTCCATCCTACTGTGAAGCTGGTGTGTGGCCCTACTGCTTTTGCCTTAACAAAGTCCTCCTGGGGAAGATGTATGGGTGATGAGGGTTTGGGGCACTTTTGAGATCATGTGGCTCTTCTCTCATGCCTCCTTTTCAGTATTTACAGGTATGTGGAACCATAAACGAAGTCAAAGGACCAATTCTTGGGCATGGTGCCTAAGTGGATAAGCTTAATTGGTCAGTGCAGTTCCTTTCTCACGTACTCCACCTGGACTGGACTTAGGGCATTGGACTTGGGGCGTCACAGGAGAGAGAAGCTCCAGTTTTAACAAGTGATGGAGACACCTCCTGTGGGGAGCCTGACCCCTGGCATCTTCTATGAAATACCCCCATGAGACTCAAAGAGTCTTTGTGCTTCCAGGGAGGATCTTAACAGTCTTAGTTGAATTTCCTCCAAGCAGGTTTGGGAAAAACAGCCTTCTCTTCCAAGGTGGACTCTTAGTAGCAGTAGCATCAGCTCTTCCTAATCCCACCAGTTTCAAGGGACAAGTAAAGATTCTGAGTTTGTGGGGAAAAAATCCCCCTCCGACCATTTGTATGGAGACCTTGCTCTCAGTTATACATGTCTATTACCCTTTCTTGGACTCTTCTCCTCTTTCCTGTTCCTTCCCTCTACCTGGCTACAAGGTGCCCCACTCTCCCATGTCCTGGAAGGGAATGGAGCAGTTCTCACACTTAACTTATTTTTCATGCATTCCAGAGAGAGGGAGTTGCAGCAAGAGTGCTGTAGGCAAGATACTTGTAGGCCATTCCTAACTACCTTCCATGAATTCAAATCATCCTTTTTAATGGATGCCAAAGCCACTGCTGAGAAGAGAGTGAGGGAGGGAAGAAGGAAGGATATTTGCTAAATATCTTTAAGCTGGAGCAGTTAATTCATTTAGCCTTTTTCCCTTAGCCAAACTTATTTTGTTTTCTTCCAGAGTCTCATTTTGCTGGTAGGCATGGTGATCTGCATTGTTGGCCTGTCATTCATTCTCATTTTTTAAATTATGCACAATCAGTATGTTATCTTAGCAGCACTTTCCACAAACAGAAAATCATGTTTGCCCTTTTTGACTCTATACTGTCATGTTTGCGGCTCTCTCCTTACCTTCATTTAAAACAATCGACTGCAAACAATCCAAATAATATTTTCAAGCTATTGTCAGATCATAGTGACAATTGATTACTCACGGTGCTTCCCAGGAAACTGCCTTGTGGACATAGAATTAAATAGCAACAACAGGAGGTTTGTAACCGAGGAGCAGTCTCAGGAATGTGAATAGCAAATTGGGGGCTAAGTTTGGACATCAGGAGCTGGGGGGACGTTTAACTTACTGACATACCGGGATGGTGCTGTTTGTTTGGAAGATGAGTCACAATTCTGTTTTCCTTTGAACTCTTTCAAAAGAGCTGGCTTCCAGACAAAGGGAAATAGAATACAGCGAGAGTTGTCCGTTTTCATAAACTTTCAACTTGCTTTGTTGCCAGTCCTGTTTTTAAAAGTTGTCTTAGAAAAACATAAGACATGTTTAGTATTCTACTCTGAACTATCTGATATTCATTTTGATATGTTTTTGGTCCCTATTGATTTTTAAAATGCTGAACACAAATACTTGACATTCGGGAGGGCAAGCAAAAGATTAAAACAGAACCTCTGCCTCCTGCTTGCCATCGTCTTTGAAGAGATGAAAACCTTCAAGTAAGCAGAATTCTTATAGTCAGAATAAAACATGATTAGAACATTTGGGGAAGGAGATGCGATGTGACTGGGAAAAATGTTAACAGCATAGAAATAATAAAAACATTTGCCTAACACTTTCCATCTCTTATGATGCATTTTATAAATTGATACATGGGCAGTGGCCATCATATATTCTTCTCCCACCCTGTGTTTTTTCCACAAAATGTAACCATTTATACAAGTATGAGGATGTGTGGAAGACAGAGAGTGAAAGCTTATACAAATCACCAAAAACCACGTAAATGCAGGCAGTTCAGCAAGACTGGAATGGAAGATTATTGAGACCATAGGAAGGCATTTAGGGTATAATTACTGTTACCATTTAACAATTACTGAATGCAACAGTGTGTTTCATTAGAAACATAAAAGATGCTGAACTTGCCCCAAAGACTTAAGATGAATATAAGACAGAGGCATCTGGAAAATGACAAAATCAAAAGGTGTAAAAAAGTAGCTCAAGTCATAGGTAGCTGGTGGTTCCTAGTTACCAGTTTTACAGTTTTGCTTTTGCCTTTTGACCCCATGACGACGGCCAGTCTCTGATACAGCAAGACAGTGACAGGATGCTTGGGAGAAGCAGCAGGCAGGAGAGGACCAAAGGAGAGGGAAGACTGGGCACGATGCTGGAGAAGTGAGGGAGAATAGGGCTGACACGGGGTTAATAGGCTAGAGAGTATCCCATTCTTGTCGATATGAACCACAGCCATTCCCTCCTTTGGAAAACAACCTGCTTGCTTACTTGGCCACTGGTTCCATATCCAAATTGCCCAGAAGCAGCATTTCCTTGTGGCCTTTTTTCCTCTCCCGTGTCTTGTGTTTGTCTTACCCTTACTAGACTAGCAGCATTTTATTATATGGGCATACTCTATTTATTGTTGTACTTCTCAGCAGTGGTTCTTTTGAACTGAAACTTTATGAAACTGGATTTGAGTCCCTGCTCTGCTGTGTGCCTTTGGATACACTGTTTAACTGCTCCATACCTCAGTTTGTTGTCTACGTAAAGTGAAGTTTCCAACACTGACTTCATCCTGGGTATGTACTTAGCATGTGCTAAGTAATGTTTGTTGAACTTGCCCTCTATCCCTGTAGGTCCCACCCCCCAGCAAGGTTGCTTATTAGACAGTTTAGACTCTTGGTAAATGAATGACCAAAAATATGTAAACCATTCTATTAAGCATGATGTTACATTGTGTGTTTGCATGGGTGTGTGTGTGTTTGTTACCTGTGTGTAACACAGGCACACACAAGGTTGTCACTGATTGGTTTCCCAATGTAGCAAAACCGATTTCTAGCCTTTATTTTCTACCCCCAACACCTAATCACAGCCAGGGGCAACCAAGGCTCAGAGAAGCTGACAGATCTGACCAGGCTCATACAAGTTGTAAGTGGTGGAACCAGAATTTGAACTCCCAGCTCACCCTTACCTGCCCAAACCCATGCGATCCCTCAAATGTTTGCTGGCTAAGTGCTAAGTAATCATTCTCATCCAAATGTGGCTTTTCCCACTGATAGGTATTTCTTTGTCTATTTATATTCTTCAGCCTATTTTCTCTTATTCTAGGGATGAGTGTGCTGTCCAATATGGTGGCCATAAGCCACACATGACTATTAAATTCACATTTAAGTTAATTAAAATTAAATAAATTCAAAATATAGTTTCTGGATTGCACTAGCCACATTTCAAGATTTCAATAGTTACATTTAGCTCATGGCAACCATATTGGCACAGATGTATAATATTTTCATCATGGTAGAAAATTCTATTGGACGATGCTGCTCCATGGTCTACCTTCAATAAATAACAGTCAAGATGCTGAGTTGGGTTTCTTTTTTTTCTGACATACATGGTTATAGCCTTAGTTTTTATAATTTATGAGACATTGGATAAGCAGTCAGTAGAAGAATAGTAGATACACTATAAAAAGATTAAAGTTTGATTTAATTGACTTTATACTATGTGGTAGGCTGCATTAAAAGTGTTTTCTAGGAGTTGTCTCATGTAATTCTCATAGCAGCCCATTGAGATAGAAATTATCACTTGTCCCTTTTTATAGGGTTGGAACATGACCTGCTCTTAGTCCAGTGGAGAAACATGGACCTACCTAACACCAGTCCTTTGCACTGCCTCCCTCAAAAGTCATAGCAAGTTTTCAAAAAGTATGAGTTGTCAGTAATTGTTCTGAAGGCAGAGCCTGCAGAATTCTCTGTTCTAAATTTACATGGAACTGAGCCATAGTGGATGAAAGAAGTCAGGTTCTTTTCATAGTGCCTAAGTGCCTCTGGTTCTTAAAATAAACCAGCTTGGCAACTGAGCTGAAATTTTCTTCTAGGTTTAAAAAATCATCTCTGGTCCTATCACTACCAATGAAAATGTGGACAGCCCACCAAAAAAGATCATCTGATGTTCAAAAGCAGATCAGAAACAAATTATAGGAAACACTGCTTGTATCATCAAGGTTTTTAAAACTACTGATCTTAATGAAAATAAAATGAGCCCTACTTTGTGCAAGAAGCCTAACAACTGTTTGCAAAAATATTGCAGGGATTTTGCTGGGTTTCCCTCCCCATTCTCTCCATACCCCAGTGTACCTAGCTTAAGGATGGGCTTAAAGGATGGGATTATATGTTGTAAACATTTATTCCCTGTAAAAGTCATTTAAAAGTTTTAGGTTGGACAAGGTGCCATGAAGTCTGCATTATTCTTACTAACCTACACAAGATTCATGGCAGCCATTTGGGGCTAGAATTTACCTTTAAGAATTTTACAGGCTTGGGCTTCCCTGGTGGCGCAGTGGTTGAGAGTCCGCCTGCCGATGCAGGGGATGCGGGTTTGTGCCCCGGTCCGGAAGGATCCTACGTGCCGCGGAGCGGCTGGGCCCGTGGGCCATGGCCGCTGGGCCTGCGGGTCCGGAGCCTGTGCTCCGCAATGGGAGAGGCTGCAACAGTGAGAGGCCCGCGTACCACACACACACACACACACACACACACACACACACACACACACACACACACACACACACACACACACACACACACAAAAGAATTTTACAGGCTTAATCCTACTCCAACAAAATAAATATAAAAATAGTTCCTAGATTCTTAGGTGGTGTTAAATTTTCTTCAGAATAACTAGTGTCCGTACAATTGGAATGGTGACCAGTTACTCAGGTGTTTTGTTTTAGACAAAAATATTCCTGAAAGTGTGCAGCTCAATGCTGGGCATATAGCAGGGATTTAATAAACATTTGTTATCCTCTGACCAGGTTTTGATTGGAATTACCTAGAACTCCTATATGAATTTCCCATCACTGCAAGGGTCTCTTTTTCCTGTCAATATTTAGGAAGAAGGTGCCACATGAAAAGCAGTAGAGTTTACACATTGTTCACATCTCTGAAGTTTTGTCCTGAGTGTCACTCACACTCCAAGTCGAAAAATGTTCAATTCAGAGAGCTCAGGATGGACCCCAAAGGAAAGCGATGGTTTGATAAGGAAACATGGGCTTTGGGATGTAGACAGAGATATTAATCAAGTCACATTTGTTTGCAGCACTTCTAACTACTCAGGGAATCTTGAAGTGACTTAATTCCTGGTTCAAACCCCTGCCTCAACCCCCAGGTAATCACAAGAGTGATGAAAAATATGACATGCTCCCTTTCTTTTCCTAAGCTCACTTTAATCTTGATCTTTGAAAAGCAAGTGGTTTTCTTGTGCAAACAGCTTCATAGCAATGTCAAATCTGGCACCCACCATCTCTGCTGAAGGGGGAGACTTGGTACAAAAGGCTCAGTGCTCAGGGCCTGGGCTTTGAAATGACTCCAGCTGTATTGCCAATGCAAATGCAGGAGGAGAAAAAATTACTGGAACAAATTGAAAGGTTATTCAGACTGGAATTTAGAATCTCAATAAAAAAGGCTTTTATAAGCCAAAGCCCTCAAAGTAACCGGATCATTTAAAAATACATCTTTTCTGCATTAAGTGTAGTGTGACAGCTGCATTAGAAATGCTGCAGTCCAAGTATGTTTCTTAAATATTTTTAACTGACTTGAAAGGACAGCTAAAATCTTCTATTGGGGGGATGCTGGATCCCCAGTCCATAAATAGTTTCCATTTCTTTATTTTTTCCTACTTTTTGATACCTGGTAAATGGGTTTTTGCCCTTCCCCTCTATCTGTTGCTTGCTGCAGGCTCAGTGATGTCCATGGGCTATGTGTCTTGATAAAAAAATTTTTAAGTGAGTTTTTTTTTTTGACTTGGTAGAGGACAGTCTTCTGATCACCCACTTGTTGTTGATCAGAAATATCGCACAGCTGTACTGAGGTGGAATCCCTTTAACAAGAGGCATTTAGGCCAGAAGACACACAAAAAAACTCACCCAGTGTAGGGCAGTGACCCAAGCGTGAGACTCCCTTCCCATTGTTTAAAATCTCTTATTACATTATCTTGAGAAAGAAATGACCCAAGTCCGGTTGTTACTGATGTGAATGGCAGTCCCCTCCAAACCCCACCCCAGAAAGTTCTATATCCTTGAGCCAAGTGGAAGATGTTTTTCAAGGGAAACCTCCCTGAGAGAGTGGAGAGTGAACTGAAGTCAAGGCAACATGCATTTCCTATGGGCTTCCAGTGTTCTTTGTACTCTGCTAGGCACAGGGCTACCACGGACCCTGGCACAGCCTCTGCACTGTCACCTGTACAGTGTACAGGTCTTCCTACCTGTTCCTTTCTAAATATGGGTCAGTCTACAAAGACTGAGTCACTTTTTAATTTGTGAAATATTTCAAAGGTACTGAATACCTACTACCTGGACTTAGCAAATAATCACATTTTGCCTTATTTATTTCAACTCTTTGGCCTTATTTTAAGTCCTCACTTCCTTTCCCCTTCTCCAGGGGTCATGCTATTTCCTTTTCCAGGCAAAGTTAGCTCTTAGTGCTGCCAAATTTTATTGTTTGTATCAGTGTCTCAGGAATCATATTATTGAAATAGAGTTATAAGTTAGCCCTTTCCAGATTCCACACTACTTTAGAACAAAAATTTGACCTTTTTCAGCTTATTGTCTCCCCAACCCCTGGTGACATGGCTAGCACTGTAGTTGGTCATTGTGAGTTTTTTGTTGTTATTGTTTGTTTGTTGTTTTGAATGAGTGAATGACTCCATAGTTGAAAAATCAGTGAAATTATGAGCTTCAGAGAACACGCAGGCAGCCTCTCTCCTCATTGATGGCCAATACTTTTAATGAGTGTTTTAGCATAGGATCATAGATTTATTTAATTCAACAGTCTGAGCCTCCCAAGTAATGTTTCTATAACTAAAACCTTTGAATTAACCCTGTTTGGATTATCTAATATAATTATAAAATAATCGGACATCTTCCTGGGTACAAGTATATAAGTTACTTCAAGTAATGTGCTGATCCTAACTTAATGAGTTTGCTATTTGGTATGAGGATTTGTGTCTAACAACTGTGGTCTTGCTCAAACCTGACAATGACATTGTCCTAAACAAGCACTTCAGTGATAATAAAGCTCACCCTTAATAAAGTGATGATGAGATGATGACCACAGCCCCTTTTCTCATCATCTAGTTCTCATGCCTCTTTCAAGACAGCATTGCTAGCTCCTTCATTTGTTTTAAGCACCATCCTGTTCACACACTATAAAGCCAAATCAACTAGAACCTCTGTTCTAGTTGCACATTTAAGTCCAGTTCTTCCATGGATCCAGTGTTCCTTTGACTAGTAGCGTTCCCTTCAAGACCAGGACTAAATAAATCAGCTTAGCATTTAAGTACCGAATTCCATCTACCTTGCTCGTTTTATTCACATTTCTCTGAATCTCATGATAAGGTCACTGGTCCCCTATCTTCCAGACTCTTCCTCCACACATTATACACTCTGTTCCTCTGACAGGAAGGCCCTTCTTAGTCAGGAGATATTTCATTTCTGTAACAAAGAGACCCCAAAAGCACCAATGGCTCAATCAAGCTAGATATTTATTTCTCTTTTACACAATAGTCTAGAGGTAGTAGGTAGTCCGTGGTGGATATACTGCCCTGCCCCATGAGATTGTCCACGGACTACGATTCTTCCTCTCTTTTTACTTTACCATCTCCTAGGATATTTTCCTTAAATGCCTGGTACAAGATGGGCTGAGAAGGGAGAAAGAGACAGGGCTGTCGAGAATGTATGTTGAATCATTTTACAGGCAAGATCCCCAAATTGTACATATCATTCCCATTCACATCCTATTGGCAAGGACTGTGTCACATGGCCATAAGTCACTGCCAGGGAGGCTGGGAAATGTAGCCTGTAGGCTGGGAGCCCTGTGCCCTGTTCAAACCTGCAGGTACGTGGGATGGCAGAACGGGTTCCATTACTAAAAGAAAGAAGGGGAGTCGGGAGCCTGGATTCAATTATTAGTCTCTGTATTATCTTTCTACAGTTTTTGTCTCTAGAAACCCCCATTTACTTCACAAAGCTAAACTCAAATATCACTTTCTTCTAGCCAGTCTTCTCTGATCTTATCACATCTGCTTGTTCCATAGTCCTCCGAATGCAGTATCAACTCTCCCTTCTCTGAAATTTCGAAGTTCTTGTACCTATTATGGAGTTTGGCACATTTTAGCTAGATACATATTAAAGATAGTTTGTCAGGAAATATAATGTGGCCAAAAAGGAAAAGATAAAGGAAAAGTTAAATGTATGCTATTGATTAATCTTCCTTCATTGTTTTATTTCATATACAAAGATTGTAGAAGACAGTCTTTATTCTGTATTTCTAGAAGTGGTGTATGCAGAAGACAGTATTCAATAATGCTGGTAATGATAACATTGCTTTATTCAATTCACTGATAAATTATAATTTAAGGAATTACTTAGAAACAAAATTATTGTAAAAGATTTTCAAGTAAACAAAGTATATGTCTTAAGTTTCTACTGAAAAAAATTTTAATAATGATGTTTAAACAAAACAAAGCAAAACAAAAAAAGACCCAGGACTGCATTATTTCATTGTATCCAAGTTAAGCTGTTTTTTTTGTTTGTTTTTTTTTTTTTTTTGCGGTACTCGGGCCTCTCACTGCTGTGGCCTCTCCCGTTGCGGAGCACGGGCTCCGGATGCGCAGGCTCAGCGGCCATGGCTCACGGACCCAGCTGCTCCGCGGCACGTGGGATCTTCCTGGACCGGGGCACGAACCCGCATCCCCTGCATCGGCAGGCAGACTCTCAACCACTGCGCCACCAGGGAAGTCCCTAAGCTGTGTTTTAACACACAGAGATCACTTCCCCCATTTTCTTCAGCTAACATGGAGGTTGAGTAAAACCGTGCACTTGCTCTGTTTCTGGGACTGACATTTCAGCAGAAGGTTTGCATAGGGTGCTTCACCCCCGACATCTTCAACCATGAAATAAGTAACGCATGACATTGCCATATTTGACAGGTGCCAGTGCTTGCCTAAAGTTATATATTGGTCACCTCTTTTCCTTCCAGAGCACCCTTTGGAATGCAAGTGGGTGGGCTGACATTATTAGTAGTATGATTAAAATCTGTCTATTAAAATGTTATCTCTTCACAAACTTTGGTGCTTGGACTTCTGTTAGTTTCTAATCACCCATGACCCTTGGCAGGTTGCCATTGAGACCAGCTTCCCTTGAGTGATAATACCTCTGGAGACTTAACCTTTTCCTGAAGTGCTGTGTGTTTGGTTCCCTTAGAAAGTGTTCTGGTAACTGATTTTTCAGGGGCACAGTGGGAACTGATGCTCTCCAGTTTTAGACCCTTACTCTCAGGGTGAGGAGCAGTAGGAGGTTTTGATAACTTTTAAAGCTCACAGAGGGAAACATTTTGCACTGACTATGCCAGAATCCCATGCTCTGTGGGCAGCATAATGGATTTCATTCAGAGCCCTGCACAGGCCAACTGTCATGATATGGTTGGGAAGCTTTCCATCAGCTACTGTGAGCTCCATCACTGTTCTCTACCTCCGCTTTTGGCTTCTCCATTCTTGGTAACATTTTATGAAGCAGCCAACCATCCAGATAGGGATTTCATGCTCTGCTGCACTATTGCACAAGTTATTTCTCTCACAAAGGCCTCCTTTACAAAGTTCTTAATCTAAGTAATACACAGAAGGTATATTATGGGGTAACAAGTGAAAGGAGGCAAAAGCCAGCAACTTCCTGAAAATTGATGTCATTAGAGCATTTCCATGAAGACCCAATGATTCATTAGGGTGAGTCCAGGCAAAAGCCCCATTACCAAAACATGTGTAATGAATTCAGACCCAATTGGCCGTGGTCCATTCCAGTTCTAAGCGGGACATACTTGGCATTTTGGAGGTCATAGGACAGATTTTATTAGAAGCTTGTCATGTGTGTTTCCCACATGTTCTATTTAAGTTTGTTTATTACATTCACTGGATGTACCAACTGACTTTTTTTAAAAAATAAATTTATTTATTTTTGGATACGTTGGGTCTTCACTGCTGCACGCAGGTTTTCTCTAGTTGTGGTGAGCGGGGGCTACTCTTCATTGCGGTGTGTGACTTATCATTGTGGTGGCTCTCTTGTTGTGGAGCACGAGCTCTAGGCACGCAGGCTTCAGTAGTTGTAGTTCGCGGGCTCTAGAGCACAAGCTCAGTAGCTGTGGTACACAGGCTTAGTTGCCCCACAGCATGTGGGATCTTCCCAGACCAGGGCTCGAACCCATGTCCCTTGCATTGGCAGGCGGAATCTTTTTTATTTTTTAATAGGTACATATAAAATTCAGTATTATTTTATTATTGGCTTATAACTTTTCTCTTTTTTAAACATCTTTATTGGATTATAATTGCTTTACAATAGTGTCTTCGTTTCTGCTTTTTATAACAAAGTGAATCAGCTATACATATACATATGTCCCCTAATCTCCTCCCTCTTGCCTCTGCCTCTCACCCTCCCTATCCCACCCCTCTAGGTAGACACAAAGAACCGAGCTGATCTACCTGTGCTATGTGGCTGCTTCCCACTAGCTATCTATTTTACATTTGGTAGTGTATATATGTCCATGTCACTCTTTCACTTGGTCCCAGTTTACCCTTCTCCCTCCCCATGTCCTCAAGTCCATTCTCTATGTCTACATCTTTATTCCTGTCCTGCCCCTTCAGAACCATTTTTTCTTTTACATTCCATATATATATGTGTTAGCATATGGTATTTGTTTTTCTCTTTCTGACTTACTTCACTCTGTATGACAGTCTCTAGGTCCATCCACCTCACTACAAATGACTCACTTTCATTTCTTTTTATGGCTGAGTAATATTCCATTGAATATGTGCCACATCTTCTTTATCCATTCATCTGTTGATGGACACTTAGGTTGCTTCCATGTCCTGGCTATTGTAAATAGAGCTGCAATGAACATTGTGGTACATAACTCTTTTTAAATAATGGTTTTCTCAGGGTATATGCCCAGTAGTGGGATTGCTGGGTCATATGGTAGTTCTATTTTTAGTTTCTTAAGGAACCTCCATACTGTTATCCATAGTGGCTGTATCAATTTACATTTCCACCAGCAATGCAAGAGTGTTCCCTTTTCTCCACACCCTCTCCAGCATTTATTGTTTGTAGATTTTTTGATGATGGGTATTCTGACTGGTGTGAGGTGATACCTCATTGTAGGTTTTTTATTTTTATTTTTATTTTTTTAAATTTTTAACATCTTTATTTGAGTATAACTTTTACAATAGTGTGTTAGTTTCTCCTTTACAACAAAGTGAATCAGTTATATATATACATATGTTTACATATCTCTTCCCTCTTGCATCACCCTCCCTCCCACCCTCCCTATCCCAGCCCTCTAGGTGGTCACAAAGCACAGAGGTGATCTCCCTGTGCTATGCGGCAGCTTCCCACTAGCTATCTGATTTACATTTGGTAGTGTGTATATGTCCCTGCCACTCTCTCACTTCGTCACAACCCACCCTTCCCCCTCCCCATATCCTCAAGTCCATGCTCTAGTAGGTCTGTGTTTTATTCCCGTCCTACCACTAATCTCTTCATGACATTTTTTTTTTCTTAGAGTCCTTATATATGTGTTAGCATACTATATTTGTTTTTCTCTTTCTGACTTATTCACTCTGTGTGACAGACTCCAGGTCTATCCACCTCATCACAAATAACTCAGTTTCATTTCTTTTTATGGCTGAGTAATATTCCATTGTATATATGTGCCAAATCTTTTTTATCCATTCATCTGTTGATGGACACTTAGGTTGCTTCCATGTCCTGGCTATTGTAAATAGAGCTGCAGTGAACATTTTGGTACATGACACTTTTTGAATTATGGTTTTCTCAGGGTATATGCCCAGTAGTGGGATTGCTGGGTCGTATGGTAGTTCTATTTGTGGTTTTTTAAGGAACCTCCATACTGTTCTCCATAGTGGCTGTATCAATTTACATTCCCACCAGCAATGCAAGAGTGTTCCCTTTTCTCCACACCCTCTCCAGCATTTACTGTCTCTAGACTTTTTGATGATGGCCATTCTGACCAGTGTGAGATGATATCTCATTGTAGTTTTGATTTGCATTTCTCTAATGAATAATGATGTTGAGCATCCTTTCATGTGTTTGTTGGCAATCTGTATATCTTCTTTGGAGAAATGTCTATTTAGTTCTTCTGCCCATTTTTGGATTGGGTTGTTTCTTTTTTTGTTATTGAGCTGCCTGAGTTGCTTATGAATTTTGGAGATTAATCCTTTGTCAGTTGCTTCATTTGCAAATATTTTCTCCCTTTCTGAGGGTGGTCTTTTGGTCTTGTTTATGGTATCCTTTGCTGTGCAAACGCTTTTAAGTTTCATTAGGTCCCATTTGTTTATTTTTGTTTTTATTTCCATTTCTCTAGGAGATGGGTCAAAAAGGATCTTGCTATGATTTATGTCATAGAGTGTTCTGCCTATGTTTTTCTCTAAGAGTTTGATAGTGTCTGGCCTTACATTTAGGTCTTTAACCCATTTTGAGTTTATTTTTGTGTATGGTGTTAGGGAATGTTCTAATTTCATTATTTTACATGTAGCTGTCCAGTTTTCCCAGCACCACTTATTGAAGAGGCTGTCTTTTCTCCACTGTGTATCCTTTCCTCCTTTATCAAAGATAAGGTGACCATATGTGTGTGGGTTTATCTCTGGGCTTTCTATCCTGTTCCATTGATCTATATTTCTGTTTTTGTGCCACTACCATACTGTCTTGATTACTGTGGCCTTGTAGTATAGTCTGAAGTCAGGGAGCCTGATTCCTCCAGCTCCATTTTTCGTTCTCAAGATTGCTTTGGCTATTCTCAGTCTTTAGTGTTTCCATACAAATTGTGAAATTTTTTGTTCTAGTTCTGTAAAAAATGCCAGTGGTAATTTGATAGGGATTGCATTGAATCTGTAGATTGCTTTGGGTAATAGAGTCATTTTCACAATGTTGATTCTTCCAATCCAAGAACATGGTATATTTCTTCACCTATTTGTATCATCTTTAATTTCTTTCATCAGTGTCTTATAGTTTTCTGCATACAAGTCTTTTGTCTCCTTAGGTAGGTTTATTCCTAGATATTTTATTCTTTTTGTTGCAGTGGTAAATGGGAGTGTTTTCTTAATTTCCCTCTCAGATTTTTCATCATTAGTGTATAAGAATGCCAGAGATTTCTGTGCATTAATTTTGTATCCTGCTACTTTACCAAATTCATTGATTAGCTCTAGTAGTTTTCTGGTAACATCCTTAGTATTCTCTATGTATAGTATCATGTCATCTGCAAATAGTGACAGCTTTACTTCTTCTTTTCCTATTTGGATTCCTTTTATTTCTTTATTTTCTCTGATTGCTGTGGCTAGAACTTCCAAAACTATGTTGGATAAGAGTGGTGAGAGTGGGTAACCTTGTCTTGTTCCTGATCGTAGTGGAAATGGTTTCAGTTTTTCACCATTGAGAATGATGCTGTCTGTGGGTTTGTCATATATGGCCTTTATTATGTTGAGGAAAGTTCCCTCTATGCCTACTTTCTTCAGGGTTTTTATCATAAATGGGTGTTGAATTTTGTCAAAAGCTTTCTCTGCATCTATTGAGATGATCATATGGTTTTTCTCCTTCAGTTTCTTGATATGGTGTATCACGTTGATTGATTTGCGTATATTGAAGAATCCTTGCATTCCCGGAATAAACCCCACTTGATCATGGTGTATGATCCTTTTAATGTGCTGTTGGATTCTGTTTGCTAGTATTTTGTTGAGGATTTTTGCATCTATGTTCATCAGTGAGATTGGCCTGTAGTTTTCTTTGTTTGTGACGTCTTTGTCTGGTTTTGGTATCAGGGTGATGGGGGCCTCATAGAATGAGTTTGGGAGTGTTCCTCCCTCTGCTATATTTTGGAAGAGTTTGAGAAGGATAGGTGTTAGCTCTTCTCTAAATGTTTGATAGAATTCGCCTATGAAGACATCTGGTCCTGGGCTTTTGTTTGTTGGAAGATTTTTGATCACAGTTTCAATTTCAGTGCTTGTGATTGGTCTGTTCATATTTTCTATTTCTTCCTGGTTCAGTCTCGGCAGGTTGTGCATTTCTAAGAATTTGTCCATTTCTTCCAGGTTGTCCATTTTATTGACATACAGTTGCTTGTAGTAATCTCTCATAATCTTTTGTATTTCTGCAGAGTCAGTTGTTACATCTCCTTTTTCATTTTTAATTCTATTGATTTGAATCTTCTCCCTTTTATTCTTGATGAGTCTAGCTAATGGTTTATCAATTTTATTTATCTTCTCAAAGAACCAGCGTTTACTTTTATTGATCTTTGCTGTTGTTTTCTTCATTTCTTTTTCATTTATTTCTGATCTGATCTTTATGATTTCTTTCCTTCTGCTAAATTTGGGGTTTTTTTGTTCTTCCTTCTCTAATTGCTTTAGGTGCAAAGTTAGCTTGTTTATTCGAGATGTTTCCTGTTTCTTAAGGTATGATTGTATTGCTATAAACTTCCCTCTTAGAACTGCATTTGCCGTATCCCATAGGTTTTGGGTCGTCGTGTCTCCATTGTCATTTGTTTCTAAGTACTTTTTGATTTCCTCTTTGATTTCTTCAGTGATCACTTCGTTATTAAGTAGTGTATTGTTTAGCCTCCATGTGTTTGTATTTTTTACAGATCTTTTCCTGTAATTGATATCTAGTCTCGTAGTGTTGTGGTCAAAAAAGATACTTGATACGATTTCAATTTTCTTAAATTTGCCAAGGCTAGATTTGTGACCCAATATATGATCGATCCTGGAGAATGTTCCATGATCACTTGAGAAAAATGTGTATTCTGTTGTTTTTGGATGGAATGTCCTATAAATATCAATTAAGTCCATCTTGTGTAATGTATCATTTAAAACTTGTGTTTCCTTATTTATTTTCATTTTGGATGATCTGTCCATTGGTGTCAGTGGGGTGATAAAGTCCCCTACTATGATTGTGTTACTGTCGATTTCCCCTTTTATGGCTGTTAGTATTTGCCTTATGTATTGAGGTGCGCCTATGTTGGGTGCATAAATATTTACAATTGTTTTATCTTCTTCATGGATCGATCCCTTGATCATTATGTAGTGTCCTTCTTTGTCTCTTGTAATAGTTTTTATTTTAAAGTCTATTTTGTCTGATATGAGAATTGCTACTCCAGCTTTCTTCTGATTTACATTTGCATGGAATATCTTTTTCCATCCCCTTACTTTCAGTCTGTAAGTGTCCCTAGGTCTGAAGTGGGTCTCTTGTAGACAGCATATATATGGGTCTTGTTTTTGTATCCATTCAGCCAGTCTGTGTCTTTTGGTGGGAGCGTTTAATCCATTTACATTTAAGGTAATTATCGACATGTACGTTCCTATTACCATTTACTTAATTGTTTCAGGTTGTTCTTGTAGGTCTTTTCCTTCTCTTGTGTTTCTTGCCTAGAGAAGTTCCTTTAGCATTTGTTGTAGAGCTGGTTTGGTGGTGCTGAACTCTCTCAGCTTTTGCTTGTCTATAAAGGTTTTAATTTCTCCATCAAATCTGAATGAGATCCTTGCTGGGTAGAGTAATCTTGGTGGTAGGTTTTTTTCCTTCATCACTTTAAATATGTCCTGCCACTCCCTTCTGGCTTGTAGAGTTTCTGCTGAAAGATCAGATGTTAACCTTATGGGAATTCCCTTGTGTGTTATTTATTGTTTTTCCCTTGCTGCTTTTAATATGTTTTCTTTGTATTTAATTTTTTATAGTTTGATTATTATGTGTCTCGGTGTGTTTATCCTTGGGTTTATCCTGTATGGGACTCTCTGTGCTTCCTGGACTTGATTGACTATTTCCTTTCCTATATTAGGGAAGTTTTCAACTATAATCTCTTCAAATATTTTCTCAGTCCCTTTCTTTTTCTCTTCTTCTTCTGGGACCCGTATAATTCTAATGTTGGTGTGTTTAATGTTGTCCCAGAGGTCTCTGAGACTCCTCAGTTCTTTTCATTCTTTTTTTTTTATTCTGCTCTGCAGTAGTTATTTCCACTATTTTATCTTCCAGGTCACGTATCTGTCCTTCTGCCTCAGTTTTTCTGCTATTGATCCCATTTAGAATATTTTTCATTTCATTTATTTTGTTGCTCATCGTTGCTTGCTTCCTCTTTATTTCTTCTGGGTCCTTGTTAACTGTTTCTTGCAATTTATCTATTCTATTTCCAAGATTTTGAATCACCTTCACCATCATTATTCTGAATTCTCTTTCAGGTAGACTGCCTATTACCTCTTCATTCGTTAGGTCTGGTGTGTTTTTATCTTGCTCCTTCATCTGCTGTGTGTTTTTCTGTCTTCTCATTTTGCTTATCTTACTGTGTTTGGGGTCTCCTTTTTGCAGGCTGCAGGTTCGTAGTTCCCACTGTTTTTGGTGACTGTCCCCAGTGGCTGAGGTTGGTTCAGTGGGTTGAGTAGGTTTCCTGGTTGGAGGGACTAGTGCCTGTGTTCTGGTTGATGAGGCTGGATCTTGTCTTTCTGGTGGGCAGGTCCACGTCTGGTTGTGTGTTTGGGGATGTTGGTAGCCTTATTATGATTTTAGGCAGCCTTACTGCTAATGGATGGGGCTGTAGACCTGTCTCGCTCTTTGTTGGGTATAGGGTGTCCAGCACTGTTCGTTGTTGGTCCTTGAGTGAAGCTGGGTCTTGGTGTTGAGATGGAGATCTCTGGGAGATTTTCGCCATTTGATATTGCGTGCAGTTGGGAAATCTCTTGTGGACCAGTGTCCTGAGGTTGGTTCTTCCACCTCAGAGACACAGCCTTGACACCTGGCTGGAGTGCCAAGAGCCTTTAATCCACACGGCTCAAAATAAAAGGGAGAAACAATAGAAAGGAAAGAAAGGAAGGAGGGAAGAAAGGAGGAGAGGAAGGAAGAGAAGAAGGAAGGGAGGAAGAAAGGGAGGAAGGAAGGTAGGAAAGAAGGGAGGGAGGAAGGAAGGAAGGAGGGAAGTAGGGAAAAAAGGAGGGAAGAAAGGAAGAAAGAATGGGAGAAAACAAAAAGTAGGATCAAATATAGTTATTAAAATAAAAAATAATTATTAGGAAGAAAAATTTCTATTAAAAAAAAAAAAACGGGTCGGTTTAACCCTAGGATAAATGGTGAAAGCAAATCTATACAGACAAAATCTCACACAGCAGCACACACATACACACTCACAAAAAGAAAAAAGGGGAAAATAATAGTATATCTTGCTCCTAAAGTCCACCTCCTCAACTTGGGATATTTTGCTGTCTATTCAGGTTTTCCACAGATGCAGGGCACTTCAAGTTGACTGTGGAGCTTTAATTCGCTCCTTTTGAGGCTGCTGGGAGAGGCCTCCCCCTCTCCTCTTTGTTCGCACAGCTCCTGGGGTTCAGCTTTGGACTTGGCCCCGCCTCTGCGTGTAGGTCGTCGGAGGGCATTTGCCCTTCGCTCAGACAGGACGGGGTTAAAGGAGAAGCTGATTCAGGCGCTCTGGCACAGGCCAGAGGGGGGGGGGGGGGGCACGGATGTGGGGCGGGCCTGCGACGGCAGAGGCCGGCATGACGCTGCACCGGCCTGAGGCGCACCGCGCATTTTCCCAGGGAAGCTGTCCCTGGATCACGGGGCCCTGGCAGTGGCGGGCTGCATGGGCTCCTGGGAAGGGCAGTGTGGAGAGTGACCTGTGCTCGCACACAGTCCTCTTGGTGGCGGCAGCAGCAACCCTAGCGTCCCACACCCGTCTCTGTTGTCCGTGCTGACAGCGGGGGCTCGCGCCCGTTTCTGGAGCTCCTTTACGAGGTGCCCTTAATCCCCTCTCCTTGCGCCCCAGGAAGCAAAGAGGCAAGAAAAAGTCTCTTGTCTCTTCGGTAGCTCCACGCCCGTTTCTGGAGCTCCTTTAAGCGGCGCGCTTAAACCCCTCTCCTCGCGCACCAGGAAGCAAAGAGGGAAGAAAAGGTCTTTTGCCTCTTCGGCAGCTCCAGACTTCTCCTGGACTCCCTCCCGGCTAGCCGTGGTGCACTAACACCTTCAGGCTGTTTTCACTCTGCCAACTCCAGACCTTTCCCTGGGATCCGACTGAAGCCCGCAGCTCAGCTCGCAGCCCCGCCCGCCCCGGCGGGTGAGCAGACAAGCCTCTCGGGCTGGTGAGTGCTGGTTGGCACCAATCCTGTGCGGAATCTCTCCGCTTTGCCCTCCGCACCCTGTTGCTGTGCTCTCCTCCGCGGTTCCGAAGCTTCCCCTCTCGCCCCCCGCAGTCTCTGCCCGCAAAGGGGCTTCTAGTGTGTGGGAACCTTTCATCCTTCACGGCTCCCTCCCACTGGTGCAGGTCCCGTCCCTATTATTTGTCTCTATTCATTCTTTTTTCTTTTGCCCTACCCAGGTACGTGGGGAGTTTCTTGCCTTTTGGGAGGTCTGAGGTCTTCTGCCAGCGTTCGGTGGGTGTTCTATAGGAGAAGTTCCACGTGTGGATGTATTTCTGTTGTATCTGTGAGGAAGAAGGTGATCCCTGCGTCTTACTCTTCCGCCATCTTCTCACCTCCCCTCTCATTGTAGTTTTGATTTGCATTTCTCTAATGATTAGTGATGTTGAGCATCCTTTCATGTGTTTGTTGGAAATCTGTATATTTTCTTTGGGGAAATATCTATTTAGGTCTTCTGCCCATTTTTGGATTGGGTCGATTGTGTTTTTGATATTGAGCTGCATGTGCTGCTTATGAATTTTGGAGATTAGTCCTTTGTCAGTTGCTTCATTTGCAAATATTTTTTTCCCATTCTGAGGGCTGTCTTTTCATCTTGTTTATGTTTTCCTTTGCTGTGCAAAAGCTTTTAAGTTTCATTAGGTCCCATTTGTTTATTTTTGTTTTTATTTCCATTTTCTAGGAGGTGCATCAAAAAGGATCTTGCTGTGATTTATGTCATAGAGTTTTCTGCCTATGTTTTCCTCTAAGAGTTCGATAGTGTCTGGCTTTACATTTAGTTCCTTAATCCATTTTGAGTTTATTTTTGTATATGGTGTTAGGGAGTGTTCTAATTCACTCTTTTACATGTAGCTGTCCAGTTTTCCCAGCACCACTTATTGAAGAGGCTGTATTTTCTCCATTGTATATTCTTGCCTGCTTTATCAAGGATAAGGTGACCATATATGCGTGGATTATCTCTGGGCTTTCTATCCTGTTCCATTGATCTATATTTCTGTTTTTGTGCCACTACCATACTGTCTTGATTACTGTGGCCTTGTAGTATAGTCTGAAGTCAGGGAGCCTGATTCCTCCAGCTCTCTTTTTCTTTCTCAAGATTGCTTTGGCTCTTCGGGGTCTTTTGTGTTTCCATGCAGATTGTGAAATTTTTTGTTCTAGTTCTGTGAAAAATGCTATTGGTAGTTTGAGAGGGATTGCGTTGAGTCTGTAGATTGCTTTGGGTAATATAGTCATTTTCACAATGTTGATTCTTCCAATCCAAGAACATGGTTTATCTGTCCATCTCTTTGTATCATCTTTAATTTCTTTCATCAGTGTCTTACAGTTTTCTGCATACAGGTCTTTTGTCTTCTTAGGTAGGTTTATTCCTAGGTATTTTATTCGTTCTGTTGCACTGGTAAATGGGAGTGTTTCCTTAATTTCTCTTTCAGATTTTTCATCATTAGTGTATAGGAATGCAATGATTTCTGTGCATTAATTTTGTATCCTGCTACTTTACCAAATTCATTGATTAGCTCTAGTAGTTTTCTAGTAGCATCTTTAGGATTCTGTATGTATAGTATCGTATCATGTCATCTGCAGTGACAGTAGTACTTCTTATTTTCTGATTTGGATTCCTGTTATTTCTTTTTCTTCTCTGATTGCTGTGGCTAAAACGTCCAAAACTATGTTGAATAATAGTGGTGAGAGTGGGCAACCTTGTCTTGTTCCTGGTCTTAGTGAGAATGGTTTCAGTTTTTCACCATTGAGAACGATGTTGGCTGTGGGTTTGTCACATATGGCCTTTATTATGTTGAGGTAAGTTCCTTCTGTGCCTATTTTCTGGACGGTTTTTATCATAAATGGGTATTGAATTTTGTCAAAAGCTTTTCTGTATCTATTGAGATGATCATATGGTTTTTCTCCTTCAATTTGTTAATATGGTGTATCACATTGATTGATTTACATATATTGAAGAATCCTTGCATTCCTGGGATAAACCTCACTTGATTATGGTGTATGATCCTTTTAAAGTTCTGTTGGATTCTGTGTGCTAGTGTTTTTTTGAGGATTTTTGCATCTATGTTCATCAGTGATGTTGGCCCATAGTTTTCTTTTTTTGTGCCATTTTTGTCTGGTTTTGGTATCATGGTGATGGTGGCTTCGTAGAATGAGTTTGGGAGTGTTCCTCCCTCTGCTATATTTTGGAAGTGTTTGAGAAGGATAGGTGTTAGCTCTTCTGTTAATGTTTGATAGAATTTGTCTGTGAAGCCATCTGGACCTGAGCTTTTGTTTGTTGGAAGATTTTTAATCACAGTTTCAATTTCAGTGCCTGTCATTGGTGTGTTTATATTTTCTATTTCTTCCTGGTTCAGTCTCAGAAGGTTGAGCTTTTCTAAGAATTTGTCCATTTCTTCCAGGTTGTCCATTTTATTGGCATATAGTTGCTTGTAGTAATCTCTCTTGATCGTTTGCATTTCTGCACTGTCAGTTGTTACTTCTCCTTTTTCATTTCTAATTCTATTAACTTTGGTCTTCCCCCTTTTTTTCTTTGTGAGTTTGGCTAATGGTTTGTCAATTTTGTTTATCTTCTCAAAGAACCAGCTTTTAGTTTTATTGATCTTTTCTATTGTTTTCTTCATTTCTTTTTCATTTATTTCTGATCTGATGTTTATGATTTCTTTCCTTCTTCCAACTTTGGGTTTTTTTTGTTCTTCTTTTTCTAATTGCTTTAGGTGTAAGGTTAGGTTGTTTATTTGAGATGTTTCTTGTTTCTTGAGGTCGGATTGTATTGCTATAGACTTCCCTCTTAGAACTGCTTTTGCTTTATCCCATAGGTTTGGGGTCATTGTGTTTTCATTGTCATTTGTTTCTAGGTATTGTTTGATTTCCTGTTTGATTTCTTCAGTGATGTCTTGGTTATTTAGTAGTGTATTGTTTAGCCTCCATGTGTTTGATTTCTTACAGATCATTTCCTGTAATTGATATCTAGTCTTATAGCATTGTGGTTGGAAAAGATACCTGATACAATTTCAATTTTCTAAAATTTACCAAGGCTTGATTTGGCAGGTGGATTCTCAACCACTGTGCCACCAGGGAAGTCCTCCCTTTGCTTTTTAAATTTCTGGACGAAGGTCACATAAAGTGGTCAACTCAGGCTCATTATGCCATCAATCCAGTGCCTCAATGTAAAAGACGTGTATACCCTCATCCCTATATATGAAAAGGATTCACAGAGCAGCCTAGGGTTTGAATGGGAAGGAGACCCTGGTTAAGATTGGCACTGGTTTTTTGGCCAGAGAAGAACCCTGACTCAGTCTTTCAATTGGAGAATTTTCTAGTATCAGGGTATGGCAGTCCTAATATCATGGTGTGGCTAATATTTCCAAAGCTTACATGGAAGCTGCATTATAAAAAAGCCTTTGAGTAAAGGCATTTCTCCATAGGATTCTTGCAGACGTATTGAATTTCCATGGTCCACTCATCTCAGAATTTCACCATGTGGGGTAGCTGGAGTGAGTGGGAAATTCAGGGGCACACTGCTACCTGAATTTTAATATGCTTTTCTGACTTTAGCAGGGAAATGAGAAACAGTGAGTAGCATGTTCTATTTGTCTATGAGAGGAACCATTCATCTGATGGAAAGGCTCTTCCAAATCCTGTTTTCATTTCCTTTTTTCTGTTGAAGTCAGATCCCAGCTATAGTAATCAAGGCTTTGGTGTGTGACTTAAAGTCCACCTGTATCCACAGAGAGGCTATAGATATACATTGTTTAAAGCTTTGAAGTACTGTTCATGTTGAACAATGAACAAGGGTTATGGCCTGAAAAGCTAATTGTTTATTTGAAGACAAAAGTCAGAGATGTGGGAGACATAATTTAAGGAGCTCATGGGCCTTATCTTCTTTGCCTCAATTCAATTGAAGAACATATAAAACAATCAAGTGAAACTTTTCTGGGTTTGCAACGGGATAATTCATTCCAATTCACTGATCTATAATCTCTGAGTAAGAAGTAATTGTATGATAATAGGTTATATATGCAAAGTCCTATCTAATTTGATAGCAGGCCACCACTGTTTTGCCTATGTGTTCTAGTAAAAAATGGAAATTTCAATTCAGTGAGATGTTTTAAGGTTTAGATTAGTAACAGTCTATACAGCTACCAAAGACAAAGTGACAGAAAAATAACCCAAATAAACAGTTCTTTGAAAGGATGGAATTGAATAGGATCCTTTTGATCGGAAACCTTGGGATTACTGCCAAAGTGGACTTTGGGTTGTTTATAATAGGTACGTGTTGATTGAGCAGAGACACATGGAAGTTGAGTACCCCCAGCCTTGTCCCAAGCATGTGGGAGGTAGAGGGCTGGGGCTAAAAAGACAGATAAGTAAGCTTTTTTTTTTTTTTTTTTTTTTTGAGAGAAAAATGCTTTCAAATGCACATTTATAAGGTAGGCCATAATTTAAATGCCCACATCCCGGGAGACCCTAGAATTTCCTCTAACACCTGAGCTCATGGAGGAGAAGTAAGGTCTTAACAAGCTTACATAGGCTTTTAGTTACTCATTTAATTTCCACCAGTTTGGTTTTGACTTAAATCTTGGGTCTTAAGTTTCCCTCTTTTTTTGGTAACTCCATCAGTTAAAAAGTCATGTTGTTATTTAAAATACCAAATGTATCTCTGTACTTAGGTATATTTCTATATTTTATGGATATTCCACTTAAAATTCCCAAAGAAAATGTGGTTTAATAGAGTTCATTTCTACAATAAACAAAGTAGAATAAATGCTTGTAAATTAATTTTTTTTAAAGAATGCCACAAAGATTTAACAGTGAAGAATAAAATATATTTTAAAAAAAGACATGTTTTCTGTTAGTTTTCCACTAATCCTGCTATAATAAGATGAGACTAATTTTAAATAACTATTGTTTACATCTATTTAAATTAGCTAGCACATCCAAAGCTGTGTTGAATAAAAGTTGCAGGAGTGGGCATCCTTGTCTTGAAATGCTTTCAGATTTTCACCATTGAATATGATGTCATCTTTAGGTTTGTCATATATGACCTTTATTAGTTGAGGTATGTTCCCTCTATGCCCACTTTCTGGAGAATTTTTATCATAAATCAGTATTGAAT
This sequence comes from Kogia breviceps, assembly GCF_026419965.1. Lineage (NCBI taxonomy): Eukaryota > Metazoa > Chordata > Mammalia > Artiodactyla > Physeteridae > Kogia > Kogia breviceps. Next base: position 34,710,662 of record NC_081319.1, on the reverse strand, counting down.
TTTGTCAAAAGCTTTTTCTGCATCTATTTAGATAATCATTTGGTTTTTATTCTTCAGTTTGTTGATGTGTATCACAGTGATTGATTCGCAAATATTGAAAATTCCTTGCATCCCTGGGATAAATTCCACTTGATCATGGTGTGTGATACTTTTAATGTATTGTTGGATTCGGATTGCTATTATTTTGTTGAGGATTTTTGAGTCTATGTTCATCAGTGATATTGGCCAGTAAGTTTCTTTTTTTGTGGTATCCTTGTCTGGTTTGGTATCAGGGTGATGGAGGCCTCATAGAAAGAGTTTGGGAGTGTTCCTTCCTCTGCAGTTTTTGGGAACAGTTTCAGAAGGATAGGTGTTAGCTCTTCTCTAAATGTTTGTTAGAATTTGCCTGGGAAACCATCTGACCCTGGACTTTTGTTTGTTGGGAGTTTTTAAATCACAGTTTCAATTTCAGTGCTTGTGATTGGTCTGTTTATATTCTCTATTTCTTCCCAGTTCAGCCTCAGGAGGTTGTACCTTTCTAAGAATTTGTCCAATTCTTCCAGGTTGTCCATTTTATTGGCATACAGTTGCTTGTAGTAATCTCTTATGATCCTTTGTATCTCTGTGGTGTCAGTTGTAACTTCTTTTTCATTTCTGATTTTACTGATCTGAGCCCTCTCCCTTTTTTCTTGATGAGTCTGGCTAAAGGTTTATCAATTTTGTTTATATTTTCAAAGAACCAGTTTTTAGTTTCATTGATCTTTGCTTTTGTTTTCTTCATCTCTATTTCATTTATTTCTGCTCTGATCTTTATGATTTCTTTCCTTCTACTATCGTTAGGTTTTGTTTGTTCTTCTTTCTCTAATTGCTTTAGCTGTGAGGTTAGGTTATGTATTTGAGATTTTTCTTGTTTCCTGTGGTAAGATTTTATTGCTATAAACTTCCCTCTTCAAACTACTTTTGCTGCATCCATTAGGTTTTGGATCTTGTGCTTTTGTTTTCATTTGTCTCTAGGTAGTTTTTGATTTCCTGTCTGATTTCTTTAGTGATCCATTGGTTGTTTAGTAGCATATTGTTTAGCCTCCATGTGTTTGTGTGTTTTACAATTTTGTTTTCTTTTAGTATATTGCTAATCTCATAAAGTTGTGGTCAGAAAAGATGCTTGATGTGATTTCAATTTTCTTAAATTTATCGAGGCACACTTTTTGGCCCAGCATGTGGTCAGTCCTGGAGATTGTTTCATGTGCACATGAGAAGAATGTGTGTTCTGCTGCTTTTGGATGGAATGCTTTGTAAATATCAATTAAGTCCATGTGGACTAATGTGTCATTTACGGCCTGTATTTCCTTATTGATTGTCTGGATGATCTGTCCATTGATGAAAATACAGTGTTAAAATCCCCCACTATTATTGTGTTACTGTCGATTTCTTCCTTTATGGCTGTTAGCATTTGCCTTATATATTGAGATGCTCCTATGTTGGGTGCATATATATTTATAATTGTTTTATCTTCTTCTCGGATTGATCACTTGATCATTATGTATGCTCTTCTTTGTCTCTTATAACAGTCTTTATTTTATAGTCTATTTGTCTGAAATGAGTACTGCTACTGCAGCTTTCTTTTAATTTCCATTTGCATGTATACCTTCTTCCATCCCCTCACTTTCAGTCTGTATGTGTCCCTAGGTCTGAAGTGGGTCTCTTGTAGACAGCATATATATGGGTCTTGTTTTTGTATCCATTCAGCCAGTCTGTATCTTTTGGTGGGAGCATTTAATCCATTTACATTTAAGGTAATTATCCATGTGTATGTTCCTATTGCCATTTTCTTAATTGTTTTTGGTTTGTTTTTGTAGGTCTTTTTTCCTCTCTTCCTCTTTTGTTTTCTTCTCTTGTGGTTTGATGCCCATCTTTAGTGTTGTGTTTGGGTTGCTTTTTCTTTTGTGTGTGTGTATCTATTGTAGTTTGGGGATTTGCTGTTCCCATGAGGTTTTGATATAGCAGTCTATATATTTGCAAGGTTGTTCTATGTTGCTGGTCTCTTTCCCGCCTAGAGAAGTTCCTTTAGCATTTGTTGGAAAGGTGGCCTGGTGGTGCTGAATTGTCTTAGCTTTTGATTTCTCCAGCAAATTTGATTGAGAACCTTACTGGGTAGCATATTCTTTTTTTTTTTTTTTTTTTTTTTTTGCGATACGCGGGCCTCTCTCCGTTGTGGCCTCTCCCGTTGTGGAGCACAGGCTCCGGACGCGCAGGCCCAGCGGCCATGGCCCACGGGCCCAGCCGCTCCGCAGCACGCGGGACCCTCCCAGACCGGGGCACGAACCCGTGTCTCCCGCATCGGCAGGCGGACTCCCAACCACTGCGCCACCAGGGAAGCCCGGTAGCATATTCTTGGTTGTAGGTTCTTCTCTTTCATCACTTTAAATATATCATGCCACTCCCTTCTGGCTTGCAGAGTTTTTGCTGATAAATCAGCGGATAACCTTATGGGAGTTCCCTTGTATGTTATTTGTCATTTTTACCTTGTTGCTTTTAACATTTTTTCTGTGTCTTTTATTTTTGTCAGTTTGATTACTGTGTGTCTCGGCATGTTCCTCCTTGGGTTTATCCTGCCTAGGACTCTGTGCTTCCTGGACTTGTGTGACTATTTCCTTTCCCATGTTAGGGAAGTTTTCAGCTATTATCTCTTGAAGTATTTTCTCAGATCCTTTCTCTCTCTCTTCTCCTTCTGGGATTCCTATAATGCGAGTGTTGGTGTGTTTAATATTGTCCCAGAGGTCTCTTAGACAACACAGTCCGTCTGAGTGCCCAGAGAAAGGAAATGGGACTGGTGAGCATCTTGCTTTAAGTGGAATACATCATTTAAACTAGAGGTTCCAGGAAAATCTCTCTATAGGAGTGATTTTAAACTAGTAATTAGAATATTCAGTATAGCCATGTTAGCAGAACATACATCCTTCTCAAATGCATGTGGAACATTCTCCAGGAGATCACATGCTAGGTCTCAAGACATGTCTTAACAAATTTAAGAAGGTTGAACTCATACTAAGTATCTTTTCCAACCAGATTTCAATGGAACTAGAAATAAAAAGCAGAAGGAAAAGTGGAAAATTTACAAATATGTGAAAAGTAAACAACACATTTTTGAACAACCAGTGGGTTCAAATTAAAAAAATCAACAAGAAAATTAGAAAAAAAACAGAGTAAGGGGCTTCCCTGGTCACTCAGTGGTTAAGAATCTGCCTGCCGATGCAGGGGACACAGGTTCGAGTCCTGGTCTGGTATGATCCCACATGCCGTAGAGCAACTAAGCCCGTGCACCACAACTACTGAGCCTGTGCTCTAGAGCCTGCGAGCCACAACTACTGAGCCTGCATGCCACAACTACTGAAGCTCCAACAGAGCCAAAAATAAATAAATAAAATTTTTAGAAAAAGAAAATATCTAGAGTCAAACAAAAATGAAAATAAACATGCCAAGACTTATGGGATGCAGCAAAAGCAGAACTAAGAGGGAAGTTGATAGTGCTAAATGCTTATATTAAAAAAGAAGAAAGATGTCAAATAAATAATTTAACTTTACACCTCAAGGAAATAGAGAAAAAAGAAAAGAAGCTAAGCTGAAAGTTAGCAGAAGAAAGAGCAGAAATAAAACAACCATAGAATAGAAAAAAAATCAATAAAGCTGTTTTTTGGAAACTGTTTTTAAGAGCTGTTTTTTTCAAAAAGATAAACAGAATTGACTTTTAGCTAGACTAGGAAAAGAAGGGAGAAGACTTAAGTAAAAGCAGAAATGAAAGAGGAGACCTTACAACTGATGCCTCAGAAATAAAAAGGATCATAAGAGACTACTATGAACGGTGCCATCAAACTGAATAACCTAGAAGAAATGAATAAAGCCCTGGAAACATACAACCTACGGGACTGAATCATGAATAAAAAGTCTGAACAGACCAAAAACTAGTAACGAGATTGAATCAGTAATCAAAAGCTTCCCAACAAAGAAAGACCAGGATCAGGTAGGTTCACTAGTGAATTCTACCAAATATTTAAACAGGAATTAATGTCAGTCCTTCTCAAACTCCTCCCCCAAAATGAGGAGGAATGTACACTTCCAAACTAATTTTATGAGGCCAGCATTACCCTGATTCCAAAACCAGACAAAGATTCTACAAGGAAAGAAAACAGCAGGCCAATATTCCTAATGAACATTGATTAAAAATCCTCAACAAGGGGCTTCCCTGGTGGCACAGTGGTTGAGAATCCGCCTGCCAATGCAGGCGACTTGGGTTCAAGCCCTGGTCTGGGAAGATCCCACATGCCGCAGAGCAGCTAGACCCGTGAGCCACAACTACTGAGCCTGAGCATCTGGAGCTTGTGCTCCGCAACAAGAGAGGCCGCGACAGTGAGAGGCCCGTGCACTGCGATGAAGAGTGGCCCCCGCTCGCCGCAACTAGAGAAAGCCCTCACACAGAAACGAAGATCCAACACAGCCAAAAATAAATAAATAAATAAATAAACTTTCATTTAAAAAAAATCCTCAACAAAATACTAGCAAACCAAATTCAACAGCACAGTAAGAGAATTATATACCATGATCAGGTTAAAAATTTAGCCCTGGAATGAAAGGATGAGTCAACTTATGCAGATCAATTAATGTGATATGCCACATTAACAGAATGAAGGATAAAAATCACATGATCATCTCAATAAATATAGAAAAGACATTTGTCAAAATTTAACTCCCTGTCATGATAAAACCTGTCAACAAATTGGGTATAGAACATAAGTCAACATAATGATATCCTTATATGACAAACCCAAAGCTAACATCATACTCAATGGTGAATAAATGAACTCTTCTCTCCTAAGATCAGGAAACAGGTTAGGATGCACATTCTCACCAATTCTGTTCAACATGGCTCTATCAACAGATGTCCTAGCCAGAGTAATTAGGCAAGGAAAAGAAATAAAAGGCACTGATATCAGAAAGGAAGAAATATAATTATCTCTGTTTGCAGATGATGTGATCTCATATGAAGGAAACCCTAAAGACTTCAAAAAAAAAAAAAAAAGAAAACTATTAGAAGAAACAAATTCAATAAAGTTGCAGGATAAAGAATCAATACCACAAAAGTCATGTTGCATTTCTGTACACTAACAGTGCTCTAACAATCTGCAAAGGAAATTAGGAAAACTATCCTTAGCAATAAATTTAACTAATGAGGTGAAAGACTTAGATTATTTCTCTCTCCTCCTTTCGCTTTCAGATGCTACACAAGGAATTGTAAACTTGTTAAACAGGGCCTCTGTTTTAATGAAAGAAATAATAGGGAAAATTTTGATAGTAAGAGGAGCTGCCTTGGAGGGAAGCCATAGTATAAAAAGAGTGAGGGCTCTGGACAGTTTGGCTCAGATCCTGACTCTATTACTTACTAGTTGGATGCCCACAGGCAAGATTCTAAAACTCTCAGTGCCTGTTTCTTCATCTGTAAAATAGAGATTATCATCATAATAAAATCTACCTTTATTAGGTGGTTTTTTTTTCCTTTTGTAACAAATTACCATTACTGCAAATGTAGTGACTTAAAACATCTCAAATTTATTAATTTACAGTTCAAGGTCAAAAATCTGACATGGGTCTCACTGGGCTAAATTCAGTGTCACCAGGGCTGTATTCCTTTCTGGAGACTCTAAGAGATAATTTGTTTTCTTGCCTTTTCCAGTTTCTAGAGATTTCTCCATTTCTTGGCTCATAGCCCCTTTTCATCTGCAAAGCCTGCACGGGCCAAATGAGTCTTTTTCAGATCACAGCAGTGTGACTCTGACACCCTCTTCCGCTTTAAAGAACCCTTGTGATTACATTGGTCCAGGGGGATAATACAGGATAGTGTCTCTATTTTGAAATAGCAGACTAGCAATCTTAGTTCTATCTGCAACTTTAAGTCCCCTGTGTCCTGTAACAACATAATCACAAATTCCAGGGATTAGAATGTAGACATGATGTGGGGATGGGCCAGCAGCATTATTCTGCCTCCCACACTATCCCATAGGAATGTTGCAGTGATTAAATGAGATGACTCTTATAGTGGCTTAGAACAGTGCCAGTCACATAAGCAAATGCTCAGTAAATGTCAGACCTGACCCCATTATGTCAGACTGTTTAATGAATTCATTTTGCAGAGGGTCAGACTGTCTTGAAGAAGAATCTGATGCTACCTTGTTCACTGCTGGAAGGGATGATGAAAGGATGTGGATAAGAATAAGAGCCAGTTCCTCCTTGAGTCCTGCACTTTGCTTTCCGAAGCCAAAGCTAAGGTCTGAAATCCCTTTGGGATTATTTGACTCTACAGAAAGCATGTGGTTTGTACAAAGCCAATTTTATGAGTCACAAGAATGAAACAAACTGGGCAAGATCCAAATAGATAGTGTTATTCTCACAGCAAAGTGGCCAATAGAAAGATGAAGAGCTACTCTGCCTGGAATCACATTTTATGAGCCTGTGAAGGAGCTGGAGTCCAGGGTGTAGTTAAGATAATAGACACTGGAGTTGGAATTTTTTCTCTTCTGTTCTCACTAGTTGGGAGACCTCAAGCCTTTGTTTCCCCATTTGGCAGGTGTGGAGAAAAGTAGTGCCTACCTTAATATGAGATGAACTAACACAGCTGAAATGCTTAGCACAGGGAAGGCCTGGCAGTAAATGCTAGATGTGAATAGCTCTGGGATGTTTTATATGCACTAACGACCTCACTGAAAATAATTAGAGTTGAGATAGCCATTCTGTCGCTAATCTGGGGCCAAACTAGAGGGATTCTGAGCGTTATCTTAAAAATCCTATTCTCGGTCTTCCCTGGTGGCGCAGTGGTTGAGAGTCCGCCTGCCGATGCAGGGGACATGGGTTCGTGTCCCGGTCTGGGAAGATCCCACATGCCATGGAGCAACTAAGCCCGTGCGCCATGGCCGCTAAGCCTGCGTGTCCGGAGCCTATGCTCCGCAACGGGAGAGGCCACAACAGTGAGAGGCCCGCATACCGAAAAAAAAAAAAAATAATCCTATTCTCATGTAGTTAAACCTTAGAGAGAATATTTATTCCATTAACTGTCTCTCCCCAGATTGCATGATATGTAATTAGGAGACGAAAACATTGTCTGGAGAATGAACATAGCCGTTGCTCAAGTTTTACACATGTGTTGATGGTTTTTGAATCTTCCTTGTGGGGTGGAGGCTGGATTTGTTGCTTGAAGTGTATTATGACAATTTGGCCAAGGGACAGACAGCAGAAAGCCATGATTTCTTGGTTGGAAAGAGATATTGTGCAGGACCTGGATGCAGCAAAAGTAATCCCTTGTCTTGGGCTGTTTTCATCCCACAGTGGGAATAACTGAAGATAAAGACAAAGATGATGAACGAGAAGGTGATATTTTAATGTCTCCAGGCCTAGATACAGGAGCGCTATTGTTTTCAGACAGCCTTTGTTCATACATGTGAGATTAGCAGTGGCATTAATTTATTCAAGATTACAGTTCAGAAGGAAAGTCTTCAAAACTGAAGCTCGTTCATTCATGGAGCACGTTGTACTGACTCTGGGACAGAGGTGGAATGGTGCTGTGCTCTGTGAACAAGGCATCTCTCCGAGCGAGCAGTCTTAACAGGATGGCTTAGAGAACAAGCCTTAGAGTCCACCTTTTTTCTGCTTCTTAGCTATACTCAGAATTCCTTCATAGGCTTGGTGCACCCCAAGATTCTTTAGATTTCTAATGGTGAGAGTAGTGGCCATGCTTGGAAGGTGGAAATTGGACAGGTTAGTAGGTTTCACCTAGAGGTACTGTGATTCAGTCCCACTCTTCCATGTATCCAGATATGTTCACACTTTTAGCAAAAATATTGCAACCATAGCTTCTTTCCTCACTAGGCCAGCTTTTTACCTGTGGATCATTTATACTTGTTGTCATGAGGATGATGGTAGCACTGGGTTATCACAAATAATGTTAACTTTAAAAATAAAAAGCAAAAAAACCTTTATTTTGAAATAATTTTGGATTCACAAAAATGCAAAAATAGTGTTGTGTGTTCCCCATGTACCTTTTCCCAACTTCCCCTAGTGATACAATCTTACATAGGCATAGTCAGCTAACTTTTTAAAGACCTTATCTATTGAAGGTTTCAAAATATTTGTGATAAGGTACAGAAAATTTGTGTTCAGTTCTGTGGTTTTTTTGCCAAGTGACCACTCCCATGTGAGTGGAAGAGAGAGAGATCAAGTAGATCAAGTAGAACCTACCAGCACCTTGAGAGCCTCCCTTTGTCATGCCTCGGTCCAGTCACTGTGTCCCCCAAACATAATTGCTTTTCTGATTTCTTTTTTTTGTGTGTGTGTGGTATACGGGCCTCTCACTGCTGTGGCCTCTCCCATTGCGGAGCACAGGCTCTGGATACGCAGGCTCAGCGGCCATGGCTCACGGGCCCAGCCGCTCCGCGGCACATGGGATCTTCCCGGACCAGGGCACGAACCCTTGTCCCCTGCATTGGCAGGCGGACTTTCAACTACTGTGCCACCAGGGAAGCCCCGCTTTTCTGATTTCTATCACCATGGATTAGCTCTACCTATTATTGAACTTTATATTAATGGAACCATCTGGTATATACTCTTTCATGTTTGCCTTCTTTTTCTCAAGGTTATGTCTGTGAGATTCAATGGGAGCTGTAGTTCCTGTGTGTCAACACTTGATATTCTCAGTGTTTTTAATTTTAGCCATTCTGGTGTGTGTGGGTATGATTTTAATTTGCATTTACCTGATGACTAATATTGATTGGCTCTTCATATGTTTATTATCTATTTGGATATCCTCTTTTGTGAAGTGCCTAATATTTTTTGCCCATTTAAAAATTAGTCATTTTAAATTGATTTTTAACAGTTGTTTATACATTCTAGATGCTAGTCTTTTATTGGATATATATATACACTGCAAATATCTTCTCCCACTATGTGGCTTCCTTTATCTCTCTTATGATGCTGTCTTTTGATAAAGTTTACTGTATCAATCTTTTCCTCTATGGATAGTACTTTTTAATGAACAGTTTAAGTCATATTTTCCTATGACAAAGGTGGATGATATTCTCCATGTTATCTTCTAGCAGCTTTATTATTAAGCTTCATTGTTAAACTTTGTTAGAAGTTTAATTAAGTTTTATTTTTCCCCACATAGTCAGTTGATCCAGCAACATTTGTGAAATAACCTTTCCTCATTGTATTGTAATAGCACTTTTTTAAAAGTAGGGTTTTTTTCTAGATATGCTGATTTTATGCTCTTGGTCTATTTGTTTAAGCTTGTACCAATTCTACTCTATTTTAATTACTTGAGCTTTATAAGTCTTAATGTTTGGTAGTGTAAGTCCTCTAGTATTATTTTGGTTCTTGAAAAAATTGTCTTTTCTCTTGTTGGTTGTTTAGATTTCCATAAAACTTTTAGAATCAATCTGTTGATTTCTACAAAATAACTTGCTGGTTCTTTGATTGGTCTTGAGTTGAGTGTAAAAATCAACCAAAGGAGAATTGACACATCTTTACAATATTGAGTCTCCCAATCCATGAACTGGGTCCTTCCCTTCACTTATTTTCTTTCCTTAATAGTTTTCAGTTTTTTGTGTCAGAAGTCCTACACATAGCTTTTTATTTAATTTTTTTTGTTTTTTTTTTTTTAGCACCAAATTTTTAACATGTTTGTCAGATCGCTTTTTTTTTTAACATCTTTATTTGAGTATAACTGTTTTACAATAATGTGTTAGTTTCTCCTTTACAACAAAGTGAATCAGTTATACATATACATATGTTCCCATAATTCTTCCCTCTTGTGTCACCCTCCCTCCCACCCTCCCTATCCCACCCCTCTAGGTGGTCACAAAGCACAGAGGTGAACTCCCTGTGCTATGCTGCAGCTTCCCACTAGCTATCTAATTTACATTTGGTAGTGTGTATATGTCCCTGCCACTCTCTCACATCGTCACCGCTTACCCTTCCCCCTCCCCATATCCTCAAGTCCATGCTCTAGGAGGTCTGTGTTTTATTCCCATCCTACCACTAATCTCTTCATGACATTTTATTTTTTTAGATTCCATATATATGTGTTAGCATACGGTATTTGTTTTTATCCTTCTGACTTACTTCACTCTGTATGACAGACTCCAGGTCTATCCACTTCATTACAAATAACTCAGTTTCATTTCTTTTTATGGCTGAGTAATATTCCATTGTATATATGTGCCACATCTTCCTTATCCATTCATCTGTTGATGGACACTTAGGTTGCTTCCATGTCCTGGCTATTGTAAATAGAGCTGCAATAAACATTTTGGTACATGACTCTTTTTGAATTATGGTTTTCTCAGGGTATATGCCCAGTAGTGGGATTGCTGGGTCATATGGTAGTTCTATTTGTAGTTTTCTAAGGAACCTCCATACTGTTCTCCATAGTGGCTGTATCATTTTACATTCCCACCAACAGTGCAAGAGTGTTCCCTTTTCTCCACACCCTCTCCAGCATTTATTGTCTTTAGAGTTTTTGATGATGGCCAATCTGACCGGTGTGAGATGATATCTCATTGTAGTTTTGATTTGCATTTCTCTAATGATTAATGATGTTGAGCATTCTTTCACGTGTTTGTTGGCAATCTGTATATCTTCTTTGGAGAAATGTGTATTTAGTTCTTCTGCCCATTTTTGGATTGGGTTGTTTGTTTTTTTGTTATTGAGCTGCCTGAGTTGCTTATAAATTTTGGAGATTAATCCTTTGTCAGTTGCTTCATTAGCAACTATTTTCTCCCATTCTGAGGGTTGTCTTTTGGTCTTGTTTATGGTATCCTTTGCTCTGCAAAAGCTTTTAAGTCTCATTAGATCCCATTTGTTTATTTTTGTTTTTATTTCTATTTCTCTAGGAGATGGGTCAAAAAGGATCTTGCTGTGATTTATGTCATAGAGTGTTCTGCCTATGTTTTCCTCTAAGAGTTTGATAGTGTCTGGCCTTACATTTAGGTCTTTAACCCATTTTGAGTTTATTTTTGTGTGTGGTGTTAGGGAGTGTTCTAATTTCATACTTCTACAGGTAGCTGTCCAGTTTTCCCAGCACCACTTATTGAAGAGGCTGTCTTTTCTCCACTGTATATCCTTCCCTCCTTTATCAAAGATAAGGTGACCATATGTGTGTGGGTTTATCTCTGGGCTTTCTATCCTGTTCCATTGATCTATATTTCTGTTTTTGTGCCACTACCATACTGTCTTGATTACTGTGGCCTTGTAGTATAGTCTGAAGTCAGGGAGTCTGATTCCTCCAGCTCCATTTTTCATTCTCAAGATTGCTTTGGCTATTCGGGGTCTTTTGTGTTTCCATAAAAATTGTGAAATTCTTTGTTCTAGTTCTGTAAAAAATGCCAGTGGTAATTTGATAGGGATTGCATTGACTCTGTAGATTGCTTTGGGTAATAGAGTCATTTTCACAATGTTGATTCTTCCAATCCAAGAACATGGTATATTTCTTCACCTATTTGTATCATCTTTAATTTTCTTCATCAGTGTCTTATAGTTTTCTGCATACAAGACTTTTGTCTCCTTAGAGAGGTTTATTCCTAGATATTTTATTCTTTTTGTTGCAGTGGTAAATGGGAGTGTTTTCTTAATTTCCCTCTCAGATTTTTCATCATTAGTGTATAAGAATGCCAGAGATTTCTGTGCATTAATTTTGTATCCTGCTACTTTACCAAATTCATTGATTAGTTCTAGTAGTTTTCTGGTAGCATCCTTAGTATTCTCTATGTATAGTATCATGTCATCTGCAAACAGTGACAGCTTTACTTCTTCCTTTCCTATTTGGATTCCTTTTATTTCTTTATTTTCTCTGATTGCTGTGGCTAGAACTTCCAAAACTATGTTGAATAAGAGTGGTGAGAGTGGGCAACCTTGTCTTGTTCCTGATCTTAGTGGAAATGGTTTCAGTTTTTCACCATTGAGAACAATGCTGGCTGTGGGTTTGTCATATATGGCCTTTATTATGTTGAGGAAAGTTCCCTCTATGCCTACTTTCTTCAGGGTTTTTATCATAAATGGGTGTTGAATTTTGTCAAAAGCTTTCTCTGCATCTATTGAGATGATCATATGGTTTTTCTCCTTCAGTTTCTTGATATGGTGTATCACGTTGACTGATTTGCATATATTGAAGAATCCTTGCATTCCCGGAATAAACCCCACTTGATCATGGTGTATGATCCTTTTAATGTGCTGTTGGATTCTGTTTGCTAGTATTTTGTTGAGGATTTTTGCATCTATGTTCATCAGTGAGATTGGCCTATAGTTTTCTTTCTTTGTGACGTCTTTGTCTGGTTTTGGTATAAGGGTGATGGGGGCCTCATAGAATGAGTTTGGGAGTGTTCCTCCCTCTGCTATCTTTTGGAAGAGTTTGAGAAGGATAGGTGTCAGCTCTTCTCTAAATGTTTGATAGAATTCACCTGTGAAGACATCTGGTCCTGGGCTTTTGTTTATTGGAAGATTTTTAATCACAGTTTCAATTTCAGTGCTTGTGATTGGTCTGTTCATATTTTCTATTTCTTCCTGGTTCAGTCTTGGCAGGTTGTGCATTTCTAAGAATTTGTCCATTTCTTCCAGGTTGTCCAGTTTATTGGCATACAGTTGCTTGTAGTAATCTCTCATAATCTTTTGTATTTCTGCAGAGTCAGTTGTTACATCTCCTTTTTCATTTTTAATTCTATTGATTTGAGTCTTCTCCCTTTTTTTCTTGATGAGTCTGGCTAATGGTTTATCAATTTTATTTATCTTCTCAAAGAACCAGCTTTTACTTTTATTGATCTTTGCTATTGTTTTCTTCATTTCTTTTTCATTTATTTCTGATCTGATCTTTATGATTTCTTTCCTTCTGCTAAATTTGGGGTTTTTTTGTTCTTCCTTCTCTAATTGCTTTAGGTGCAAAGTTAGGTTGTTTATTCGAGATGCTTCCTGTTTCTTAAGGTATGATTGTATTGCTATAAACTTCCCTCTTAGAACTGCATTTGCCGTATCCCATAGGTTTTGGGTCGTCGTGTCTCCATTGTCATTTGTTTCTAAGTACTTTTTGATTTCCTCTTTGATTTCTTCAGTGATCACTTCGTTATTAAGTAGTGTATTGTTTAGCCTCCATGTGTTTGTATTTTTTACAGATCTTTTCCTGTAATTGATATCTAGTCTCGTAGTGTTGTGGTCAAAAAAGATACTTGATACGATTTCAATTTTTTTAAATTTGCCAAGGCTAGATTTGTGACCCAATATATGATCGATCCTGGAGAATGTTCCATGATCACTTGAGAAAAATGTGTATTCTGTTGTTTTTGGATGGAATGTCCTATAAATATCAATTAAGTCCATCTTGTGTAATGTATCATTTAAAACTTGTGTTTCCTTATTTATTTTCATTTTGGATGATCTGTCCATTGGTGTCAGTGGGGTGATAAAGTCCCCTACTATGATTGTGTTACTGTCGATTTCCCCTTTTATGGCTGTTAGTATTTGCCTTATGTATTGAGGTGCGCCTATGTTGGGTGCATAAATATTTACAATTGTTTTATCTTCTTCATGGATCGATCCCTTGATCATTATGTAGTGTCCTTCTTTGTCTCTTGTAATAGTTTTTATTTTAAAGTCTATTTTGTCTGATATGAGAATTGCTACTCCAGCTTTCTTCTGATTTACATTTGCATGGAATATCTTTTTCCATCCCCTTACTTTCAGTCTGTAAGTGTCCCTAGGTCTGAAGTGGGTCTCTTGTAGACAGCATATATATGGGTCTTGTTTTTGTATCCATTCAGCCAGTCTGTGTCTTTTGGTGGGAGCGTTTAATCCATTTACATTTAAGGTAATTATCGACATGTACGTTCCTATTACCATTTACTTAATTGTTTCAGGTTGTTCTTGTAGGTCTTTTCCTTCTCTTGTGTTTCTTGCCTAGAGAAGTTCCTTTAGCATTTGTTGTAGAGCTGGTTTGGTGGTGCTGAACTCTCTCAGCTTTTGCTTGTCTATAAAGGTTTTAATTTCTCCATCAAATCTGAATGAGATCCTTGCTGGGTAGAGTAATCTTGGTTGTAGGTTTTTTTCCTTCATCATTTTAAATATGTCCTGCCACTCCCTTCTGGCTTGTAGAGTTTCTGCTGAAAGATCAGATGTTAACCTTATGGGGATTCCCTTGTGTGTTATTTGTTGTTTTTCCCTTGCTGCTTTTAATATGTTTTCTTTGTATTTAATTTTTTATAGTTTGATTATTATGTGTCTCGGCATGTTTATTCTTGGGTTTATCCTGTATGGGACTCTCTGTGCTTCCTGGACTTGATTGACTATTTCCTTTCCTATATTAGGGAAGTTTTCAACTATAATCTCTTCAAATATTTTCTCAGTCCCTTTCTTTTTCTCTTCTTCTTCTGGGACCCCTATGATTCGAATGTTGGTGCGTTTAATGTTGTCCCAGAGATCTCTGAGACTGTCCTCGGTTCTTTTCATTCTTTTTTCTTTCTTCTGCTCTGCAGTAGTTATTTCCACTATTTTATCTTCCAGGTCACTTATCCGTCCTTCTGCCTCAGTTATTCTGCTACTGATCCCATCTAGAGTATTTTTCATTTCATTTATTGTGTTGCTCATCATTACTTGCTTCCTCTTTATTTCTTCTAGGTCCTTGTTAACTGTTTCTTGCAATTTGTCTATTCTATTTCCAAGATTTTGAATCACCTTCACCATCATTATTCTGAATTCTCTTTCAGGTAGACTGCCTATTTCCTCTTCATTTGTTACGTCTGGTGTGTTTTTAACTTGCTCCTTCATCTGCTGTGTGTTTTTCTGTCTTCTCATTTTGCTTATCTTACTGTGTTTGGGGTCTCCCTTTTGCAGGTTGCAGGTTCATAGGTCTATCTATTTTTGGTGTCTGTCCCCAGTGGCTGAGGTTGGTTCAGTGGGTTGAGCAGGTTTCCCAGTTAGGGGGACCAGTGCCCCTGTTCTGGTGGATGAGGCTGGATCCCGTCTCCCTGGCGGCAGGTCCACG
Source organism: Kogia breviceps (assembly GCF_026419965.1). Taxonomy (NCBI): domain Eukaryota; kingdom Metazoa; phylum Chordata; class Mammalia; order Artiodactyla; family Physeteridae; genus Kogia; species Kogia breviceps. Next base: position 34,695,619 of record NC_081319.1, on the reverse strand, counting down.
TCTGGTGGCATGTATGGGGATGTTGGTAGCCTTACTATGATTCTAGGCAGCCTCTCTGCTTATGGATGGGGCTGTAGACCTGTCTCGCTCTTTGTTGGGTATAGGGTGTCCAGCACTGTTCATTGCTGGTCCTTGAGTGAAGCTGGGTCTTGGTGTTGAGATGGAGATCTCTGGGCCGTTTGATATTACGTGGAGCTGAGAGGTCTCTTGTGTACCAGTGTCCTGAGGTTAGTTCTCCCACCTCAGAGACACAGCCTTGACACCTGGCTGGAGTGCCAAGAGCCTTTAATCACACGGCTCAAAACAAAAGGGAGAGAAAAATAGAAAGGCAAGAAAGGAAGGAAGGAGGAAGGGAGGGAAGGAAGGAAGGAAGAAAGGGAGGGAGGAAGAAAGGAAGGGAGGAAGGAAGGAGGGAATAAAGAAAGGAATTGAGGGAGGAAGAATGTAAGGGAGGAAGGAAGGGAATAAAGGAAGGAAGGGAGGAAGGAAGGAAGCAGGGAAATAGGAAAGAAAGGAGGGAAGAACGGAGGAAAGAAAGGGGAGAAGACAAAATAAAGTAGGGTAAAATACAGTTATTAAAATAAAAAAATAATTATTAAGAATAAAAATTTCTATTAAAGAAAAAAAAAGAAAAAATAAAGGGGGGGGGGTCGGTCTAACCCCAGGACAAATGGTGAAAACAAAGCTACACAGACAAAATCTCACACAGCAGCACCCACATACACACTCAGAAAAAGAAAAAAGGGTAAAATAATAGTATATCTTGCTCCCAAAGTCCATATTTTGCTGTCTATTCAGGTTTTCCACAGATGCAGGGCACTTCAAGCTGACTGTGGAGCTTTAACCCGCTGTTTCTGAGGCTGCTGGGAGGGACTTCCCCCTCTCTTTGTTCGCACAGCTCCTGGGGCTCAGCCCTGGACCTGGCCCCGCCTCTGCGCGCAGGTCGTCCGAGGGCGTCTGCCCTTCGCTCAGAGAGGGCGGGGTCAAAGGAGCAGTGTTAACGGAGCAGCTGATTCGTGGTCTCTGGCTCACTCAGGCGGGGTGGTGGGGGCATGGATGTGGGGCGAGTCCGCGGCGGCAGAGGCCGGCGTGACGCTGCACCGGCCCGAGGCGCACCGCGCGTTTTCCCGGGGAAGCAGTCCCTGGATCCCGGGACCCTGGTGGTGGCGGGCTGCACAGGCTCCTGGGAGGGCCGGTGTGGAGAGTGACCTGTGCTCGCACACAGGCCTCTTGGTGGCGGCAGTAGCAACCCTAGCGTCCCACACCCGTCTCTGTTGTCTGTGCCGACAGCCACAGCTCGCGCCTGTTTCTGGAGCTCCTTTATGTGGTGCCCTTAATTCCCTTTCCTCGCGCCCCAGGAAGCGAAGAGGCAAGAAAAAGTCTCTTGTCTCTTCGGCAGCTCCGCGCCCGTTTCTGGACCTCCTTTAAGCGGCGCGCTTAAACCCCTCTCCTCGCGCAGCAGGAGGTAAAGAGGGAAGAAAAGGTCTCTTGCCTGTTCGGCAGCTCCAGACTTCTCCCGAACTCCCTCCCGGCCAGCCGTGGTGCACTAACCCCTTCAGGCTGTTTTCACTCTGCCAACTCCAGACCTTTCCCTGGGATCCGCCCGAGGCTCAGTTCCCAGCCCCGCCCGCCGCGGCGGGTGAGCAGACAAGCCTCTCGGGCTGGTGAGTGCTGATCGGCACCGATCCTCTGCGGGATCTCTCCGCTTTGCCCTCCGCACCCTGTTGCTGCACTCTCCTCCGCGGCTCTAAAGCTTCCCCCTCCGCCACCCGCAGTCTCCGCCCGCGAAGGGGCTTCTAGTGTGTGGGAACCTTTCCTCCTTAACGGCTCCCTCACACTGGTGCAGGTCCCGTCCCTATTCTTTTGTCTCTGTTTATTCTTTTTTCTTTTGCCCTACCCAGGTACGTGGGGGAGTTTCTTGCCTTTTGAGAGGTCTGAGGTCTTCTGCCAGCGTTCGGTGGGTGTTCTATAGAAGTTCCACATGTAGATGTATTTCTGATGTATCTGTGAGGAGGAAGGTGATCCCCGCGTCTTACTCTTCCGCCATCTTCTCGCTCCCCCACATAGCTTTTTAGAATTATTAACAGGTAATTGAGGGCTTTGCTGCAATTATAAATGATACAGTTTATGATATAGCTTTTAATTTTTGTTTGCTAACATATGAAAACAAAATTGTTTTATATTGACCTTGTGTCCAGTGACTTCACTTAAGTTCACTTATTAACTCTGTTAATAATCTATATATCCTTTTTGATTTTTCTGTGTGCAAAATCATTTTTTTTGTTTGAATAATCACTTGTTTTATTTCCTCCTTTCTAATATGTATGCCTTTTACTCTTTTATCTTATTGCCTGGCTAGGACCACCAGTACAATTGCAAGGATAAGAATTAGCAGATATGCTTATCTATGATCTCAGGATAAACACTTTTAATGTTTTTACCTTTAAGTATTATGTTGCTGGTGGTTTTTATACATATTCTCTTTAAGGTTAAGGAAGTGCTATTCTGTTTGTAGCTTGGTAAGAATTTAGCTGAATGGGTGTTGAATTTTATCATGTGCTTATTTTGCATCTATTGAGATCATCATATTTTTTCTTCTTTAGTTTTTTTTTTGATGCTGTGAATTACATTGTTCAGTTTTCAAATGTTAAACTAACCTTATATTCATGGCATAAAAACAACTTTGTCATAATATGCTAAGCATTCACGTTTCACTGAATTTGATTTGCTGTGATTTTAATGTCTTTGAGTCTTTGTTCAAGAAAGATACTTCTTTATTTGTAATGCCTTTTCTTTTTTTGTAATGCCTTTCTCAGCTTTATGATCAGTAAGCTGGCCTCAAATTGAGTTGGGCAGTATTTTTTCTTTTTCTGTTCTCTGGAAGGATTTGTCTAAGATTGCTATCTCTTCCTTAATTGTATGTAAGAATTCAATGTTGAAGCCACAAGGAAGTGTAGTTTACTTTGAGGGGAGATTTTTCATTATAGATTCAATGACTTTAATATATGTAAGGCTATTCCTATTTTAAAATTTCTTTTTAGATCAGCTTTGGTAAGTTGTGCTTTTCAAGGAATGTATCCATATCTCTCAAATTCTCATATTTATTGGCTTAAAGTTATTTATAAAATCCCTTCATTTAAAAAATATATAATAGATCTTTAGGCCTTTCCATTTTCTATTCCTAATATGGTAAACTGGTAGTTTTCCCTCCTTTTTCCTTAATCCATCTTTGTAAGGATTTATCAAACTTATTGGATTTTCAGGAAGCAACTTTTGGCATGGTATATCTGTTTTCTGTGTCATTGATTTCTATTATTTTATAGTTCCTTCCTTCTACTTTCTTTGGCTTATATTTGACATTTTTATAGCTTGTTAAAGTGGAACCTTAGATAACTGATTTTTCAGCTATCCTTCTTTTTTATTATATGCACTTAGAGTTATCAATTTCCCTTCAGTTGCTTTAGTGATATCCTGCATGCTTTTAAATATCATATTTTTATTATTATTGAATGAAAACTATTTTCTAATTTTTATCGTAACTTCTTTGTCCCATGGAATATTTAAAGCATATTATTTAATTTTGAAGTAATTTGGATTCCAGATTTCCTAGTTAATATTTTATTATTTTTGGCCCATTCCACTGAGGTATTGAATAGCTTCTATATGATTTCCATTCTTTCAAATACATTTAGACTTACTTTATAGACAAGTATTTGATGTATTTTTGTTAATGATCCTTGAGCACTTGTAAACAAAATGCATTCTGCAGTTGATGGATACAGTGTTCTACATATGTCAATGAGGTCAAACTGACAATTGTAATATTCATATGTCCTTTGTCTCTACTTCTTGCTTTGTTTGCTTGTTCTATCAGTTACAGGGAGATGTGTTAAAAATACCCCACTGTGATGTTGTATTCCTCTGTTTCTCCTTTTAGTTCAGTCAGTTTTTGTTTTATATATTGTTATGTCTTTGTTAGTATCAGTATACATATTTAGGGTTGGCATTTTTCCTGTTAAATCAGCCTTTTTATTATTACATCTGTTAAAGACAAATAGTGTTATTTATAATTACATTGCACTTACAAAGCTTGAAAGTAAAAAGATAGGGCAAAATATACTAAAAAATAGTCAGTAATCAATGTAATTATTAATATATTTGAGCTTACTTACCATCTTGCTATTTGCCCCATCTATTCTTTAGTTGATTAATCTGAAAAAAGACAAAAGTGTTTTATTACTCAATTTTCTCCTCTATTAGCTTGCTAGTAGTAAATTATTGTATTATTTATTGGAGTTGTTACCCTAGAAATTATATTTCCTTTGTTATTAGAATCTACCTTAAATTATAACTTGTCACTTTCCAGATAATGCACATACCTTGAAACAGTTTAGCTCTGTTTAACCTCTCGTGTCCTTCATGCTATTTTAACCCCCAAACCATGATTATTGTAATGTTAAACAGATAATATTTACTTAGATTTACTTGTACAGTTTTTCTTTTTCTGTGTTATAATTCCTCCCTGCATTATCATGCTTCCTATTGGGATAATTTTCCTTCTGCTTGGAGTATTTCTTTGAATTCTGCTGATAACAAATTTTCTGAAAGTGTTTTGATTTTGTTGTCACTTCAGAAGATACTTTTTCTCAACATAAAATTCCAGTTTGAGACTTAGGTTCTTTCAGCCTTTTAAAGATGTGTGTGTCTGCCTTTTATTTCTGTTGAAAAGGCAGTTGTAAGTTTTATTATCGTTCCTTAGAGAGTAGTGTCTTTTTGTTTAGCTGACTTAAAGATATTTATCTTTAGTTTTTACAATTTTCTCTATGATATGTCTAAATTTTGTATTCATTCCACTTGGAAAGCATTTATCTTCTTGAATCTATGACTAGATTTGTATCATCAGTTTTGTAAAATGTTTGTCTTAGTTTCTTTTCAAATATTGTCATTGTCCCATTCCTTCTCAGTTTCTTTGGCATTCCAATTACATGTCAGACCTTTTGACCAGATTGCATATTTATTCTTTACCTTTTAAAAAATTTTGCATGATCTTCTTCTCTGTAGTTCAATCTGGTTGTTTTCTGCTGATTTATTTTCCAGTTCATTAATCTTCTCTTGTACAGTGTCTAATCTTCTATTAAACCATATGTTGAATTCTTAATTTTAGTCACTGTTTTCAGTTCTAGGAATTCCATTTGATTCTTTTTTTAATGCTTCATCTTTTCATTTATTTTCTTTAACATTTTAGTCATTGTTATTTTAGAGTCCATGCCTGATAACTATAATGTCTGGATCACCTGTAATTCTATTTTTTTCATTTTTAGTTATTTGACTCTGTTTCTTGGCATGCTTAGCAATTCTTGATTGATTGCCTGATGGTGTATATGAAAAATTGTTGAGGCTTTGGAGACTCTTCCTTTTGAGAGGAATAAATTCTTTGGCAGGCAGAGAAAATGCAGGCAGAGTATCTTGAACAAATTACAACTTATTTATGATTTGTCCTTACTTTGGGGGCATAGCCCTTTCAGAGGTTTTGACTGAAAGCCTGTGCTTTCTATCTGTACCTCATCCTCCTTGGTGAACCCTTAACTTCAATTTTTGTTTTCCTAGCATTTTGCAACTGTGAAATTCTCTGCTTAATGTTTCAGCTGCTCTTTGTTTAGTTTCATGGAGTCTTATCTAACACGTGCACAATTTAAGAGATTAGCAAATGCCTTAAATTAAGGAGAAATTTCCTGCTGAATATGGAATTACTTCTCTAGGGTCCCCTTTTCTTTGGGATATTTTTCCTTTGTGTTATGGCCTTCTCTGTAGACCTGAACTCAATTTTGCCTCCTTATTTTAGTGAGGCTGCCCCTAACTCTACGTTTCTGTTTTATGTTTGACGTACATGCCCTACTCCATGAATTGGCAAATGCCATGATGAGGCAAATGGTGGTGAATATAGAGCTTTTTTCCATGCAATTCTCTTCATTCTAGGATCTAGTACGTTCAAGTCTTGGTTTCCACATTTGTTCTCTGATGCCTCCAAATAGCTGTTTGTAATTTATCCAATCTTAATAGATGTTCTCAGGGTTAGGATTTATCTGACAGTAGCTAGCTTATCATAGCTAGAAGTAGAATTTCTCCAGTTAACACTTTCTTTTTAATTTAGTTGTAAAAGTTATTTCATTCAGGAAGCTGGACTCAATCTGCTCTTGCTAGTTGATTGTGTACAGTCACCAGGTAGTGGTGGGCATCCAGATGCAGCTTTCTTGATGAAATGCTTAGCACAGAAATGCCAGCTCCTTCCATTCATACATTATGGGTAGGAGTATTGCCTTTATGTCAATACAGTCATGAAGTACTTCTTCCTAAAATATGAATCTCTATGAATGCTAATGTTAAAGGTGCTCTACGTTTTCAAAATTAGTGTTCATAGAGGCTTTTTTTTTTTTTTTTTTTTTCAGAAAAGCTTTAAAAGCCCCAGTTTTGACTTGGAAAAAAATACACTCCATAGTATTAGCATATTAAAGGCATAGGCTAGCATCTTTCACACTTACGTGTTCAACTTTTGTGTTCTAAATGTTGAGAATATAGTAATGAACAAAACAGAAAACAGCCTTTGGGGGGATTGAAATTTCCTGTGGAATCCACAATAGGAGCACCATCACCATCACGGAACACATGTTTGTGAAACACTGTGTTAGACCAGTCTCTATGGACATCCATTGGGCCTTATTTCTGCTTCCAGTGGTTACTATTTTCAAACGCTAGCTAGTGCATGTAGATATGAAAGAGTGTCTAATGGACATGGTCATTTTGAAGTGTTTTGCTTCCTCTAGGGAGTATATCAGATTGAAACAGAATATTTAATTTACCTCAGTGAGTCTGACTCTTAGCAGTGCATTGTCACATTTTTTCAACAAGCATTGCTGCATTACTGAAATAAAATTAATTTAAATTCTCTTTAAACACATCTTTTGGTTTGATTTTCTAAATTGAAACTGTCAAGAGATCAAGTAACAGTGCCATTACATCAAAAGATAGGGAACTATGTTTTAAACAGTATCAGCCCATTTGATCTACCATACAGAACTAGGTTGGCAATTATCCTAATATAGTGCACTCAGCAAAAAATAAAAGAATCTGAAGAGTCAGTTAGTTATTGCATATAAATCTGTCTTGTGGTTTTATGTGGTTATACATATAAATGACTGCCTATATAGACATACATACACCTGTGTATACATACTTTTTTCCACATTCCTAGACTGACTGTTAGATAATTAGGAAAGGTATACTGTTATGCAGTCATACTTCTTTTTGAAACAGACACTTAGAACGTCTGACACTTAATACTATCCATGACTCTCTTCCTGTTATCAGTGTGGATAATTGACACTTTATTCCATCTTTTTAATTTAATAGGTTTGCCTGACCCCATATATCAGAGCTATTTATTAAGACTCTGTAACACCCAAAGTTGTAGAGGATCACTTTTGTGTTTACACTGTAAGACGTCAAAGGCAAGATGAAATGTAAACATGCTTTTCCAAGTCATGGTCATTTACATCTTCTGCTCTTTCTTCAGGGTCACACCTTGTGTGCTGATTTTTCATGTCATCCAGAACTTGTCCAGAGCTCACAGTGGCCCTAGAACAGTCAGAAGTGTCATGATGAGAATGACAGTGAAGAATTTGAGAGAATTCTGTCTTTTGAGGGGGAGTGTGACTGCCATCCTAGGGAAATAACTGCAAAGCCCACATCTCCAAAATTTTTGGTTTTCAGCAGGATCCAGAACTCTGTGACTGTGTAAAAATGTCTGAGTCCTCAGATTCTTGATGAGACAGAACTATTCGAAGGCAGGTAATGTCTTCTGTGGAGACACTCATGTATATAGGGGTACACTTTTTTTTTTTTCTTATAGGAAAACACTTTGGTATAAGTAAAAGTATGTATGGCAATGGCATGGATCAAAAACATTGCTGTGTAATTGTAGCTGACTTTGTATTGGGTTCTTTCAGTGTCAAGGCTTGTTCTTTTTCTTTCTGAGAACAACATTTTCCTTCTTATCTTCACTTAGGTCTGTGTTTCCTTAATCATCTTCAAATGTTTTTCAAATGTCCCCACTCTGTTTTTTAAATCTCATTTGTTGCCATTTTTCTCTTATAGAGAGAGGAAGTATTCTGTTTAGGTTATGTGTTTAAGGGTGAAAAGTGTTTATAACATCTTCATCTGTTTCCTCTGAGCCTGATCTAATTGATGACATCATTCTTTAATTTTACATGATTTGGACAATGCAGAGTGCACAGGGCAGAATGTTCAGGATGATAAACAGAACATGTTTTTGTCATTAGCCAGAGAACCCAGGCTATAACTTGTAACCCACTTACAAATTCAAGCAGAGAAGATGGTCCTAGATACATTTTTTGAGGGGTGTTTGGTTGCTTGAATGCTGTGTATGGTTGAGACATGGGTCTGCATAGGGGTTCAGCCTTTGAACTCTGTGTTAACAATTTTGATCTGGACTAGGTCATTGCTAATATCAATGATCAGGGATTTTGGAGACATTTGAATAAAATCCCTTATTAGTGTCTGAAATTAGTGACTGGAATTTTGAGACAATAACAGATGGTCATATTAATTTCATATTAATAAGTGATGAATATTTACTTGGATCATTTCCCCTCATGCTTTGTTCTTGTTTTTTATTGTTCTCCCATGGTGTCACATTCTGTGTAAATTGGTTATTCAGGCGCCTCCTTAAGAACTCCCCTGAATGGCTGAGTACTTCAGTTTGAGATACCTTTCGTTTCTGTAGTTCCTAAAACCTACATGTCTTGGTCATTAGAACTTGATTGAACCCTTTAAACAATAAAGAGATCAGAGCAGAGAAGAGAGAATCTTATTGAGGATTTATGAAACGTCAAAATTTAACAAATATATGATCTGTTTAATTTTAGTAAGAATAAAAGTTTGGATTAGCTTATATGAAGACATCAAAGGAAGTAAAACTGATTAGAACTTCCAAAAGCAGGGACTCACTGGTTCTCCCACTATAATGCTTAGGGCTCCATCCTGGGGGGAAAATGTCATCTGTTAAAAACTTCCTATTTCTGCCCTACTAGGTGGCACACTTGCACCTTGAGGGTCCTGGACCAATAAAAGAGTTAACCCAAGTGCTGAACACTGTTTAGCTGCCTTGGGACATTTGTCCTCTGTTCATGGATTTAGTAATTTTAATGTAAATACGCACCCCAGCAACTGTGTCCCCTTAAGCATATTTTATTTAGCAGCTGAGTTATCCACGTCACTTGGCAGCTATAGATTTTCAACTTTTCCTTGTGCCAAGAGGGCAGCTGGAATAATTTGAGTACTCATTAATTTGGGAGAAATATGAGCTGTGTATGGCAGACAACATGAGTCTTCTGTATGGTGTTGTACCAGGATAAGCAGATCGGAGTAGAAGCAATTTGCCCTATCCCAAAGGGGCCCTAGGATTTTAATAAGCTGGTTATGAAAATTCTATTTCTTTGTAATTTGAAGCATCTAATTAGAGCCTGTAATTTCTCTCCTATAATGAGAGTGGGTGAAGGTTAACGTTAGGCCTCCCGGGCGCTTTCACATTCATTTACAGAGAGAAATCAGGTAACAGTTGTAGCTAATTAGAACAGGGTATTAAATATTTAGTCCATCTTGATTTAACTTGGAGAACACATGCATGTTGTTGGGGTATGGAAAATGATAAAGGGAAGTTTAATTTAATTTTTAATCAAAGATAAACTTAAAGGCAGTATAATAATTTTAACACTGACGATTCTAACCCGACAGCCAGAGCGGCAATTGCCTCTAGCCATCTGAACTGCCAAGATAAAGGAAGATGATGTCGATTTAATTTCATCACTGAATATGTTTCCCAAGTTCAAACAGCTGGAATTTATGCAATCTGCATAAAGTACAAAGAATTCGATGATTTTTATCGTGGCAGTGACATAACAAAACCACCTTTTGGAAATTTCAGAATTTGGATTTCGAATTTGGATAACATGAGTGTGTTTTTGGGAACCATCCTAAGGAGATATATCGTTCATAGGCATTTCTTTTAAGAAAGGACTCTTGTCTAATGAAACTGCTCCCTGAAAGGTAATCTTCTTCCATGAGGCAGGGCCCCTATGATAATGGGGTAGCCTTGTGCGGAATAAAGTCTGACTTTGCCATAAACTGATACTTAAACTCCTGCATGCTGAGAACAATAAGTCAGTCTTCTCTTGTCATAACCCAATCCAAATTATCTTCCTAAAGTGAGATTCAGTTAAGTCAGGACCTACATATCAGAAAGAAATCCCTCAGATCCCGTCCCATGACTGATCTTTTCTCCAGGGCCTGACACAAGGGCAAAGTATCTTCAGAGTGCAATCAGTTCATAAGTTAGCTCCCAGGACTCCTGTAACTTACCCGGAAGCAGGCTGTTAGGATGCCAGAATATTGTAAAAGGGCAAGGATGAGGGGAAATGGTGAAAAGTCAGAAAAATAGAAAGATTTCAAAGAGTAACTCTAAGGCATACATTTCTCTAACTTTTCTGAGGAGGTGATTTATCGTGGCTGGTGAATCCCATCACAACTGCAGTGATTTCATTTGGGGGATGCTTGAAACGTCTTTACAGATCTGTACAACTCTCAAAGACTGTCTTACTTTTTGCTACATTGGCTTCCAGTTGCCAGTTATTACAGAATGGTTTCTGACGGCAATAATCCTTTGAAAATCGCCTGTTATTGGGGATAATAACTGATTGTCAGAGCATTAACCACCCTCGACTTCACTTTGGGCTATTACATAACAAAAGAATGAACTGGTGGTGAGTCTTTCAGGTGTATAAAATTATATTATGCATTATAGAAGTTCTGTGATGAGGATTAGCATCCAGAAAAGGCCATCAGAAATTGCCAAACTCATTATCTGCTGAGGCAGGAGGCTGGCCTCAGGCCTGGGGATGCAAGGCTTGGGTTGTAACTATTAAGCCACTACGTCCAGTCCTTCTCTGCTCTAGCAGGGAGATGGACAAGCAGCCTACCAGCATTTCTCCTCTATTTAACACTTCGAAAGAAAATTGAAGTATACTGCATTAACCTACGGTCAGCTGCAAAGCTGTATTGACTTATTTATTCATTTGTCTGGTTTCTTAATGGCAGGCCTACCTCTTGGGCAGTCTTCAATAGTTGTAGAATTCGGTGGACCTTCCCAACACCTCTTGGCAGACTAGATTTTTTTTTAAACTTTTTATTTTATATTAGAGTAGAGTTGATTAACAATGTTGTGACAGTTTCAGGTGTACAGTGAAGTGATTCAGTTATGCAATACATTTTTCCATTTAGATTGTTACACAATATTGAGCAGAGTTCCCTGTGCTATACAGTAGGTCCTTGTTGGTTATCCATTTTACATATAGCAGTGTGTACATGTCAATCCCCAACTCCCTAACTATCCCTTCCCCCCACCCTTCCCCACTGGTAACAGTAAGTTCATTTTCTAAGTCTGTGAGTCTGCTTCTATTTTGTAAATAAGTTCATTTGTATCATTTCTTTTTAGATTCAAGAAATGTAGAGGGTGGGCCTTCAGAGGGCATGATCTCTGGGAGGCTCTGCTGTAGTGTCTCAAGCACTTATAGTTTCCAAAAGGGAGAAACATAAAATGAAATGATGGTTGAATACCCATGGAAATAAGCCTTGGACTGCAAATATACAGATGAATCAGGGCTTGCCTTTTCTCAACAGCTCTGGGTGATCCTTCGTGTAGCTATTGGCCCAGACCATTTCTGATGACCTGTGGAATGGTGCTGCTTCCAATTTCAAGTGGAACATACTTTTGAGACCTATTTAATAGCATATCATCTCTAACATATAAGCCCTAAACTATGCATTTTCCTACTTGAGTGTCGTCTGTATGGAGTCAGGTCTTGTGGCAACATTGAAACCCTAGTGCCTTGCACAAAGCCTGACACATAGTAGATGCTTGGTAAATATCCACTGAATGGAAATGAATGGAAATTTCTGACTGTCTTTTTCTGAAAAGTATTTTCCTTATAACGAAAGTATTACATGTTCACAGTAGAAAATTTGGAGAAAAGCACTGCCAGAGATTATTAGACACTTTTCACATATATCTTCCCATTATTTTTTCTATGTATGAGTATTTTTAATTTTTTATAGATTGGTTAAGATTGTCCATGGCATTTTGGAACCTATTTTGTTCAGTTAGTGATGTCTTTCCAACTCATTAAGCCATCAACCTTACCATTATTTGTAATGGCTTCATTAAAGGCCATTGAACGAATGTATTATAATCTCCTTCTGTGGGCACATTTAGATTGTAATTTTTCTCTAATATCAACAGTGCTGCAACATACATCCTTCATGTTAAGTCTTTGCTTCACTCTCTGATGGTGTCCTTGGGCAACATGGAGAGACAAACAAAGAAAATATCCAGCAAGACTTCTGAAAAGACAGATTAATTTGGTGGGTAGAAAGGAAGGCAAATCAGGCTTTCACAGAATGTAAGCCATCTGAATTTTTTCTAAAATAGGAAGGACAACATCATCTTATGGAAATCATCATTGGCTAAGTGTTTAAAAGCCACAGAGTGTGGACTGTAACATTAATTCTACATTTTAGCAAAATAAAAAAATTTAATTTGGTGGTAAAAAAAGAAATTCCTGGGCTTCCCTGGTGGCGCAGTGGTTGAGAGTCCACCTGCCGATGCAGGGGACACGGGTTCGTGCTCCAGTCCGGGAAGATCGCACATGCTGCGGAGTGGCTAGGCCTGTGAGCCATGGCCACTGAGCCTGTGTGTCCTGAGCCTGTGCTGAGTCCACAACAGTGAGAGGCCCGCATACCGCCAAAAAAAAAAAGAAATTCCTAGAAGTGATTTCTGAGAAATGGAATTGCCATGTCAAAGGTTATATGCATTTTACATTTTTGAAACATATGGCCAAGTTATTTTCAGAAAGCTACAATTTTTATTCCCATCAGTAGAAAGACTATTTCCTAATATTTTTATTGTCATTAACAAATCATTTTCAGTTTAATAGCAAAAACAAACCAGAATAACACCTCAAAACTCTATTTTAATTTATATTTGTATTTATGCTTAAAAGTGGTTTTAAACACTTTGTTCTATGTTCTTTTGTTTGTTTTGTTGCCATGAGTGTTTCTTCTTCTGTGACCTGACAGTTCATGTCCGTTGCTCTATTACTGTGTTATCATATCACAGTGTTGCAATTAAGAAAATGAGCTTTGGAGTCCCACGTGCCTTAAAAGGGTCCAGTAACTGTTACTTATCTGCTCTGTGACCTGGGACAGTTTCCTACCCTTTCTAGGTCTCAGTTTGCTCATCTGGTAAATGAGAATAATGATGGTGCCCTCCCATTGCAATCCTACCATGTATGGTATCTGGCAAAGGGCCAGTGCTCAACATCCTTAGTTTTTATGCGTCGATACTCATTTAATCCCTCTATTACTCTTGGCACATTCCTACTCCATATGTCATGATAGATTATCCCCATTTAACCTGTGTTTATACCTTTCTTTTTTTCGTTATGCGGACCTCTCACTTCTGTGGCCTCTCCTGTTGCAGAGCATAGGCTCCGGATGCACAGGCTCAGTGGCCATGGCTCACGGGCCCAGCCGCTCCTCAGCATGTAGTATCTTCCCAGAACGGGGCACGAACCCGTGTCCCCTGCATCGGCAGGCGGACTCTCAACCACTGTGCCACCAGGGAAGCCCTATACCTTTTAATTGACTGCAATAACCACATTACTTCATTTATCTGACAAATATTTGGGGGTGTCTGCTATGGGTCAGGTGCTGGATTAAGAGTTCAGCAATGGTGAACAAAACATACTGTATTTCCATCATGAAGCGTATACTCTTCTCTCTCTGCGCGTGTGTGTGTGTGTGTGTGTGTGTGTGTGTGTGTGTGTGTGTGTGTGTGTGTGCAGGGAACAGAACATAGCTAAGTGACAGACAAATGTAATTGTACCGAGTGCTATGCAAAAAACCAATAGGAGTTGAGACAGAATAAAAGGGGGACTTATTTTAGATAACATTAAGAGGGGGAGACTTAAAGGGGTAGAAAGTTTTATGGTAAGACATCTGTTAAAATGGTTATTATCAAAACGACAAGATAACAAGTTTTGGCAAGGGTATGGATAAGAGGAACCCTTGTGCACTATTGGCAGGAATGTAAATTAGTGCAGCCACAATGGAAAACAGTATGGAGATTCCTCAAAAATTTAGAAGTACACTACCATGTGATCCAGCAATCTGTACCCACTTCTGTAGGAAGGAATTTTTCTGAAGGAAATGAAATCACTATCTCGAAGAGATATCTGCACCACCAAGTTCATTTCAGCATCATTCACAATAGCCAAGACATAGTAACAACATAAGTGTCCATCTATAGATGAATGGATAAATGTGATATATGTATAAAATGCAGTTATAAAAAAAGAAGATCCTGCCATTTGTGACAACATGGATGGACCTTGAGGGTATTATGATAAGTGAAATAAGTTGGTCAGAGAAAGACAAATATCAGTACCACATGATCTCACGTATATGTGGAATCTAAAAAAAAACAAATAACAAAACTGATATAAACAGAGAGTAGAATGGTGTTGCCAGGGGCTGTGGAGAGAGGAGTGAGGGGAATGGAGAAGATGATGGTCAAAGGCTGCAAACTTCCAGTTACAATATAAATAAGTTCTGGGGATCTAATATACAGCATGGTGACTATAGTTAACAATACTGTATCATATACTTGAAAGTTGCAGAGAGTAAATCATAAATGTTCTTACTAGAAAAAAAAGTAGTAATTGTGTGAGGTGATGAATGTGTTAATTAACCTTATGGCCATCATTTTGCAATATATCCACTTATCAAATCATCATATTATAGACCTTAAACTTATACAATGTTATACATCAATTATATCTCAATGAAGCAGGGGAAAAACAATTAAATTTTTTAAAAATGCTTAGTTTATCAATTTAAATAATAAATAAATGTACATTTCTTTGTACAATGCATAAAGTAATAAACTACAGGTAAAAGACTGAAGAAACCCCACAAGTTCCTCCTTATCTACTGGCATTTGGGCTACAGGGCTCAAGATGGCCTGTATCCTATTCAGGAAACTAAGCTATTTAGGAGGATAAGTGCAGAAGTGATGCAGTTCTGAAAGAAGATGATGCTTTTTTAGGGCTCTACCATGGTCCCCTTAACCAGAGAGAAAAACAAACCCGTGTCCTCAGTGTTGCTCACAAAGTTAGGATAGAGATAGTGT
Organism: Kogia breviceps; assembly: GCF_026419965.1. NCBI lineage: Eukaryota > Metazoa > Chordata > Mammalia > Artiodactyla > Physeteridae > Kogia > Kogia breviceps. The sequence goes on along the minus strand of NC_081319.1, from coordinate 34,680,300 downwards.
AAAAAATTGAGGAGGGTCTTCACCCAGCAACTTTTGAGAAGTCGGCAGTAGTGAGTAACAGAACAGCAGGCCCATCTCCTCTCTCTCTCTCTATTTTTCTTTATATCTCTTTGCATTCCTCTTTCTATAAAATGTATTTTCAAAACTTACAACTTCAGTGAGGGTGGAGACCATATGGTTTTTTCCTCCCCATAATGTCTCCCGAATTGAGCAGAGAGTTTAGTACTATGATGGTTACCCCACTAATACCTGATGTATAGAAGAGTAGATAGGAGGGTGGGTAGATAGGAAACAGAAAACAGAAAAGGTAATACAAATTAGAGGTCAGTAGGACAGAAAAAGGGTCACCAAAGTCAGCAGTATAAAAGTAGAGCCAAAACCAGCTTATCTCAGAGGGGTTGTAGCCCTCTGCTTGAGGCAGCCAGTGCAGACAGAGCAGGAACCCAGGACAGCTGTAAGACTCACAGTCTGTAAGAATAAAACATAACAGTTGCTTAGGATAAAATACAACTTTTACTGATTGAAGACAATAAATTTTCCCCTGGAGTTTCTCAAAAAGAAGATAATGTCTCCCCAATCCCTATGGAACTTTCATTTACTTTCGTGTCCTGTCCACCTGAGGCCTCTACTCATTTATGTCAATTTAGTGGCTCTCTAGAGTAGGATCTTCAAAGAACTTGGGGGCTTGCTCTCACAATGGAAGTTCTAGGTTTGGGATGCACCAGAATCCCTTGAGGGGGCAGAAGTTGGTATATAGATAATGAACATGTATAGATGGCCAAAACCCCAGAGGTGGGGCTTCCCTGGTGGCACAGTGGTTGAGAGTCCACCTGCTGATGCAGGGGACATGGGTTCGTGCCCCGGTCCGGGAAGATCCCACATGCTGCGGAGTGGCTGGGCCCGTGAGCCATGGCCACTGAGCCTGCGCGTCTGGAGCCTGTGCTCCTCAATGGGAGAGGCCACAACAGTGAGAGGCCCGTGTACCAAAAAAAAAAAAAAAAAAAAAAAAACCCAGAGGTGATTCTGATACACACACACCCTAGCTCTCCCCAGGAGCCATGTCCCTACCTGTCTACCTCTTGGAGAATCACAGGTAAAATGGAATGAACACTGTCCTCAACAATATCCTTGCAGTTTTCTGAAAAGCCCTTGACTTTTCTTACTGACAGTACGCCCCAGAAGGCAGTAGGTGAGATGACAGCAGAAGCTGCTATTTTGTACTAATTTTTAGTGACAGGATGGATTGGTTGGGGAAATAGAAGTGACAGGAACCTTGGGAGAAAGCAACAGTGCTAGCTTAGAATTCACAACAGCTGTTGGTTTTAATGGGTTTGAGAATGATTTGAGTAGAATTCCAAACTCCTACATCCTTGACCTACACCCTGACGCTGTACTGAGTCACCAGGATGGTTTGTGGAGGGGGTGCTCTATCCAAATCATGCTGCTGCTTCTGTGAGCTTTGGCTACAAATCCCAGTGAGAACACACAAGGACCACACTTGTGCCCAAGGCCAAGTGGGCCTTGGTTCTGTTCCCTGATCTGGGTCCTCGGAGTCTCCCCAGTCCAGAGGTAGAGGAAGGCAAAGAGAGACAAACTTGTGGCGAGGAACATTAAGGAAAAAGGAGCTTTTCTCTAAGGTCCAGAGAGGCAGGCCTAAGTCAAGTCTTCAATCTTTGCACTCCTAGGCTTTTCCCCAGTCGATAGTCTCTTTAGGGTCCAGGCAAGAAGGCCCATGGAGGTCTCCTCTTAGAAAGAATCCCCTGCCACACGCACTCTTGCACCCCAACCTCTACCATTTTACTTTGTTTCATTTAACAGCAATCCTGCCATGTGGGTCCTATTATGTTAACCATAGTATTTTACAAGTAAGGAAAGGAGTCTTAGATGGTCTTCAGCTCCTTCAGAGAAGACCCAGATTCTAAGACTAAGTGTGCCCAATTCCTAATTCTTGATCCTGTCTTGTATCCACTGCATTCTGCTAACCTGACCACCCAGTCATCTCTGTTTTCCATGAAATGATGCCATCTGTCTAAACTGTCACAAACTATGGGGGAAAAGGAGAGAATTCCACTGAAAGTTGCTTGGATAGGAAGGGTCACATCACTATTTTAAGATGTAGTCTTTTCCCTGCTAGGTAATCTCTGAAGCAGGCAGTAATTTAAAATACAGCTGGCTTCAATCTTTGCATGGTTTTCATCTAGAATCAAGGGGAAGAACCTAGGAAGAAACATATTATAAACCTGATCATCCACCCATGAACAGCCTTAAATAAGACACCATTTTATGGCCCCTAAAGCTGAGACTGTAATAACAAAGACCAGAGCTTTTTCATTTCTCCATTTCTTCCTGTTTTATCACTGAGCTTCAGTGTAAAAAGAAACCAAGGGAACTGAGCAGAGGGAAAGTAGAAACTTTAGCTGTTTGATAGCAGACCAGTCTGGAAAAATAGGAAAGTATTCAAAATGGAGTTAGTAATGAAGGAAAGGGCTCTAACTCTGATAAATTCTAGTATATCCCATGATGACTTCTTTTGACTTCCAAAATTTGTGAAAAGAAATGAAGAGAAAGTGGGTGACTGATATAGATTGAGAATCTACCATATGCTGGATGCTCAGTTGGGCAGAGTTGCCTCATTCTGACCTCATAACATGTATATTTCTGTTTGGAGGGAGAAATAGATGTAAATCAAATAAACACACAAATCATAAAGATAACTGCAAAATGTACCAGGCACCATGGAGGAGACAAATGGAGTGATCCAAAGGAGGGGAAAACTGGGGTTAGAGGGAGTTAGCCATGCAAAGTGGGAGCAGAAGAGTATTCCAGGCAGTGGGAAAGGTGGAGGCAAAGACTCTAAAGCTAGAACTGTCATATTTCCACATCCTTCAGGGCATCTAGCTGTGATAAGGAGTTTGCAATATATCCTAAGTGCAATGGGAAGATATCAGAGGGTTCTAACCCAGGGAGTCACACGATCCCATGATGTTTCTTGAGCAAAAATACTGACATCCCAATTTGTGGAACAATTAGCTTCTCTTTCCGTAAATGGATGTTCTGACCAGTTTTGCTTAATTTAACAGCTTTACATACATGAGTTTCTTTTTGTTTATTGGATTGAATCTGTAAGCCCTCTTGGAAGATGGGGCATAGGGCATACGTGTTAACAAATTACTGTCACCACCTGATCTCTCCAGATCTAAGAGGTCAAGAGAGGCAGAGAGGGACCTCCCAGCTGACCTCACCTCACCCATGGGAGGTGAGTTTTTTTTCAAGAGTGTTCCTATCAGTAGAAGGGGACTTTTGTGGCATTGCCAATCAACAAGTGTTTGAGTGCTGGCTCTTTGCCAAGCATTGTGCTGGATTCTAAGGATTCAAAAATGAATGAGAATAAACCTACCTAAGGAGTCAAAAGACTTGTATGCAGAAAACTATAAGACACTGATGAAAGAAATTAAAGATGATACAAATAAGTGGAGAAATATACCATGTCCTTGGATTGGAAGAATCAACATTGTGAAAATGACTCTACTACCCAAAGCAATCTACAGAGTCAATGCAATCCCTATCAAACTACCACTGGCATTTTTTACAAAACTAGAACAAAAAATTTCACAATTTGTATGGAAACACAAAAGACCCCGAATAGCCAAAGCAATCTTGAGAACGAAAAATGGAGCTGGAGGAATCAGACTCCCTGACTTCAGACTATACTACAAGGCCACAGTAATCAAGACAGTATGGTATTGGCACAAAAACAGAAATATAGATCAATGGAACAGGATAGAAAGCCCAGAGATAAACCCACACACATATGGTCACCTTATCTTTGATAAAGGAGGGAAGGATATACAGTGGAGAAAAGACAGCCTCTTCAATAAGTGGTGCTGGGAAAACTGGACAGCTACCTGTAGAAGTATGAAATTAGAACACTCCCTAACACCATACACAAAAGTAAACTCAAAATGGGTGAAAGACCTAAATGTAAGGCCAGACACTATCAAACTCTTAGAGGAAAACATAGGCAGAATACTCTATGACATAAATCACAGCAAGATCCTTTTTGACCCATCTCCTAGAGAAATGGAAATAAAAACAAAAATAAACAAATGGGATCTAATGAAACTTAAAAGCTTTTGCACAGCAAAGGATACCATAAACAAGACCAAAAGACCACCCTCACAATGGGAGAAAATATTTGCAAATGAAGCAACTGACAAAGGATTAATCTCCAAAATTCATAAGCAACTCATGCAGCTCAATAACAAAAAAACCAAACAACCCAATCCAAAAATGGGCAGAAGACCTACATAGACATTTCTGCAAAGAAGATATACAGATTGCCAACAAACACATGAAAGAATGCTCAACATCATTATTCATTAGAGAAATGCAAATCAAAACTACAATGAGATATCATCTCACACTGGTCAGAATGGCCATCATCAAAAAGTCTAGAGACAATAAATGCTGGAAAGGGTGTGGAGAAAAGGGAACCCTCTTGCATTGCTGGTGGGAACGTAAATTGATACAGCCACTATGGAGAACAGTATGGAGGTTCCTTAAAAAACTACAAATAGAACTACCATATGACCCCGCAATCCCACTACTAGGCATATACCCTGAGAAAACCATAATTCAAAAAGAGTCATGTACCAAAATTTTATTGCAGCTCTATTTACAATAACCAGGACATGGAAGCAACCTAAGTGTCCATCAACAGATGAATGGATAAAGAAGATGTGGCACATATATACAATGGAATATTACTCAGCCGTTAAAAGAAATGAAACTGAGTTATTTGTGATGAGGTGGATAGACCTGGAGTCTGTCATACAGAGTGAAGTAAGTCAGAAGGAGGAAAACAAATACCGTATGCTAACACATATATATGGAATCTAAGAAAAAAAATGTCATGAAGAGATTAGTGGTAGGACAGCAATAAAACACAGACCTACTAGAGCATGGACTTGAGGATATGGGGAGGGGGAAAGGTAAGCTGTGACGAAGTTAGAAAGTGGCATGGACATATATACACTACCAAATGTAAAATAGATGTCTAGTGGGAAACAGCCGTTTAGCACAGGGGGATCAGCTCTGTGCTTTGTGACCACCTAGAGGGGTGGGATAGGGAGGGTAGGAGGGAGAGTGACGCAAGAGGGAAGACATATGGGAACATATGTATATGTATGACTGATTCACTTTGTTGTAAAGCAGAAAGTAACACACCTTTGTAAAACAGTTATACTCCAATAAAGATGTTTTAAAAAAAATGAATGAGACAGGAATCAAGTCTGTCTGTCCGTTCCATCCCTGCTCCTTTGAATGTGCTCCTTCAGAGGTTCCATGACTTGATGTCATCATACAAACTTGGGGTTTACAGTGATGCCCATTCTGTCTCAGGGCTCTTGACATCTTATTCCTCCATGTTGAGGACTTATTCCCCATGTGACTTCTGGATCTGACCATGGATATCCAATATCTAGTACTCACTGAACCATCAAAGAATAAGCACGCAAATGAGTGAGTGAACTTCTCTCTCAATTTGGCAAGCACTTAAGATGAAAGTGCCCATCTTGTTTGTCCAAAGAACACAATCTGTTTTTGAGAAATTTATAGTGCAGAATACAAGAATTATATAAGACAGCAGTTTTTAACCTGGAATCCAGAGGGTTCTTAGAGAATCCCAGTTTGGACTTTGGTGGAGGAGATACCTCAGACCTCATGAATTTTATCTGAAATTGTGAATGTACACCCTTCAGCCTTTTTTGTGGGGAGAAAGTCCATAGCCCTTGTCAAATTCATGGTGGATCTCATGACTTTGCAAAGGTTAATAGAAGGTTTCATGTTATACCTCTGATGGTACTCTGATTGTGTTAGGAACTCTCAATCTCATTATCCTTAACTTGTCAAAACAGTTCTCTTAGAAAAATCCTCTTCTTTACTCACAAAAGTCAGTTTCCTCTTCAATCAAACCTCTGGGTACGGTTAGGGAGGCATCCATGAATAGGAGATTTGGCTTTCCTGGGCTCACCTTGTTTGGTTTTACTGCAACAAACTGTCTGAAACACAAGTGGAATGCAACCCTAGCTGACTGGAACTCATTGCTTCCAACCTGTCTTTTCATTTATTATCTCATTTACCATTGATCACAGTAAATGGATGAATGAATGATCCATGTGTAGGTGGAGAAAGTACAGTTCAGAGGGTTTCACTAACTTAGTCAAGATTGCCAAGACAGTAAGTATGGATTTGGACTCACCTGGAAACCAATTCTCCTGATTCCCAACTGTTTTAAGGGTACTCAGTATTTGTTTTAATCGAATATAGTAAGGCACATAGACATGGAAATGACTGTCATGAAGGAAGAAGTTTATTATACTCATAGACCCCTGGAAGCAAGAGGCATGTCATACTATGCAGGGCCACACGGGGAAGCACCAATACAAGATGAGTGACGGTGGGGAGGGGAACTGATGGGCTGAAGCCTTTATTGTGGTTTTTGTGGGAAGAAAGAGACAAAGCAGGATAACCAGGCTTAGAATTGAATAATTTCAGTGGGCTCAGGGATGTAGGGGCTGTCCCTAGCTGTCTGGTACCTATCTGGCCCTGGAGTGATTAGGGCAGGTGGATAATGGCCCTGGGTGTGCACACCTGATAAAAGGAGATAGTTGGGGCCATGGGATCTGGATTGGTTGGTTTACATATCAAAGGTGCACTTGAAGACAAATTGTTTACTATCTCCAAAATTGGCTAACCAATTGGGATGGGCAGTTTCTCCAGGACAGTAAGTCCCCAGATATCAGAGCATCAAAAATACCCCCAGAATGAAGTTAATGGAGCTGGATAGTCTAATGAATTGTATCACCCACCTTTGAGGATATTTATAGCTTGACTTCTTACTGCTCCTTGAAGTGTTGTGTAGTCTCTATTCCACAGTGCTAACCTAAGTTAACAGTCTCTGGGTGACCCAGAGACAGCCATCTCCTTCACTTGGAAAAATGCATGGCCATAAAACTGGACTTCCATCCCTGACCAGAAGATTACAAATGGCAATTTTTTCTGAATTAGGATATTTTCAGTACCACACATGAGATATCAGGCACTGTGCTTGAGAGGAAGGAGATTATACAGACTCTTAGAGCATCCTCAAAATGACAGTCCATTTTTCATAATGGTCTATGATATTCATTTGTTGAAATTTTGTTACTTTTGTAATTTAATTCAATTTATCCCATTTTATTGCTACTCAGGGCACTGTTACCTTATTTGCCTCTCTTGTCCTTCTGGATAAAGATGTTTCTTCTTTTATTATGAGCATGATGGCTTCTAGATTAAAGCAACCTGCTCAATAAAACTGTTTTCATTGGCATCCACCTTCTCTGAGCCCACCTCTACTCTTGCAGAATTTTCATGAAGACTAATATTGGCAGTGATTTATGAAGCATTTTTTTGGTTAATCAAGTTCCAGCTCTCATTTTCTGCTTAGAGATTAAAGATTTTATTCAGAAATGCTTCCCTGCATCAGAAATCATAGAAATGAGCAAATAACAATAGAAGTTGGTTAGGAATATTTTTTGTGAAGATACAGGTTAGGAACATAGTAACAATTGACTTTAAAACAGAAAGACATCAGAAGACTTCTTTCTAAAGCTGAAGTTGTGTACCATTTTTGAGAAATCCTGGGCATATTTTAGGATATAATTGAGTTGGACAGTGAGTCAAAAGGGACAAAAGTAGGTGAGAAGATGTGAAGGTGAGTCTACATGCTTGTTTGCAGAGTCTGCTACTTAGCTGAATTGAAATATGGAACACATGGGTGTGGGCAACCATATGTAACTGGATGATTCTTTTAGCAAATTTTATTTATACTTATCCATAAATTGCATGTTTTTAAAGGTAGAGATACTGAATGTATAGTTAAATGTTATTTTAAAGTAAAAGATTGCCTTCGTTTTTAAAAACGAAAGTAAAGACTGTATATTTGGAGGCTCCTCATTGCCCTGTCCCCAGCCCTTTCCTCTGTATTGGGACCCAATAGTGGGGGTATTGTAACTTCAAGAAGCAGTGCTTTGGGTGTGAACACCCAGCTCAGCAGCTACAGACATCTGGGTACAGATCTGCCCTTTCTTGGAGAAAGAAGAAAGTGCAGTTGCCTGATCCTGTTTGCCCAGTCTAGCTGGTGTCTGATATTCCTGCCTTGTTGGGTTGACACAGCCTTCTTTAAAAATGTCCTCTTGATCCAGCTCCTCTGTTTCTTTTTTTAACCACCCAATGGATTGTAAACTCCTTGAAGTTTAGCCTCAATCCTTTGCAATCTATAGAATCACTTTATTAGAAATGGCTTCAAATATTTAATTCTCAATGCCACTTCTTTTTGTTCAGGCCTTATCTTTTTGGTGATATGTTTTTAAAGTGTTGGACTCCAACCACCTGTTTCAGACCCACCATGGGTGCTTCTAAAAAATGTAGATCCCTGGGCCTACTTAATCTGAATCTCTGGAGGATGGGTGCTGGGGACTGGTTATTCCGATGCCCAGTGAAGTCTGAGACCTCTCACCCACCTGGCCAGAGCCACTGTCATCTCTCACCTGCAGTGTTTCAGTGGCCTCCTACTTAGTGTCTGTGCTTCTATTCTTATCTCCCTATGGCTGTGTTCCTCAAACTTGGATGCAAATTGGACTCTCCATGGGGGAGAATAAAAGTTGGGCCCTGCCCAAATCAGAGGTTCTGATTTGATTGTCTTGGTTGGGCCCCGGGCATTCAAAACTGTAAGAACATCACAGGAAAGCTGAATGGGCAGCCAGATGAGCACAACTCTCTAAGGCCTGTTCTCCACACTGCAGACAGAATGATCCTTTCACAGGATTATGTGTCAATGCACATCAGGCTTCTACTCAGTTCCTCCTATGGCTTCTGTTCTTGCTATAGAAAAAGCCCAGGCTCTAACAGAGGCTGCAAGGCCCACATGATTAGGCACCTGTTATCTCTCCAAGTTCATCCTGTACAATCTCTCCTACCTGACTCCACGTCATCCATACTGGTCTTGTCAATATCCCTTGAGTATCCCTATCTCAAGGCTTTGTACCTTCTGCTCCCTTCACCTGGAACATTCTTCCCTAATAGCCATATGTCTTGCTCCCCAGCTCCACCCACGTTTTGTCCAGATCCCTGCTCAAGCAGCACCTTATTGGGGAGGCCTTCCCTTCCTCCCTTTCTAAAATAGCAGCCCCCATAATTCTCCATTGCATAACCCTGCTTTATTTTCTTTATAAGCTTTTAATCCAACAAATACATAATCATTTTATGAATCTGCCATTTATCATCTGTTTTACTCTCATGAAAATGTAGGCTCCCTGAGGACAGAGAGTTTGTTCTCTTTACCCGTCGTATCCCCAACACCAAGAATGGTCCCTGGCACATACTTGGTGCTCAGAAGTTACTTGTGACAGATGATGAATGCTACCCTTGGACTGTCTCAAAAGCATGGGCGTTGGTTATTTCTCCTTCAACACTGAAGGGAGTTGTGAAGGCAGCAGCAGCTTGTTTCCTGGCTGTACAGTTGTCCCATTATAGTTCTGCTGGCAGCCACTCTCCTTCCCCTGTTTAGTGGCTACAGAAAGGAGAGAATTCGATTGATTATTTTTGCAAACTCAAACTACCCTATGTGCACTAAAGGTTGAGAGGAATAGTGCTCCTCTAAGTTTCTGGAGGGAATTGTATCTAAATGAGTAAGAAGCATAATCTATGTTTTGGAAAAACTGGATTGAGTTCTTTGTGTCATCTGGGAAGTTTTATACTAAGTTAAATTAAGTGACTTTGAATTTTGAAATGTCCACATCCTAACATTTTATTAAGCTTAATTGGGTTTGTAGAATATTTAAAGACCATCCAAACTCAAATGGGAGATCAAAATGAACTAATAGGTTGATGTAGACTTTTCCCTGCCTCCAGCCTTTGTGCTGCAGTAATGAAAGTGATGCATTCATACCTGTGGATGATGAGCACAAAAGCCTGGCTTTCTGGGGAGTTTTGGTGTGTCCTGATGACTTCCGTGGTCTGAACTGTGCCATGGCCCCTTCCCATGCTCATCTATGATGATGAACCTGTCAATATGTCATCTATGCTATGAACCTGGCTTTCAGAACCATCCCCATCTGTCTCTGCTAAGGAGGCTTGCCATATAGTAAAAGTAGTTGGGCCCTAGGCAGACTTGTCAAAGTTTGTTTGATGGTACTTCTTAGGGAAGAAATCTCCAATTATTGGACATAAAATCCAAAAGGTTACAGAATCTGTTAGAGATGGAAATGAGGAGCAGTTTGACTCTATTACTCATAGAGGTTTTGCACTCATTTCATTGAGCAGTGGAGTAAGGCAGCCCACCCTACAAGATGCAAGGCCAGAACTTAATTTCCACAGGTCATCTCTTTTATTTGATTTTCACTGATACATTTACTTTTCCTATGTACTTGGAGAATGGTTCAGGAAGTAGCAGTGTCATTACTTTCTTTTCATTTAAGATAATCTTTAATTATTAAAGCAATATTTGTTCATTTGTAAAAACATTCAAAGGATATAGAAGTTTACAGAGTAAAAAGTTTAAGTCCCCTTTTAGAAAAAAATAGGATTCTATGCTACACAATATCCCACAACTTGCTTTCTCCCTTGCTAAGTTAGAATGGATGTCTTTCTCATGAGTACATAGCTGCATGGTATTCCACTACATGAATGTCCCATGAGTTTTTTAGCCAATCAGCTATCAAGAGAAACTTGGAATTTAACAGGTTTAACTATTACAAATAATAAAGGTGAAGGTCCTTGTTTTTTACATTTGTGTATTTGTGAAAATGTCTAAAACCGAATTATAGGGCTTTAAGAAGATATGCACTCTACAATTCTCTATACATCTGTGACTTGATGTCATCTCTGTTACCTGCTTGGCCCCCATAGACATTTTATTTGTTATCCTGGCTATAGATAAATGCCTAGAGCTAGAATTACTGAGTCTGAAAAAATTACAAATATAAAATGCTGTTGTTAAATGGATCTCCAGAATATTTATTTTGGAGTAAAGTCCCTTCATTTTGTTTCCAGTTGAAAGGCATTATTGTGAGAAATTCAGGGCATGAACCCAGTATTGTTTGATTATGTTTATTTTATACGCAGAGAGGCAACGAGTCATTTCCACGCCATTTCTACTCAAATAAGGGGGCCAATTCACTGTGAGCCAAGGGCTGCACATAAATGGAAATATTTAACATGATTCTGATTTTCTTTCATAAGCAATAAAATAAAATACAAACCAACAAAATGAGTATAATGCTATAAATGTCTTTGCACATACCTGACCCAGGGGGTGGTGCTGACTGGAGAAGCCACAGTAGTGTTGGCAGTAGGGGCAGTGGTGCTGGTGGAGGGGGTCGTGGTGCTGGTTTTCATGATTGTGGTTATTGTTAGCACATTATTCCTGTGTAATCATGTCTGGTCTGAAGTTTGGTGCAATCCTACTGGTTTTCCAAATGAGTTGCCATCTTTTAAAATCAGAATCTGTGTAAGTTTTCTTGAATGGTTCACAGCACCGTTCTGGGGTTTTAACTATGCCTCCAAGAGAGAACTCAGTTTGTCCTCAGGTTCTTCACCTGGATGGCAGAGGAGGTTTGGCACCTGCAGGTACCTTTGCTCAGAACAAATAGGCTGCTTTGCGTCAGGTCTTTTCCTCTTTGCCTGCAAAGGTAGACTCACAGCTTCACTTCCTAAGAGCTATCTTTTATGCTTTCTGCTTCTTAAGAACTTGCTTTGTGCAGGTTTTTATTAGTCTGATGTTTTCCTTTTAAATAAATTGAATTTGAAATGAAAGGTAAAGATCTTTGAAGAAAAAAGCCTGAGGCTGGTCTGGCTCCGGTGAGTGCTAGCTCAGGGCCTTGTAGCTGGCTGGGTTGACAGAACTGGCATCTCCAGGAAACTGAGGGGAGACCCCAGTGTTATCCTGAGGCCATGGAAGACCTCTCTCATTAGATCAGTACTTGATGAAACTAAGCAAATCACTTTACTTAACCGAGCCTCAGTTTCCCCCTAAATCAGACATTTTCAGCTAAAAGCCAACAGTGGCCAGGCAGGAAAAGTGAACAGGGGACAGCTCTGTGTAGGAAGGTCAGTGGTGACCACTTTGGGCCTATGAAGTTGCATCTTCTATTTTTTTTCCCCAAGAGAGTCGGAATCTCCCAATCAATTAAAAAAAAAAAAAAATCCCTCCTCACAATGTGATTCCAGTGGGAATAGTGTGGGAAAGAGCTGGGGGAATGAGAGAGGCAAAGCGAAGGCCTCTGTGTCTGCTCATCTGCCCTGGAAGCCCCCTTGCAGGAGCTGTTGATGGATAATATAACTGCCTTACTGAACACAAATGAGGACAGACTAAGGCTACACAATGATAATGTATATTTAAACATCTCTTTAAGTTGGAAATAAACCATCACGTAAGAACTAGTCTTCCAGTTATATGTCTCAGTTAAGAGGATACTCGTAACTAAAGCAAAATCTTAATTTTCAGTCAGCTATGTGCATTTACATTTTTATCCATTCATTTACTGAGTTGTAATGTTCCAAGCACTGTGCCCCATCAAAGCACAGCCATCCTTTCCCTTGTCAGGTGGATGGTCTAGTGGAGATCAACCTCACAGGTATAACCATACAAGATACTAGTTAACAACAGTCTCAATAATGTCTCTGAAGGAGCCGTAGGGGTGCTTGACCCAGTCTGGCTGAGTGGAGGAGACATCAACTGGAAAGACTTTGGGACCACATGTTGAATGTAATTCATCTAATACCATGTCTGCATTTAACTCAGTCATAAATTGGTGGCCGAAGGACTGACTTCACCTGCCAGAAGAATTTTGTTTGGACTGTGTGGTATTGACCCACATGCCATTTAAAATGTGAACCAAAGGATTTTAACCCTTTTAATTTCTTGTTTTTCTTCCATCTGACCCTCAAGTACAACTCTGGGGGGTGGGTTTTACTTTATTTCAAAGAATTCTGGCCTCATAATAGAGATTTGAGAAGGCAATAGAAAGTGAGAGATCCAAGGTTTTATATGTGTTCTCTGCTCTTTAGGAGCCAAAGTTTAGGAAGGCTAGAGAGGCTTCCCTTTGGTCTCCTGGCTATAGGCTGTGCCTCTCATCGCAGTTAATTACCACCACAGACAGTAAGAGAGTGTCTGCAGCCTGCTCTCACCATTGGGTGGGTGGGGGGCATTCTGAAGTTCTTTCTGTGGTGTTTTTATTCCCAAGAAGAGCACACTCTGTACTTCCTGTGCGGATGAGGAAAATGGTTGCCAATTTGGTCCAGACCTGGATGATCTTTGTTCATATATGTGTAGCAAACCCAGGCCCACGATGCTGCCAGTCTCCCGTTTCAAGTTATTCTCCTCTGTCGCAAGTTGCACACTGGAAAACAACCACCACCAGTGCCATATGGGTTAAAAGATCAAAGGCCCCAGTTTTGAATATATTTCTAGCTGACTTTACTTCAAATGTCTTAAATATGTTTCTAAAGATGGGAAGCATGGAACATTAAAGAGGTAAACCACATGTGTGTGAGCCATGCTTGTGGTCTGGGCAGGAGGGTGAAAAGTGAAAACCACTGATCCGTGTGTTCCTCTTTCTCTCAGGTTCGCATCTTCACGTACCTCATTGGAAGAGAGGCTGCTTTTGCAGACAATCTCAAGTGGATGGCCTGTGCCAATAAAGGTAGGTCCCCTGATGGGTTCAGTTCTGAATAACTTCTCCGTGGATGTGTAGAAACAGAGACAGTCACGAGAAAGTGGAGAGTTCTACCAGAAGGCTATGAATTCTAAGATAAGGTCTGGATGTTTCTAAATGATTATGACTGACTTGTAACAACTTCTCCCAAAATGTGTTTATAAACTTTGAGGACATAGTCAAGTGGAGTGGTTAAGCCTCTCCACTCTATTGCTTAGTAGCTGAGTGACCTTGGAAGAGTTACTATGGCAGAGCCATTTACCATGCACCACATATCCATGTGCTCACTCACCAATCCCAGCCCCCTCGCACTGGTTCTGGCCAACAGGCTTTAAGCAAAACCGACCTGGGTCATTTATGGGCTAAAGCATTTAAGAGCTGGTTTGGTGGTATCTATATTCTTTTCTGCTCCTGTGAACTCTGAAGCTACATGATGGAATAGATGAAATAGCCTGGGTTCCTGAGTGGCCGCATGGAGCAGATGCCTTTCCACTCACCCTGTCTTCTGCCATCTGCCAGCCCATGATGGATATATAGTCTGTGTGATGAACCTTTGTGTTAAGCCAGTGAGATATCCAGTTTGATATGTTCCCATAGCATAACTTAACCTACATAACTAATTAACTTAGTTAACTTTAACCTGCTTCAGTGTTCTAATCTTCAAAGTGGAGAGGGTGATAATAGCTTTTCTTTTTGATTTTTATTGAATATAGGGTTAAAAAATGAAATGGTACAGATTAGGTGCCTAGTTCAGTGCTGAGACCTAGTAAGTGTTCAATAATTGTTGGCTTTTCTACATTCACAGGTTAATTTTCTACATTCACAGGCCCTGATGTTTGTTGGAAACAGTGCTTTAGGGAAGGCACAGGGAGGAAAGGAACAGGGCCTACAGTCTTTTTTTTTTTTTTTTTTTTTTTTTTTTTTTTTGCGGTATTCGGGCCTCTCACTGTTGTGGCCTCTCCCATTGCGGAGCACAGGCTCCGGATGCGCAGGCGCAGCGGCCATGGCTCACGAGCTTAGTTGCTCCGCGGCATGTGGGATCTTCCCGGACCGGGGCACGAACCCGTGTCTCCTGCATCGGCAGGCGGATTCTCAACCACTGCGCCACCAGGGAAGCCCGGGCCTACAGTCTTTTTTTTTTTTTTTTTCTGTGGTACGCCGGCCTCTTACTGTTGTGGCTTTTCCCGTTGCAGAGCACAGGCTCTGGATGCGCAGGCTCAGTGGCCATGGCTCACGGGCCCAGCCGCGCTGCGGCATGTGGGATCCTCCCAGACCGGGGCACAAACAAGTATCCCCTGCATTAGCAGGCAAACTCTCAACCACTGTGCCACCAGGGAAGCCCCCTCCAGTCTTATGAAGGGCTTCTTTTCAGTCTACACACAACCAAGAAGGCAAAGTGTAGGAGGCAAATAGGTGGTATATTCTAGATTCCTTGAGTCTTAACCCAAACTCCTTGAGTTCAAATCCAGCCTCTACCAAACACCAATCATGGTGGTGGATGTTACCATACCTACCTGGGTCTGAGTTATATCACCTACAGAACAGAGATAGTGATGATGCCTGCCCCAGACAGATGCTGTGAGCATGAATGAGGCCGTGCAGGTAAAGCTGACAGCTCAGTGCCTGGCACAGAAATGCCCCATATGATTTCTTAGTGTTATATTGATCTGTGGTTATATCTTATCTCTGCTCTGAGGCTATACAGTCCCTGAGAGCAGCCTGTCATTCTGATTTCCTCTTGAGCACTCAGCCCAACCTCCTGCTCTATGTAGACTGGTTGCTTCTTTAAGGTTTGAGAATTGAGCAAATTGACTATAAATACTAATAAAGGAAGATATGTCCTGTTGCACAGTAAATTGGTATTGGTGGATGTAGGTGGTCAATTTCTACATTGCCTGTTTATGCCGTCCTTTATAAAAGTTCCAATATATGTATGTTAGTGGAGGAAAGAGGACTCAGGGAAGGGTTGGCAGGTCTCAGCTTTAGTTTTGGTGACTTAAGACAAAGTTATTTTAGTTGCAAGCAACCAAAGTTGCTCCCTGAAATTAAAAAGAAGAGTGTTTTGGAGAGAGAAGAGAGTGGGTCAGAACCCAGAGCGGGAAGGGAAGCTTATGTCTCATGAGGGACCAGGGGCTGTGTTTTTGTTTTTCTTTTCCTTCTTGGTTTCTTTCTACATTCCATGGCATTCTTCTTCTCTGTAGATAGACCTTCTCTGCTAGGGCATGTGCATGTCAAAAATGGCTACCCCACGCTGTGCATACCCATCTGTCTACACAACACCTATTGTGGAGAAAGGAGAGTTTATATCTTCTCCAAAAAATGATTCTGACACCCAGCTTGGGACAGGTCTTCCCCTGCCGAATTGCATGTGGGCAGAGGTAAGCCCACAAAGAAAAATATACGTGCTCTGCAGGTGGATGGACACGGGAAGTTCTCAGGGAATAGGTGCCTAGCCAAGCAAGTAAACCTCTGCCTCCCTCTCCCTTCGCTTGGCATTGTCTTTTATTATCTACTTCTACTTGGGGAAATCTTTGAAGCAAGTCTCAATTTCTGCATCTAAAAATGGAGAACTGCATGAAAGGTTTGAACATTTCCTTGAAGCTCTAAAATAACATGTTCTGCAATTATTTTAGTTTATTGGCTGGCTCACCTCACTCAAAAGTATCAGGAATTCTGATTGTCTCAGAGTAATGCATTTGGCTTCATTTGAAGGGGAAATATAGAAGGAAAGTAGGCATGAGGAGATGGAGGCTGAATGGATCCTAGGTTGCCTCTGAGAAAACAGACCATTGAGATAATTTCTGGAACTTCACTGACATTTGAGTGAGCTACACTTTCTCAATTTTTTCCTTGATTCTGTGGTCTTGAAAGAAAGAGTTCCTTTCCATTTTTTAATTTTTAAAAGTTTTCATGTTATTCCTGCCACATCAGACTGCAATTCTTCCCATCAGCGAGTATGTATTTAGTCATGCGTTATTGTTTTTACCACTGTCTGTGTCCAGCTGATGAAAATTACTCAAATTGAAGTCTTGTCTTAATCAACTAATATTACACCATAATTTAGTTTTAGTCATTGTTTATAAGAATCTTTGAAGAATCCTTTTGAAGACAATTTAGTCAACTCAGAATATTTCGGGGCCTGGCCATAGAATATAGCCCTTTAGATTTATAAGTTCTGAGCGCAGCAACTTGGAAAATCCAAGGAGGTAATAGTAGATGCTTAGCTGGCCCGGCTGCTGGATTCCGCAGTGATTCTCCTTCTCTTCCTGTCCAAATCCAGTTGTTTCCTTCCCTGCCAGAGTCAGTCCCTCACAATAGTTTCACCTTCCTCCTCTGCTTCTCTTCCAAAGGGCCATGGGAATAAAATGTCATTGTTTGCCACTCTTCAAAGTAGCAGTTGCTATCAAAATGTCAGGTTCCAGTCATCTGTGCCCATATAAACATCGGCTTCATGTTGCGTCAGTTATGGGGTTTAGACCAACGTAATGTCGGTGAGCAAGTATTCTTCTATGGTCATTAATTAAATCATTGTTTATACTCTCAGATTGTTATAGTATGGAGGCAGCATAACATTTTTCATCTCAAGTGACATGAGGTCCAGGGAGGGCCTGCCCCCCTCCTTACATATTTTTGCCCTGACTCAGCCAAGTTCTTCAGTGAAATGAAGCATTAGCATTCAGGGACCAGAGCAGACCCAGGGAAGCCCAGAGAGAAGCCTGTTGGCTGATTGACCAGAGTGACCCTAGAGAGGAGCAGGAGTTGTCAGGACCAGCTCATTGTCCCTGGGTCAGTGGTCAAGGACCTGCTATCAGTGTGAAACTTCTTGTTTGGAAGTCTGGTAGTCATGGAGACAGTTCTCAGTCAGTGGACCTCTGACACTGCCCCCTGGAAATGGATGCCTGGGCATATTCATAGCCCTCACAGGAGTTCTCTGCCTCCTCCAATCCACTAGCAAAATCCAGAGCGGCCTGGAGCTCATTGGTTTGTCTCATTTTATGCATAACTAGGTCCTATCTTGAGGCAACCGGCCCTAATGAGGCAAAGCAGCAAACCATTTTAAATACATTAAAACAATTATTGCCACTGTAGAATGGCTTATGGAACTTAAAATTCTGCATTCACACTATTGGTTAAACAAGTGAACTGGGAAAACTGAAAAGAGGGGCCAACTAGCCCAGATACTCCATAAAGCCTTGATGACCTTCTGTAATGTTCAGGGTGCCAAGATTTTAAATAAGCACTGCCTGATTCTCCTTCAAAAATCACAGTGAATGGAGTGTTTTCCAGCTGTGCAAATAAAGAAGGGTCTCTGTGTTTGGTTCTCAACCTATCTGTCATCATTAGATTGAATGGAAACACCACATGAGTCTCGCTGGTTATCTACTCAGCCTGTCCCTCTTTGATAGGCTAATGATCATTCTCTCCTTGTTTGAAAGAGAACTGGTGGCCTGAGCCCTCCTTGGAAGTTCAGACCCATTGCCTTTTCCCACTAGAAATCTCTTAACCTCACTATACCTTTCCAAGTGTCAAATTTATGAGGCCAGAATGGTTGTTTGGAATAGGGAAAAACTGGCAATTAAAATTTTTTGCAGTTTCAGAAAAGGTGGAAGAAGGCAAAAATGACAGTTATTCAGATACCTTTGTATAATTCTTTTTTTGTACTCTTCGACCAGTAGCTCTCCAATTCCCCAACCCCCAGCCCCTGGTAATCCCTTTTCGATTCTGTTGCTATGATTTTCACTTTTCTAGATTCCACATACCAATGATATCATACAGTATTTGTCTTTCTCTGTCTGACTTATCTTATTTAGCAAGATGTACTCAAGGTCCATACATGTTTTTGCAAATGGCAGGATTTCCTTGTTTCTCATGCTGAATAATATTTCTGTGTGTGTGTGTGTGTGTGTGTGTGTGTGTATACACACTGTATCTTTTTAATCCATTTATCCATTAATGCAGACTTAAGTTGTATACATTCTTTGTGTAGATTCCATAGAACTTGAGAATTTGAGTGGAAAGGGTAATAGTTGTGAAGATGAAGATGGTGCTACTGTTGTTAATAGCAACTAAGGATGACAAACTTCTTACTAAGTGCCAGGTAAAGTGCAAAGTACTTTTATGTATTATCTCTTTTGACCCTCATTAAAGCTGTATAAAGTGCATGAGATGGAAACTGAGACTCAGAGAGACTAGCAGCTTGCCCCAGCTTACCAGCTAGCAGGTGGCAGAGCCAGGATTCAGGCCCAGTTGATCCAAAGTCTGAGCCTAACTCTTCATCAGGGTGTGAGGTTGCTTCTCTTTGGGGAGAAGAAAGTCATGGTTCATAGAGGAATATTTCCCATGATTTGAGAGAATCTAGGAAAAGGAATCTAGATGTTGTGAAAGGACTTTAATGGTCTATAGCTAATAAAGACTGGAGCTGGGATTTATACCCAGCCTATGTGTTCCAGAAATTGTCCTGTTTCAGCTTGTGTAGGCATGTGGTCCAGTTTCTGACATTTTACAAATGGAGACATTAAGGCTCTCCAAAGAGAAGAGGCAGGGTGGAATGGGGCACAGCGATAGAGCTGCAGGCAAGCCAGCATTCCTAGCTCCACAGTGTGATCCTTTAAATTAGAGGTCCCCAACCTTTTTGGCACCAGGGACCAGTTTCATGGAAGACAATTTTTCCACGGACTGGGTGGGGGAGGATGGTTCAGGCGGTAACGCGAGCGGTGGAGAGAGCAATGGGGAGCGATAAGGAGCGGCCGATGAAGCTTCACTAGCTTGCCCGCTGCTCACCTCCTGCTGTTCAGCCTGGTTCCTAAGAGGCTGAGGACCAGTAGCTGCGGTCCCCAGGGATTGGCAACGCCTGCTTTAAATTATTTTTTCTAGCATGAAATTTGAAATTTAAAATATAATATTATAGACTTGAGGACACGGGGAGAGGGGGGCTGGGACAAAGTGAGAGGGCGACATGGACCTATATATACTCCCGGGTGTAGGGTAGATGGCTGGTGGGAAGCAGCCACGTGGCGCAGGGAGATCAGCTTGGTGCTTTGTGAACACCTGGAGGGGTGGGATGGGGAGGGTGAGAAGGAGACGCGGGAGGGAGGCGATGTGGGGATGTATGTATGTGTGTGGCTGATTCACTTTGTTATGAAGCAGAGACTAACACACCACTGTAAAGCAATTATACTCTAATAAATATGTTTAAAAAAATGAAAAATGTAATATTATTCACACAAAAAAGACTTGCTCCTAAATCAGAGGTTCTGGCTGATTCTGATAGTTTCACACTTGGGAGCCCCCTTCTCCAGGTGGCACATGCCCACTGAGGCCCCTGGGCTCCCTGCCCTAGTGGTCATTCTCTTATTGGTCTTCTCTTTCCAACTCATCGGACATGTGCCCTTCAGCTCTCAGGGCCCAACAGACCTCTTACTCGTTCTTTGTAAGGGTCCAAAGAGATGTGGAGGTAGAAAGTTGTTTATCAATGGTGCATTTTTCTATAGAAAAAAAAGTGATTTTTAGTAGTGTGTGATGTTGTTGGGGAGGATGAAGATGGGACAGAATATTGTGAGGGTCTTCCAAGAACACTCTTGTTCCATAAGGGGATACACACCAGGTCACACCAGCAACATCACTGTCTACCTTATTGCCTTGAGAAGACTGGCACCTGATCACTGGCTTTCTCGTTTTCAGCCTGCCTTATGTCAGAGGGGAAAAGAGTCTTTGAAAAGACTCAGGGGAGCAGTACCCAACACACCAAAAGTAGAACAAGAACCTTACCCAGACCTTACCGGTGAGGTAGACAGCCATGGTCTCCCACTGAGGAGCAGACTCGGGGGTCCCTCAGATCTGGTGTCATTGCGAAGTGGAGTGTTGAATGATGTACTGATGGAGCATCTCATGCAGAGGCACCTCTTAGACAAGGGACTCTTAAGAAATCTCTAAGTAAGGGTAGTAAAATATCAGAAATACAAAGCACCAGGCTGCATGTGGTTTATCACACTGAGTAGTTGTAACTCAGAGTTCACAGAAGGCTCTGTAAGGGAATAGGTAAATAAATTGATGTTATGGAGAAAAATGAGCAGATCATTTATAATAGGTGGCTAATTTCAGCATTAATTACTCCTTGATAATTACCAAAAGATTGCTGATTCTGTTTTCTTACATGATATATGAAGTCCAAAAAGGCACATTAAAGAAGAGAATAAACATTCAAGAGCTAGAATTTAAAAGAAATAAAAAGAGGTGGGGGGGGGGAGGTGCCCAGTTCAAAGGATGCAGAGGGAGAAGGAGGGAAGCATCTATGGTTACAGCCAAAGAGTCCAGCCCTCATTGACTTCCTGTTATCCATCAAAAGGTACATTTGTTAACTAAAACTTATTTGAAAAACATTTAGAAACAAAAAGAGACTCTTTCAGATAAGTTTTACGGTTTAATGGGTTGGGGTTAGATGATCTGATTTGCATGATTTGCATTAAGCTTTGCAGTGTACATTATTAATATTATCTTTGTAATTCTAGCTTTTCTTACCTTTTATACATCTGCATTTCTGGTCTATATATTGAAATGTAAGTTAGAACTGTGGTATGGGTTTTGAGTAGACCTTTGGTGCTAACTACTGTGCATTTGCCAGCAACCTCATAGGGCAACCACATATTTCCCCACCCCAGCCTCAAACTTTCCCAGCCACAGAGATTCAAACAGCCCATTAGGGGTATCCTTACAGAGGAGGACCATGCTGTCCATGCTCTGAGCAGCCGCCATGCTGTCCTTTCCCATTACAGGAAGAGGCAGTGTCTTCAGTGGTTAAGAGCAAAGGTTTTGGAATCAAATGAATCTGTATTCAGATTGATCCAGGACAAATTACTAAACTCTGTGGTTTCTGTTTCCTCCCTATACAACGAGCACACACACATGTTGAGCTGTTGTGTTACCGAAGTGTAGAGCGACAGTGTGAATCACAGTAAGACTTTGATGAATGTCCTTGCTTCAGTAATGGCTCTCACAGAGCCATGTGCTGGTTATGGGAATATCACTCTGGACAAGACAGGCACCAGCTTTTTGTAACATTTCATGGAGCCAATATTCCATTGACAGAGAACAAAGTAAACAAGTAAATCAGAATTCAGCACTGATGAATTTTCAGAAGAAAGTGAAAGCAAGGTGAAGCAAGAGGAAATGAGTTCAGACAGCTAACCCCTGAATGACACAAAGGAGCCATCCTTAGAAAACTGGATAAATGGTGTGCCAGGCAGAGGGTACGGTAGGTGCAAGCTCCTGGGGAGGGTCAGGTGAATGAGCTTGGTGGGTGGATGGAAGGGGATGAGTTCATCCAGGTAGGCGGGGGCCTAGTGAGGGAGAGTCTTAGAGGTCAGGTAAGAAATTTAGATTTTATTCTAACTCTAAATAGAAGCTGTTTTAGGATTTTAGGTAGGGAGATAATGGTCTGCTTTATACTTTAGATGGTCTGCTTTATACTTTCCTTTGACTGCTGTCAGGAGTCTAGATAACAAGGACGGAGATTTGTGGGGCGTGGCTGGTTGTTGCTGTACCCTTCGGGAGAGACAGTGGAGTCTGGAGTAGGGTGGGAGCAGTGGAAATGACTCGTTGGACTTGAGACATATTTTAGAGATAAGGCCAGAAGAACATGCTGGTGGATTAGCTATGGGGTGGGGTGAGGAAATGATGGCTCTCAAGGATAATTCTTAAATGTTTGGCCCAGTTGGGCAGTGGTGTCATTTGCTGAGATGGGAAGGACCCAATGCAGGAGGAATAGGTTTGGCCAGGGAAGTCAGGAGTTGGCTTTGGACGAGCTCAGTCTGAGAATCCTGTTAGTCATCCTTATGGAGGTGTCAGGTATACTGTTGGCTATTGGTCTGTAGCCAGCTTTTTGTAACTTTTCAGAAGTTTGATTATGATAGCAAGGCCAAGTGAGGATGATCCCTCAGCTCCATCCCCTTCCAAATGTGTGATTGTTTTTCTTTCCCACTCCACCCCAATGCTGAGAATCTGTCTCTCCCATCCCCCTCCTTCTATTTATTCCCTCCCTTCTCTTGGCCCTATTTTGGAAAACCCAAATCAGAGATTTTCACTGTTGGCTTTGAGGATTAGAATGAAAACACAGACAACCAAGAAAAACTCCTCCCAAGAGAGGCTGTGTTTACTGCACATTTGGTACAGGAACCCACAATAGGAATAGTGCTATACTGTGAATTGCTCACCCAGGTATCCTTATGGTCCAGGACCATGGAGTGCTCTCCTCCTCTTACCAACATGGCAACACCTCTCTTGGTTTGTCCTCTGTGTCATGTTTGTCTCTCTAAGACCCTTCATGCAGAGCCAAAAGTTTACCTACTAGAGAAGAGCTGAAATGTTTTCTTTCTTATTCACTGATTGCAGTCGTGGTTTGTGGAGGGATTATAAGTATGATGCTTGCTGTCATCCAGCAATCTTCTTTAAAATTTGTCTTTCCCACTATGCCTCTAAGAGGGGCCACCTAGAAGCCTTGTGTGAGCAGTGACCCAGATGGGCATCCCTAACTGTAGTGCGTGACCTCTGAGGGAATGCCAAGGTACACATGGGCCCTGCTCCAGAGCCCTGAGCTAGAGCAGGGTCTCACAGGCCGTTGGGGCTCAGTTTCTACTGGGATGGGTGAGGCTCTGGCCCTGGCCAGGAGGGTGGAGTGGACAGGAGTGACAGTGCATGTTAATTAGCACTGTGCAGAGCTGTCACCAGGAAGCCAGAAGCCACATGGTCCCAACCTGGTTTGGGGTTGGTACACCAAATTCAAACCAGCTGGCTTTTGTTTGGAAATGCCCTGGGAGGGTCCTGGTCCTTTCTGGACAACAAAAGGGCTGGCATTTCCTTACCCTGAGCCCTGTATTAAACACTAAGAGGTTCTGTAAACACTACAGCAAGTGCTGTGACAGATCTGGCTTCAGAGGCACACATATCCTCTCTCATTTGTTGGCAAGTAGGAGCTGGCATAAACTTAGTTATAAAGGTCCTTATTTAGAGGCATGGGGAGGAAACATGAATCTGTGTCCATCCGGTGTCCCCTGCTTAAAATGCTTCCCTGACTACTTGCCTGTAGGATAAAGTCTAAACTCCTTCCCAAGATCTTATGTGATAGTCCCTCTGCGAATTCCTCTGATCTTATAGCACCCTACTTCTACTCACTCTCCCCCAGCTTTTTACTCCAGCCATTCTGAGTTTTTTTCAGTTCCTAGAATGGGTCCAACTCTGACCTTGGGCCTTTACTTACATTCCTTGCTTTGCCAGACATAGTCTTTAACCCCCCTTCCTCTAGCTAACTGGTCCTCTCCTTCAGGGTTCAGCTGTACTGACCCTTCTTCAGGGTAGCCAAGTGATTGGCTGTCCATGCTATGTGTTTCTCTATAATGTTGACTGTGCTATTTTGTAGTTGTCAGCTTACTCAGACCTCCCAGGACTCCAGGAAGCAGGGGTCATGCTCATCTAGTTAACTCCTGCTCCTTCAGTGGTAGGCACCAAGAAAGCCTTCCATAAATGTTTGAATGAAGGGCCCCCTCCTGGGGATCCAGACCTGTGCTCAGTTCAGCCCTTCTCTTCTAACATCTCCTAACTCCCAGCAAAGCCAACAGGACCCCAAGCTGAAGAGGAGCATAGCAGTACCTGAACTCAAGATCAAAATGGCCTCTCCACCCACAAGATGATAGCATGTTTAGAACTTTTTATGTTATTGAGAGACCATGTCTACCCAGCATATTCAAAAGGCAGGTATGGTAACTACATGAGAGTTTGAGCTGAAGTTTCAGCCTTAAACACACAAAGAGCAAAATTCTGTGGAAGCAAAAGGCATAGATTAAGATACTCAAGGGCTTCCCTGGTGGCGCAGTGGTTGAGAATCCGCCTGCCGATGCAGGGGACACGGGTTCGTGCCCTGGTCCGGGAAGATCCCACATGTCGCGATGTCGCAGAGCAGTTGGGCCCGTGAGCCATGGCCGCTGAGCCTGCATGTCCGGAGCCTGTGCTCCGCAACGGGAGAGGCCACAAGAGTGAGAGGCCCGCGTACCACAAAAAAAATAAATAAATAAATAAGATACTCAAGCCTGGTTTCACCTTTTGTATTTGCCACTTGATACTCGTGAGAACACGGCCAAAACACATATGCTCTGTCTGCCTCAGTCATCTTATCTGTAAAGTGGGCAAGTTATCCCTACTTCATCATGTTGTCAAGAATAAATGAGGCAAAGCTTATTAGGTGTTTAGCAAATTTTGTGCCCCTTATTAAGCACTCAAAAATTAATTATAGGGGGGAGGGATAAATTGGGAGATTGGGATTGACATATACATACAACTATATATAAAATAGCACAGGGAACTCTACTCAATACTCTGTAATGACCTATATGGGAAAAGAATCTAAAAAAGAGTGGATATATGTATATGTATAACTGATTGACTTTGCTGTACACCTGAAACTAGCACAACATTGTAAATCATCTATACGCCAATAAAAATTTTTTAAAAAAAATATTATAACTATTGTAGTTATAAAAATAGGACAGCCTTTAAATTTGGTGCTTTTTAGTCTTCCCATTGGAAATAAATACACTAAAATGAAAAAAAGAGGGTTACAAAACGGCATGTAGAGAGGACTCCCATATCTACCAGAGAAGGTCTATATGTATATGTATATGTATAGAAAACATCTGGGGAGAGATTCTCCAAAGGATTAACAGGGGCTTCTTCTGGGAAGTGGGTTTGTGGTTGATCTTCATTTTATTCTTTTTGCTTGACTCTGTTTTCTAACATGAACACATTGCTCATTAAGTGGGTGATGGTAGAGAGGAGACATAATGTTTAAAAAGGAAAAGGGAAGAAAGAAATTAGCTAGAGGCTAAGAAGGCATAGCGTAGGTCTGCTCCCCAGTTGTAGTTGTTCCTGTCTTTACTTAACGTGGTTCTCCCTTGGCAGGATTTTTCACCCAGATCTCCACCTTGGCCGATGTGCAGGAAAATGTCATGGAATACCTCCATGTACTCAGCCGGCCCAAAGTCATCGACCAGGAGCACGACGTGGTGTGGACTGAAGCATACATCGACAGCACTGTGAGTCCCCAGGGCCCCAGGGGAGAGCCTGAGGGTTCTTCCTACCATGGGAGAGTTTCCCTGGGTTTCTTCCAGAAGATGGTGGTTGTAGCATTCCTTCTCAGTAACGGAGTTCACTGACATCTTCCATATTTGTATGGTTTGCGTTGGTCTCTTAGCAAGCAAAGTTGGTGACAACTCCTAATATCAGAGAATGTAACAGGTTCTTCTGGAAGCTGACTCATCAGCACAGAAAACTCACTTTTGGTTTCTGTCTTCTCTACCTTTTTTTTCTTCTCACAAGTGTACAAATTCTGTCAGTGTGGCAATGATGACAAGTGTGTTAGATTCAGTCCTTGCCATCATTAGAGAGGCCCAGGCCTGGGGATGAATCTTGGGTCTCAACTTGGGAAGGTGGGACCACCATCAGTTCTGACAGTGAATTGGAGCCACCGTAGAGGCCACAACTGCCTTTTCTTCCCTTGAACAAGTGAGAAAATGCTTCAGTGGTGGTTATATAGGCACTGATTGTTGTTGCAACTCTGGCCATGGGTTCATTCTAAAGCCAAATTCCAAGGAAAAAAGATTCTGGTGCCGAATTAGCTTAAAACGAGGAGTGTTGCCAATCATCAAATAATGACTCAATGGCCAGGTTTCTTGTGTAATCGCTGGGTGATTTTTCATAGCGGTAATGAGTCTGATGGGAGTGGCATTTTTCATTTATTGATTGTAAATGTTCTCAGAGGGCCCCTCTCCCATCATTTGTGTCGGGATTAACATCACATTAATCGCTGTAACCCAGACCAGCCGTCCTCCAGAGTGATCTCAATGGCTGCCATGGGCCAGCTTTTCTCTCAACGAGTTCTCTCATTCCTGCTGCTCTTCTGGCAGCTGCAGGCAGATACAGGGCAGGAGCAGCATGTGGGAACCCATCTTGGGGGACAGCAAAGCAGCCTGCACCCCCCCCCCCGCCACAGCCTTAAAGTACACAGTGGGACCATGGAAATGCAAACTGGTCAGGAAGGGTTAGCCCGTCCCCAGGAGAAATCACCCTGAGTGGAGATGGGTGTTAAGCTGAAGAACCATCTCTGATTGCCAGGGAGACCTTGGGCTTTTATCACATTCAGAGTCTGACCCAGTTTGGTTTAGAATCATGGAAATGAAATAACAAGCCACCCCATTTGTGTCGGCACAATACTAACAGTAAAAACAGAGCAACAACAGTGATGGTTTCATCTCTTCCTCATATGAGTGGTTGAGTAAGGCCAGGGAAGAGGAGAGGAGGAGGGCAGACAGCCAGGAACAGACTTATCCAGACACCCGGTGGTTCTGTGTACAAACCCTGAATAGCCAGTTGGGTCTGTCATCTTATTTGTTTCATCAATGTAAAAAATATAAAACAGAGTCTCTGTAGGACTAGCACCTGGATAAACAGACAGATCAGTAGAGTAGAAGGTCCAAAAAAAAAGATCCACCTACATATGGAAATTTAGTTTGTGATAAAGGTGGCATCTCAAATCAGTAGGGCTAGGATGGGCTTTGTAATAAATGCTTTTGGAAAAACTAGATAGCTATTTAGAAAAAGATAAAATTAGTTATTTTCTTCACATCACACCAGAGAAAAATATCCAAGGGGATCAGAGACCTAAACTGTAAAAAGTGAAACCATATAAGCACTAGAACAAAATCTAGTGAATTCCTGTATAACCTGAGTCCAGAGAATGGCTTTCTAACAATGACTCCAAAATCCAGATGCAATATAAATAAAAATAGGTTTGACTACTTAAAATATAAACAAAACAAAACCCAACTTTTATAAGTAAAAAAATCAAGCATAGTCAAAAAGAAGCAAAATCAAAAAGCAAATTGTAAAATAGGAGAAAATATGCAACATATAGCACACGTAAAGAACTAACAATCCTAATATATAAAGAAGTTTCAAAAATTAAGGGGGAAACCCCAAAATTCCTATAGAAAAAAATGAGCAAAAGACATGAGCAGACAATTCACACAAAAATAATAAAAATGGTTTTAAACATATGAAATATGTACAACGTACACATTGTAAGAAAAATGCAAATTAAAGTATGGTTTGAGATACCATTTCTCTCACCTATTAGAGTGGCAGAAAGGAAAACTTAACTTTGTTGGTGAGGCTGTGGGAAAGGGACACTTGTACATGCTTGTGGGAAGACAGAATGGGGTATAGGAAGGGGAAATGTGCATTTACCCTTTGAGCCAGAAATTCTACTTCTAGGAATTAACCCTGAAGATAAACCTCCAACAATCCAAAAATACATACGCACAAGTTTGTTCACTGCAGAATTGCTTGTCATTTCAAAATATTGAAAGTTACCTAAATCCCCAACCATAAGAGATCAATTGGATAAACTGTGGTACATGGATGTAATGGAGTCTTAATGTTAAAAACAAACAAACAAAAAGCCTGGAATATTCTGTGCCAGACAGTAACGAAGCACTCAAAACCATGAGGTCACGTCAAAAGGCCCAAGAATCAACGTGAAGGGGCTCTCACTGGTCAACTCTGGGACACTTTGAGCCTAAAATTAAATAGAAGAGTAATGGACTATAACTTGAATAAAACAAATCAGTGTGTTCTAAATAAGTAAACAAATCTCAAACAGATGGACTAAATAGATGATGAAATGGATGGGAAGGAGTGTGGTGTGCAGAGGGCAAAATGGGATGCTGCCTGGTGGGTGAGGAGGGAGGGAGTCATGAGATGGAAAATCACCAGTGGGCAACCATTTTAGTAAAGCTTGATGAGGGTGAAGGTCATCTATGGTTGCTAAATCTAGGGGGGGAACTTTGATGATGAGCAGGATATTTTCATGGTCTCAAAGTGCTTCCCTAGAGAATTTTGACTAGTTAGGAGGAAAAAATAAGAAAAATAGTATCTATCCAGTGGGAGAATCCAACAAAATCTTGAGCAGATCTTCAAAATTAGTGTCATTAATGAGAAGCAGATGGACATTGTGTGCCTTTGGTGAAGGACACATCATACGTTACATCATACGTTTAGAGTGTCCTGGCTGGGGTTACATAACCTGAAAATCATGGGGAGGAAGAGAATAAAGCTTTGTATCAATGTAGCATCTTGCTTTAGATAATGCTAATCATTTAAATAAATTGTTCTAGATTTGCTAACCACATACATACATATTTACACATACATATATACGTTTACATATGGGTGACAGTTACAAGAGAGGGAAATCCCATTGCTACTGCAGCTTTTCCACTAAAGAACTGACAGCAATAGTGAAGAAAATGGTCTGAAAGCAGCTCTGGGCAAATGGTGCAGAGGAATTGTCTTTGAAGTCGTGTGCTTCATCTTAAACATTTACATGAAATTTTCATTCTGTGCCATAATCATCTTTACTTACTTTAAAATAAAATAATGCTTTAAGTGGCTCATTATTAATTAAAATGGTAGATCAAGATGACAGAGCTCATTTATTCTACCTCTTCAAGAATCTTTTGATGCATATAAAACTAAACCCCTAGAATATGTTTGTCCCTGAAATGATAGCTCAGCACTGCCTCTGTGTTGTATGTTTGCAAATAGCCCTGATAAATAAATCCCCTAGTAGAATGTTCTGAGGGTTCTTTCTCATCTTGGTGGTGCTAAGAAACCTGTTGGGTTAGGAAGGACAGTGAGGATTCCATCTTCCTTTTTCATAGGCCTGTTAGGTGAGGAGAAGGCAGCTACTGCTCCAACAGGTGTCTCACTGGCCAGGAAGCAGCACCCCTTCAAACTCGTCATCTGGGCCTGTATCTACCAGGGCAAGGGCAAAAGCCCCTTGTTATTTATATGGAAACAAAATTGGAATCATTTGCTAAACTCGTTTGCAGAGTCCAAATTCTAAGATGAGGCCACCAACTTTAGAACCACCCAGACAATGAATAAGGTATGGGAATCAGCAATTGCAAGTTCATGACCATCCTGACATATCCAGGACAGTCCAAACCCAGGATTGCCCTAATGTGTCCCATCTTGCAATAATTAAAGAGACCAAACTCAGGAGCACTTGGCACTGGGAATGGTGACCCCATTTTAATAATATCCTGGTAGGGTTGGCAGCTGTGGAATTTTTTTGATATTTGAACATATTTATAATCGACCTTAACAACTTCTTTAGAGTCTTTCCAAGGCATTTATTTACATAGTTGCAGAAGTAACAACTTCCTTTTTATATTCATAATTTACAGATTTAAATAATGTTTAATTAATTTATACCATTATGATAAAATTACAACTGCTGTTCATCATAACATTTCTGCTGACCAGTGATTTCTCTAGGAGCCTGGTTCTCCTTGTGACATTGTAGTCTGAATGTGCCTTTGAATCCTTTAGAACTTGTGACCCTACTGATTTATATCATTTCTACCAAATACTAAGGAAGTTGATTATCTAGGTACTAGGTACTAGTTGATTATCTAGTAAATTTGGACACTCGATCCCACAAGTTTGCTTAATATGGTCCTAAAAGTCTTCTTTCTCCTTAGTTATCTGGTGGTAAATGCAAAAGGAATTCCTATTTGCTTGACTCATCAGTTATTGTGGTTGAAACCCAGCAGCCACAAATATAATAATATAATTGATTTAATACTTTAAGTGAATAGCTTGTAATGACCTAAGAGTATAGTACTTTCCCTCTTTATTAATTTTACATTAATTCATACAGTTCTGGGTCTGGACAAGATCAAGATAAAAGTTTGTGAACAGAAGCTGAGTTAGGACTTTTGCACGTGAGAGTCCAGGGTTGTGTTTAATCCAGCCTGATCTAAAATCAAGACAGACAGAATTTTCCTTTCAGGGTCCATCCTCCCTGACTGTTACTACCAGTCTGATTAAATATTCTGTTTCCTGCCTGGCTGTTCTATTCAATTTGCTCTCCTGGTGAAGCCCAAATAAATGAATTAATGTTAACAGCAGTAATTATGTTTAATCTAATAAGATTTCATGTATTAATTGACAGAACAGCGAACACCAGAATTCTAAAATTCATGGGCTTCTCATCTGAATACAGGTTGTGCTGCACAGTCATTATCTCTTAGGTGCAGAGCAAAAAATCATTAACAATAGAATTTGTTCTATTTTGTAAGCAAATGACTTACGTTTTCCAGTTGGGTCCTAATCATCTTGGGAATGCTACCCAACTTAGTATGCAGAGTAGAACATGCATCAGACTGTGGAAGCATCAGCATCCCTGATCAACCCCTTCAGGGGAGTTTGCACAGACCACAGTGACACGTAGAAGGGAAGCAAAGAAATCTTTTAGAAACAGCGGGAATGTGACCATTTAAAATAATGAGAATTCATTACCAAGCTCCCCTGCCCCTCCCGTCTGTCTGCTGGTAATACAATTCAGTTCGAAATTTGTAGGAACTTTCAAACCAATTTACTTTCATTTGCAAATTGGACGTGTATCCCTCTTCCTCACCCCCCACTAAGTCCAACTCGGAGAAAATGCTTTGCATATGATAAATTGCACATTTGTTTTGGTTTCCCATCTCAGAATGGCACCTAGGCCATTTAGGAGTCGCTTGGGTGATTGCTTTAGGCTACAACATCTTACTGCCTAGAAGCAATTACTCAGTGGGTTGAAGCCATCATAAGGAAGTTGTTGGGGCTTGGAAGCTGAATTTACAGTATTTTCCCCAAGACACCACTGCATATCAAAGAAGTTCAAATCGTCAAAACAAAAAGACACTCTTAAAGAGAAACATAAACCATCCTGCTGGGTTGTGGAACAGAGAATGCCATCTGCATTACATGGCATGGAGGAAACTGATTATGTTGGGACCTCTATTTCATAGCAGATGGGTTCATTAAATTTAATAGCCTCCAGAGCCCTTAGAAACCGTGTTAAGAACATGCGGAGCATGCTGTGACACTTCACTTCTGGCCCTGCAGTCATTATAACTCTGGCATAGACCATAAATATTACAGTACTTTTATTTCCATTGAAACAGATTACTGTTATAATTATTTTTTTTGCCAGGAGATGGTGATGTTAAGAATTGGTGCATTCTTGATTTCATGTGCTATTTCTATTCATCCAAATATTTTCCTCTTCCATTTGATTCTAGATTTCAGTATTAAATAGGATTTTTTTTTTAGCTCAACCGTTTTTTTTTTTCTCCTTTGAGTTGGTGTTACAAAACTATGAATCAAAGCCATAAAATTATTTTCTTTAGGAAAGATGATACATTCTAACACCCTGTATCGATGACTGTCAACTAGTAGAAAAGTTTAGGGCTGAAAATGAAAAAAAATTTTTTAGATTTCAGGTGTTTTTTTCTTTTAGATTTTTAGATTTATTGTTGTTTCTGCTTTTATGGTATAGTAATTTTCAACTATCTATAATAAAAGGACAGCTTCTAGAAATACATAAGCCCTTAAAAAATAAAATCACTAAGCCTGAATAATAATTTAGCATGATAGATTGTTCAGCAGTCTTTGTTTACAAGTGACAGTACCCAACTCAAAGTAACAAAGGTCAGAAAGGGAATTTGTTGACCTGCAAGCAAGATATCTGTGTAGTTCTCTCTTGAGGCATGACTAGATTTAGGGATCAATCCTATTTATTTTGACTTGTTCCTTGATTGTTATATGCTTATTCCCAGCAGACTGTCTCTACTGAGTGGCAAAGATGGTCTCTACCATCCACTAACTTTCATTATCTTTATAGCCCTTTCCCTTCCAGCATCTATGTCAAGTCTATGATAGGCTATTTGAGTCACAACCCCATACTGAGAAGTGAGATGGAGCTGCTAACTGATGGTCTGAATCTCACAGAGTAGGGAAGAAACCAATCCCAAAGGGAACTGATACTGGAAGGACTGAGAAGTAACAGAGTCCTGCATACAGCTTGTTTGTAGAAGCCAAAACTAATCCATGCCCAAGATCGTGTTTCCCATTGGTATGGTATTCATTATGATGCCATGCTTTTAGGCACTGGAGCTTTTTATCTAGTCAAATGTTTCCGTGGACTGTTGATGAAACAAACATATAGAAGCAGAGTACTCTTGTAGACATTGGGGGATGGAGGCATGGAACCCTGGTTGCTTGGCCACCTCCTGAACGCCTAGGGAAGCTCAGAAGCACTTTTTTGCTCCTTCTTGACCCTGCAGAGCCTAAGTAGTATACCGAGTAATTGTTGAGTCAATGTCTGAGAATGGCAAAATGGGATTCTCTGCTGTGGAATATGTACTGTGCCTTTACAACAAGATACTGGGTTGGGTTCTGTTAGGAAAGATTGGGAGGTTGTGTCTGTGGTTGTATTAGAAAAACAAATTGTACTTTTTTTCCTCAAATGCCTGCTGTATTTTTCATATTTTCTGGAGACCAGTTCTCCTGTCAATCCTCATTCATGGGTGAAACATGGTCTCCTCCAAGTCCTACTTTACATATGTCCCAGTTCAAACCCAACAGAGAACAACTCAGTGTTTGTGTATCTGAGTTCATTTCAGAGCAAAGTACATAACTTTCTAGTCCATGGTTCCTCTGAGGTCAGATGTCTACCCGTTATCCAATCAGCCAGGGCTGGGGAAAGGGCGTGTGATAGAAACAGGTCAGCCAAGGTTGTGAATAGCTGATTCTGAAAGAAGGAGGTGTGGGTAGGAGGAAATGACTGGAGTCTCAAGGAGTTAGCATTTCTAGATTTCTGTCTTTCCATCTAAGGCTTCTTCTGTAAGTTGCATCCCCAGCTGGGCTCTAATACTAACTCTTGGGAGCATGTCTTCTTTCCTCTTTTATTCCTAGGCTCATGGCTTCCTTTTAGCCCAAGTTGCCCAAACAAGTGTCCCCCAGTCCTCTCCTTGCCTCCCAAATCTTTGACCCTGCCCTTCCTCCACCCACCATCCTGCTATGTGGGTGGTAGTAAACCCTCTCCCTTGTGCCTTCTGAGTGCTAAGGGAGGTATTTTGGCCACCACAACCAAATCCATACTGCTTTTTTCCCCCTTCATGGCCCAGATATTTAGGCAACTTAGATTCTCAGAGCTGATTCTCATGCTTTGACATGGTTTAAACTAAAATGAACACATTCCTCTTATTACCAGCATGAAGAACAATTAAAATAATCCCAGAGAATCAGCCTGTGGTTTGATACCAGCTGCCAGTTTCTCCTGCTGTGCACAGGATTTTCCCCCTGTAAAAGATTTAATTCTTTCACTCTTAAAACTTAAGGTTTGTTGTGCCAAATATAAATGTATTGTCTATGAGGCTATGCCTCAAAGATACTGTAGATAAGGGCATCTCAATGGACTTGGGCTCTTAAACTGCTGCTATTGAACAGTGGCAGATAACCACTCTTTTGCTTCCTCTTGCCATTAAAAATTATTCCTTCATGGCCTTTCAAACCTGCTTGTGAGTGATATGGCAACTGGGGGCTCCTTCAATCTTACTCTGCTGATAATTCTCACTCCTGTTAGATGTCCAGACCAAGCATGAGTCTCTGTGCCAGTTCCTCAGGGGAAATTCTGTCTTGTTCTGAACAAAGAAAGGAAAAGCAAAGACAATAGTTTATTCAGGCAAAAGGAACATGTTTTCAAATCAATTTCTAATATGTTTAATAAAAAAATCTGGAACATCACCATCTTTGCTGGTGGATGGAAACAACTGTGAAGCACTCTTATAATTGATTTCTCTTCTGAAGTGATCAAATTTAAAGGTGGCCTGAGATGAAGCAAAGCTGAGTACTCATCCCACAGTCTCTTTCTCTCCCACGGTTAAGGAGCACATGTTTCCATGGGAAGGAACCTTCCTTTGAGACGGATAGGATTCAAATGCCCTGCTTGTTCATCAGTTGACCTCTCGTGGTGTTCCAATGGGTGTTCCTCTCGTGGTGTTCCAATGAGGACAGTGGGCAGGACTGTCCTCACACCTTACCCACTCTTAAAATACAAAGGAACTTTTAAAAAAGGTTTTGGCACTGTCAGAATTATATTTGGCTGTGGGTATATAATGAGTATTCAGGAAGT
Source organism: Kogia breviceps (assembly GCF_026419965.1). Taxonomy (NCBI): domain Eukaryota; kingdom Metazoa; phylum Chordata; class Mammalia; order Artiodactyla; family Physeteridae; genus Kogia; species Kogia breviceps. Next base: position 34,645,476 of record NC_081319.1, on the reverse strand, counting down.
GCTTAAAAATAATCCCTTATACTTGCTTTGCATTTCCTGGCTTTCAATGTGCTTTCCTGTATGTTGCATCCAAGTGTCTTATCAACAGAGCCCCACCATCGCCGACCTCTCTCCCTCCCTCTCAAAACATCAGCCATGCTCATAGCCTTTTTGTTGCTTGAACACCCCCAAACTTTCTCCCACCTTTGGGCTTTTTTTTTTTCCGGTACACGGGCCTGTCACTGTTGTGGCCTCTCCAGTTGCGGAGCACAGGCTCCGGACGCGCAGGCCCAGCGGCCATGGCTCACGGGCCTAGCCGCTCCGTGGCATGTGGGATCCTCTCGGACCGGTGTACAAACCCGCGTCCCCTGCGTTGGCAGGCGGACTCCCAACCACTGCGCCACCAGGGAAGCCTCCTCTGGGCTTTTGAGCAATCTTCTTCTGAACTGGAAAGACTGCCCTCCCATTCTGCTCCTCTACGGGTGGGGAGAATTATTCCCGTTTGCTATGTCTCAGCTAAAATGTTATCCCTCACATGCCTATTGACTTTCTATTTCAGATCCCTATTTCCTTCATAGAAAGTATGATCATTTATACTTATTATAATTATTTAAATTAGGTACTTAGATATTTTTTTGCACTTTAAAAATCTTTTTTTTTTTTTTTTTTTTTGGTTTGTCCCAATGATAGTGTAAGGAACAGGTCAAAGTCTGTCTTGTATCCCTATAGTCTAGCACTCTGCCTGGCACATAGTACCACACACTCAATATTAGCTCAGGGAAGCTAAGTGGTTTGTTTTTAGTCATATCACCAATCTTTTTTTTTTTTTTTTTTTTTTTTGCGGTACGCGGGCCTCTCACTGCTGTGGCCTCTCCCGTTGCGGAGCACAGGGTCCGGACGCGCAGGCTCAGCAGCCATGGCTCACGAGCCCAGCCGCTCCGCGGCATGCGGGATCTTCCCGGACCGGGGCACGAACCCGTGTCCCCTGCATCGGCAGGCGGATTCTCAACCACTGCGCCACCAGGGAAGCCCCACCAATCTCTTTTTACTACTCACTGGAGTTTGTTTCTACCATTCTGCACTGCATGTCTCCTTAAAAAGTACAATGAGACGCCAAGAATTAGGGAAGAAATAATAAAGAATATTGACTGCAAAGTAGATGGTGGTCCCAAGGTAGAGTTTAAAATATTGTTCCCGAAATGCAACTGTCATATTTGTCTTTCCTTTTGAATACCTAGCCGAAATGCAACTGTCATATTTGTCTTTCCTTTTGAATACCTAGCTGAATGATCAAGTTAAGGTCTGAAGCAACTGGTTTTTCTGAATGCCAACTTCAGCTACTCAGTGGCAGTCACTGATTTCACATGGAAGAACAGGGAACCTCAGGGAGTGAACCAGATTTCTGCAGTGCTCCCTTTTTATGCATGTTGTTAAAAGCGATATGTTGGGGAAAGGGCTGATTGCTTGAGGCATATTGTTTATACTACATTACTTAGGTCTGATGGAAAGGTTCCTAACAGTGGTTTTCTTGCTAAAGATATGGTTTATGGATGAAGAGTGGAATGTGATTTTTTTGGTAGAGCATCATAATAATTTAGGTGGACTCCAAGGAAACTTGATATTGGGAGAGGTCGGGAAAAATATTCACGTCCATGGAAATTCTTTAGCATTAGCACTCAATTCTCCATCAAAATATAAATGCTGTCTGCTTTAAATTACTGTCCTGATTCAGGCCAAGTTAATTACTCTGGCCCAGACTGGAAAGGAAAATTCCCAGAAAGTCTGATATGATAGAATGGTAGTGTGTTTTCTGAAGATGCTGAGAAATACTTAATGAATTAGTGTTTCAATGTAACTTTTGCAACAGAATACTAAGGGAATGAGAGGGAAAAAAAATCATAGATTTTTGGCAGCTGTTCACCATCATAGCACTTGGCAATCTGCTTCTTATTTAGCTTTCTGTTAAGCGAAAGCATGGAATTCTCAAGTTAAAAAATATTGATCACTGCATGACAATACGTATGTAAAAAAGGGTATTGTGTTGAAAAAGCTCTCCTTTTAAAGTGAGATTACTGACTATTTTGTTATTAAAATGTGTGGGTCATTTTACTTCGAAAATAATGTTGTTTTGTTAAACATAAGTTATTTAAAGGTTAAAATAATCTTAATTTTAATTATTAATATTATTAAGAACAGATTTTTCAACCAAGTATAACTGAATGCAAACAAGAACAAGCTTGGAAAAGAAAATTGGTGGCTGGGAATGCAGAAATGTGTTGAGGGTTGTATCTTGGCCACAATATATAGGTTCACAGCGGCCCTTTGCTATATTGGCAGAACCATACATTTTTGAAGGTCTGTTGATTTCCCCAGACTTCATGGAATCTAGACCAAGTTTGTCAATTCCCCATTTTTCTTGCCATGATAAGCCAACCTAGGGGCTGTATTAGGAGCACTCAGAGTGTATGGACTTTATGGCCCTTGTTGGGGAGGGATAAATTTTCCTTCTTTAGGTTCTTCTGACTGGTCTAAGAATTAAATTGACATGAGACAGATTAACAGGAGAAAATCAAACAAAAGTTTAAAAACAGGGATACATTGCAGAGGAAAAATGAATAACTTACCAAAATGGCAGAAATCCTCACCTTAAATATCATCTTCAGCTAAAGACAAAATAGGATGTTGGGGGTAGTGGTTTGGGATTTCAAAGCAGAGGAAAGCAAGTGACATGGAGATGGAAAAACAAACAAAAGTTAAATGTTAGCTGGGCCACACAGAGACAATAGGACACAGAACAGACTCTGTTCTCTTAAGAGTTTCCCTTACCACACCTAGTCCATATCTTTGCAAGTATCCCCAATGATAGCTGTCTTCTGGGAACAAGTCCTCTTATCTAAATTCTTTTAGGCAGTTAGGGCAAAAGTCAAAGTTTCTTTCTGAGTCATTTGGGGCTTGAGGTTTTTCAGCTCAAAATAATCCACATGCCAAAGAGACATTTTAGCATGTCAAGTTTTGCTCCCCTACACCCTCTTATCCAGCTGTATTGCTCCTTCTCTGTAGTTGTCACCAAACAGGATCATCTACTCTGACCATATTTGTTCTAGGGATACCTGTGGAACCAGATGTTTGATTACCTAGTTAATTGACTAGACACCTACTAAGCTGAGGGTCAGTCTCTACACTGGGCACTAGGGTGTCATAGCTTTCATTTTTAGGAAATACGGTTTAAGTCCCTTCAGCGAACAATCCAAGCCAATTAGGTAATTTAAAATTATTAGGTTATTTTTGGTAGTGATTGGCAGCCTCCAACATTTAGGGGCAAGGACTATCTGTCCTTTCACTCACAATCTACCAGGCTATGGTGAAAACAAAGTCTCAGACAAATTCTGCCATCCATGGGAACATTTATTGGAAGCATGCACAAAAGCCGACCAACTTCTGAAAGTTCAAGCCCCAGCTCTCTATCCTTTTAGGTGGTTTGATGGCATCTTGCATCAGAACAAATGCATTATTTGCAGGAGTTAGTTTAACATTCTATTTGGAGTCAGGTGACCAAGAAGCAGGAGTCAGCAATTGGAGGCAAGACTGTTTAACAATCAGGCCTGGGGCACTATTCCCCAAAACAGAGGCCGCTGAGCTCCAAAGCCTTTATGTGGGTTCATGCAGAGAAAGGTGGGGCCTCTGCAGTCTATGGCACCAATCCACAAAGAATGGATACCTCCAATTTACCAATGAAAATCATTTCTAATGCCCATTATGGTAATTGACAAAACCTCTGGTGTTAGTCAGAGATAAATAACTGTAGCATATGTTGCCTTTTGCTTAAATACTAGCTGGGATATGTATTCCTGATTAGGGCAGTTGACTACCTCTGAGATATAGATTGCAATGAGCATACACATTTATATCACACCATCTATGCTGAAGTATTCTACAGTATGCTGAAGTAGTCTACATAGCAATTGTATATTATATACAATCAGCATTTCTTCTTTGTGAAATGGGAATAATAATGGTGCTGATCTCGTAGAGTAAAGATTAAAAATGATAAGACTGCTTAGTACCATGTCAGGCACATAGCAAGTATTCCATAAATGCTCATCATTATTATCTAGAAATTCCAAATAACATTATTTATTATTGTCCCATACATAGAGTCTAAAGGAATGAACTCTGCCTTAGTTTTATTTTAGACTTGCCAAATTCTGACATTCTCCAAAAGAAAGGGGGAGACAGTTAGTCAAGCATTTATTTCCCTTCCCAGCAGAAGGGCATCCCCAAGTTGCCTTTGTTCTTTGCAGCCACATGCCTACTCTAAGTGGTGTGTCCAGCTTGTCCTGCCTGGAAGCTCCATTCCATGCTTGGGAATGAGAGAGAGAAAAAAAAAAAGTGGTCTACATGCCATTGCCCCTCATTGTCTCAGAAGTCTTTATGACTGTGTCATTTAGAAACAACTAGAGTAAGAAGTAATTACAGTGCCAGAATCTCATGCTATGGCAGGCAGGTATGAACCAAGAAGCTTAGGAGGAAAAGCTGAGCTGAGAAAACTAATGGTGATCTTCAGAAGCGTCCTTCTCAACAGTGCAGTTAGCTAGGCCTCGTTTGAGCAGCACAGTAAGAATGCTAGAGCCATCGGTTTAGGGCAGTTAAAATGCACCCCAGACGCTGTACTAAGTGTTTTTGTGTCCCTGTCAGGTGGGCCTTATCTCCATTCTCCAGATGAGGAAGCCTAGGCTTAGGGAGATTGAGGAATGTGCCCAAGGAGATGGGATAATTAGTGGAACAAATACAATTCAACCCTAGGTTGCCTGCTTGGGTGTGAGGCCTGTTCTCTCCCATGGGGCGTGGGAGGGTGTCTCACATTTATGTATGTGCTGTCATGAGGAGCTAGCCCCACCGGCTACATTACAGATGTCAAAGTCTTTAAAATGCCTAATGTGGGATTAGAAATGTCCTTCCCATTCCCACAAGCCTGAATTACATTGCTTCTACTGAATTTTGAAAAACTCACGGAATTGCTTTGGGATATGAAGACAGGGAGCCTGACCTATCCTGAATTAGGTTCCGCATAGCATTGGCAACCCAAGATGGGAAACTTTAAATTTTGTAACATGCATCTCTCACATGGAGAGTTCTCTGTGCTGTATTAAATGACAGTAGGAAAACTCAGCTCATCACACTTGTAAAAGAAACCACAGCATTCCTGGGTTTAAATCTGGAGTCATAACAATTCTATCTGATGGGCTTTTAAATATCCTGGAATTTGCATTTTGAATGTGTTATACATCACAAAAGGATTTTGATGGTGTTACCACAGCAAATGCTATAATCACATCCTGTAATTTATATAATGCCAACTGCTGTCACTGTGTCAAAAATCATGATATGCTATTCCTGATCTATATAGCTTCTCTCCTGAAGGAAATTGAGTGTCCTGAATCAGACTCCTTAGAGGCATTATTAATGACTTTGAATGGAAAGTCTGGCCACCTTGATGGGTAGTCAGGCAAGCCAAGCAGTGAGTTAATAAGTAGATCAAAACTTCAGATACAAAATTGAACTAGACAAGGTGTCCTGAAGGCAGGCCATAACAGGGTGTCTGAACCTTGGGATTTAGGAAGCTGAGCAATCTAGGAGACCCTACGTTGCCCAGAGCAACAGGATCTGTGGTTCATGCTGGAGGCCTTCCAGGAGGCTGTCTAATTAACCTTGGGGCTAAGAGTTTGTCTCCCTCAGACCTTGCCTCTGGTCTGAATCTTTGCTCACAGATTGCTTTGGATGGGGCCAGGAGGCGAAGCAGTGACCGCATCAGGCATTTCTTTTATGAACTCTGCTTTTTCTAACCCCCACAAATCAACTTTAAGTTCTTTTTCTTTTTTTTTTTTTTTTTTAATTTTCTTTTATTTTTTTTTGGTGGTACGCGGGCCTCTCACTGTTGTGGCCTCTCCCGTTGCGGAGCACAGGCTCCGGACGCGCAGGCTCAGTGGCCATGGCTCACGGGCCTAGCTGCTCTGCGGCATGTGGGATCTTACTGGACCGGGGCGTGAACCCGTGTCCCCTGCATCGGCAGGCGAATTCTCAACCACTGCGCCACCAGGGAAGCCCTCTTTTTCTTTTTTAAGACAAGGTGACCACATTTAACCTCTTCCCTCCATGCCCAATCACTGCCAAATGTTCCCCTCCAAATCAAAACTCCTCAGGAAAGATTTGGGACCATTAGGAAATGAAAGAGAGGCCCCAGGGCAGAGCCTGAGATGAAAGAGTGTGGAACAAAATTGTTCTGTATAAGAAAATAGGACAAATGAAAAAGCAGACGTGCTTCCTGAGAGAAGAGGGAGGACAGCAGCCTTAGCAAGAGGGTAGGGGCCTGACCTCAGAAGTGCAAAGGAAATTGAGGTCTTTTCAAGGGCAGGGATAACTCTTATTTAATTTTATGTTATTTTCTCTGCTGCAGTGTAACGTCCCATGTTTTACCAGAAGTCCATTACATTTTCTCAGGCCTCAGAGAAATTTTGAAGGGAAACTGTGGGAATTTTTCAGTTTTCTACATCTGTATACTCCCGGGAAGGGAATGAGGGGTTGTGCACGTAGGATGGTGAGGTAGTCCACAAATAGAATGAATCCAACAGGAGCAGGAGCTCAGAACAAGTGTGGCTAGAATCCAGAAGCACTGTCTTTCCCTAGGACTCCAGCAGCACCAAGCAGCTTCCCTCAATATGAGATGGATCTGGGTCAGGTGTATCTAAGTCCCACCATTACAATATCTTGACTGTTTCTACCAGAAGTTCAGTAGGTTACAAAATGTAGAGAAAGGGTCAGCAGATATTACTTTCAGTTTTCTATCTCGTGCCATGTTATATGCCATCTGCTCCTCAGTTTCTCCAACTGAGAAATGGGGAGATTGTTCGAGATCAGGGCATCTCAAAATCTGACATCCAGCCATGTGTGAATTTCAAGCAGTCTGAGATCCCTCCCATCAAAACCTGTCCACAAACATGTATGATTTCTCCATCATTTCCCCACAGTGTTAAGAACCACTGGACTAGATCTCTAAGGATTATTAGTCTAGCTATATAGGCCTGTTTTTGCCTTGTTTTGTTGTAAATTGTTTCACGTTATCTAATTAAATGGCAAATAAAACACATTAATCATTTGCTGTAAGGATGTGCAGAAGCCAGCAAGCCCAAATGCAGATCCTGCATTGCATGTCTTATTATACAGCAATGTCATTGACAGGAGATAGGCCCACTGAAGACAGCCCCAGTTGATACCAAAGAACAGTGGCCCAGAATATCCAGTGAACCCTGTGTTTCCTTATTCTTGGCAAGTGAGGCAAACACCTATGTCACTGGGTTTGAGATACAAGTCCTTTTGATTCCGCTCCCAAAGTATATCTCAAATCTTTTCCCTTCTCGCCATTTGTAATGTGCCATCCACCCTCTACCCTGACTAGACCATGCCTGTAGACTCCTAATTGGTCTTCTGGTTTTACTCTTATACCTCCGGGTTTCTCCCTTTCTTTCAGTTCCTTGGAGGTGAGCACCTGCCATTGGGGCCCTCACTTGTTTCCTGGCTGACTCTTATTTAATCTTTGGTTCTTACATTACAAACCCCTTCCATGACTTCCCAGATAGAAAGAGACCACCTACTACTCTCTGATAGAATCAGTTATTGTGCTAGATAGCACTTAGCCAGCCAGCTTATTGTTGCATATTGCTTGGGCTAATTTTAAGATTATGTCTCTCTGGCTTACTCTAACTTATATATGGTAGTGACTTTTTTTTGCCATTGTATTCATCATATCCAACACAGTACCACACAAATAGTAGGATGGATAAATTAATGGTATATAGGAAAGGAAACTTATTCCTCTGCCCTCTTAAGTTTAATGATATAGGCCCTGCAAATTAAACTGACAAAAAATGAACTAACAGGAAAAAAGGTTTATTATGTGTGCATATGGAGGTCTTCATAGAAAAGAAGTAAAGAATCAGAGGCAGTTAGATCTGGGTATAGGAGAATGGGATGGGATTTGTATATACCATTTTAACAAAGAGAGATAAATTTGTGGAGAAGTGACAAGACAAAGGAAAATGTGTTTGGGCTTCTAGGGGTGGTAAAGTATGGGAAGGTAAATATACAGGGGAAAACTAATGGAATGGAAGGGTTACTTTAGTAAGGTTTACTTTGCAGACTCAATCTCATGAAGTCTCTGAGGTGATAAGAGCATTTACCATGATTAAGAGTTGTTTTCCTATTCCTGGTATGGGAGAGGGAATGGGGGGGACGCGTCCACAAAAGGAAATTTATACCCTGCCTTTAGACAAAAAGAGGGAGGGTACAGAGCTTTTCCTGCATCTCATCTGCAGTTTCTTAATTGCCTTCAGCTCAAGATAATCCATATGCCAAAGTGTCATATTCCAGGGTGGTATACTCTGATCCCCTTGATAAAATAGGTAAAATAGTCTCCACTTGAAGGAACGTGATTTGATTCTTGTTGTAGTTGAATCTATTTGCCTAACACTTACTCATTCTTAAAGTCTCTTTTTAAGTACTGCCTCCTCTGGGGACTCGTTCCTGCTCTGAGTTCATGGCCCAGTTATACAGTATGGTTATCTTTAGTTTATTCCTATGTCTTCCCAATTTGTAGCATCCCAGCACAGAGTAATGATTAAATCTCTTATGTCTACCACTCTTCCCTGGCCTAAGGGCTGATGCTTAATAGATATTTAGTAGGTAAATAAAAAGCAAAGAACTACATTATTTGTTCTGATAGGTTTAAAAGTTAAAAAATTGTAATGATCTTATCACTTAATTACCCAGTGGATAAACAGTTTGCAATTTCACATCCATCTGATCTATGTGTGATTAAAAAAAACCACAACTGATTGATTTACATATGGGATATTGAAACTGGGGACAATGTGGTGATACCTCAATGAGCCTGTATATTCTTTATCTTTGCATGTGGCCTGCATACCCAATACTCATGAATGTTCATTGTGTGATTGAGTTCATAAATATATGACTTAAACTTGCTTTTATGATATAGATTTTCAAATTTTCTAATATGGAGCTGTGGAAGCCATTGTTATTTGAAAGGACTCTACGGGTTTTATTCCTTGCCTGCTTATTCAGGAAGGTCCCATCTCCATTCAAGTACTCAGTGTCTAAGTAAGGGGGAACATCTGTCGGGGGGCCCAGATACCTCACTGCCCTCAAGACTCCTGATGTCTCTGTAGTGACTGCCTTACTCTTAGTATCCACTGGGGAGTCAGGTGTGTCTCAAAAAAAAATGCACTTGAAATTCCCCAAATGAGAAGGAATGGGAAACCTGGGGTTACTGAAGAACTGACCTTTGTCCTTCTCAACACTGTGCTGTCAGTAACCACTCCGAAGAATTTCTGAGGCTCCTGACAACTGAATGGAAATTGGGAAAATAATCACTGAATTTTGAGTTTGAAGACTGTGGGTTAAGTTTTTGCTCTGCTCTTCATTGGCCATGTGCCCTTATGTAAATCGCTTCCCTTTTCTGAGCCTCAGTTTCCTATAACCATGTATGGTGACTGATATTAACCAGATTTATTGTGGTGATCATTTCACAATGTATACAAATATCAAATCATTATGTTGTACACCTGGAACTAATATAATGTTATGTGTCAGTTATTCCTCCATAAAAACAACAGCAAAGCAGAGATTGCTGGGACCTATCACCAGAATTTCTGATTCAGTAGATGTGAGGTGGGGCTCAGAATTTGCATTTCTAACACATCTAATATTTCTCACAGGTGATGCTGGTAGTGCTGGTCTGGAGGCCACATTTTGAAAACCACTGTTAGATTAAAAAGACCTATGAAGTAACATGAAAAATGACCCATGCTGATATATTGTGATGTTTTAGTATATCAGGGATAGCAGAGAAAGTCCTAAAAGGAGGGGTGGGGGGAAGTGAATTCAAAATGTTGGGAATCAAAATAGCATGAGACTTCTCAACTCCAAAATCAGAATCAGGCATTCTTTCTCAGGAAGCTACTGGAGGATGTTCTTCATCCAAACAAGGAAGTAAACCAAGGAAGAGGAAGACATGGGGTCCTTCCCTGTCCATTTTGCAGAGATTCTAGCCCTTCGGCCTGGCATGCCTTGGTGACTCCTGGCCAGTGTCTTCCAATGGGAAAAGTGTGAGGACCCTGCCTGGGTGCAGGGAGGCCTGGAGGTAAGAAGCATGAGTGCTCAGCATTGGCCAGGCACACAGTAGGCACTGGAGGGTAACAGTCCTCCTGCATCACTCTCAGAATGAAGCTAGCCTCCATGAGGTCTGGGGAGAAGACACCAGAATCTGCTTCACTGGAAAGCCTCTAGGTTGCCAGCCTGGGTCAGGGGCATCCTGCTGCCCCACCCCCATTGTACCACGTGAGATTCTTGTTTTAAGAAGTAACAACATCTGTCCTTTCTTCAGTAAAATATAATATTTTAAAATAAAACCAGCGACTTATTTGATGGTTAAGAGACTTGCCTTGTGCCTGAACCCCCTTGGGTTGCTCTCTATGTAAGCATTGAGTGGTGTGTTGGAATTCCTTTATGATAACCAAGTGGAGATTTCTGACACTGTAAAGTTATCATAATACGCTTGATTCTGAATAAAGTTTGTGAGTATACCTAAGGCCTGAGTTCTCCTGGATCTGGGTGCACTGCCGTATTTAGGAAATAGGCTGGGAAAATCCATGTGGCTGTGGCCAAAATCAAACTGTTTTGCCAAGCATGCTTTCTCCCCTCTTAATTGAGAAACCTATGGTTATTTGGATGAAAATTTAATCTGTGCCTCTGATTCATTTACTCATTGCTCATTAACTTGCTATTTAGTTCTAGCTACATGAGCTGTTAGAACTTTCTCTAAAGCTCCTCTAAACCAAAAGTGGGTTATGGCCACCTTCAGTGAGGCCAATTTGAGTCAGGACTAAAGTGAGCCCTAGCTGGGGCTTGAGGGTTCCATTAGGCTGAGAAAGTGAAGGCACAAAGACTGTGTCAGGCGCCATGGCCTATTGGTCTGCATTTTGAGATGCACCCCCTTTGTTCTCCCAAAGAATTGCAAAATGGAGTTTTTGGAGAAAGAATCAAACTTCTTGTATGCAGTTGGCCCTCATCTTTGAACTCTGCATCCATGGATTCAACCAACCTTGAATTGAAAATATTGGAAAAAAATTTTTTCCAGAAAGTTTCAAAAAGCAAAACTTGAATTTACTGTGCCAGCACCTCTTTATATAGCATTTACATTTGTATGAAGTATTATCAGCATTCTAGAGATGTTTCACAGTGTAGGAAAGGATGTATGTAGGTTATACACAAATACTATGCCATTTTACATAAGGGACTTGAGCGTCCTTGGAGTTTGTTATTGGGGCTCCAGGGGCTGGAACCAATTCCCCACAGATACTGAGGGATGACTGTAATGAGGAATGTCTACTTTTTCTTCCTTAATAAACTGCATATGTGACTTATGGAGGTGGCAGGGGTGTGCCATGCTGGTTGAAGACACAGTGGTGGAGTGAGGGGCTACTTCAAATCCTCTCTGCCACCTAGCAGATGTGTCATCTGGGACTGTTTACTTAACCCTTTTGTGCCTCCAGTTTTATCATATATAACAGAAGGATAATGATAGACTCTACCCCATTGTGATGTTTTAGGGATAACTGATATAGTGTCCTCTCCAGGGGCCTGCCTACTCCCCTCTCATGGGTGGTTTTGTGGCAGCTGAGGCAGGGTTGTCCACTTCCACTGCAAGCCAACACTTTTAACATCCATGTGCTGTTGATCATCCACGCCAGGAGGGGCAACCATAAATGTTCTCAGGAGCCAGGCTGGTGAACTAAGTGCGCAGAGAACTCTGGGTAGAAGAAAATGGTGGTTGGGATGGGGGGAGTGTGGTGACCTAGAGCATGCACGCACCACCTAAATGTATTCATTTCAAAACTTTGAAAACAGCCAATGGTCAAATGTAGCTCTACGGGCATAATCTGCTAGGAGCTGGAAATTCCTTATGCCTGACTATGTCATTCACAACTTTTGCTTTGCCCCCCTTCACCTCCTGCCTTCCAGAATCTGCTTCTATCTTCCTCAAATTATTGAAGATAATTACTGATGGCACCTCCCTTCCTGTACACAAGACCACTGGCAGCGAGGATGGTGGCAGAGCACAGCTCAGTCTTTGCACTTAGGGTTCACCCTTCATGTCCCTCAGTGCTCACACCTCTGGTGCCTGTTCTTGCCTGCCACTGTTCTCCCTTTGCCACATTGAGGTGGCACTGCTCTGTGTGTCCTGTGGTCCAGTGGCAGCAGCCTATTGTCTAGAAGGAACTTCTCTTACTTGGCTTGCTCAGGGGTGTCTCTGTTTCTAGGCAGTGGCAGACAAGGTGAAAGGGACTGTGGAATCTCAGATTGTCTGACCTGAAAACCCCAACTCAGTGCTCAGAATCCTGGCTTCTGTGGTGTCTCCCACTATGCACTGTTAACCAGCCACTGCCTCTGGCCGCTTGAAGATTTTACTGTCTAGTTTTTATCCTTGTATTTTTATTTCACTTGCTCTTCTGGATAGTCTATGAAGTTAATTCCTCTGAGCTCTGCTCACTCAGCAGAATGCCTGCACAGGATAGATGCTTAGGAAACATGTTCTGATCAATTGATTCTGTCTTCCCTTCATTATCAAGAATTTGTTACTGTTCACATGCACATGGCATTATTGGGGGCATGACCCAAAGCTGTTCACACCCATTTCTTGGTCTCACTCAATGTTCAATAGGAATATAAAGAATTAGCAGAGGGCGTAGGAACCACCCTAGACCATGGGCAGGGCAGCATGAGGGCAGGCATTGTTTGTGTTCAGAGCAGGTACAAAGACAGAAACATGGAGGAGAGGTAGCAAGGAAGAGAAATGCAAGCTCAGTTCACATGTGATTAGACATTTTCCATTTTTAGCCTTCTGGGTTAAATTTGCATAATTCTTAAAAAAAATTAATTAATTATGACTGTAGCTTTTAACCAAACTGTGCATTTAAAGTAATCACTCTGGGTAATTTAAATAAAATCTTTTCTATAAACAGTTTATGCACATTGAAATGAAAAAACTGTTGGTTTATTCAATTAAAAGGACATTATTGTTTGGATTCTCTCTCTCTCTCTCTCTCTCTCTCTCTTTTTCCAATTTAAAATAGAGGGCAGCCACATTGAGACAGATGGGAATTAATTGAGTTGTCTCAAAAGTGACCAGATTTTGCTCTTTTTTTTTTAATTTTAAAGAAGATAGATTCCAAAAGCCTCTTCAAAAACCAAACCACTATTTCAGAATACTGAAAAGAAATTCTACCCTTTACTCTGACAGGCAGTGGGTACAGAAGTAAATTTGTTCCCTGGCAAACATGTGGGACTTCCTCACCAGCCCAGCACAAGTCAAAGAAGGTGGTTTTAAACAAAGCTCTCCAATACTGTGATCTTTAAAAATACCAGTTTGTACAAAAATACCAAACATTGTACATGCTTGGTGCTTTTCTAGGTGACACCATTCACTGTGGTTAAAGAGGCTCTTTCAGTGAAGCCTACCATGATTTCAGGATGTTATTGTCCTTTACTCACTGGTTAGTTCCCTGAATGTCTATGGTCCCATTATACACTCTGGGAAGGGTGACACCTGGACTGTTTGCTCAGAGCATGGCAGGTCCTCAGCTCTGTTATTAAGGTGTACAGGTACCGAGTACCGAAGTCCATGTTGGACCCTCCCATGTGTTGGGGTGAAGTGCCTGGGAGCCATAGACCTGCTTCCATCCCAGAAGCAAGACCCCAAACTGAAATGAGCAGTACTGGCAGCATTTGGGGATAATGGGTTGTGTTCTGGGTGGACTGGTACAGACCAGGCCTATTCCTGTCACAAACTTGCTTTTCTGAACCTCTAAAATAAGGTGGTTGAACTGAATAGCCATCTTTTTTTTCTTCCTCATTAGCAAAGCTATTTTATTCAAATAAAATCATATATAAAAGAAGAGCAGCTTGATTAAATTGGGGTCAGGGCCTCTGGTTCACAGAATTTGGGGGTTCCACAAAGCAGAGTTCATGAACCACTGGTATAGATAGTTGATAATATATTGTCTTAGTGAATCAGGTTTCTTTGGCTATGACAGAAATGCAGCTCAGTCAGACTTGTGTGATTAAGGAGAAACTGAAATGTCAAAGTGTAGATCTCTTCAGGCATGGCTGGATCTACATGCCCAAATGCAGTCAGGAATCTGCCTCTTGCCATCTCATCTCTTGGCTCTGCTTTCCTCTGTATATCTTTATTCTCAGGTGAGACTCTCCTCCCCTTGTGGTGTCATGACTGCCATCAGCAGCTCTAGGTTTATACCCTACTAGTGGAACCCCTTGCCCCCAGAAGAAAGAAATCTCTTTCCCTCTGGTTCTAGCTAAGACCCTGGTGCTGACTGTCATGGCTTCAGCCACGTGTTATCTCTTTCTGAACCAATCGCAGTGGTCAATAGGATGGAGAGTTCTGATTCACCATGCATGAGTCACATGTCTACCCTTGGATTTGGAGGAGGGTGGAGTCAGCCCCAGTCTTATGACAAGACCTGAGTATAGGGGATGGGTTTTGTCTCACAGGCAAATAAAGTGCTATTACCAAAAGAAGGGACAAATTCTGTTCAGGCAAAAAGCTGTTCTGTCCATCTCCCTTCCAGATCTAACGACCTATGAATCTAAGTAAGCAAATGCTACTACTTTTCTTCTGCATCTGTGAAGATTGTGTTCAGGTCTGGTGATAGGACTTATACCTCCAGAGAATAAACTGGTGTTGTATAAAGGGAAAAAGGACTGGTGAGAGTCTGGGGGGAACAGAGGACAAGATGACAGCAAATAGAAAATGCCAACCCATCTCAACCATCCTGAGTTCAGTCATCTTTCTAGGAGGGAAATGAATCAATTATTTTTGTCCTGTTATCATAAATACTTGTTGGTTCAACCCCTGATATCGCCTGTGCTGCACCAAAGGGGGAGCCAAGACTCTAATAGGTTTTAGTCCTTTACTTCCTATGTTCTTTGCAGCTGTTTGGCTAGAGTCTTTTTAAGATTGTGTTAAAACCAACTCTTTTATAAATGCCCAGAATTCATGGCTGATTGAGCTACTTGAGCTTTGTAAATGTAGACATTGGGTATATATCTTTGCTAAAGGTTTAATAGTGAGATGGTTTTGGCTGTGTAACCCATGCATACCAAACTCTGACCTCAAGTGTCTTCCTGAGAGAAGCAGGGTTACCGGGGCCAGATCATTATTTTGGTGATGAAGGGGCCAAAGCCTCTTAACAGCCCTGAGCCTAGAACCCTGGTGAATGAGGTGCTATCACACTTGGGACTTCTTCTGTCTAGATCAGTGTGTGCAGTGACTTTGAAGAGACAGATGGGTTGTTACCCCAGCTCTGCCACTGCCACCCACCCTAATCTGTTTAAGTCACTCTCATGAGGTAGTTTTCTCCTTTGTAAAACAGGGATCATGATATTTACCATCTGTTACTATTGTTGCTTATTGAACACCCCCAAACATAGTGATGTGAAACAGTAATTTTCATATGCTCACAAATGCTGTGGCAGGAATCTGGACAGGAAATATCAAAGCTGGTTTACCCCTCTACTCCAGGACATCTATTGTCCTATCTGTAAAGAGTCAAATTCAAGTGACTCAATGGCTGAGGTATGAATCACCTGGAGGCATCTTTATTCACCTGTCAGGTTCTTAGTACTGGCTGTTGACTAGGACTTCAGGTGAGTTATCGGCAGGATACCTACACTGGCAGCATCTACATTGTCTTTCCATGTGGTCTCTATGCATAGGGTAGTTTGAGCTTCTTCACAGCATGGTGGCCGGGTTTCCAGAGCAAGGCAGAACTGCATGACATGTTTATTATAATCTGTCCCTGGAAGTCACATGGTGCCATTTCCCCCATACTCTCTAGATTGAGGCAATCACAAAGGTCTTCCTAGTTTCAAAGTGAGGGGACATAGACTCCGACTCTTCATAGGAAGAATGTCAATATTGCATTGTAAATAGAGCACGGCATGGGAGATATTGTTATGCCCACTTTGGAAAATATTCCATATGTGGCAAATTGTACTGATTGATATCAATTATAAGAATATCATAATAACTTAGCATTCTTGTGATAAATGCATTTTGGTCATAATTTATTATATATATTACTGGATTTAGCTTGATAACATTTTATTAAGGATCTTTGTTTTTATGTTCACCAGGGATATCAGTCTGTAGTTTTCCTTCTTGTAATCTGTTATGATAATGTCCATCTAAAATAATGAGTTCAGGGCTTCCCTGGTGGCACAGTGGTTGAGAGTCCGCCTGCCGATGCAGGGGACACGGGTTTGTGCCCTGGTCCGGGAAGATCCCACGTGCCCGGCTAAAATAAATAAATAAAATAAAATAAAATAATGAGTTCAGAAGAATTTCCTTCTTTATCTTCTGAAAAAGTTGGTGTAAGATTGCTGTATTTTCCATGAATATTGTTAGACTTCACTAATGAAATCATTTGGGCCTGGAGCTTTCTTGGTGGTGGGAGGAGGAGTTTTTAATTCCACATTAATTTTCTTTATAGATGTAGGGCTTTAAAGATTTTTATATTTCTATATGAATTTTGCTCATTTGTCTTTTTAGGAATTTTTCCACTTAATCTAAGTTGTTGAATTTATTGGCATAAATATGTTCATAATAGTCTCTTATCCTTTTAATGTATTTAGGATCCTTGATGATAGCTCCTCTTTCATTCCTGATATTGGCAATTTGTTATCAATCTAGCTATATGTTTTTCAATTTTTTTGATATTTTCAAAGAACTAGCCTTTGCTTTTTACCAGTTTTACTCTTCTGTCTGTTTTTGGTTGCATGGCTTTTTGCTCTTGTTTTTTAGTTTTTAAACTTTCCTCTTATTATATTGTGTTTAATTTGGTCTTTTTTTCTAGCTCCTTTCTAGGTGAAGCTTTGACCATTCAACTGTTCTCCTTTTCTACTATAAGCTTTTAAAGCTGTATGTTTCTTTCTAAGGACTACTTTAGCCACGTGTCACAACTTTTGATACGTTGTGTTTTCATTTTAATTCAGTTCAGAATATTTTCTAATGCCACTTGTGATTTAGGGATCTAGTGACTTCTGGGTTATAGTAGTGTGTTATTGTCAAATAACTCCAGATTTTACTAGATACATTATCGTTATAAATTCTAATTCTAATTTAATTATTGTTACGAATTCTCCTGTGTTCAGAGAATATATCCTATGATTTCAATAATTTTGTTTGTTGACACTTGTTTTATAGCCCATCACATGGACTTTCTTGGTGAATATTTCATATGTACTTGAAAAGAATGTGTATTCTGCAGTTATTGTGCATATTGTTCAAGAACAATCAGTTGGATGAAATTGGTTGAAATAGTGTTGATCAAGTGTTCTATATATTTACTTATTTTCTTTACAACTAGAAAGCAACTACTTCATGAATTACTGAGAAAGGAGTATTGAAATCACCAATGAAAATTCTAAATTTATGTTTCATTTTTTGATTCTGCTAATTTTTGTGTCACATATTTTGAAGCTTTATTAGGAATATACACAATGTCTTCTCAATGAATTGACCATTTTGTTATTGTGAAATATTTTTGTTTATCTTCCATATTTCTTGTTCTGAAGTCTATTTTGTTTGATATTAATATAGCTACCCCAACTTTCTTATGTTTATTGTTTTGTGGTATGTATTTTCTATTCTTTTACCTTTAACATGCATATCTTTTTTTTGAAAGTGTACTTTTTGTACACAAAATAGTTGGATTTTTTTCCCTTTTTATCCAGCCTGACCGTCTCTACCTTTTAATTGGTGCATTTAATCATTTACATTTCATGTAATTATCTGTATTTTTTTGTTTAAATATACCATATTGTTGTAAATATCTATCTACTTTGTTGTTTTATTTTTCTTCTTTATTTAATGCTATCATATTGTTATAAACAAATATACTATATTTATGTATACTATGCTATACATTCTTATATTTTTCTTCTTTTTTTGGGTCTCCTTTTGAATTAATTTAGTGTTTTAAATGCCATTTTATCTCTACTATTGGCCTATTAGCTATACCTCTTAGTTGTGTCTTTTGAGTGGTTGCTGTAGTGTAACAATTTCCATCTTCAACTTCTCAGAGTCTAACTTCCCTATAATGGGGACAACTTACAACAGTATACTGCCGTGCACCCCTTCCATTCTATGTACTATTATTAGCATACTGTTTACTCCCACATATATTATAAACCCCACACAATACATTATTTTTATTTTGCTTAAATTAAAAAGTGAGGAAAAAATCTCATATTTACCCACATATTTTTCATTTCTGATGCTACTTATTTTTTGTATAGATTCAGACTTCCATCTAGAACCATTTTACTTCACCTGAACTTCCTTTAATCTTTTATGAAGTGCAACTCTGCTGGCAATGAATTCTCTTAAACTTTTTTGGTTGTTACTTGAAAACACTTTATTTCACTGTCTTTTGGAGAGGTGTTTTCACTGGATAAAGAATCTAAGTTTACCTTTCTTTTTCTTACAGTACTTTGAAGCAGTTGTTCCATTATCATCTGGCTTGTATTGTTTCTGATGAGAAATCAGTGATAAATCTTATCTTTGATGCCCTTTACCTATGTGCTTTTATTTTGTTGGTTGCTTTTATGATTTTGTTGTTATAATTGCAATTTTATTATAATATGCTCTGGTATTTTCTGTGTATGTGTGTGTGTTTATCTCGCTTCAGGTTCATTGAGCTTTCTTGGGTTGGTGTGTTTATAAATTTTATCAAATTTGTGATATTTAGCCATTTTTAATGGGTTTTGGCATTGTTTTTAGTTTTATTTGTCCCTTCATAATGTTTAAGTTTCCTTTAAATCCTTGATTATATTTATAGTAGCTAATTTAAAGTTTATATTTTCCAATTATATGATTTCTGGTAATATTTTTTTTCTTTATAAATCATTTTCTTCTTCTGGGTATGATTGATTGTTTTTCCTCTTATAAGTCACAAATTTTTGGTTTCTATATTAGTAAATTTTTATTAGGCATTAAGCATAATGACACATGATAGTGAGCATTATGTTGTTGAGTGTCTGGATTCTGTTATCTTCCTTTAAGGAGTGTTGAGTTATGTCCTGACAGTTAATTTACTTATGTATCAGCTTAGCCCTTTAAACACTTGTTTTTAAACTTTGGTTGGCAGGTATGATGTACCTTTCACTCTAGGTCTAGTTTAGTTCTACTGCTAGGCACAGCCTTTCTGGGACTCCTACTGAATGTCCCAGGTGTTTAACAAGGTGTTCTATTCTGACTGCTTGGAACTTGTAAATACCCAGCCTTGTTTGAGGCCCAATAGATTTTTTTAGCTTACAACTTCATTGTAGTTCCCCTCTCCTACCCCCTGTAACTGTGCTTTTCTCAGCCTTATGGAGTCTATCCCTAGCTCATTTTAGTATTAAATCAAAGACCTAAGAGGCCCTCTCTGTAGATTTCTGGAGCTCTTTCTCTGTATAGCTTTCTCTCTCCAGTGCTCTACCTTGCAAATTCCAGCCACCTCAGCATCTGTAAACTTTGCTTCATTCCTTGTCAATTCAGTGCAACTTCCAGGTTCTACTTGGCATTACCTTCCCTGATCTGGGGTCTCATAAATGTCTCCAGGTAGAGTATTAGAGTGATCTTGAATCTCACTTTATTGTTTCGCCTTCTTTCAGGAAGCAAAGTCAGTGCTGATTATTGACCAATATCAAAGGACATTTGTTTCTTTTTTGTACTATATCCAGTTATCTAGTTGTTTGTGTCAGGAGGGATAATGCAGTACTAGTTATTCCATTGTGACCACAGTAGAAATAGAGATAAAAGATGACATGAATATTAGTTTGTTTTATCTTCAAGATTATTTACTTACACTGTTCTATTTGTTTATTCATATTCAAGATTTAAAACATGTTAGCTTTAGATTAATTTTACCAAAAGGTAATATGTATCTTGTAAATGTTAAAAGACAATAATTTATTGGATATGACATTGAGATAATTTTTATTTAAACATGATACTATACTGAGGCAATTTAATTGTGAAATAGCCCTTTTTTATGCTTCTCTTTTGATTTCTTGATCATCTTACCTAACTCATGTATTCAGTATGAATGGCAGAATTTTATAGTTCAGCTTTTGGCATTTGGATTCCTGTAGTGGTTGTTTTGTTTTTTTAAAAAAATAAATTTATTTAATTAATTAGTTTATTTATTTTGGCTATGTTGGGTTTTCATTGCTGCATGCGGGCTTTCTCTAGTTGCAGCGAGCAGGGGCTACTCTTCATTGTGGTGCACAGGCTTCTCATTGCAGTGGCTTCTCTTTGTTGCAGAGCACAGGTTCTAGGCACATGGACTTCAGTGGTTGTGGCACATGGGCTCAGTAGTTGTGGCTCGTGAGCTGTAGAGCACAGGCTCAGTAGTTGTGGCACACGGGCTTCGTTGCTCCGCGGCATGTGGGATCTTCCTGGACCAGGGCTTGAACCCGCATCTCCTGCATTGGCAGGCAGATTCTTAACCACTGCGCCACCAGGGAAGTCCTCACTCTGGTCTTTAAAGGTGAACTTCAGAAGCACATTGGCCTCTTTGAGATCTGAACTGAAGTGGCACTGATAGCACTTGACTTTCTTAACTAAGACAAAAAAAAAAACCAAAACTGTACAACTGTCATTCTGTAAGGTGACAAGAAAAAAAGGCCCTAGGAAATACACATGGACTTCTATATTATAGGAACATGTGTTTGGCAAAATGTGGAAAAACATGTTGTTTGGGAAAAAAAACCAAACGTGGTTGGCAAAAAAAATCTGGGGTTTGGCAGAAAAAGATAGCCAAATCCCAGATTTGAGGGGGTGGGGAGCAAGTGTATTTTGAGAGATTAGCAGTCCCAGCATATTAATAGATCTCCTTTCGGGCTTCCCTGGTGGCACAGTGGTTGAGAGTCTGCCCGCCGATGCAGGGGACACGGGTTCGTGCCCCAGTCTGGGAGGATCCCATCCCGCGTGCCGCGGAGCTGCTGGGCCTGTGAGCCGTGGCCGCTGAGCCTGTGCGTCCAGAGCCTGTGCTCCGCAACGGGAGAGGCCACAACAGTGAGAGGCCCGTGTAACATCAAAAAAAAAAAAAAAAAACACAAAAAAACAGGGTTTGGGGTCAGACTCAGTTTCCCTGTCTTTAGAATGTAAATGATTGTATTTGGCCCTTACAGTTGTCTTGAGAATTTTTCATGAGGACACATTCAGAGCCCTTAGCTCCTGGCCTGGTTTAGCATGAGCATTCAGCATGTGCAAGCTCTCATCATTAGTAAATAGCATCCAGTCTTGACTTGAGATGTGCTTAGATGCAAAAAGAGAACCAATATCATTCAACACATGGCTTTGGCCATTCTTTCTCTGTTCAGGTGAAAAATATATGCACTGATGGGCCAAGGTGAAAACAACATGTAAGAGAAGGAAATTTTCATGGATTTTTCATAGAAATGAACTTCTCATATACAGAATCACAGAGCTGGAGGTTTCCTGAAGGTTCCCCTAATTGAGAATGTCATCAGAGATCATCTGTCACCCACAGCTCATACCTTTACCCTTTGACTGTCTATTTAATGTGTCCACTTCTCTGAGATACAGGCTTGATGGATTGAAAGAACTGTAGTCTCTTGCTTTTACTTAACAGCTTATTAAGCTTTTCATAGGTGACAGGAAATGGACAGACCAAGATGAACCTTTGAGATAGAGATAGAAATAAAGATAGAAATAAATCTATCAATGAAATGTGTAACTTACCAGATTGGCCACTAAAAATATAGCATTGACATGGCCCATCCTTTGTGAGTACACAGACCACTCATTTACCTTTATTTCTGGCTCCATCGATTTCTTTTTTTATGTCAAACACTGTCTATGTACTCTTTTCACTGCAGACATGGAGGGTAACTGCACATCATTCATTTTGCAATTAATAAAGGTTGTGTGTTGAGGGGAAGTTATCTTTCTTGGGGGCCCAATATTTCTGGTTAAGTTGCCACACAGATTTCTTTGTGGTTCACCAGTTTGTCAGATACCTGCAAATTCTCTTGAAGACATCTGTTGAGTGAAGTAACGGTTTCATTGCAGACTCTGAGTTTTCATTAATTTTCCTCTGAAGGTTTTTTGTTTTCTTTTGTTTTGTTTTTAATCTCCTTCTGTGGGGAGGGTAGGAACACATTAATCTATTTTGGAGGGTTTCAAGTTCTTAGGCTCACCATTTCCCCTGCTAAGGCCTTTCTTGGAGGGCCATTCTGGTCTTTTTTTTTTTTTTTTTTTTTTCCGGTACGTGGGCCTCTCACTGTTGTGGCCTCTCCTGTTGCGGAGCACAAGCTCCAGACGCACAGGCCCACCGGCCATGGCTCACAGGCCCAGCTGCTCTGTGGCATGTGGGATCTTCCTGGACCGGGGCACGAACCCGTGTCCCCTGCATCGGCAGGCGGACTCTCCACCACTGTGCCACCAGGGAAGCCCCATTCTGGTCATTTCTGACCCTTCTGGTTCTCTGAGTCTATGACCTGCCAAATGATTCCCCCCTTTTAGATATCACAGCCCATGTCTCTCCCAGGTGGCTGCAGATCCAAGTGGTGGGAGGCTGAAACAAAGTATCAGGACCTTCCTCTGTTGAGCCTGTTGGTACTTCTCTTCCTACATCCCTTTTCTCCCCCATCCTTCCCAGTATAGTGTCTCCTTATATGGCCCTGAGTTGGCTCCAGTTCATCTCAGAGGAATTACATGACATGCATAAATTATGAAACATTTTTGCAAATTAAGTTTTAATTAAAACCAGCAGCTTAGAGTATCCAACTGGAAGCAGTCACAATGCTGAAAAGTGACACTGGTAGGGTGGGAGTTCAGGAGAAGGTCTGAGTGGGTTTGCATCCTGTTCATATATTTCCAAAATGAATCCTGCAGAAGAGAGCTTCCTTCCCTATCAGATCCTCCTTAATCTACACTGATCCCTGGCCTGCCATGTGGAACAATGTGGTTTCCAAGCAGAAATACATACACATCATGGTGGTGGTTTTATCTGAACTTTGTCAAATTTCTTTTTGATTCTACCAACTCCATGTTCTCACAGGGAACCATCAAGACCTTGGGCTCTCCCACATTGCCAAAACTCCAGATAATTTTTCAGCAAGATGGCCACCCAAAATAAGGCTGAAGAATGACAATTTTAATTGGAAATGTATTTTTCTGATACAGTGCAGAGTTCATGCCTGATGAGAAATGACTTCTTATTGTGAGAATTTTCAGAACTTTATAATGAGCAAAAATGTCTGGGGCTTTCCCCCAGCCGATAGTCCTCAGCTATATGTAATGTGAGAATTGTTCTGGTCTGCCCATTAATAATCCACATTTTCCATGTCCCCCAAAATGTCTGCCATCAAGTGAGTAATTTATGCGGGCTTGCCTTTCATCTAGGCAGGGCTCTACTGCTGCAAAAAAAGACACTGGATTTTTTCATTCAGAGTTCAGTTTGAAAAACCTGACCCTTAGTTATCAGTCTACATCTTTTCTACTAAATAACCTGAGGATGCTAGTCTGCAGTGGCCAGGACAGTGTTCTCTGGAGACCTGAAACAGGGTGAGCCCTTGCCCTTTAGGCATTTTGAAGTTTAATATTTTATCTGCTTTAAACTCATTTGGAACATGGAAAAGACTCATCCATATAATCTGTATTTTTAAATTCCTGAGAGATGTTTTAAGATGATAATACTTAGTGTTGGTTTGGAGTGTTGAAACTGACATTGGAGAGAGAGAATCTTGGTCAGAGTGTAAATCAGGACAACTTTCCTTGAGAATACTTGGACTGAAATATGCAATGCCCTTTGATCAATTATTCAACTTCTTGAAAAGTTGATAGTGTATGCAAAAATTTCACTACAAGGATGTTTATTACAGTGTCATCCATTTAGTGACAAGGTGAATACAGCCTAGATAGCTAATAATAAGGAATTCAATAAGTAATATTTTTATATTCAAATAATTGAATAATTGGCATTAACTGAAATCAACAATGGATGTTAGTTAGCATCATCAGTTGCTTTAAATTTCTTCTTTTGCTTATCTTTGATATCTGATTTTCTATAAGAAAGATGCATTGCTTGTGTGATTTTTTTTGAAAGAAACATTTTAAGCAACATGTATATTACAGAGATGGTTCTTTCTGTCTATATTTTTCTTGACTTTAAATATGCTGTTGGAAAAAAGTTAAAGTTCCATCTGTATCCCAAACTAGATGTTGAGAAATCACTATTAAATTATATATGGTTAGGCAAGATAATCCCCAAACCAATAAAAGTAAGACAATTTGGAATACATACATACCATTCTCTTCATGATCTTTCCAACAAGGTTTGAAAAACTTATAAGGTTTTTAGGGAAAATTGGAATGGGTACTTAAATTACTTCAAAGTAGAAAAGTCCGTTATATTTACCTTCTTTTATTGACCCTGTTTTTGGTCCTGTCTTCTACTCTGCAGGGTTATCTATCTCTATCTCTACTCCTACTCTTTCCTCCTCATCCTTCTTCACCACTGCCCTGACAAGGGACTAGATAAAGCTGCAGAACTGGGGATTGTAGAGGGAGCAGCCTGGCGTCCACATTTAAGGAGCTAGAGAAAGAATATGGGGAGTGGGAGTAAACTGACATTCATGGTAAAGCCCAGGGAGGAGGAGATTCTAAGGAGGAAAATGACACAGAGAGATACCCTTTTATCTCCTGACTTACCTAATATTCTCAGAGAGGCCAAAATAGCTTCTGTTTTTTGGAGAAATATGATGCCCTGTGTGTTTGTAAGGAAATTTCACACATACCCTTGGAAATCTTTTGAGCAAATTACTGCTGAGTATTTTTGAAGCTGAGCAAACGGTACAGAAATATTTTGATAAGTCTCTTGATCTGTATGAGTAAAATCTAGCTCTGAGTAGCCATGGTCTGTACCTAGAGATGGCCAGCTACAAGTATCTGTGGAAATAATGAGAAAAACTCAGTTCACTCAGGATGTCCCCATGCCTCGTACTGAGCTGGAAGCCTCCAGAAGCTAAGTCTCATGGATGGACATGGGCTCCAGTGACACCACTGAGTTCTATCTATCTCACTGCCCTGCTTTCCATGGTGCTGGCTTCACTCTCAGGTCCCATTTGATGATCTGTCCCCAGCAGCACATCCTCTCAAACTCTAGTGGAGAGAGGAAAGGGAGGAGGAGAGAAAGGAGGATGGGGGATTGATATTTGGTTACTTCTGTAAAAGTCCTGAGTAGACTATGTGAGGTCACATGTCCACCCTGAGCCAATTGTTGGGGCCAGTGATGAATTGATTGGCTCAGGTCTGGGCACTGCCTACATCATGGGGCTTGGAGTAGAGCCTTACCCTACTACAGGGGTCCCCAACCCCCGTGTCACAGACCGATACCAGTCTGTGGCCTGTTAGGAACCAGGCCGTGTAGCAGGAGGTGAGGGGTGGGCGAGCAAGTGAAGCTTCATCTGCCGCCCCCCCCATCACTCATATTACCACCTGAACCATATCCCCCACCACCCCTGTCCATGGAAAAATTGTCATCCACATAACCGGTCCCTGGTGCCAAAAAGGTTGAGGACCGCTGCCCTACTACTAGGGCCACTACTAGGAAGGAAGGGAGTTGATGGTGAGAGCAAAGAAACACATGTCCACTGTAAAGAGTAAGCACATTTTTCAGGCCTTATCACTTCTTCACATAACCCACTGT
Organism: Kogia breviceps; assembly: GCF_026419965.1. Lineage (NCBI taxonomy): Eukaryota > Metazoa > Chordata > Mammalia > Artiodactyla > Physeteridae > Kogia > Kogia breviceps. The sequence goes on along the minus strand of NC_081319.1, from coordinate 34,619,623 downwards.
GAAGAAGTGATGGCCCACTGAGAATGTTTGTGATCTTAGGTCTGTGGGTTTATCTGTGGACCATAAGGCCCTTGCTTATTAGTATATTTCTCACACAACACCAGGTTGGGGCACCCCTGAAAACTCTAGAGGTTACAAGGTCATGGGGTAAAAACAGCAGCCATTATGGGCCAGTGGCTTTCACAGGGGCTCAACATGTATTTATCTCATTTAATCTTTACATTAATTCCATGAAATAGTATTATTACTATAATATTACAGATGAGAAATCCAGAGCTCAGAGATGATATATTGTTGCCTAAGTCCTTACAGCTCATAAGAGATAGAGGTGGGATTGGAAACCTGGTCTACTAAACTCCAAGGCCCTCCTTCCTCCCTCCTTTTATCCCTCCCTCCCTCCCTCCCTCCCTCCCTCCCTTCCTTCCTTCCTTCCTTTCTCTTTCCTTGTTCCCTCCCTCTCTTCCTCCAACAAATACTCCTTCGTGAATTCTTACCAAGGGCCAGGTACAATACAGGTCTAGTTCCTGGTGATACATCAATGAATAAATTGTTCATTCATGTGGCCCCTAGATGGATCTTGAGTTCTTATGTGGAGAAGTAGTAAAAAAAAATAAACAAGAAGATTACAGAATGCAATAATTGTTAAGACAGGAATAAACAAGATGATGTCATAGAAAGATACGTGGGGTTGAGATAGGAACTGCTGTCAGAGGAGGTGCCTTCAGAGCTGACATCTGACAGCTGGGTAGGAATCAGTGAGGCAGGGGTCGTGGGGGATGTCAGGGAATTGACATGGTGGGAGAGCATCAGCCAGTCAGAAGAAATAGCCACATGAAGGCTTTGAGGCAAGCGAGGCTTGGGCAACAGGGCCAGCAAAGCACCAGGCTTATACTTTTAGATTGTTCTGGATGCAGTATAGAGGAAAGACCAGGGGGAGGAGTGAAACTGAGGAGATGGATGAGCAGCAATGGTGGCTTGGTGTGGGGTGGCAGAAGTGGATGGATGTGGACAGAACCTCCACCACTGGATCCTAGCTCATCCGAGGCATTCTCCTCCTGGTGTAGGTTTTGGAGTTTGAACCAATGAACAGAACATCCTCTGATACATATAGGAGTAGGAATCTTTATCCACATTGCTTAATGAAGAAGAATGGAAGATTATAAATGTAAACATGCACAGGAAAAAAGAAAAAGAAAAAAGAAACGAACACAGGGAAACTTTGCAGCAAACAGCGATTTATCACTGATTCATAAGGCCCAAGGCAAAGGGCCAGTTTTACAAATGGAATAAACATATGTAGACCCGGCTTTTTTTGTTTTGTTTTGTTTTATACAGTTGGCAGGAAAATACTTTATGTCCCATTTGGTCTTTACATATTTCATAGTGAATGTGTTGTTTTGATCAATAGATCTTTAATTGAGTTTTATTTTTGAAAAAGAGTCCACTCAACTCCAGAAGTTCATTGAGCTGGAGTGATGGATGTCCCCTCACTTGCCCCTGTGGCTCTCTATGGGACTCTGAGATAGAAATGAAGTAAATGAGGAAAGTTAAAACAAAAACATTCCCTTCCCCTCGGTGCAGAAAATGTCTTGCTTTTTGAAACACCTTGACTTACCATCAGGGACTCAAAGCACACTCGGATCTCTTCCGCCTCCCCTGTAGCTCCTCACAGCTCTTTTCCCTGGCCCACCTTAGCACACAGGACTCTAACTGGTGCCTCATAATTACCCTATGATTCAGTCCCTGTACTCACTCCCTGGGTGACCTTGTCTGCATGCTCACAGTGACCAAGCTGCCTACCCTACACCTCTGCCTGCAAGTCTAGGGGACATGCTCAAATTATCCGTTTTAAACAAAACTGAATTCTGTGGGGTTTTTTTCCTCAAAAATGCTTCTCCCATAGTCTTCTTCTCAGTAAACAGAGGCTCCATTTTTGCATTTACCTGGGCCAAAAGCCTTAGACGCAGACGTGATGTGTGTCCTCTCATATTATCTATCATCCAGTCCATCATCTCTTCTCTCAAGTAGATCTAGTGTCAGACCACTGCCTGTCACCTCCACTACCAGCACTGTCTCTTTCATCTCTCATTCAGATTATTCATTAGTCTTCTTACTGGTCTCCCTTCTCAAACACTATCTTTGCTGCTCTCTGGCTATGTGACCTTGTAGTTTCATGGAAAATTGAGGTAATAATAGAACTTACCTAATAAAGTTTCTGTGAGTTTTCAATAAATTAATATAGGTAAAGCACTTAGAATGGTGAATAGTATGTCATAGCTATTATAACTGCCTGTCATTACTGCTCTTGTCAACATCGCAGCATGTGGTTTCTATCCAAGACAACCTCATAGTCCAGAATGACTGCTAAAGCACCAGCCATCACATCTACATTCCTGGCAACAGGATGAAAGGAGTCCTTTCAAGGGTGCTATCTGGAAAAACCACATCCATGGATATCTCATTGACCACAACTGAATCACTTAGCCACACCAAGTTCTAATAGGGTCATTTAGCTGAGCCCGGCTAAAAAGTGGGTTTCTGTTACCAAAAAAGGACAGAATGGCAGTTACTGCAACTAGCAGTAACTATGCTATGAATAGGCAATAGGTGATATTATGAGGGCATGTGTTGAGGACATTTGATATGAGAGGTCAGACAGGGCTTTGTTAAGACAGTGACAACTGACCAGTGAAGTAGGTGTTTGCTGGACAAGCGGGGAGGGTAGGAGGGAACATTCCAAGATGAGGGAAGAACAAGTGTTTCTGTGACAGGAGAAGACATGGTAACTATTTGTGCTACACCATACATCATACACTACATGCTGAGAAGTGTGGTAGGCTAGATTCTCCATCCAGACTCTTCTGTAAGGGGTGGTGCCAGTATTTCTCATTCCCCCTTACTCATACGGGGGACTCGTGGATGGAGTAGCCTGAGAGGCCCCCAAAACCTTGGGTTGGTGCTAGCACCCTTAGTCTGCATGAGAAGCAGCACCTTGAGCCTGACAGTTAAAGCAGAGGTGAGGGCCGCAGAGAGATGTGACTCTGACTTGACTTTCAGCTCCAGCATTTCCTGACTGGGTGACCTTGGCGAGTTTCTCAGCCATTTTAAATAGTCTCTATTTCCTCATCCATAAACTGAGGATGATACTAATATACAACCCAGAGGTCTGCTCTGAGGACCAAAATTGCTCAAGATGGTAAAGCACTTAGTCAAGTTCCTGGTCTATTGAGAGCAGTCACTCAAGAGTGGCTGCTTCTTTTACTACTGTGCCCTTCATCTCTGTCACTCTCTTGGATGACATATTCTCAGTCTTTCCAGGTTTGAATGTGAAGTGTCCCATGAATGCATTCTACACCATTGGAATTTTCTCTAGGAATGTACAAACCCATCACGTACTACAATTTCTTTCTTTCTTTATCCTTCCTTTAAAAAAGTGACTAGAGGATGTGAATAGTGGGATATAGAGTCATACAATCAGGGGGCATTTGGCCTGAAGGAATCTGAAGCTGCCTGTGCAGACCCTGATGTAGTAAGTAAGGAAACAGACCCAGGGAGGTGGAGCCCAGTTGACAATGCCTGACAAGGTGGCTTTGAAGAAGAGGTCTTTGAGGAAGAAAAGTTGCCTTGCCTCAGGCTGAGTGATAATGGGAAGTTCCCAGGCTGGTTTTATGCACATCCATGGGTCAGTGAGACAATCTGCACATCTGCAGAAGTCTGTACCAAGCATATTGAAATCTGAGTTTCATATCCATGCTTCTGGCAGAGATATTTCTTTTTCTCTTGAAAGCCATTATCTTGGGTTATCAACATGGTCTTTGTGTTTGGGGGAGTCAGTTGTCAGTTACCCCAGGTGTCTTTCCCTGGCATCCATCCTAGTAATAAGTTACCTTCTTTTTTTTTTTTTTTTTTTTTTTTTTTTTTTGTGGTACGCGGGCCTCTCACTGTCGCGGCCTCTCTCTCTCCCATTGCGGAGCGCAGACTCAGCGGCCATGGCCCACGGGCCCAGCCGCTCCGCTGCATGTGGGATCTTCCCGGACCGGGGCACGAACCCGTGTCCCCTGCATCGGCAGGCGGACTCTCAACCACTGCGCCACCAGGGAAGCCCATAAGTTACCTTCTTTAACCAGGTGAGCACCATCTCACAGTCACAAATAGAGAACAAGACTTTCATACAGAGCAGGTACCCTCATGGAGCTTGTGACCTAGCAGGGGAGAGACATTAAACTAACTTACATACAAATTATAGATGTGCTCAGAACTACAAAAAGTACACTGGGACCTTTAGATATCATCGTGTCCAGAAATATGTTTTGCCACTCCTTATTTTGAGCCTACAGCAGACATTGTTAATTGGTTATAATATTCTTTACAACAAAGCTCAGATATAACTTCAGAATCCTTCTCAACACAACCCTATAGAAATCGATTACCAGTCAGTTAGACTTGGCTCTTGAGGCTAACCTTTCTTGCCATACCCTTGTATGAGAAGCATACAAGGGTATGCTTCCCTCCCTCATCTTTTTTTAAGAATAAGCATTCTGGCTAAAGGCTGGAAGGTACGTGCTTCAAGACTCTAGCTAGAGGCCAGGGTGGATCTAATGTCCAGCTGGTCTGGCTCCCAGTTCAGGACTCTACACACTGTGAATATTCGGTGACCGTGTGTCATCAGAAGAGCCTACTCCCGAGCAGTAGAGTCTGTGGCTGCCAGTGAGCCCATCTTAATTTGTTATGTTCTATTCTGAGGCTCCTTCTTTGAGGTGCAACCTGTATAGGGCATTGCAAGCTGTAATTTATGTTATTTAAAAGCTCTGGTAGGAAAGTTGCTCTTTGTTCTCATGAGTTATTTCTTGAGGAAAATATATGTTTTGTGGAGAACTTGAGGGCAGTCTTAAACTGAGGACATTACCACAAAGGCCTGGTCTCTCATTTTCCTTCCCAGGATTTTTTCTCATGTGCTTAAACGGGTGAGTCAAAAAGAGGTGTTTCCTGCTCCACCAAGATAAAACTGAGAGAGAGAGAGAGAGAGAGAGAGGGCAGCTCTCCTTTTTAAGAGGCCTGTCAAGTCCCACAATTTGTGCAGGACTTAACTTTGGTATTTATTTTAATTCATCAAACAATTGTAATTCTCATGGCTCCCCAATGCATTTCATATGACATAAGCTGTGATTCAACACAAATGCTTTCCTAAGGAAACATACATTTATCATTCTATTAATGTTCACATCTCCAAGGTTTCTTTTCCGTTGTGTGAAAAGATGTTTAATATTTAAGACACCCTTCTTTAAGTGATTCTTCATTTTAGGCTCAATTTCTCACCTCTTGATACATTTCTGCCCTCTTCAGAAGTGCTAGAGAAACATGTGAGCTTCCTTTTTAATAAGTGGCAGCTTTAAGTAGGAGCAAAGAATCAGAAAAACATGCTTGCATTCCTGTCTTCTTAAATTGGGAGACCTTGCGGCATAAAAGAGCTTGGAAATGTATTGTTGGGAGGTTGGGGTCTGCCCTTTGTGGACATTCTCTGTACCATTCTGGAGAAGTCTCTGAGATCCAAGACACTTTGTTGGTTTGCGTTTATCCCTTCTACCCTTTGTTGGACTCCATCCACAGGGCAGGGCCTTACGATGGGTTCAAGAAAGCCCTGGTCTTAGTGTCTGTGAAGAGAGAGCATTGTTCACAGGGAGAAAAGAATGGAAAAGGCAGAAGATTCAAATGAAGACCATAGGATATCTCGTTTAGTTATCTTGCATCTTCTGGCACTTGCAGGGTTATAAACTCTAGAGACAGAGAGATTTTGTCATCACAATTCCCAACTGTTTGTGACCTTTATTAATGTGTGAGTTGAACTGAATTTCTATGTTCTAAAGTCAGGAAACCCCACTCTCTAATTTATTGTCTATCTATGGAACATCGTATAATTACATAACCTCTAAATGCCATTTTATTTCTCATCTGTAAAATGGGGATAATAAGAGTACCCAGTATTGGGTTGTTGTGATTTAGTGGGGTGATGCAAATAAAGGGCTCAACAAAGTGCCTAGTGACAAGTTCACACTCAATAAATGTTAGTCTCTATGAAAAGTAAGTCTTGAAAATGATGTAATTCTTAGATTTGGTATTTAATATATGGATAATATTATTTCCATTCCAGATTAGAAAATGCTTTTCGAAACACTGCACACTGTAATGGCAATCACAAACACCGTGACATTAAACCGCAGCCTAATAGACTCAATTTAGAAAAATAGATAAATATATCTCATAAATATTCAATCTTTTTCCACATACCTATAATTTCAATTCCTTGCCTGTGCCGTTGGGAAAGCTATTATATCTTATTTTATGGATTGACTGACTGCCTTTCTGTTGTTCTTAGAATATCAGCCTTACTTCAAATGCATAAATCCTTGTTCATGCTTCCTTAACCACCAATAAAGGGAGCAGTTACTGTGCTACAAAGCAAGAAAAATTGACTTTAAAAACAACATTCTTCTAATGGTGTTACCTGTATGTACAGTACAGTTTCTCAACTTCGGCACAGTTGACAGATGGGCAGGGTAATTCTTGGTAGTGGGGACTGTCCTGTGCATTGTAAGATGTTTAGCAGCTTCCCTGGCCTCCACCTGCTAGAGGCCAATAGCTTTTGCTCCCTCCACTGCCCCCAGTTTTGGCAGCCCCACATGTCTCCAGACAGTCCTCCGCAGTGGGGAACTGTTGGCTCACAGGAAGAAAGAACTTGGCCTTCATAGTGTGTGCTTTGGGCCACTGGACAGAAGAACCTCAGGTTCAGCTTTGCAGGTCCAGAACTACTGAAAACACACACTGTCAAACTCACAGATTATCTGTTGACTCTACAGATTCAGCAGATTCAGATAGCAGGTGGAATAATCAGCACCATAACTTTTTTTAAAAAAGATTTATTTATTATTTATTTATTTATTTTGGCTGTGTTGTGTCTTAGTTGTGGCACACGGGATCTTCGTTTAGGCATGTGGGATCTTTTGTTGCTGTGCGCAGGCTCTTCGTTGTGGTGCACGGACTTCTCTCTAGTTGTAGTGTGTGGGTTTTCTCTTCTCTAATTGTGGTGTGCAGGCTCCAGGACGCGTGGGCCCTGTAGTTGTGGTGCACAGATTTCAGAGTACATGGGCTCTGTAGTTTGCAGCACGTGGGCTCTAGTTGAGGTGCGCAAGCTCAGTAGTTGTGGCGCGCGAGCTTAGTTGCCCCTCGGCATGTGGTATCTTAGTTCCCTGACCAGGATGCAACCCGAGTCCCTTGCATTGTAAGGCAGATTCTTTACCACTAGACCACCAGGGAAGTCCCAGCACCATAGCTTTATATGGGGAAGTGACTTGGCTTTAGTTTTAATTTTCCTCTTTTTTCTCCCCGTTTTGGTCTTTCCATTTGCCAATGATAGCCAAATGAAGTTTTACAGTTAATCTTAACTTCTTATATAATGATTGTTTTTTCTTCTTTTTTCACCCTTATTTTTCAGCTCCCTCAGGCACAAAAGGTAAACTCTTTTCCATCACATTCCAGTCATCCCCAGAACTCTCGAGTTGTGCATGCCTCCATGGTCTTGTGCATTCGGCACTGTTCATGACCAGTGAAATGGTTTTCCTCTTAGGACTTCAGGAGCCTGCAGTTGGGCAGGAACCGAAAGGCCAACAGACTTAGCTGTCCACTAGCCCCTTGCCAACTTAGTCCCACCAGAGAGCCGTATCGTGGCCAGTGGTTTGGGGATGAATCTATGCCCAACCGTTTTGCTAAGAATTCTCAAATAATAGGTCAAAAGTAAGTTTGGCAAGTTCCTTCAGACACAGCATTCCAGATCTTCCCTGGGATACTTTCCTAAGGAGACAGGTAATATGAATAATTAATTAAGCCCAGTAACCATGTTTAGATTCTGGGCTCTTAATCCAAATCCCTGAAACTCACCTTGGGTTTCATTAATTGCAAAATTAACAGCTGCTTTGCTTGTCTCAACACCCATACCACCCAGACAGCATTAAAACAGAGTTCTTGCCAATGGTCAGACCCTTTCACTGGTCCTTATTATCTGTCTCAGATGATCTGGTGCCACCATCTAGAATGTTCTCTGTCCAGAAAGATTCCATGTGGTTGCAGTGCTGGCTTTGCTGTATCATTCCCATGGCATGTCACTGCATCCTAAGGACAGTTATGGCAGAAATCATGTCACGTGATGCCTGCTGCATTGTTCTGGTGTATTTCACAAACACAAGCAAGATTTTCAGAAGATAGAGTAATTTCTGGGTCCCAGATGTGAGTTGGCTTCATTTCAAGAGTTGAGGTAGGGCGCCACACTGAAATTTAAGCAGTACCTCCTAAGCTCTCCAAATCAGAGATGATTTGGGTTTTTCTCACTAAGAGAGATATCACAACTGCTCTACAAAAGACAGTCTGTTCAGACCATATGGACAACCAGAGGCCCAGAAATCATTACACAATTACTCAAATATATTTGAGATATTTAAACAAGGCAAGACATGCTAGTGTGTGACTTGGCTTGTGGTAATGTTTGATTACACTTCAGTGCCATCACAAAAGGACTGAACACTTCATTAAAAGTTAAAGTATTTGAGTAGAGCAACAGCTTCCAGGGTAAATATATGTTCAGAATTCCGCATTATCTGGAAGGCTCGGCATCTTTGATAGGTCATACTTGCTTAATTGCCCACACTTGAAATTTCTTTGCAAAGCAACTTAAACTCAGTTTCTAAAAATGGACTGGCCTCAACTTACTAGTATTTATTCATCAAATTTCTACTGATCCATAGACAAAAGCATTCCCTTGTAGAAGATTCCTCATGAATTTGAGGTGCCATCAGCCATGGAGTTTAAAACAAAGTTCAAAACAAACCAACACAGAATATGGTAAGAACAAATGTTGCTGGGCCATATGATTCTTCAATAGCACTTAGCTCATCACACTCTGCTTCTATCGTCATATCTTATCTTGACTCACATCACATGCCCTGAAAAGTGAAGCTTATTAGTATGATCATTGAAAGTTCAGAAGTGAGGAAGATGCTTCAGGGGCTTTTCCTGTGTCCCAAAGATGTTTGACTACCCAGCAGATTTGTTCTGCAACCCTAGATGACAAAGAATAACCCTGCCTCCCATTCCTCACTATGGCTACAAATGGTCTTCTGTTATAATAGAGAAAGGTATTTACCTTAAACAAAAAATTAAAAGCTGTGTGTGAAATGATTTCAGAATTCTTTGGATAGTTTCTGGGAAATTTAGCTCTTTGGAGAAGGAGTTTGATTATAAACCTTGGGTATCCGGGCTGGAAGATGAGGAGGGTTGAGGAGAGACACATTGCTGATTGAAGGCATTCTCCCTCAGGACCACTAGTCTCAATTATTGATGTATGAGCATCCCTGCCCCTCATGTTCCTTCCCTTCCCCTCCCCAATGTTACCAAAGGCTTTTGCTAGAAGGTTAAGGTTCTTACAATCATCAGTTCCTCTCAAATATATTGTCTTGCTGCTTGACCAGCAAAAGAAGATGGTGGGTTCCATCCTAGCCTTTATCTGTTTGTGACCATGAGCAGGTCACTTCACGTCTCTGAGTCACTTAACCTCTCATTATTCAACAAGAACGAGAGACTAACTTTGTAGTTTTGTCATGAGAGTTATTTCTCTTGCTTGCACCTACCACAGAGCCTGACATATGCTGGAACTCACAAAATTTAGAGTTCCTATTACCATTTGCTCAGCTTGGCCCCCAGTGCTTTAGAGCAGATGAAGAGTGCAGTCAGACGTGATGTGGTGGTCTGGGACCTCCATAGTGTTTTGTGGTCCTGACTCAAGCCTAATGAAAATCAGATGTCAAAAGAGCCTAGAAGGAATGTGATGCTTCTCTTGGTTCATTAAAAACTCTGTGTATCACCTGCCTGTACCTCCTACATGGAGTCAGAAAGAAATGGAGACTGGACTTGAAATCCCAGCAAAGCAAAGACTTTCAGAAACAATTGTTTTGAGAGATTTCTTCCCAAAGCCTTTGACATTACCCATAGATTTCACCCATCCATGGCCATGATTATAATGAGTCCCTTCCAAACCCAAGAGTTTGTTGCTCTGGGGGTAAAAGAGGGAGGTAGCTCCAGCTGCTCTGTCTTTGGCCAGCTTTTCACATGAGGTCATGAGTGCATACATTGCACCATATGGTGTCTGCATTTGTGCTATGTTTTTGTTGGAATCTCTCTTTGTATCATCTGCAACTGTTTTCTCTATAAATATTTTAAATAGTTATGTCTCTGTAAACATGCTTATTTTAATCTCTTGGCTGATCTACAACTAAAAATGTCCCATTTGGGTATCCCTCTTATGTGTAGCAGTCATTAATGATTGTTGTCTATAAATTATCATTTTCATGATGCTAATAATTTGAGGGTTTTCCAAAACTTCTCTTCTAGCCCTTTTGGCTATTTTCTAGAACAATGGTTTGCAAAAAAGAAAAAAAAAAAGAAGTTTTGTTTTTCCTATGATTCTTAAGCACTTCTGAGATAATTTCTAGATTCTATAAATTTCAACCCTTAATACAAAATAGGGGTAGTACTAACTGGTTATACACTTGACCAATAAATATTTTCATCAAATACATAGGCAGTGTCCTGAATCTCGGTTAAAAAAACATGTAGCAATATAGACCTGATGCCTTCAGGCCATCACAAAACTGTTCTTTTTAGTGAAAATTGAACCACTTTCTCCATTGGATTGATTGTTCTTGAGTTCAACAATGAAGAGAGGTCTATATGTAAGAAAGGTTTGCCTTTTTTCCCTTCCATGGTACTTGACTTCTACAAAAATGGCTGGGAGATTCCATTTTATAATAATAACAAAATTACCCAAAGCCTTTGCAAATGTATGTTCAGTAGTCACAAAAATAGTCCAGTTTTCATACTACATATTCATCTATGTAGGTTCTGTCTATAGGAGCTAAACATCAGTTGTTCACTGTGTGATTAATCACTATAGCATGGAGCCTTACTTAAAGGAAAAAGTACTCTTTGAGGTATTCCAAATTTGGCTGTTCACATGGTTAACTTTTCCACACACAGGTTTTCCACTCCTCTTCATTTTGTACTGTCTTCAAATAGCTTTGGAATTTGTCAAAGACAGTGTCTTGAAAGTTTTGAAGGTACTCCGTGTCTTGCCTGGCACTATATTAGTTAATATCAGCCTGAAAATTCTGAGCAGGCATAAGCATTTTTCTCAAACCATAGTTAAAGAAAACCACATCTCTAATCCTGTTTGGAACAGCAATTGATGGATTCAGGGCTGCACAGTATGGCAAAACGATCCCTGTTTAATAGCCAGACCGTGTGTTTTGTTTCCTGTTAGGAATAGCTTAACTTGCCTTCTTGAACAAACACAGCAGGCAGGGCTTGAGATCTGTTGTTCTATGCCTGCTGTGATATTCTGTGCTGCTTAACTTGTATGAGGACTCAGGAGTGCATAAATTAGCTTCTTGAAAGAGTGTCGATTTTTGGTTTTTCTTTCAGGATGGAACTCTTTTATTAATTTCTCCCCCTAAGTGTAAATTGGATCCTAAATCCATTTGCATTTTCTTTGTTTCCTTGTTTATACTATATTTAGGAGGAATAAATGGAAGCAGTCATTTATCTAAAGACCTTTTCTTTTCTTTTCTTTTTCTTTTTCTTTTTCTTTAGGTATAGCCTCATGTAAGCAGAATTTGGCCAGCTCTTATCTCACTGTAATCAGATTTCAGCAATTGTGTGGCATCATTTATCATTCCTTGTCTCTTTTAACTTCTGCACTTTGAAATGTTGACTTGTCATTGAAAACAGAAATTTGAAAGTTTGCAAAGCTGCTGATTTCAGCTGATTTCACTAGACTGTAGGTCTAGTGATTTTAGTGTTTTCATTACAGTTATATAACCAACTAAATCGATGCAAATGAAGTGCAGAATGGAGAGGTGATAACTATTTATGTTTGGATCTGATTTATGACTCATTTGCTTTTACCTTGACTGGCTTTCTGTGTAAATTATTATATTTTGTTTTGATACTCCTGTATTCTTCCTCATCGTTTACTGTTTTATAGAAACACATACAGACATCTTTTATATGCGTTCCCAAGCTGGAGCTGTTAAGATTGACTATCCTCAGAGTCCGAAAGATGATAACTACATCTTAAATTAGTAGATTTATTTTGTGAATAAGGCAAGGGAAATAGAAAGCCGAGCAAGTCCAGTCACTTTAGCTCCCCCCATGGTCAGTGTGATGGATTCTGTGGAAATCTGAGTTACAACATATTGTTCCACCATAATGATGATCACAGAACCAAACATTTTATTCTTTGTAATAGTTCCATAGGAGTGTACCTGTGGCATTCCAAGCTGCCCTGCTGCTGAGAAAGGAGGTGAACTTTGCAAGGTTCACAGCCATGTGAATCTTGGCCAGTCCCTTTCCCATTGGCCCTGTTCAACTGGGTGTTTGAGACCATAAATAAATGAATGCAAGACCCTCAGATTCAAAGCATATGGCTTCCTGATGGCAGGATGACCAGCAGAACAGTGCACAGAGGCTCTGGCTGAAGCCCCATATGGGCTGATGGGGGACCAGGGAGCTCCATTTTGGAAGCAAGATGCTGTTTGCATTTCTTATTTAAGAGAAAAAATTTGTTAATTTTAAACAACCTCATAATGTGTGTCTACTTGTGTATTTGGAAAAAAATGTTCAATTTGTACCCATTTTCATATATATTTGAACTTTTATAGCATTATGTACTATTTTATAATAAGGAAAAAAGCAAGGTGACAACCGAGAAGTACATGAGCAGCACTTGCCAAGGCCCACCCACAATGAATGCTTAACTAATGAAATAGTACTGATAATGCTAGTCCATTGTACCTTAAAAGAGACACATTTGATACAAATAAAGCAGAAATGGTTTTGAAACACTGGTATAATGTGTTCTTTAAAAAAAAAAAAAGGCTAGACATTGTAAAGTCAAAAACTAAGAATTGATTTAAAAATCCCTAATATATCAATGCTTTCTAGTCCCAGACTTACTTTTTAGTGTCTTAGAAATTTAAAGTCTTCTTTCAAAAAATTCTCATTTAGTTAAGATATGTGAATGTCTTTTACTATTTATTTAAATTAAGCACAACTATAAAATATGACTCTCTTGAGGTGTTAAAACAATACAAACTCTACTCATAACATTGCTAAAATGAAATTGCCTTTTCTTTTGAAAGTCAAAAAAATATCTAAATAAAAACAGTGGAATTTTAAAACTTAAATTGTTCATACATCTCCCCCCCACCCCACCCTCACCAAAGAAATTTATATACCCTTCTTCCCTCCGTATAGAAGGGAAGGCAGAGGATTGAGAAGAGTTCTTTCAAAAAGCCCAGTGAATGGGGATATTGTGGCATTAATGTCAGCATAACCCATATTAAGCCTGGGACAGTCTTGGAGAGGGTATTACAGGACACCCGATGTTCTGATTTCCTTGCTTCTAGATGCAATTCTGTAGGTCATTCTTATTGATCCTCAGGCAATATTGAACTCAAAGAACTGGATTGCTGGGCTTCCCTGGTGGAGCAGTTGTTGAGAGTCCGCCTGCCAATGCAGGGGACACAGGTTTGTGCCCTGGTCCGGTAAGTTCCCACGTGCCGCGGAGCAGCTAGGCCCGTGAGCCATGGCTGCTGAGCCTGCACGTCCGGAGCCTGTGCTCAGCAACGGGAGGAGGTCACAACAGTGAGAGGCCCGCGTACCTCAAAAAAAAAAAAAAAAAGAACTGGATTGCTATTTTGAGGTCACCTCTGTATTTACTGATAGATTTAGAACACCTGTATCCATCACTTGACACACTAGATGTGTTTCCTGAAAAAGCAGTATATGAATCTACAGTTTATTCGTCAAGACCCTGGAAAAGAGTACCTTTTAAAGGACAGCTGCATGGAATAGCTTAATGAAGTAAAGAATTAAGCAACCTAGAATGTGTGAACTTGAGCCAGAAATACAATTTTTTCTGACTGTGTTACTATGTTTCCACTAGCTCAAAGGAGAGAGGGAGAGAGAATACACAATGAACAACATTTCAACACAAGACTAAGCAAAATCAATATAATTCAGTGACTGATTTGAAAACTAAATCTCTGTCAAAATATAAGTCAAATCTATATCAAATCCATGGTAAACAACCGTCAGTGATTTTAATCTGACTATATAGGTCCTCACAGGACGGAATTTCCTGAGTGGCAGATGTAGTGGGTAACTCTCATGAATTACTCAAGAGAAAACATACACTTGCACTATGTACTCATAGGCATTGCCTTTCCTTCCTTCACTTTCTTTGGCATAATTTTTTTGATACAAACAATTCTAATTTTCATCAATAGAATTAGTCTACTTTTATTGTTTCTGCACATTAAAATTGGAAAATTGGTCTGCCTTTTCAGTTTTTTGTACTAAAGTCATGTATATGTTGATCTGGTCATAGCTCAGCTGCCTGATCTTTTTTCCAGTCACATTATTCCTAGGTCAGACCCCCAATTAATGGATATATATATATATATATATATATATTTTTTTTTGCGGTATGTGGGCCTCTCACTGTTGTGGCCTCTCCCGTTGCAGAGCACAGGCTCTGGACACGCAGGCTCAGCGGCCATGGCTCACGGGCCCAGCCGCTCTGCGGCACGTGGGATCTTCCCGGACCAGGGCACGAACCCGTGTCCCCTGCATCGGCAGGCAGATTCTCAACCACTGCGCCACCAGGGAAGCCCCAATGGATATATATTGATTACAAACTCAAATGTAGCCCAGTTCCATAAGAACTGGAGGGGTGGCTCTGTGCAAGCTTCCAGGCATCACATGCCAAAGGATTCAACTGAAATGACCCTCTGGGGCAAACTGGAGCAGCTATGCAATCATGCACAGCAACACTACTGAGAAGTCCAAAAGCAGAAAGTTAGATGTTTATCCCTTCAAATTAACTGGAAGGGTTTTGGAAAACCTAGCCTAGTTTCATGAGGTAGAAAAATGTCAGGCAAAGGACTAATGCCATGGTATGGACTTTCTTTTTCCAGAAATGACTCATGGAATTGAACCACTTGCTGAATCATGAGCCCTGTGTGCTTGGATTGAACCCATCCATGTTTGCCCAGGCCTGGGACACATTAGATGATTTGGCTGGGTGCTTCTGAAGCATCTGTCCTTCCTTTTCTGGCCCCCTTCCTCTCCAACAATTTGCTTCCCAGTGTGCATCCTTCCCAACCTTCTTTAATATTTGCAATTACCCCCCCCCAACTGCTTTCTAAAGCATATTGTCTATATCATGGAATAAAGGAGAAGTATTTTTTAATTTTGTATATGTAATTTGAATACAGAGATGGATGAAGTTCAAATTTGGTAGAGCAGTGGATGGATTTCAGAGAACCTTAGCCTAGAATGGTCTTTATGAGAATAGCTGCACTTGCTGGATGTGTCAGGCACTGTATTAGTTGCTTTGCATCTATAATTCTATTTAATCCTCCCCAGAACTCTTGGAGATATTCCTATTTTAGGGATGCTTTGCTTGGTTGCCTCTTTTACTTCATTCCAAGATCCTTAATGCAAAACATGACTTTTGTCTTTGTACCCCTAAAACAGGAGGCTGAGGGTAGAATGATTTGGACAGGGGCTCTAGTGTCAGGTGGGCCAAGGCTCAAACCTGCACCCTGCTGCTCTCTGTGACCTAGAGCAAGGTACTTTGCTCCTTTATCTTTAATTGATTCATCTGTAAAATGGGTATAGACATTTTACAGGGTTAAATTTACAGCTATATAGATGTTAAATGTTTAAAGCAATATTTGATAATAGCAAAACATGTTTGGAAATAGAATATGGCTGAGTGGATGGATAGATGGAAGAATGAATGAATGGAAGGATGGATAAATACAAATGACTCAAGAAGTGTGAGTAACCTGTTCAGGAATAATTCAGGTCTCTTTGCTTCTGTAGCTCATTTCTCCTCTCTGTTCTGCTTTCCAAGGAAATCATAGTGTTCAACTAAGCAGTTTTTTTTTTTTAAGTCCTTTTCCTTTACCCCTGTGACATCATAAACCTTTTGCCCCTATCAGCAGCAGCTGCACATAGGTACCGTCCTCCCAGACCCTCGTTACAGTCTAAGTTGGACCTCACGGGCACAGGCAAGATACACAAAGAAAGATACTAAGAGAAGGAGCCAGGAGCAAGTAGAGGATGCACAACATAAAATGGACAGTGGTAGCCCTGGAGTCTTGTCCAGATTCTGGTACCAATTCTCTGTGACTCCTCTTCCTCTCTGAACCTCATTTATAAAGTAAATAAAAGGACAGGATTAGAATAAATTCATACAAGGATCATTTGCTGAGTGCTTCTTATGTACCAGGCTCTGTGCTAAATGCTATGGATAAAAGGAGGAACCATTCCCACTTCTGCCCTTGGAGTTCACAGGCTCTACAGAATCCCCAGCTTTTCTTCCAGCCACAGTGTTCATTGACTTAGCTGTATTAACAGTTTGCACAAATTTGGTCCTAGATTGTATCTTAGGTTGTAGAGTAAATATGATTATCTTTGTAGTGAAGTTTGAGAACATCTGGTTCCCATTTCCACTTTGTTAGGGAAGGTTTTATGGAGGAAGCAGCATTTCAGGGGGTCTTTAAACAAGGGAAAGGTTTTGTCCCAGGGCCCTGAAGCCCTGACTGTTGGCAGTGTTTTCAGGCATCTATTTGGGAAGCGTCTAAACCATAGTTTGTGAAAATATAAATCTTTGGCCACAATGGGGGGTCAGTTATGTGTCATAGCTGATCATGAATACTGGCCAAAATCCAGTGCCCCATAATAATTCCTATTGTCCTTATTTTGGGGCATTCCTGAAGTAAGCATGTTGTACACTAATAAAGCAGTTCCCTAAGACAACTTTCAGATATGTTAATCTGTAATATTCTCTCGTCCATGGGTTTGCTTATATATGTGTCCCTGGTCAAAGACAGCATCCTCCCTCTGTCTAGATATTTACCCATAAAATGTATTCCCTGCTTAATGACTTTGATCTTTGAAACACTGGAAGAAAAAGAAACAACATAAAAATTTTCCTGAATAATAACAACTTTATTAGAAGAAAGTTATTTTGAGATTCTCATCCAGATGATCTAACATTTTCTAGCATTATCATTCACAAAGTTGTCTTTAGGTTGTTAAAAAGAGAGAGAACAAACAAATACAACAATTAAGTTCATACAAGATGCAGTTAAAGTTCAAAGAGGGAAATATGATAACTTTTATATTTAGACAACCTAAAATACAGTGAATCTCTTAAGAATTCAGGATTTCCAAATCTCAGATGCAAGTAATAATGATTCAATAAAAAGAGGAAAAGTTTTGGCTAAAAGCAAAGTGTCATTTATGTAGCATTCTCAAGGACTGAGTGATGACACTTTACCAAGACAGTCAAATGCAAAGCAAGGGAGAAATGTTACTTGGAAGGTTTACTTCTTCTTTATTATTCTTATTCTCTACTGCTACTTCCTTTTTTAAATAAATTTAATTTATTTATTTTTGCCTGTGTTGGGTCTTTGTTGGTGCACGCGGGCTTTCTTTAATAGGGGCGAGCGGGGGCTACCCTTCGTTGAGGTGCGCAGGCTTCCCACTGCGGTGGCTTCTCTTGTTGCGGAGCACGGGCTCTAGGCACGTGGGCTTTGGTAGTTGTGGCACACGGGCTTAGTTGCTCTGCGGCATGTGGGATCTTCCCGGACCAGGGCTCGAACCCGTGTCCCCTGCATTGGCAGGTGGATTCTTAACCACCGCGCCACCAGGGAAGTCCCTCCACTGCTACTTTCTTAATGCCTTAAATTATTCAGGGCTCAGGCATCTTGCAAAAATATTGAAAAATGCCAGTACAAAATGGGAATCTAAACAATGGTTGGTGTTCTTAATTTGTCTAGATTTTAAAAAGGAAAGCAGTTCATCTGAGTAGTATCATAAAAGACAGGTAATTCATATTGCTTACATTGAAAGAATCAACTCCTCAATTAAAAATAATAACGCCTGCTTTTTCTAAATATCTTCTTATGAAGAATATCCAAAATACTGATAATCAAATATAATATGTTTAACCCAGAATATAAAAACTTTATTTTCATAACATTTCCATGTCAAAGTGTTACCATGGTTTGTTTAAAGGACTTTTTGATCTTTATGCAAAAAGGGATTTTAAAAATAGGATTACTGTTATATATTTGTTTATATTTATTTTTAAGGTATTAATATTCATTGCTAGCATATGTTACTGGGTGGTTTTATTTATAAAATGTTTTCTGTAAGTGAGAATTTATGGGATGTTCTTATTAAAATTTTCAATCATACAGAAAAGAGACAAACTTTTTTAAAAACACTTAATCAAAGATACACACACAGAGCCAATAGTGATTTAGAAATCTTTTGGTTTTATCACCGAAGCAAGCTATTCTTGCTTTCCCTTCTCATTTCAAAATGACTTCTTAGATTATTGAGAAAATGAATTTTTAAATTTGCCTGTGTATGTAAATCCTCTCATTTACAACTAGCCACTATTGAAACAGCCAGCAAATTTCATGATTATCACTAATAGCTGTGGCAGTCTAAGTAATGTGAGAGTAAAATTCACAGCCAGAGTCAGATAATGTTAACATTAGCCAAGCAGACAATGTTGATACTGTGCTCCCTCTTCAGGCATAAAATGCACCAACAGGATTTAGTTTGCATGTCTCAGTGGGTCTCACCTGTGTTCTACCTCAATCGTGTCTATATGTGTCTCCAGAGAAAAGGTCCTTCTGCATATACCCTGTACAAAAAGTTAAAACAGATCATTGATTATGGTTCTTACTATACTCTTGCCCTGATACTTCTGTCCAGTATTTAGGATAAGGAATGTTGTAATGGTAGAAGGAGAAGGAGATTTGGGGGAGGGGATGTAGGCAGGCATTGAAAAGGAGTAGATACAGAGCACTTTTTTTGATCTGGGAGTAGGTGGGAAGGTCCAGGGATCTTTTCTGTGTCTTTTCTGTGTGTGTGACCAGGGGATTGGGGTGGGAGTGGGGGTGATCTCTACATAGTCAAATACTCTGCACATGCCCTCTTTTCTAGATCTGTGTTTCCCTACTATTCTCCTTAGTGCTGTCTCACCAGCTAATTTGTACAGAGTGTTATTCTGATGACTTTCTACTCTCCAGCTCTCCCCTCACCATGGAGTGTGAAAACTGGAGAATATGGGTGCTATCTGTCCCGCCCACGTTGCCCCTCATCATGTGTTAGCCAGAGAATGGCCCCTGGGGGATTCTGAGGTCATTTGTAAACTTGAGCTCATGTAGAAAGGAGAGAATGCCAAGGAGTTGGCTTCCCTTCTGTTAAATCTGTGTTTGAGAAAGTAGGTGTGAAGGAACCCCCCTTTTTCTGCATACCCTCATCACATTCTCAGATCCTGAACACTTTAAAGAAACAGTGGTTTTCCTTTAAGAATGTTTCATCTGATATTTAAAGATGTACACAGCTGCATCTTTCCACCAAAGGTTATTGACAGAAGGAATAGTTGATATCGCCTATCTGTGTTTCAGTTCAGTGGGGAACTAAGTGATATTGGTTACAGTTTAAATACATTTTTATTGGTAAGGCCCATACTCTGGAAATGGCTTATCACCCAGGACCTTGTGCCTGCAATTCACCCTGACTGCCTCTAGATGGTGGTATTGTCTTTTCCTGGAGTGCAATTTAGTGTTCATACCAGGTGTTGGAAGGAAGACACAGAAGAAATGCAGCTGTGTACTCACAAATTACATAAACATATATAAAATATTTATGTATTATGTAATATATTTATATGATATACTCTGTTAATGTAGTCAGTTTGCTGATCAACTTTAATAAGAAAAACATACAAACATAGAAGGAGAAAAGTGTAGAAGAAATATGATATTTGCAGAGAGTTAGTGAGTTGGCCTTTGTTCTTGGCTTAGAGCCATTCTCTTCCTAAGCTGAGTTCCCCATTTGTGCACAACCTTCTCATTGAGCCCCAGCCTCCAGGGCTGACCACATCTGGCAGGAGGCTCTGCTGAAAACCACCTGGCAGCCCTCAAATGGGCTTCCAAGCCTGCTACCCTTAACTCGCTCAGATGCCTCCTCAGGGCCAGGAGTCCTGCTTGCCTCCTTTCTCTGGGGCTTGGAACTCACCACCAGGAGCCTCCAGCTGTAGAATAAACAGAGCATTCTGCCACTGGCCCTGGCAAACTTCCTCTGATTGGAGATGTGAAAGAAGGCAACATAGCAGATGTCCTCCAAAAGTCACAAATCCAATCCATGTTCATTGGGCAAAGAGAAAAAACTTATTGCCTCAACTAACCCAATAGAAGAAAGCATGGATGGAGTTGATCTTAGGGATGAAGGCATTCAGGACTGGTACCTACCCTCCCTCTCCCCGTTCCTCCCTCCTTCTCCTTCTGCTTAACCCTCATCTCACACACACACACACACACACACACACACACACACACACACACTCTCTCTCTCTCTCTCTCTCTCTCTCTCTCTCTCTCTCTCTCTCTCTCTCCATCTCTCATCTCTCATCTCTCTGGGTTGACTTTATTTTCTCAGTTGCTTCTCTGTGAGGAGGGGACATAGCTGTCGGTCTTACATTCCTAAAACCACACACAAAAGAGTGTAGAGAGTTTTTGCTATTCACTCCAGATGGAAGAAAGGGAAAATCCCCAAATAGCGCATTTTGAATCATTTGTCTAATTAATAAACCAGTCATTGTGGCCTGGGCAGAGTTCGTGTGTATTTTTGTTTGTATATATATATATATATATATATATATATATATATATATATATATATATATATATATATATATAATGTGTATGTATATATGTGTGTGTGTGTGTGTGTGTGGTGCTGTGGTTGGCACAGCCTGGGTTGGATACCCAGCCACATGTGCAGGATGGGAGAGGTTAACTGTCAAGAAAACCTTGTGAATGGAAGGGGTGAAGAAGATTTCCCTAAAGGAAGGGGTTGATATTTACAAAAGAAGGAAAAGAAAAGTGCTGGGCAATTTTTTAAAAAGGTCTCCCCTGCATTGTTCCATTTGTAAATATTTTAAAGTATAAAGTAAGTGATAAAATTGCTGTGTGGCAGGGAACTTGTTCCTAGTGTTGTTAAACTGGTTTTCAGAAAGCTTCTGAATTTGTCCTATGAGCCCTGAAAGATATCGGTAAATGCTGGACGTTTTTATTTTAGTTAAGGCTGGTCATAAAGAAGACAGCCTTCTGCTCACGTGTCGAAAGCCAGTGTACCCACCCCAGCCAGCTCTTCCCCATTTGCCTCATTAGCTTTCTTGTCCCCGCTAAGACCTATGTCTTATTCCTGGTTGTCTTCCCAGCACATGGCATGGAACTTGGCACATAGCTGATGTTCAAGGAATGCTTACCAGGGGAATCAATGAACAATAATGACTAGACCTGCAGCAAAATTGATAGACCACAAATCTGGTTCTGTTATCCTATCTGGGGCCACACCCCAGAGCTGCCTGCATCGAGCTAGTGCCACTGGTGGGAAACTAATCAGGCATTAGGAGGAGAGGCCTGGCATCACTGCATGTACCTCACAAATGCATATTCATATGAGCCCACATGCATGATTAACTTGGGAAGCTGACAGGAAGCAGTCAATCTGTTGAGCAAGTTTGTGTTTTATAAACCAGATGTTTGGTATTATTATTCATCATTTCCTTTGATACCAGAATGGTCTCCATTATGTAGCATAGGAAATGAAGGATATGGAATAATATACACTTATTATACAACAGAACACCACAACCAAGCATTTCAGAGGCCTGTTCAAAGCCTGGGCAAGTGTAATTGAGTGGCAGTTCATTTTAGGATTCCCACTTGGACTTAAGTTAATGGGATTTTGCCCAGATGGACCATCGTGCCCCCCTCCACTCCTACCCTTGGAAAATGAATGTTGACTCTATGTCTGCGTTTTTCTTGGAAGCCATGCCTATGAATCGTAAGCAGTGCTCTTGCCTCAGTGGCTACTACAGTTTAGGGAGCCACAGGAAAGCAGGGACCCCCTAGTGTAGTGCAAGGACAGAGGGTGTCTGGCTGTGGTTTGCTGCATAACTCCTGCTTGGTGGTCTTAAAAAAAAAAAAACCTTTTGCCACCAGCTGCTATTTCCTATGGCAGGAGTACAGAATGCCTTTCAATCGTAAAGTGCTTACCATGCAAATTAACTTTCAATTTGATGTTCACTCTCCACAAAATGTTTAAGATTCACAGAACCCAGACCCAGTGGAAAGTGGGAAAGATGGAGCTGGTGGGTGCAGAAGAGCATCTTCATGTTGTGCAAGTGATATTTCCAGAGTGCTGCCAGCCCTCATGGCCATACTGATGAGCTGGTATAACATCAGAAAGGCTACAGGTTAGGGTTCTGGCCAAGCCAGTACAAATCTGGGCCAGAATTTTCCCTGAAAGAGGAACATGTGAGCTCATAGCAGTGGCTAGACTGAGTTCACTGCATTTCCCTTGTTTACCTGGAGCTGGTTTAAAATGAGTGGTTTCTGTACAAATGTAATATTATGGGTTTTTTGAAAATTTTAAGTAAATTTTAAGTAATACAGTAATTATATTTGGAATTAGCCCCTGAGTGAAGTTGTTACTATATTCTGGCCTTAATATTTGGAAGTTAGTTTCCTGTGATCTTGTATTTATGCCAGGACAAGTACCAGTGATTTATAACTGATTTTTATTGTTTGCAGGAAAAAAGCTTCATTTCTCATTATTGTCAATGGTATGTTTTGATTTTATCCGTGATACATGTTGGCATTGCTTGAAATTTTGATTTGAGTTGCAAAGTGGAAGTTGCCCAGGGTTATGGATCAGCTCAACTCAGTTTTCTTTGTAGCATTAAGGATTAATCAAGGAGTCAGAATATGGGAAGATTTCTGATTCTGAGGGAGATGTTTATTGTGGGTTGGTTCTGCCTTTGAAAATGGCCTTGCATGCCCCCATTGATGGCCATAGTACACTTTAAGTATTTTTAGCAAGATGTTGGAACCATGGTTCCACAAACTGTTATATACCAGTTGGTTTGGTTCCTGGCAACAATAACTGTCAGCATCATCTCATAGTTAATATTATTTGGTTCTTAATATGATACATCAAGTTTGTTTATTTATACTAGCACCAAAATTAGGCTGTCCCAAATAATAGATTATATGATTACAATGTGTATTACTCAGGATTCTCCAGAGAAAGAGAACCATATGAGATATATATGTATTTTTTTTCTTAAATGTAAGGTAAGTATACGCACACCTCCACACATACACACACAGAGAGGGAGGGAGGGAGAGAGGGAGAGAGAGAGATTTATTTTAAGCAATTGCCTCACATGAATGTGGGGGGCTGACACATCTGAAAAACTGTAGGGCAGGTTGGTAGGCTGGAAATTCCAGCAGGATGGGATTTTACAGTCTTGGGTCTGAAGGCAGTCTGGAAGCAGAATTTCTTCTTCCTTGGGGAACCTTTTTTTCTCTTAAGGCCTTGAACTGATTGGATAAAACACAACCAGATTATGTAAGATAATCTGCTTTATCAAAGTCTACTTATTTTTTATTGAAATATAGTTGACATGTAACATTATCTTAGTTTCAGGTGTGCTACATAGTGATTTGCAAACATTATGAAATGATCATCACTATGTCTAGTAACCATCTGTCCCTGTACAAATTATTATGTTACTGACCATATTCCTTATGTTGTGTATTATATCCCCGTGGCTTATTTATTTTATAGCTGGAGGTTTGTATCTCTTCAGCCCCTTCACCTATTTCGCTCCCACCCACGCCCCCCTCTGGCAACCATCTGTTTGTTCTGTTTCTGTGAGTCTGTTTTTATTTTATTTTGTTTGTTTGTTTTGTTTTTTAGATTCTACATATAAGTGAGATCATACAGTATTTGTCTTTCTCTGACTTATTTCACTTAATATAATACTTTCTAGATCCATCCATGTTGTCACAAATCCAAGATTTTTTTATGGCTGGCTAATATTCCATTGTGTGTATATAGCACATCTTCTTTATCCATTCATCTCTCAATGGACAATTAGTTTGCTTCCATATCTTGTAAGTAACATTGCAATGAACATTGGTGTGCATATCTCTTTTCAAATTAGTATTTTTATTTTCTTCAGGTAATTACCCAGAAGTGAAATTGCTAGATCATATGGCAGTTCTCTTTTTATTTATTTATTTATTTTTTGGCTGTGCTACGTGGCTTGTGGGATCTTAGTTCCCAGATCAGGGACTGTACCTGAGCCCTCAGCAGTGAAAGCATGGAGTCCTAGTCACTGGACCGCTAGGGAATTCCCGGCAGTTCTATTTTTAAGTTTTTGATGAGCCTCCATACTGTTTTTCACAGTGGCTACACCACCTTACAATCCCAACAGTGCACAAGGGTTTCCTTTTCTTCACATTCTCACCAACACTTGTTATTTGTTATCTTTTCTTTTCTTTTTTTTTTTTTGGCGATATGCGGGCCTCTCACTGTTGTGGGCTCTCCTGTTGCAGAGCGCAGGCTCAGCGGCCATGGCTCACGGGCCCAGCCACTCCGCATCATGTGGGATCTTCCCGGACCGGGGCACGAACCCGTGTCCCCTGCATTGGCAGGCGGACTCTCAACCACTGTGCCACCAGGGAAGCCCTGTTATCTTTTTGTTAATAACCATTCACTAACAGGGATGAGGTGATATATCACTGTGGTTTTGATTTACATTTCTG
Source organism: Kogia breviceps (assembly GCF_026419965.1). Taxonomy (NCBI): domain Eukaryota; kingdom Metazoa; phylum Chordata; class Mammalia; order Artiodactyla; family Physeteridae; genus Kogia; species Kogia breviceps. The sequence continues at coordinate 34,594,802 of NC_081319.1, read as the reverse complement.
TAATAGTGATGCTGAGCATCTTTTCATGTGCCTGTTGTCCATCTGTTTGTCTGATTTGGGAAAACGTCTATGCAGGTCCTGTGCCCATTCTTCAGTCTGGTTGTTTGTTTTATTTGATGTTGAGTGTATATGTTATTTGTATATTTTGGAAATTAACACCTTATCGGATATATAATTTGCAAGTATCTCCTCCCATTCAGTAGGCTGCCTTTTCTTTTTTGTTGATACTTTTTTTTGCTCTGTAAAAGCTTTTTAGTTTGATGAGTCCCATTTGTTTATTTTTGCTTTACTTTTTCTTGCCTGAGGAAATACATCCAAAAAAATTGCTAAGACCAATGTCAAAAACCATACTGCCTGTTTTTTTTTCTAGGAGTTTTATGATTTCAGGTCTTACATTTAAGTCTTTAACTTATTTTTAGTCTACTTTTGTATGTGATGTGAGACTGTCCAGTTTGATTCTTTTGCATGTAGCTGTCCAGTTTCCCTAATACCATTTATTGAAAAGGTTGTCTTTTCCCCATTGTATATTCTTGCCTCCTTTGTCATAGATTAATTGCCCATATAATTATTCATATAATGAACCCATATAAGTGTGGGTTCATTTCTGGGCACTCTATTCTGTTCCATTGATCTATGTGTCTTTTTTTGTGTGCCAGTACCATAATGTTTTCATGACTGTACCTTTTGTAGTATCGTTTGAAATGAGGGAGCATGATCCCTCCAGCTCTATCCCTGCATGTGGCTCTCTGCACAGCCCCAAGGTGCTCAGGGTGGTACCAGCCCACTGCTGGGTGGGGCTGAGTCCCTGTTGCTCTAGGCTAGAAGGGGGGATTCCAAAATGGGGCTTGCCAGTGCCAGTATTGTTGTGGAACAAGCTCCTGAACTATCTGCAGGGGGAGTCCCAATTGCCTCCTGCCTCTCCAGGAAGCTCTCCAAGGTCAGCAAATGGGTCTGACCTAGGCTTCTTTTAAACTACTGCCTCTGTGCTGGGACTTGGAAAGTGTGAGATTTTGCGAGCATTCTTTAAATGCAGAGCCTCCATGTCCTGTCACTCTATGGCTCCCCTAAACATAAGCCCTGCTGGTTTTCAAAACCAGACGTTCTGGGGTCTTGTCTTCTCAGTGTAGGATCCCTGGGATGAGGAGCCTGATGGGGAGCTCAGACCACTCACTGCTTGGGGAGGACCTCTGTGATTGTGATATTCCTCCTGTTTGTAGGTTGCTGACCTGGAGGTATGGGTCTTGACTTTACCACGTCTCCGCCCTTCCTATCCATCTCGTTGTGGTTCCTTCTTTATGTCTTTCGTTGTGGAAAATCTTTTCTGCTATCTTCAGTTTGTTCTCATAGATAGCTGCTCTGTAAGTAGTTGTAATTTTGGTGTGTCCTTTGGAGGAGGGGAGCTCTGGGTCTTCCTACTCCACCATTTTGGCCATCTCTAAAACCAACTGATTTAAATGTTAATCACATCTAAAAAATACATTCACAACAACATCTAGACTGGTGTTTGATCAAACAACTGGCACCGTTGCCTAACCAAGTTGCCGCATAAAATTAACCATCACATCATGAATTCCCAGTGCTTGAGCGATCTTGAGATTCTTGCGTTGTTTTGCTTGTCATGGAGGAATATAGGCCCATCTTGATACAGATGTAAAACTAATAAAAACATGGCCTCCTCTATCCCTGTTAGGAGTTTTCCCAGCACATATAAGTTTCTCTTTAACTATCATGGTGATTGATGGTGGAAAGCATTGCCTTTTAACAGTGCTTCTTGGATTTTAATATGCATACTAACTATTGAAATGAAGATTCAGATTCAGAGAATCTAGAGAGGGCTTGGGATTATGCATTTCTAGGGCACTCAGGTGCCAGAGGTACTGCCGTTCTGTGTACCACATTACAAGTAATGAGGTCCTATTGCTCAAATAACCTATTGGAAGGACAAGACTGGTAGAAGATTGACTGAGTTTAATGACCTTTTCTCAGGAGGCCAGTCAATCCGTGGGGAGCTCAGTCCATGGGGACCTCTAAATTTTAGGATCTTCTCTTTATAATGCCTTTTCCCAAGAAGACTGAGGGAGCAACACCTGCTTTTTCTTTGGAATTAAAGTGACAGAGAAGTGCCCAAACATCAGAAAACACTCTAGACTGAAGATAGTGGATTCTTATTCACAGATTGCTTCATTTGAAGCTTGAATGGGCTGTGAAACCAGGAAGTAAACCTCTCCCACCAGACTTGCCAATTTTGGTCTCTATCCGCAGTGCCACATGCCTTGATCTTACTGGAGACTCTGCTACTTGCTAGCCATGTGACCTTGAAGGCAGGGAAAGGAAACTAGCATCTTTTGAGCACCTGCAGATGCCAGGTACCTTGCTGGGCAGTTTCACATTTTATCTTCATGGCAACAATGTTGAGGTATAGTTGGCATTATTTCATATGAGGACATGAAGGCTTAGATAATGCAGTTAATAAAGATTCAAAGCTGAGAATTAGAATGAGGTTTGTCTTGGACCAAAGCCTACTGTGGTCCAGGACTCAAGTTTCCCCATCTGTTAATGGGGCAGAGTAGGGGTTCCTGCCTTTCTTCTATCACTGTTGTGAAGGACGGATGTGATGGTGGTCTCAATGCATTTGTATGCAATTCAGTGAGTTACAGAAGTGTATTATGTGCCAAATTTCAAGAGTTGTTCTTCTGGGAGGGATGTTCAGCTTCTTACCAGTGATTTAAAGATGAGCTGATCAAAGTATTTTTTAATTTTGTTTTTATTTTGTTTGTTTTCCATTTGGGACTGGCATACAGAGATACACAGAAGTTCAAAAAGGCCATGACTCAGCTACCTTGGGGAGAATAAATGCTTCCAGATTCTATTGTTTCCAGCAGGGGCAACTCATAAAACCCCTTATGCTCATGCTTTCTGATCCTCAATTTCCAGATTAAGGAGAAGCATTAATATTGCACATATTGAACATAGAAGTCTGCAAAGTAAAACAGTAAAATCAGTCTGTAGTAATAAAATAAAATGAATCACTGAGATCCAAACAGGGCTTTATTTGAACTCAAATAGCTGAATGCAGTAAACAGATTGGCTGGAGTGACCGATGGTAACTGACAGTTGTTTTCCCTGCTGGGGAGGAGGCTCTGGGATCTTCACCTACACGTCAGGGTGGAGGAATGTTGCACTCCCATCTATGCTATAAAGGCTCGAGTGGACTCTGGTCCATTCCCAACAGCCCTGGTCAGGAAAGGATGAGATAGTCAAAGGGTATGGCCTCCAGCACTATTTATCCCAGATCATTCTCAGGTAACTGGCTTTTCTGTCTCCATCCAGCTTGCCAATGATCAGGGCCCTGTCCTGATGACCACGGTCGCCATGCCTGTGTTTAGTAAGCAGAATGAAACTGTGAGTACAGTGACTGGATTTCCTACTTGTTGCTAGGACGGTTGTTATCTCAGACCCCCTCTGACTCAAGCTTTGGTGCCCTTATTTACTCATTTAATTTAAGGATGGAGGGTGTATAATTTTTCCTCACTTTTAATCCTGCTGGTAGCATCATGAAATCAAGAATAGATGAGAGATGAGACTTCCCTGGTGGTCCAGTGGTTAGGGGTCCATGCTCCCAATTCAGGGGCCCCAGGTTTGATCCCTGATCAGGGAACTAGATCCTGCATGCTGCAACTAAGAGCCAGCACAGCCAAAAAAAAAAAAAAGATGAGAGGAATTAAAGCAGGCATCATGTTACAGTCTGTAGCACTTTTCCAAAATTTAAGTGTTTAAATGACCAGAGGAAGGAAACCCCCAGAAAGAATCCTTGATTGTGGTGGGTTAACCTCTCTCTGATTTACAGGTACCAGCCTTGAATTAGATTCCCAGGGCTGTGGCAACAAAGTGCCCCAAACGGGATGGCTTACAACAATAGAAAAGTATTCTCACAATTCCAGAGGCTAGAAGTCCAAAATCAAGGAGTCAGTTCTCGGGAAGACTCCTTTCTTGCCTCTTCCAGTGGCCCCAGAAGTTCCTTGGTTTGTGGCAGCATAATTCCAATCTCTGCCTCTGTCTTCACACGGCCTTCTTCTCTGCTTATCTCTCTGTCCTCTCTTCTTCTTATAACGACACAAATCACTGGATATAAGCCCCATCCTACATCCTGGATGATTTTTCCTTGAGATCCTTAATTAATTACATCTACAAAGACCCTATTTCCAAATAAGTACACAGCCTGAGGTTCTGGGGACACTTGAATTGGGGGGAAACAACAGACCACAGTGACATGTATTTTCTTCTAGAAGGCCCTTTCTGACATTAGAAAGTTTAGTATACCACATTGACCTTGGGACCTGGGACCCTGGAGGCCTATTCCTTCCCCTTAGTCCTTGATTCCAACTTGCTGCTAAGAATGTGTTAGGGTTATTGCATCTTTCTCTGGCTATTTAGTCTCTCTCTCATGGGCACCAGATGGCAGTGTAAATTGAGAAAGTAGTTAACATGATAAGTGTTTCCTATAAAAAGTTTCCATAAGAGAAGCTGATTAATGATCATAAGTCCTTAGCTTCTTCAGATTCTTGATTTTCAGGAGAGAGAAGAAAATGGTTTTTAGGGTGTCTTTGTATGGGCATATGTTGAGGGATATATAGTAAGTAATGTTTGGCCTGAGAAGCTACCATTCTTGCCTAGGCATATTTTGGGTAGCGGATGGGGAATAGAAGAGGTTCCCTCATAGAGATCCAGGTTATCTTCAATCTCTCTCAGTTTGAAGAAGGCACCAGACAGTGATCTATGGTGTGTGGATTTCCAGGAGGTTCTATTTCTTCTACCAAATTAACATACTATTGTTGGTATTGTTTAATGTTTCTTTTCAACAGAGATCGAAAGGCATTCTTCTGGGTGTGGTCGGCACAGATGTCCCAGTGAAAGAACTTCTGAAGACCATCCCCAAATACAAGGTAATGCATCACGTAATTAATAGTCAAGGACCAAATGCACAAGATAATTTCACAACCTGCCGTAGTGACACGGAAAACACGAAGGAAAGAGGCCCTTCTACTCTCTTTCTAGAGGGCTCTGTTTTGTTTTGTTTTGTTTTGTTAGAATAATAATAGTCCAGGCAGGTCTGATTAGGTCTACATGGGCCTACCCAGGTTTGTGTGAGCCTGTGGAAATCTACACAAGTCTGTGCAGTTCTCCACAGGTCTTATACCTCTGATGGTTTTCTAAGCCAATCTTGACTCACCCCAATCTGAGGACCCTGTAAAATCTGTTACTTCTTAACAGGAACCCAATGAGGCACAAAGAAAAGCGGTCTCTGACTCTTGACTACGTATTCCCTTTATCCTGGAAGGTGATGGGGTACAAATTAATATTCCTTTCCTAATGCTGCATTAAACCTATGGCACTAAGAGAATTGTAAGTTTGTTTTAAATTCTGGGTATAGTTGAGAGGGTGGAGTAGGTAATTTTGGAACCAAGAGATTAGGGCAGGCCTTGGTAGGCCACTGCCTTGGGAGTTTAGAGCAACATGGAAAAGAAACACTAGATGGAAAGGGCTCAGAAAAGGGTGGGGCGGGGGGTGGATATGCTAGAACCAGCTCTGCGTGTGAGGCCAGCCCTGCCTCTGGAGAGAGGGTCATGCTTTCCCCCTTACCTGGCTATATTCCCAGCACTCTGTTCCCAGAACTACTCTTTGGTTTATTTAATTCTTCCACATTTGGGGACAGAGGGGCTCTAAAGGGTCATCCCGGTGCCACCCACAGCCCAACCTCTTTCCATGAGAACAAACATCCCAAGCTCCATGTGATTTCCCAGAGGTCCGCGGATTGGATCTGCCCTGTTTGGGGCAGGCAGGCACACACAGTGACAGACTGCACTGACACCTAGGCTGGGTGCAGGAGGTGGCAAGTTGCTATGAATGGGACATGGTGGCAGTAACCATTTTGTAGTCCATAGGGATGATATTACTTGGTATTTATGTTCTTTGGCTGCTATGGTTAAATAAGCACTTTAACAAAGTCAGAGCAACAGGACATGCCATGAGCCTGGTTTCCATCCAAGTCAGGTTCACACTCTACTACCTTTAGAGCAGTGTTGTCCCAGCTTCAACCTTTTGCTTCCCACCATCGTAACACATTGTCTTTTCTTTGTACCACCTGCACAATTACTGAACAGATCTTTTAAAATTTCATTTGACTGGCACTTTTTCTTAATTATCTCTTCTAACCTCAGCCTGAACAGCTACATGTGAAGTCGTAAATTGAGATATGGTCATTATATTTTTCTGATACATAGGTTAGCCAGGGGAGTAACATGACCAGGTTTTCCTTTTAAAAAGATGGCCCAGAGAGTCCTTGAACCCCATGCAGAAAATTCTCACCTGTTCCCTAGTGGGGGCTCCCCAGAAAAGCAAATCAAGGGGTGAGAAGAGGAAGGTCCCCTTAAGCCCTATCCCAGTGCTATGGAACTGCCCAAGAGCCGTCTCTGTGTATGCATGCATGGGAGTGCAGGGGGGCAGAAAGCAGCCCCTGCCCCTTGTCCTAGGAGGAGTTCATGGACTGACATGGCTCCCCTGACTGCACAAGGGTTGAGACCATACCGTCCCCTCTTCCCCCAGCACGAAGCAGACCAGCTCGCCCATCTCCATCTCTGGCGCACTCACAGACTGACGAGGGTTCTTTTCATTCCCATCTGGAGGAAGGCAAGCTCCTTTTGGCTGGGAATCTGAGATTCTTGGCTAACTAGCAGGGCCCCCCTCCCTTACCACCTCATTCCCTGATGTGCTGAGCCTGCCTCACCACCGTTGTGAGAGGCCCTCCTTCCTGGGCCTTGGCAGGAAGAGGCAGTGGTTAGTGCTGTGGAAGCAGATACATTTGGAGTTCAACTCCATCACTGAGGAGCTGGGTATGGACAACTCTCTCAAATCCTTAGTTCCTGTCTGTCCAATGGTGATAACAATAGAACCTGCTTGTAGACTTGTGTGAAGCATTGACCATTGTCATCAGTCGGGAGCAATGGTAACACACTGGTCAAGAGGACGGGTTTGACCCCCAGCTCCTGGTACCTGCAGCCCTCTTCCACAGTGGGTACTGCTTGCAGAGAGCTATTGACATCTTTTCTACCCCAGAATCTGACACCTGTGGCTTCACATCCACTGATCCTTTGCTAACCCAGAATGCCCAACAGAACGATGGGTTAACTGAACAATGGACTAGGCAACCACATGCTGGGATCCTCAGCCACCTTTGAAAATGGGTTTTTCCAAGAATTTTGAAAGACTCAGGGAAAGGCTTACAATACAAGGTCATGTGTGTTAGGCAAGATTCTTAAGTTTGACGACAAGGATAGGTCCACCTTTTTGACAGAGGGCCAGGATAAGAGCAAGAGAACAGATCACCAGGCATCACAGCAAACCCTTATCCAAGCAAGTCAGCTAAATGGATGACTGCAGCCAAAATGATCAGGTCACCCCTCAGCGGGTTGGATGCAAAGTGACAGATGCAGAAAATACCTATTTAAAAAAGCACCATTTTGTGATACAAAATGGGACATCTCAAGGTATAATATTAGCAGATAACATTTGCCCAGTACTCGGTGCTGTGCAAAGAACATTACCCCCATCATGTTGTGAAACCCTCCTCAGGTAAGTGCAGTGCTGTTGTATCCATTCTCCTCATAAGGAAACTCAGGTTTGCAGGGCTTATGTTCACAGAGCTCAGGGCTACATAAGTAGGAAGTGGTGAGTGTGATTTGAGCCTAGACCCACATTCTTAGAGCAGATCTAAGCCATTCACATACTGCTTCATATACTCTCTGTACCATTATTTACTTAATACTTCACTTGTAAATCAGCCTGAAACTTTCTTCGCTTAACAGATTTTGATAGGAAACATGTCATTTCTAAAAAGAAAAGCCAGTGTCAATTTTCATTATAGAAGATAATTGTAAAAAAAATTATAAAAACAATAGTATTAAATAATTGATTGATGCCAAGGTTCTGCACTTGAAGTCTGTTCTCTCTTTTTCTTTTAAGTTAGTATTAAAGGCAAATGTTAAAGATATACTAATGGAAAGTTTCTTTTTGATATAATTGGAAGGATGGAAGAAATTTTTAAAAGGGCTGCCTCTTACTAGTGGTTCTGGCTATAAAGTTTAACACAGGCCCTATATGCCACCTAAAATCATCTCGCTCTACACTGTTTTTCCTAAGAAAGCAAAATAGGCCATGGGAAGATGATGGAGGGCTGAGGGGTGAGGACCATAGGGGATTGTTCAGACTTGGGGTATGTATCCCTGCCTCCTAGGGCTCCCCTTAGCCCTGGACATCAGCGCCATCACCACCCTCCACAAGCCCATGCTGCACCCTCACCTGTTGGCCCAGGCTTCTCAGAGAACCCAGAAGGTTAAGTTCTTCCCAGTGCTTCCTAGCTGGTCCTTAGCACATGCTCCACTCCTAGAAGAGGAAACTTCTTTAAACAGACGAGGCATGTCTCTTCCCATACGCTAATTCCATTTAGGTGATAAAGTTAGAAAGCTACCTTCATGATAAGAGGAAATGAACTCTAATCTAAAATCAGGTGTCCAGGGCTTCCCTGGTGGCGCAGTAGTTGAGAGTCCGCCTGCCGATGCAGGGGACACGGGTTCATGTCCCGGTCTGGGAAGATCCCACATGCAGCGGAGCGGCTGGGCCCGTGAGCCATGGCCGCTGAGCCTGCCCATCCAGAGCCTGTGCTCCGCAATGGGAGAGGCCACAACAGTGAGAGGCCCGCATAACGCAAAAAAAAAAAAAAAAATTAAATTAAATTAAAAAAAATAAAATCAGGTGTCCAGGCTCACAAAAGGTGGCCTCCTTAACAAAAGAACTTTCCTGATTAGGTTTACTTAGATGACAAAAGTCTTTCTTCCTACTCTCACCCTGGAGCCCTGACAACCAGGTTCATTCAACAACAAAGCTTTTACAGTTGACATTAAGTTTCCAGAGCATGATAGGACATCTGGTTGATCCAAACTCACATAAGCACATGTTGGAAACTGTATAGCTCCCTGGAGATGGAAACTCAGGGGATTAGGGAGGTATTTGAGGCCCCTAAAGATAGTGGACTTTACTTTTATTGAAATCCCCAGACTTAGGTGCCCAGAATTGCTGGCTTACTGTTTAAGGAAGGGCATCCCACCTTCCTTACCACTCTTAATCCTCTTGCACCATATAAGAAGATGTAGAAGCCCATATATAGGGCCACTATTTAATATATGCCCAGTAAATCAAGAAAGTGTGAACATACAGGAATTGATAACAGTTACCCTGTGAGTCTGTTTCTCAAAGCTTCCTCTACTAGGCAATGTACTAAGCTCTTTATAGCATTATCTCACTTAATAATAGGTAGACACTGCTATTACCCTTGGCTAAAGAAACAGCCTCAGAAAGTTTAAATATCTCACCAAGTCTCACAACTAGCAGTCCAAACTTTTAGCCTTTATTACCCTAGAGCCATTAGGAACAATAAAGGACAATAATAGTTTAAATAATAGTTAAAATATTAAAAATAATATTAGTAGCTAAAATAACACAATAAAACATTCATTGAACTTTTTACTGTGTGTTTGGTACGGTAAAAGTGCTTTATATCCACTATTCCCCCTGAATCCTTATTACACTCCCATGAAGTGGGTACCACTTGGCCCCGTTTTTAGATGAGAATACGTGAAATAACTTTCTCAGTATAACTCAGCTAGTAAAAGATAAATGAAACAAAGTATAATAAGGGGATAGAGGAAGATCAGCTACAGAAAATTAACCAGCAGTGTCTGAAATACAGGCACTTCTGTTTTAGGCTTTTCCTAAGGTCTGGGAACGAGAGACCCAAGTATGACATACCTTAATCTAAGTTATCCTTCCTCTGGTTCCCACAAGAGCCTTGGGAAAAAGGTGTGCATGGCAGGCAGAGTGAGCCATGGTTGAACATGGCTCTTTCATCTAGGAGAGGAGAGCTCCAGGGAGCAGAGTGCAAATTATACCTTTTTCTCTTGATTAACACCTTGTAAAGATGAGTCTGCTCTTGGGGTTTTCCCAGAAGATAGAATTCTTTTTTTTCCCTTAGCTTCATAGATTTTCCCACAAGCAATCAGACTTCCTGTACTTTTTATTATGAATTCCAGGCACCCCAGCAATAATTTCCGGACACCACAGCGTCTGTTAATGTAATGAGCCATTTTATAATTGGGTTCACTTCATTAGCCCAAAGTCTCTGCACTTGGAAGGGAAGCACCTCCTGCCCCAGGCTGTTGGATCTTGAGGCTCCTGGCCTGCAGAAGAGTATGATTCAGGATGAGGGCCCCTTTGGCAGCCCCAAGTGCTGGAAGGCCTTGTGTCCCATCTGTTCTCTTATTACTCCACGGGACTGCACATTAGAATGGACAGGAAGACTGGTTCTATTTCAGATGGAACAAAAATTAGAGATTTCATCTGTATATTGATTTGGGGCCCAAAACAAATGTTGGATATTGCCATACACAAGTTTAAGGTTTCTGAGAGACTTACCCACAGAACGTGTTTTGAGATTTGCTCAGTTTCTGTTCTTACATCTACATTAGGTTATATCCATATGCCATCAACCAACCAACAAAACATTCTGATGTTATTTTCTCAGACTGTTGTCCTGGGAAGGATGTTAACCAGATAGTTTCTGAATGTCAGAAGACTTTCTCGGGTACAGGCTTGAGGAAGACTGACTATGTACCTCTGATAGCAAATCAGCTTCTACTTTTCAGCTCATGTTCAATATTTACTTTAGCTCAAACTTTAAAGATGAACTAGGTAATATTTGGGTAAAGTAGTGAATGTCTTAAATACATGCAAACCTTAACTGGAGTACCTGTCATGTGTTAGACATTATGCTAGAGACTGGAAAAGTCAGAAATGAGTGAGATGATTCCTTCCCCACAAAGAGCCCATTCTTATGGGGGAGGCACTGCCTTATTATCTAGAACGAAGTAGAAGAAAGAAAGGCAACCAGCTAGGGTTGAGAAGCAGGCAGAAATGTAAGTGTAGCATTTTCATGTATTAGGGTGAAGGTAATAATGGAAAAAATTCTCAGGGTTTTATGGAGACATGGTATGGAAAGGACGGTGCAACAGGAGAGACCTTTTATACAAGAAGATCCTGAGGCTGAGCTCATAGCATAGGTGAGAATTAGCTCAGGGGAGATGGGAAGGAGCAGTGCTCTGGGCAGCTCACACTGTGTGAGTAAAAGTCTAAGTGGGAGAAAACAACTGCAGGGGTGGTGTTGTCGCTGTCATGTGCCCTTGAGAGGCAATGAGTGAAAGAAGGCAGTGCTGGGTAACTAGGTAGGGGCCAGACCCCAGGGAGACTTGATGGCTGAGCCCATGGATTTTATCTTATATATGAAAGAGGTCTTTAGTGGGTTTTACAAAGGGGAGCAACAGAGCCAGAGTTACCTTTGACTTTGATTAATCTGAAGGATGACTTTGTTGGGGCCAAGCTTTGAGGCAGGAAGAGCAGGTAGGACCATTATGGCAATCTGTCATATTAAATCTACATGAATGGTAGGGTGGGGAAGCAGAGTTGAATCTGAGTGATTTCTGGAGGAAAAATTAGTAATTACTTAGGTCAAGAAGTTGGGGATGAAAGAGAAAAAGGAGTTTGCAGCTTAGGAGTCTGGGTGGTTGGTGGTGCCACCGATTCAGAGAAAAGAGCAGGAAGAGCAGCGCTAAGGGAAAGAGCCACCATGCTGGACTGGGTGAGTCTGGGGCACCTGTGGGGTGTCCAGGCAGAGATTGCTGACACACACTTGGATACTGGGATCTGCCACTGAGGGGAGAGGCCAAGGCTGGAGCACAGATCTGGAGATCAACAGCATCCAGGTGGTTAATGAAACGTGTTGGGGGAGAGAGAGCTAAAGCAGACAAGGGACACTGGGGACACAAACTTAGTGAAAATTAGTGCTTCCAGGGTGGGTGGAGGATGAGGGTCCTATGAAAGGGAGGAAACCCGTGAGTGTGGGTCCTGGCAGCTGAGGGACTAGAGTGTGTCAAGGAGGAGGGGGCAGTCGGCTAATGCAACCAGGAAGAGAGAGAGCTTTCTATAGGCTTTGGCAGTTAGGAGGCCACTGGAAACTGTAAAGAAAGGAGTTCTGATGGCTTCTTGGTAGGCAAGGGGTCACAGCAGAGGCAGACTCTAGTAGGGTCGGGCATGAGTGAGCAACAAGGAAGTAGAGATGGCAGTTGAACAGTGAGTAGAGAACAGTGTGTGGGAAGGTCAGCTCAGTCTCTGCATCCCAGAGAGGAAGCAGAGAGTTTAGGATAGTTTGTAGGATCTGCACACAATTCAGTTTCTTTTGTTTCTCTCCTTCCTCCTTTTCTGCTTTCTCCTTTCTCTACCCCTCTTCCCTCCATCCCAGCCACCCCTCCATCACCACATGGTATGACTTTGGCTGTCACAGAACTTATATTCTGGCAGGGAGACAGGCATTAAATAATTAAAGGCCTTGACCAATGCCTTGATTACTTATAGTCAACCTCACAAATAATTGATTATTATCATTTTGACACAAGAAAAGTAGAGGGCATTAGGGGGGCATATGCATGGAGTTTTACCTTCTTTTGAGTATTACTTCCTACAAGCAAACCAAGAAGTGAAGGAATGTAAATTAGAAGGCACTGAATGTATTAGTTGACTATAAAATATTATTTGTTTGGTCTCATTGTGAGTTTGAATTTCCAACCAAATACCACTTTTACCATTGTAAAGCAATTATACTCCAATAAAGATGTTAAAAAAAATACCACTTTTGCCTTTAATGGAAAAAGTCAAACTCACTGAGTCTTTTTTGACCCCTGCAGTCCATATTAAACTGGGACATAAATAAAGGTAATTAATGCAGTGTTGACTGTGTCTGACATTTTTTCCAAGAGACAAGATGAAAGAGACGATATACAGCTCAGAGGATAGCTGGTTTATCCTTCGCAGCATAATGAAATACACTTTTATCATTAGAATCAAGTAGAATCTTATTAAGACTTGCTTTGCAAGGTAACTCCAGAAGAAAATGCCTGTTGCCCTTGACTACCATGTGCATATTTACTTTATGTAATGCAAGGAAAACTTTTAATTTCTGGTGTTAAATTCTCTAAAGTTAATTTCACATCACCTTGACGTTAAGCTAACAAGCAGACAGGGTCACTCTTGGTTTCTAAACTCTGTTGTCTGGATCATTTAATAGTATCATATTCAAGAATGTGAGCAGCAGAGAATTTCCAAGAAAAGTAACAGTGAGGGCTCAGAACTATGAAATAACTCGTTGGAAAAAAACAGAGGATTTCTTTTTCTTCTCCCCTTTCACTGCTCTGGCAAAAGTGGGTTACATTTTCTTTCTTCAGAGAGAGAGATCAGTATGGGTTCTATGCCAGAGGCCATTTTAATACATGAATGATTTGTAGGTAAATTTATTGTAGCCAATGGGTGCAGTCAACTGTGTAATAGAAATATTGTCAAAAAGCTGGGATTATTATTTAAATAAGTGCAGTGTTAAATTTGATTACATACTTTTTAAAGCTAGTAAAACATTTCATTGCTCTCAAACTATTTCCCATAGTCCCATTTAGTCAGAAAACATAAATTAAGTGAGGCTCTGCATAGAAAATTGCCCAGGCTTTGTGTCGATGGAAGCATGCATGGAAAAGCTTGGCAGCCTCACAATTTAAAGACGAAAGGATATAAAAAGGGTTGGCAGGCTCCTATATAGGCTGGTGGGGACACTTTTATCCTTGAAGAATTACGGGAAATGACTGCCTAGGAGAGTGCATGCTTGCAATGGCCCCTAGGGGTGTGGAATTATAGGGAGCCTAGATGTGCCTCAGAGGGAGGCCCCTCTTGCCTTATCTCAGGTAGAGAGAAGACACCCAGGTTGACAAAATTCTATTCACTTGGACATAGAGTCTCCAGAAACATTAGCCACTTGCCTTTTAAAAAATATAATTGTTTTTGTTTTAAATAAATCAAAGGGCTTTGGATGCCAACATGGGTCTGTGACATTTTAAATTGTGCTATTTGCTGAGCTTATCCTGTGACAGGTCTTCATTTCCACCAAATGTCAAGGATCAGCGCCTTGCATTCATTTTAATGAAATACTGTGCTGATAAGGGTTATGAATGCCAAGTTTAAGCTGCAAATTACTAAATGTCGGGCTGCTTTCTGCTTTGTGAATTCACCAGGGAGCAAGCTAATGAAGGTTTCTTTCTCACTTCTTCTTACAGTTAGGGATTCACGGCTATGCCTTTGCAATCACAAATAATGGATATATCCTGACACATCCAGAACTCAGACCACTGGTAAGAGACATACTTATTTCTGTGTTTCTCCCTTTATGATTTTAAAAGATTTTCTTCAGTTCTACAATAATTGCACTTTGCAGTTTTCATTTGAAATGCTCAATTCATAATACTGTCTTTAAAAGGTTGTTTTAATAGTTTATAACTAGCATTTTGACATAAAATATGTAAATAATGTAGGGTAAATATATTTACTCATGGTTTTATATATAAATCCATATATATCTATATGTACTTATGTATTTATTTCACATCTGCCAATATATGGAAAAATTTTAAACTCTGGACAGCTTGAAACCCATCATAATAGATACCTTTATATAACAAATGGTTTCTAACACTTCAGTCTGAGACCAACTTATTGAAAGTTACATTTGATACAACAGATTAGGTCCAAGATCCCTGGAAATTCATTCTGATGGGATTTGCCCCCAAAATACATTACCCAAGCCCAGTGCCTTCTGCCTTGAAGGTATTCAACAGTACCTTTTGTGTTCAATTGAAACAGCTGAGATTTTCTCCTTGTCCTGCCTAAGCTGTATCCAATAGCACTGTTTGGTGAGCTGACATGTAAACCATTTTCTTTCAGCATCGTTTTCACTCTCTCTGAAGTGAGTGAGGTTAGGTCAGATCCAGGACAGCCCAGAATATCATGGTCCATTCTGATCCCTGGGGAGAGGCTGACTGGAGCACTGTGTTGAGGAGGATTCTGAAGGGCAGCCAGGCTTGTCAGATAGGAGGCCCTGGTCCACTGTGGACTCTGGAGGGGCACAGGCAGTGAGTGCACCACATGTTTGCCATCCCTGGACTAGTTGTAATGTGTTGAAAAAAGGACATCCCTTTCGGTCTGTGGTTAGCTAATTTTAAAGAAGATATAAAAGTATAAAGAGTAATATAGTAAACTGTTTTTGAATGTTAAAAAAGTGTAGTTCATTTCCTATAGCTATACACACACACACGCATGCACGCACACACATCCACCCCACATGTCTTTTTCCCTTTCATCAAAATTAGAAAATAGCAGCAATGCCTGCTATGCAAATGTTTATTGGTGAAACATCGTGGGGACCAGTTTGCTTCTTGCTTGAATCATTGTTTAGAAAAAGTCCATGTTTTAGCTCCATCATCATCCAACTTTGCTCTAATTGCCCTGGTATTAATGGAGTCATGGCCACATCATGTGGATCCCATATGCATGCTTCAGGATGGGACTTAAGGTAATACTTGACTTCAACAATCTTTTTATCAAAAAAGCGTTGAGTTAACTGGTTAGCTAATTCCAAACATAACTCAGAATCATTGAAAACTCTGATTGAAAAAGCTAGTAACTTTTTAAGGATATTTAAGTCTAAAAACATATTTAAGTTTAAAAAGCTTAGCACATTACCCATTTCTAAGCCTTCCAGTTCGGGTTGCCTGTTGGTGGGTGGTAGGAGTTATGTATTTGGTGTGGCTGAGTATGGACTCCTAGTGCTTATTTATTCCAAGTTGGAGTGGATCAGAGTAAATGAAACAATCAAACCTGGATCTTCCTCTAGTGAATGAATTAACTTTCTATGTATTAGCTTTTAAAGAAGGAACAAAATGGAACCAGATGTCAGAAGTCACCAAGGTACCTTTCCTTTCTCTATAGCAATGGAAATGAGCAGCTCCCATCTGCACAGTCAACTCACGAAGTCTTTCTGGTCTTTTATATCTCCTGGTCATGCAGCAAATGGTCTGTTTGCAAATAATCCATCTCATGCACTTTCCAGAGCTGTGGCCACTGAGAGGGCAGCCAAAAGACTGTTATAAAAACAGGCCAACCAGTCAACACTGATCATCTCCTGACAGTGCAAATACTCACAAATACAAGTCATTTCTGTTCTGCTCACTGTTGAAACATTGCACTGAATGATTTCACTGGAAATGGTAGCTAGGGTCACATTCCCATAAATGGGGTGACCCAAGCAAATGCTGCACATCTCACTTGTGAGACCCCAAGCCCAAACCAGATGAAGCATTTTGCAATTGATCCATGATAGGAACATAAGGAGTGGCCAGGCCAGTGAGCCATCTATCCCATTTATCAGTCTGTGACCCTGAGGCCCTGACATATTTAGAAGAGGTTTGGCGTGATGCCCACCATTGAGGATTACGTGAACTAACCCATATGAATGTGATCAGTAGTGAGTGTTGACCCTGCCTTGAGTTTTGCATTTTCCTACTGGGAAAAAGACAGCAGTGAAGTGGAAGGAATTCCACTTCAGCAGTACACAAGTTGTCCTTGATTCCTGGTCCTGCCATATCCCAGCTATGTGACTTTGGGCAAGTCACACAGCCTCTCTGAGCATCATTTTCTCTTGTAGTCTTGTCATAACCAAAGAATATAATATTACTGGTTGTCAGTGTAAATGGGATAATGCAAGTAAAGAGCCTTGTGTGACAAAGCAGGCCCCAGGACATTTTGCGGACAGTGGCGGTTATACGGGCACCCTGTTTGTGTTTTATTGATTTTATTGAACTATGCCTGGCTGCTGTAAGGGTTGGGAGGACATGGTGGTGGTGGATGCCTGTGGGTGGGGGTGGATCTAAAGAACACTTTTTATTATTCAGTTGGTTCAGATTATTATGATAAACATTGGTGAGGGATTGTATACACACAAAAACAAGTGAATAGATACAGAGTCCTTGGCATCATGCAGTCTGCATGCAGTTCTACTTTGAACCTGGTATCAACTTAGCCTGTGCAACCTCAGCTAAGCCTGTTTATGCCTGCTGTCTCTCCCCCTCCCTCTATCTCTCTGTATCTGTCTGTGTCTGTCTGTCTGTCTGTCTCTCTCTCTCTCTCTCTCTCTCACACACACACACCCTCAATTTTCTGGGCCAACTCTGAGCTAGAAGACAAGCAGACAGTAGCTATACTGGGATGTTCTGTGTGAGCCCTACCACGTGAGGAAACCAAAGGGTTTTGTTGTTGTTGCTATTGTTGTCTGTTTGTTTTCAGAGTAGCAGTAAGGATGTACTAGCAGCTGCAGTAACTGAAGAATGACAGTTAAGAATCAATCCACATAGGGGGGAATAACCCCAGCTCTGGCACATACAAGTGGTTTGTTTCTCTCTGTCTTGTTCACATGAGCAACAAAAGCAGAAAGCTTCATCCCTTCTCCCTCACCACCAGCCTCTCAACATAGAGGAGGAACTCAGGAGGGGAATGGTTGAAGGGATCCTCCAAAGCCACTGTTCGGTTTTCTCTTACTTAGGGTCCTTCGAGATAATGTAATTGGTGTGCTTCCCCCAGAAACCCAGTGTCTGCACCAGATGTAAATGCACCCGGTCAGACCCTCACGCACGGCTGGGGAGAGCCAGCCACCAGCAGCTTCCTTGGCCAGCTCGGGCGGGGAATCCTCACTCCAACCTGATTGGCCCTCTCCAAGCCCAGCCATATAATCGAATCCTTGTTACAAATGGATGTTCCCCTCGGTTCTGGCCAAGGCTGCTAGCTTAGCATGGTGGGTGCGAGTGGGAGGTGGTGGCCAGTGCAGAGGATGGGGCAGACTCACTTAAAATAACTCCTATACCCTCTCCATCTGCCACTGAGATTGTTTCTGCCCCTGCAGGCAGAGGAAAGAAATGGGTTTCCTGAAGCACAATACCAATATTTTTCTTATTTGTCTAATAAAATTTTCCCCCCAAACTTAATATTTGGCTTGATTTTATCCAGCATTTTCTTTCATCTTGTATGATTTGGGTGTGAATCATGAAGTGTCTCCAAAAACAGCTCAGATGTAGGAGCCTTACTCAGCAGACTGGCTTTGGTTTAATTGGCAAAGCTGCTCAAGTAAGACTTTTCTGTTGATAAGTGGGCTCTCTGTAGTCTTTGTCCAGGTGTTTCTCAGCCACTCTGCCCTTGCCACCTGCTTGTGACTTCTGGTAGACTAACCGATGTTGATTCAACAAACATTTACCCGGTTCCCGGTGTGCTGGGTCCCGTGTGTTAGACTGGGGGCTGATGGAGCTATCTTAATAACATGGGCTGGGGGCCATATCACGGGTGGGGAATAGGACAATAGCACAGCAAGAAGGATTCGAGTCAGACCTCGAGGAACGCTTTTTGGGTAGTTATTAAACATCTGGAAGTTTTTTCTTGTTCTCTGCCCCTCTTTAACATTTAGGTTAAAACTATTTCAAAGCATAGTTACTTAGAGTTACTGTCTAAATTGATTCTTCTTGCACTTTATTCTTCCCATGTCTCTGAGAGCTTTATGAATTTTTCTTAAAATGTGGAGCCCCTAATATCTCTTTTTCTTTTGCCCTACAGAGCATTGAGGGTGATAAGACTAGAAAGGGACCACCTTTGCCATGATCTTATTTTCTTTGAGGTTTTGGTAATCCATGTGCCCCTCGGTTTTAGAAGAAAGGGACATCTGAGTTGATTGCCTTTCCCAAGGAGGCCTGGAATGTGGGCCTAGTCAGACCACCAAGAGAACACAAAGAAGGCTCCCTTCCAGCAGCCACAGCACAGGCAAGCCTCCACAGAGGAGCCTGAGGCAGGCAAAATCTAGGACTCACTTCCACGAAACCCATGTTGACATTTGCCAAAAGCTGTTTGCACTGTACCTTCAAGCCCAGAAGATGAGGAAGGATGCTGAAGGGTTTCTATTCTGGATGAAAATTAGCCAGTCGCATGGGCCACTGGGTGTAGTGGTGGATGAGATGGAAGTTGGGAATGATGGAGAGAAATCTTCATTCCTTCCCTCAACGTTTGTTAGATGGCCACCATGTTCTAGGGCTGAGCAGCTGTTCAGAGTGGTTGCAGAGAAGTGCCCCACCTCAGAGAACTCAAAGTCAAATAGAATGGATGCAATTTTATATGTAGGGTATAAAAGTAACCATAGACACAACTAGGGAAGATGCATTTTGTATTTGTTATTGTTGTTGTTGGTCTTAGTCATTTTTTTCACATTCGTTGATTCCTTTTTGTGTGGCAGACACTGTTCAAAGTGTTTTAAGTTGTTAAAGCCTTTTAGTCATTAACTAATTTAATAGCAAGCCTAGGATGCTGGAGTAGTAGAAAGGCCCAGAGGCTCAAGGGAAGGGTGTGCATGACAGCAGCAGGCCTGGGTGGAAGGTGGGTCTAGAAGGCAGCCTGGAGTCAGATTGTAGACAACTGGGGGTGCCAGGCTGAGGAGCTGGGGTTCTCCATGAGGCAGTGCATATCCCCTTGTTACAAACAGGAAGGTGAGACACCAAGTGATAAGGTGGTAAAATGACTCGAAAGAGCCAGAACCAGGAGCCCCCAGATCAGTTTGGATGTGCTAAATTCACTGTGCTACGTTGGTTGGTTCTTCAGGAAATGGGAGGCAGAGTGGCTGGAGGATGGGAGTGACCGAGAAGCCTGGTCTTTGCAGCCACATGGATGAATAACAGGGTCATCATCAGGCGATTATAGTGAGAATCTGTCTAGACTAGCGCTGTCCAAGAAGAATGTAATGCAAGCCACAAACATGAGCTGCCTGTGTAAGTTAACATTGTGTAGTAGCTACATCTAAAAAGGAAATAGGTGAAATTAAGTTTAAGACTATATTTTATTTAACACAGTATATCCCAAATCACATTATTTCAACATACAATCAACATAAAAATTATTAATGAGCTATTGGCCATTTTTTTCATACTAATCTTTGAAAGCTGGTATATATTTTACACCCACAGCACATCTCAATTCAGACATTTGAGGAGCTGAAGAGCCACATGTGGCTTGAGGCTGCCCTATGGAGCAAAACAAGTCTAGAGTGTAGCCAGACGTTTTGAACCAGATGTTTTAAACCCAGTCTAGAGTGTAAACAGATGGTAGCACCTCCTCTTTCCTTAAAGTGGATTAGAACAAGCTCCACCACTACCACCAGTCTTTCATCCTGAGAGTCTGTGCAAACAGTCCGGGGCTACGTAGTCTCCTCCATTGTGGCTTCAGCACCTCCCTCCCAGGCTGTCAGGAGTTGTCTGGAATTCAAGGTCATCGAGTCGATAGTCAGGACAGATTGGCTCTGCCTGTTTCAGCCCCACGGTTTCCCACCTAACCCATGTAGATGCCCTAAACCAAACTGTGCTGCCCAAGCCAGGGCGTGGGAAGACTGAGCTGTCAGGTTATCTACACCAGAATACTCAAACACCAAACCGTTTCTGTTGTCCTATCAAACTCAGCTTAACTCTTTAACGATCCCAAGTTCTGCAGATAACAGTGTCATCTTCCCATTACTAAATTGCCCCACTCCCTCTGGAAGTTAATGTTGTTGCTTTTCCCACAGCCTGAGTTCTGCCTGATGTCACCAGCAAGTCCCTGTGTTACTCCTTGACTGTCCCCGCCCCACTCCAGATGTTGATTCTGTTTCTTTGTTCTCGTGGATGCCTGGGCAGTTCATTTTTCTGTGCCCTTTTGCTGTTGCACATGGGTTATAGATGGACCCTGGCAGAAGGTCATTGATAACACAGATTGACACATGAACATGTTAATAAATGTAAATATTCTTATGCCAAAGTCCTCTCATAAGGAATGAAATGGACATTCCTGTGGACACATATAAATATGTTAAATGCTAAGCAGACAGCGCATATCAAACAACAGTTTAAATTGGAGCTTGAAAGGAAGGACCGCTATCAGAATCCTTGTTGAAGTCCACTGACTTAGTTCAAGCAATGGGCCATGTGAGGAGATTCTGTATCATTCCCAAAAAGTTCAATGTGAAGTTTAAATGTGATTTTTATATCATGATGCAGATTGTCAATCATGCAAGGACTAGCTTCTATCCCACACATCTAATCGTTTTCTTTTTTTGTATAAGTTTTGGACCAGGAATGCCTCAACTAATCTTCCTTCATTTCTTCATCCCATCCACACCCACTCATTGCAAATGCTAAGCGTTCTTTTTGGTTCAACAGGTGTGGGTGTGGCCTCCAGCACTGACTTTTTCTGGACCCCTCCCCATGCCATCCACCCTCATGTCCTATTGTTTCCAAAATGCACCCCAAGTCCACTCCCCTCTGTCACTCTTGACAGGGCCTCTTTCCTGGATGACTTCAGTTCCCTTTGAGCTCTGCTCTGGACACCTAATTTTGTACCCCCCTCACCCCATCCCTCATCCCCACCCCAGCATTATTCACTCAGCAGTCAGCAGGGGCTTTCACAGGCATCACTCAGATGGTCTGGCTTCCCTTGGCATTTACAGTAAAACCCAAACTCCAGGCCATGATCCCGGCACCCTGCCAGATCTGGCTTCACCTCTCTGACCTGCCAGAGTTGTGTGACTACCCACCGTGCTCCAGGTATACTCCGGCCCTTTTGTCCATTCCTCAGAAACACGAAGCTCCTTTCTGTTCCAAATCCTTGGGCCTGCTCATCTGTTTACCTGGAATCTTGTCCCGGATACACCTGCGACTGCCTTGTTTTCAGCTTCCTTGTCTCATCTCAGATGTCACCCCCACAGAGAGGCATGCTTGCTCTCTGACCAAAGGAGCCACACATCTCCTCCATCACTCCCCATCACATCCCCTATTTTAGTTTCCTCAGGATCACTTATCACTCTTGGGAAAGGTCTGTATGTTCAGCCTCTCCTGCCCCATCCCTTGTGATTTCCTGTGACTTTGCTGCTGTATCGAGGGCCTGGTGGGTAAATATTTATTGAGTGATTTTGATGATTTTTGAAGGATGCTGGTGACTAAATATCTGGGTACCAATTTCCTACAACAAATGAGAAGTGCAGGTGTCACATGTTTACTCATCAAACATTTACTGAGTCCTTGCTATATTGGACACAAAACTTGAAGCTCATGTGATTGGTCAAGCCCTCCTTTCTTTCTGCCCCTGCCTCTGCCCTCCTGCTGGCCTGCAAACATTCATCAGATGTTCTTCAAGTCAGGCACTGTGCTAGCTGATGGAGACATAGAAGCAGGTAGAAGAATGTCTCTGCCCACAAGGAACTCATTGAGCAAAGCAAGAGTTTTTGATAGCGAGAGAGGCCAAGAAGAGCTATGTGCTCTCAGGGGAAGCATCTGCTTTTCTTGAGAAAGGGTGCCCTGAGATGCTGGAGGGCTTCCCAGAGGAGGTGATATGCACACCAACTGCATCCACAGTCCACTTTGGAGGACATTTCTTTCTACTCAGTGGGGGGGGGGTCCCACACGCTTCCCGGGATCTCTGTCCACAGTCTGGACCAGGCACGACTTTTCTCTCTGGTCTCAGAACCATGCATTATGCCGGCCCCAGCCTGTCGTGGTGTAGGGGTTAGGGACCTAGCCTCATTTATAGTCCTTTCTATGGCTCCCAATGGCTGGAATCCCATCTCAGCCCACTCTCTGTTCAGACTGCCGTGAACTGAACGAGACCGGCCAGTAGGTGGCGCGCGGGCACCGCAATGTGCCTGGTCCCTGAGCACATTCACAAAACACAGCCCAGGAGACTCCTCTTAACGCCAGGTCTGAATCCATCCCATTTAGTTTAAAAGAAAGAATGAACAGATGCTTAGTAAGTGTGTCTGCTCAGAGGAGTGTGTGCTCGGAGAAAAAATAAACAAGACTGCGTGACCCCCACGTAGTGAGCCTGTTCTTTTTGAAATACATCATTTGGCAAAGGAGAAAACAGAGCCTTGCATGCTTTCCACTTGATGAAATTGTTGAGGGCAACGGTTGGAACTGCCTGGGTCTGGACACTTGATTGGAAGCATTGCAGCCCTGAGCAGGGAATGCTTACACCTCGTGAGCTTCAGAATTAAGCAGATTAGAGGGGTGCCTGGCTTTCTGTTCTGCAAACCTCAAGAACTCAATGGCCTCTTGGTCCCCAAGTTCTGTGGCTGGGTGTGTACATGGACACGTAGGGCATAGATGGGGTTTAGCAGAGAGGGGACTAACAGTGACAATGCAGTTGTTACTTAGAGTGTCAAGAACCAGGCTCTGTGCCTAAGACCTTTGTGTGTTTTGCCTCTTTTAAGTCCTCACAGCATCCTGTGCATTAGTGCTTATTTCAGAGAGATTAACTGATGCCTAGGCCAAGGACTCTGTCAGTCAGAAAGCAAATTTGGCTCAATCTTCAGAGAAAGAAAAAGACAACTGTGAGCAGTGTCATTTTTCATAAAGTTAAACCTATTCAATTGAACAAACTTCCTTCATTTGAAGCAGTGTTATAAGGTTCTTTTATAAAATGAGAGTTGGGCTAGAGGGCTTCCCTTGGCTCCTGTGGACAGTTTTCCTTTTTGCCTCTGCTCTCTGCCCCCACACACCACCTGCATGGCACTCAGGGTGGCTCCTTTGCTCTCGGCTATGGATGGAGTTTAGCTAGTGGGGGACACACACTCAGAAGAAATGGAGAGAGGAGAGTGGGGTGGGATTGTGTGTTTAGCCCTGTGTCCTCTGGGACTGGCTGCACCCAATCTAAAGCCACGTTAGCCTCCTTTTCTCTGTGGGCTCCTGTGACTGCTCCTTCCTCTGTCCCTTCATGCAGAGTGGAAGAGAAGGTCCTGACTACTTCTGGCTTCAAGGTACTGCACCATTTCTTATAGTTTCCTACACCCTACCCCACTGTTCCAATAGCCTCTTTATTAAACCTTTCTTAATTAGCCAGCTTGACTATGCCATGTGCTTCCTGCTGGGCCCCTGACTGATACAAAGGTACGAATAAATGGAAGGTTTGTTTTTCTCAAGTCCTTAGTATGCCAATAAAGAAAAAAAAAAAAGAAGAAAGGAAAGAGGAAGAATTAAAAGGAAAGAGAGAGGAAGGAAGGAAGGAAATGGAGGAAGGAAGGAAGGAAATAAGGAAGGAAAAGAAAAGACAAGAGCAAAAGGCCCTCTATCAGGTCCTTTATTTATTTATTCATTCATATTAATTAATTCATTAATCTCTCATTGTGGTAGGAGCAGAAAGCTTCCATATACATTTCTAGTAAATTCCTCTTTTGCTCAAGTGATAAAGAATTGGTATCTGTTGCTTACAACCAGAGCAGCCTGGTTGATATAGTTGTGAAATCCCCAAGTCTGGGAACCATTGCTGGTGTGGCTCTGACCCCTGCTCTCTACTGCCTCCCTCTCTCCCACTCCCACCCCCCAAAAGTTTCCTCTCCACACCACCCTACCCCTTCATCCCACCAGGCTTCTTGCACAGATCTTTGAGTTTAGGCTCCACACTACATTATAGAAATCCCTTGGCACATCTGTCCCCTCACTGCACTGCAAGCAACCTGAAGACACTAATCAGAGAGCATTTTATTCACCCTTGCATATCCAGGGCCTGGAGAGATACCTAGCAGATGAAGTGGAATAATAAATAAACGGGAGAGAAGACCCATGTATAGGAAATTGATTACACAATGACACAGTATATTATTAAGTACCAGGGTGGGAATACTGACAAGAAGGAGAATTTATCAAAGAACTTGGTGTCTAGCTGTGGAAGGGGTGGCTAGAGAAGTCTGCAGGGAGTTAGTTTGCATCCTATAAGCTTCAGTTCACAGATGGCGATCCAGTCCAGCACATTAGGGAGCAACAAAAGGCTCTTCAGACACCTAGATGTGTAACTTGCTCCTTCTTGGGTTGCTGTAGCCCACCTTCCCTCCCACCGTTCCTTCTCTCATCTGGCATGTATTTATCGAACACCTCTCCTGTGCCAGGCACTCTTTTAGATGCTGGGGATCAAGTGATAAGACAGACATAATTCTTCCTTCATTTGGTCATGGAGAAGATATGTCTTTTTTAACTTCATAAGTAAGCAAATAAAAAGTATTACACAATTTTGGATAACTTCTCCAAAGGAAACAAGGACCTGAGAAAAAAAAAGTAGGGACATGCCCTACCTTTAGTTGGATGGTCAAGGAGAACCTTGATAGGGATGACATTTTAAGCTGAGCCCTGTAGCCCTGAAGGGGAGAAGAAATTGCTGTGCCAAGAGAGTGGAGACTAATTCAGGCTGAGGAAACCGAGTATACAAAGACCCTGAGGCATGGGGAGATTTAAGATGTTGTGTCTGCAATCTGGGTAGATTTCAGACAGACTTCCAAAGGACAAGGGAAAGTGCCTTGAGGTTTTATCGATAAATTCCTATTGGACAACATGCTTGGCGGAGTAGTTCTGAGGATGCCCTACCCATGTCCCCTCGGCCCTCACCTCCGTGGGGGCCAGCCTAGCTTGCAGCTGCCAAAACCCTAGTGAAGACTTTCTCTGACTTCTGGAATTCACTCCTCTCCTGCACGCAGTGGATGAGATGTGCCAGAGAATTAGCATCCTTCCACCAAAGACTGGTGAGCACTCCCACCTCCCAGGTGGGCTCCACATCTGTATCACACTCCTACTCCACACTGGCTCCCAGACCCCTGCAGTCAGATTCAGCTTGGGGTGCCCACAGCACTAGCATACTCGATGATGCAACTTGTGTTGGCTGCCTGCCCGTCATCTCTGTCTCTGAGTCACTTTGCCATGTCCCTACAGGCATTTCCTGGGAACCCATCCCAAGTAAAAACCTTGTTCTTGAATCCTGGTCTTAGGGTCTGCTTCAGAGGGGACTCAAACCAAGACACCAGTGGACTGGTGTGTCTCTGCAAAAATTGATTGCTCTAGACTAGAGCTTCAAATACAGTTCTTTGTGCGTACATACCTTAGCTTTAAAGTGACGGTGTCAGGCACATTTCCCATTTTTGTTTCAGGGAGCTGCATGTGTATTCACCTCACATTGGCCTGCTTGCGCTGAGAAGCACCAGAGAGTGTTAGCTTTATGCTGTTAATAATGGAGAAGGCACTTTAAGGAAATATGGTTTAGAGATAGGATTCTCTGCTGCTTTATTGTTTGGCAAAAGGATTTGATGAGGACAAAACTTTTCTTTTCACTGGACACACTCTGACCTTTGTTTTACTAGACTAATTTCATATCTAGAGTGCCCCATCTTGGATGATGAATTAGCAATAAAAGCCTCATCAAAATGTAATTACAGGCAATGTGTTGAATAATGATCTGTTAAAAATTCCTATAGATTTGTCTGCACCTCCTTCCCCTTGTGGGGGAAATGAGCCTCAGCTGCTAGCTACTAGCCTGGGCTCAGGAATGCGAAGCCTAGCCACATTGTGAGACTGAGATGCGAGAGCTGGCTTCCATCATTGTCCAATGTCATCTAATTGATCAATTGCTTTTCTCCATGTGATGCACATCTTTATATAATTTAAAGGACCATCTCAACGGGGGTAGGAATACACAGGAAGTGGAAGCTCAAGGCAAAGTGAAACCCTCACCTCCTCCATCTGCAGCAGCCTGTTGTAGGGAGAGTTATTAATTAAAATGTTAACTGCCCAGACAATAGCAGGCAGACCAGCATGAAGAATTCTGGGAAACAAGCATTAAAGCTTTCATAACTATGAATTCCAGGAAAGTTTGTTCCTCCTTAAAATAGGAAAACAGAGCCATCTTCATCTAAGAAGAGGCCAGACTGGGCTATGAGACTGAGGTTAGGTTTCCTCGAGGAGGAGCTGGACTTGTTTCTCTCCAGAGAGTTGGGAGAAATCTAGCCTTACCCTCAGTGTATTGAGGACCCCTATAAAACCCACAGCTGGGGCTGACAGCAGAATATTCAAATGATTCAACAGTGTAAACGCCCACCCTCATTTGAATAACTGAAGAATTCAATCATTTGAATGCCAATGATGATTCCTCTGTGAGTTTACATTTTAGAAAGACAGTGCATCTGAATCCCCATGAGAGCATTAAATTGCTATCTAATTAGCAGTCCCAAATTATATATATTTAAGAGATAATTAAAGGTTTGAAGGCTGTTGGAATAACTGCTTATACATTTAAATGAATCACTAGAAATTTGTTAGTAATGTGTGGAGTTTTCTTTTATTTTTTGCTTCCCTCTTTGAAGTTCAATAGACCCAACCTCGAGGGGTTAAGTCTGGTAGCGGTAAGATAAAGGCAGATGTTTTTAATTATTGCAACTCAAACCTTCAAATAATTATAAGCAGCTGTCATTTTTACATAATCCTAAATGATAAGACGCAAAGAATGCAAATAAAAGGGTTGAGAACATGGGCTTTGGGGCACAATCTTTTAATCCCCACCACACCCCTGAACTGACCGTTGCCCTTCATTAAGGAGGTGCCCAAACCATTATGCTCTTCAGTCAACTTTTGTAGTCGGGTGACAGGCCACATGTATTTCTGAACCCCTCCCAGGTGCCATTTCCACATTCTCCATGGATATTTTCATAGCAAAGGGAATCACGAATGAATTTGGGATATTGAGGCCAGAAAGCAGTTTGGCTAAGCCAGGCAGGGCTTTTGCTGAAAGCTTTTCTCAGCCTCACTTGCCCCTTTCTCTTTGGGACAGGACCCGGGTGACCCCCCTCCCCGCCCCCCCATAGCTGGCATTTCTTTGGTTTGTGGCTGGGGATTTCATAGGATGGAGTGCTTTTGTGCCCCAGCTGGCCAGGGCCAGAAATCCCAAATGATAGGCTGGCCTGCCAGCCTCACCCCAGGGATCTCTGGGTTCAAGTCTGAAATTCGATGCTTTGTGTGCCTGTCTCTCCCTGGAAGGACTGAGACCACCTGAGGAGCAAGTCAAGGGACATTTATCATTGTCACAGTGGCCTCTTTTTGGACCCAATGACTACAAAACCGAAGTCCCACAGATAAAAGGCAGGCAATTCACCCCATGCAGAGTGGTGGCCAGACTCTGCAGGAAACAAATCTAGAACATCATCTAAAAGAAACACACATACACACATACAGACACTCCAAATTAAATCAAAAGCCCAAGAACCCTTCTGCTAAGGAATGCTCAAGGCAGATTTAAATAGACAAGGACCCTGCTTGGCAGAAATGTGCCCAAGCAGAAAGACATGACCAGTGAGCTAAGCTTAATTTCTTGCGATTGGGAAGGATAAACAGAGGAAAGAGGAGAAAAAAATCCTGTGGAGGGTTTATCTGGGACATTCAGAAGCTGACAGGCATCACAGGGTGCTGTTACCTCTCCCCAGTGAAGGAACGTAAGGATTTCAGAAATGTATCCTGGGCATTAGAATCAGTTAAAATTTTCTAATTCTCCCAGATGCCAGCTTCTCCCCCCACTGTCCCCCAAAAAGCCTGCTCTGGAGTTTCTAAATTTCTAGCTACACTCCAGGAAGAGGGTTTGGGTGTGACTGGTACAGGTAAAGACAGTTGTCTGACTCCCAGTACTGCAGCAGGTTTGAGAGTTCTATGGGTTGGATGCCCTTAACTGATGCCTATTTCATCCAGGTTCAAATATAAGTATAAATAGTACATTCATATATATTTCATGGAAAGATTCCTTTGAGAGTTAATAATTTGAAACTCAGCTCTGCTCAAGGTGGAATTCCAGGCAGCTGGTTGATG
Organism: Kogia breviceps; assembly: GCF_026419965.1. Taxonomy (NCBI): domain Eukaryota; kingdom Metazoa; phylum Chordata; class Mammalia; order Artiodactyla; family Physeteridae; genus Kogia; species Kogia breviceps. The sequence continues at coordinate 34,566,108 of NC_081319.1, read as the reverse complement.
ATGACTACAGGTCACTTTGACATGATCCCCTTGCTATGTCCTCGAAGGACACATCTTAGGCAGGCACTGGGCAGCAGACTCAGGTCCACCTATGGGAGGTTCACCAGTACATGTTTCTCCATGGAGCAGAGCAGTCTCTGAGGCCACATGTCTAGGGTCACCCTCAGCTCTGCTACTATCAGCTGTGTGACCTTGGACAAGTTACTCAACCTCCTTTTAGTCAGTTTCCTCCACCGAAAAATGAGGACAAAAATAGTGCCTACTGTGTGGGATTGTTATGAGGATTAAGTGGGTGCATGTACACGAAATGCCTAGAATAGGCCAGGCATGTGATTGGTGTTATAATGTGTACTTATTAAGTAAGGACCCATCCTAATTTGTTCATTCACTCTGTTTACTCATTCATCAAATATTCATGAAGAAATTACTCTTTGCCAGGCACTCTCCTGGCAATGCAGGTTCAATGCTGAACACGAAATAGCCTCTTTCCCAAAGATGCTTGGGACATAGTGGAGGAGATGGGCAAGGAAGCAATGACTTTGCAGTACTGTGTGTTAGTCGTGGAGATAGAGCTACCACGGGAAGCTGAAGAGGATACAGGAACGACCTGAACAATCATTAAGCTGATGACAGGCCAGTGCAGACTTCCCAGAGAAGCTGAGGTCTTGGCTGAGTGCTGTTTGGCCGCTTGACTCTGAGTTGGGTTGAAGGGTGTTGGGGGCAGATGGAGTGGCATGTGCAGAGACCTGATGGCAAAAGAATGACAGTGACCCTTCTAGCAGTCAGCACAGTCTAGCTGGGGGGTATGTGGAGAGAGGCAGCAAGTGGTGAGAGGCCAGAGCAGCAAGCAGAGGCAGGGTGATGGGGATGTGTAGCATTCGGGAACATTGGACATCATCCTGTGAGAAGTAACAGGAATTTCAGACTGAGTGGTGATGTGTAATCCAATCAGGTTTGCAGAAGAATCCCCCTGACAGGACTTGGGAAAGTGGATTGGAGGGTGGAGTCCAGGCATGGGTGCCTAGGAGACATGCACCCTCATCAACACCAGTATCATGGTGGCTGACATTAAGCTGATGGCAAGATGCAATTCAATTCTAGGAGACACTTAGTAGAAGCAACCAATGTGGTAGTCTGATGAGCCTGGCTACTTTGCCTGGCCCGCTGGCCTCTTCCTTTATTATGCTCACCTGTTCCAGCCTTTGCCCATGTCTCCATTGTCACAGGCAAATATAAGAGAACTCAGTCAGCCTTGCAGGGGACCTTTGGTTTTCCTGTAAGTTATGAATGATATCAGAAGTCTCTTGGGCTTATTCAGACCAGCATGCATTCAGAAACACTTTTTAAAAGCTATATCAGTAGAATTGAGAATCATATATAAAAAATAATCAAAACTAAACATTTTGCCCAGTCACCAATCCAGAGGGCTGGATGGACCAATGGTTGATGAGACCATTGTGTTTGGTGGTCAGGACAAGGCTAGAGCAGAGATCAGGTCGGTGGAAAAAATAGCCACATGCATGTTTATGCTGCAAAGGTCTGTGTTGTCAGGGAAGTGGAGAACAAGGGCTACCTTGAGTAAGAAGGGAAAGAGACTCTAGCTGGGAGGATCAGAGAAACTTTCATGGAAGAGGTGGCCACAAAGATGGATCTCTACATGTCTTTTCCTCCTTCACAAGTATCTTTAAAAATTTTATCAGGAAAAAAGCAAAACAAAATAAAGCTATCATGCCAAGCAGCTCCCAAAATTGCACACATACACTCATGCATGCATATGGGTGATGAAGTCTCAGCAGTGTGATGCAGGATGATACCATTACTGGCATAAGGCATATACCTGAGTCCAGGGTTATGGCAGCTGGCTTGGAAGGAATGGTTCCTTTCCTTCTTTTCTGTATCCCTCTATTTACTTTACTTGCAAAATCATTGCCAGCTTCCTGCCCTTCATGTCAGTAAGCACAAGGACCTTGAAGTTGAGAGATCTCTCTGTTCCAACTTCCATCCCTCCAAAGAAGGATGAGACTAGAGTCCTTTTCCCAGTGATTGAGCTGGGCAAAGGCACTGGGAATGTTACTGAGGGCAGGAGAAAAGCCAGCACCACAGAGAACTCACCCTACAGTGAATAGTTAGCTGCAGCATCATTTGAAGGCTGACACATTACTGTGTTACAGTGCTGGTTGATACTAATTTGTGATTTTACTTGAGTGAATAGGAAATTCATTGTCTTTACCATTTCAAAACTGGAATCAATTTGTGGTGCCTAATTGTACCCCATGTTCAAAATGGTCTGACAGGTTCCACATACCCAAGAGTCTTTTGATATATAATTAACTTATCAAAGGAATAATACCAGGTAAATTTCTGTAAATGCAAAAAAAAAAAAAAAAGTGGCTTGTCAAAAGTCACAGACATACTCTCAAATTATAAAGGTCCTCTTTTTACCCTAGATTATCTCCTAATGACTCAAGTGGTCTCTGAAATCTTTCTATCAAATCGGCTTTGGAACATGGCACATTTCCATGCTAAAGAATTGGATGCAACTTTTTGAAACTTTGAAATTCATTCTGAATTCTGTCTTGCATCTAACCCTTGCCCAGCAAGCTTTGAAAAGCATTCTGTCTCAAAAGTGTTCTAACCTATTAGAGTAGCTGTCTCCCAGGCACCCACATGCATTTTTATTTTGTATGTAGCCTTCATGTACACTCTTCTTTCTTCTCTGTGGAGAGGCGGTCTTTTCTTAGCATCACTCTTGCACCTGAGTCAGCAGGTCTGAAGGTGCCTCTCTCCTGTCCCATCAGAGTCCCCGTCCCCTGTCCCTTCACTAGCGCAGCAAGTTCTCCCCACCCCAGCCACTCAGCGTGATGTTCATGTTTATGACTAGCTTGCTATTAAAAGACAAACTGGCTTTTTGAGAAGGAGAATTTAAATCCAACCTCTGTGTAGTAAGCCACATTTGACCTGCAAAAACGATGGTGGTGGGACTGGCCACCTCCTCCCCACTCACAGCATGTGTGACTCATTTCCAGCGACTCAGAGGACACTGTTAAAGATAAAGGTCATTTGGATTTTCAGAGTGGCCAGTTAATTGTTGTTTTAAAAAAAACCCACCAGAGCTGTTATAGTTTTACAGCGATCAAAAGGATTTTGTGATCACACTAGGAGAGCACGTAGAACTTTTCGTCTTCAAGACACTTAAAAACATTCATTAGGGGCTTCCCTGGTGGCGCAGTGGTTGAGAGTCTGCCTGCCGATGCAGGGGACGCAGGTTCGTGCCCCTGTCTGGGAGGATCCCACATGCCGCGGAGCGGCTGGGCCCGTGGGCCGTGGGTGCTGGGCCTGTGCGTCCGGAGCCTGTGCTCTGCAACGGGAGAGGCTGCGGCGGTGAGAGGCCCGCGTACCACAAAAAAAAAAAAAAAAAAAATTCATTAATAAGAGCACAGTGCCTTTTAGAAGAAGGGAAAATCTTGTTGTCTCGGCATGCCCTTGTTGCCTCTCTTCCACCTCTGACTGCCTTTATACACACCCTCATGGCCCTGTTGCCCTCTAGTGTATCTGGGCATCTCATCTTCCCATGAATGCAAAGGATTTCGGCTCTGAATACAGATTCATCAGAATTTCTCTCCTGCCATAGTGCCTATGACATCCAACCATGTGTTTTATCTGAGCTGTGGTGGGGTCACACAACCAGAGGGTCACACTTTTGCTGGAAATCCTTTATCAGTGATACCATCAGGTACTACCAGGCTTCTCTGAGGCCTTGAGTTGGATATTGGTTATTGGGCATCGTGTAAATACCATACTGTATGTTAGACATGTGGCATGATCCTTAGCTTACCGTACTCACACAATATTGTACTTGTTCTTAACCTAAAGCTGATTCTTGTACCCCTGGACATCAAGGTTAGTTTCAAGGCAGCCCCAGTGAGTTGGCTGTTAACAGAGACATGAATGGCTGGTGGGATTTGGCTTCCAAGGCGGTTCTGCCACCATTAACATGCTGGCTACTTGAAGTGCTATCAGCGATTGCCCCGAGTTAGTGAGTTATGAGAAGGGACCAGCTAAGGGAGGCAGTGCAGAGGGTGGTGAAGACTGGAGGCTCAGAAAGCAGGCAGAGTTGGGAAGGAATCAGACTCCAGTGCCTGCTAGCCATGCCACTGTGTGACCGACATCCCTGGGCTCTGCGTCTTGCCCGTCTGTGAAGAATTACTCCTCTCTTGGAGTTGTGAGAATTGCAGGAGATACACACGCAGCGCTTAGCACCGTGCCTGGCACAAGAAATGCCCTCTTCAAGAAGAATGATAGGAAGTTGAGGGGGAAGCTAGCCAGCAGAAAAAAAACAAATTTGCTTTTTTTTTTTTTTTAAAGCAGTCACTTGGAAAGCAGAACAGATTGGTTGCTACATTTTATAAATTCCTTGCTGGAGAAACAACGAGCTTAGAAAACTGAAAACAGTAACCGCTTCAAAATACTTGCCCTTTGGGAAAGATAGCAGAATGTCGGGTGGCGATCCCTGGGTTGTGGTAGCAACGGCAATCTTTTTTCCATTTCTTGCACTTTTCATTATTTTTCAAATTTTCTAAAATTGTTACATGTATAACCGGGGTGGGGGGGGATCTTAAAAAACTGTAAACGCTTAAACCATTTAGACCATAGCCACTGGAGCAGGGGCTGATACCACTGAGACTCCCTTTCCCTACGGCCATCTCCTCTGGTGCAGGACATGCTGTGACAGTCAGAGACCTTGATTTGCAAATTCTAGGGGAAGAGACCATCAGTCTGTCACAGGCCCATCTGGCCACCTGGCCTTGGGACCACGTCCTTGTTTGAGACCCTTCCTTATGACTTTGAGAAGAATGGGCCCCTGAGCCAAGCTGAACTGCCTCTTTAAAGGACTAGAAGTATTAATAAACAGCTGTACTGTTAAGAACCGTTTTACCCCATGAACGTCGTCTCTAGGGATGAGCATGCTGACATGCATTGCCCTATTTCATCAGTTGGGGCAATATCAGCACTTACTGGTGCTGTCTGGGTGGCAGGTTGCCCCAGCCCTGTTTGTCAGGACGTCTGCTGTGCTCAACCATTTCTGTGCCCATTTGCTCCTCGTGGCAGCCCTGTGAGCTAGGTGCTCTTACCTCCGTCCTACAGAGGAGCAAGGCAGGCTCAGAGAAGTGCAGGTTAGCCCTGGGCACACAGCCTGTAGGTGCAGACCAGATTTGAACCAGAGTTTCCCTCTGGGGCCCTGGCTTTTTCCTGCTCTCCTAACTGGCCTGGTGAATCGTGATCTGCAATTGGAGGGCGGAAGATGATCCTTCTCAAACAGCTTCTCCATGCTTTCCCAAGGCTCACGTGGGCCTTGATCAAGACCTGATAAATAATCGGTGTCCAACAGTATTTTCGGATATGCGTATGGACAAGTGATTGAATAAAAGAGTGAAGGAATGAAGACCCCAGTGGCCATTAGGTCCTCCTCTTTTGTACATGGAGGAAAGAAGATGTACCTCCCTTCCTTCTCCTGAAATGGCCACTTCAGCCTCTGAGACAAGAGGAGACTCAGGGCCTCAGAGGAGGTGGTGAAGGTATTCACCAGCTGAGGACCGTGACTGCCTCCCAAGAGAAACATCTGCCCAGACAAAGGCTGGCTCCCAGCCCCTGGCCACACCCCTTCTCCAGATGGCATTGGCTTTGGGCAAGGCCTCTTCCTCTCCAGTTGTGGGCCTCCCACCCCCAACTCCTTCCTTCCTGTTGGCAGCATGGAACAGCACGTACTGTTTATCAATTATTAGCACACATAATATTTGTTTCACAGAGACTGCATGGATGTGTGTAGCTGACTTCGTTTAGCCCTTCCCAAAGGAACACAGAGAAAGCAAAGGCATTTTTGTTTTGTTCAAACCCACATGAACATGGCCATCACCTTAGCCCATCCCATTCTGCTTCCACAATCAGTCTGTAGGTAACACAAAGGGGCACTCACATTCAGACAATTAAACACTGCCAGAAAGGTTTTGGCACTTACGGCAGACCCCCGATGGTTCTGCTGGCTCCTCAGATAGGTGCCCTTCTTGCCCCATCCTCCTAGGCCACAGGCTGGTTTGTGTGTTCACCACATCTGGCCTTTATTTGAAACTCCACCTCAAAGTATTTCATAGCACAGAATATCTTTCCTTATTAAATTCTCCCCCACATATTTTTTTCATAAAACAGGCACCAAAAACTACAAACCTACCCGTGGCTCTCAAAGTATCTGTTTATAAACCTTTGGAAACCGTTTGCAATTCGTTAATCATATTTTCAAAGGAAGTTACAGTTTATAGATACACTAACAAATGCCATATCCGATGCCTCAGCCCCAGTAACGAGATCCTCACGAAGGGAAAGAGGGAGTGGGGCTGGGGGACCTGGGATTCGTCCCAGGCCAGATCCCAGGGGAGAGGGGCTATCTGGCCTGGGAGTCAGAGGTTTGAGGGTTTAGTTCTTTTTCTGTCACTCTCTGACACTGGCCACACCTATGTCCTCCCAGGGGGAAAGCAGGTACAGAGGATAAGCCATGCTCAAACACAGTGGACTATCTTCATTAGCAGTGAGGTATTTTGCAAATCACGTGTTTCTAAATAATCATTATAGTACCAGAGTTTGTGAATCCTTCACTTAAAATGTACTTTAAAAATGGTTCATTTAAAAAGAAAAAAGTAAAGATACTAAATATATACAAGTTGGAACTCTGATGAATACTTACAGTTGAAACCCAAGCCAGCTTTAAAAAAATCTTTAAAAAGGGGAGGTGGGTAATGTGGAGAGAATGTGTTGGTATGTGAAACACCCAAGGGTATAAAGATTTCAGGCACAGCTTGATCCAGGCACACACACCGTGCTTTCAGGACTCTCTTCATGTACTTTCTCTGCCTCCTCTGCACTGGTTTCATTCTCAGGAAGGCTCTCTCCAAGTAGTGGCAGAGATGACCACGAGGAGCTCAAGTTCACATCCTACTGCCTTAGTGATGCTAGTAGATGGAGAGCTACTTTTTCTGGATAAATCCAGGAAAGCATACCAGACTGAGTCTCATTTGGGTTGGTATGAGTTACGTCCCCAATCCTGAACCAATCACTGTGTCCTGGAGAGTTGTGGGTGTCCCTCACGTACTCAGGTCACACTGGCTTCCTTCTGAACCAGGATGGCCTTGCCTTTGCTAGAACTATATTTACTGAGTGTGGGGTCCAAGGGGATTCCCTGTAGGAAAGCCAAGATGATTACCCTGGAAAATGTGGGGGTTGGGTGGTGGTGGTCCACAGCCCAGGTGTCTTCCGAGTGGAGGTCTAGTCTCTAGCCATCTAGTAAGTTTTTTTAATGGGAGAAAAGATTAGGTGGATTTAGCGTCATCATGCTGGAGTTTACTCATTGTCCTCGACCTGTTTTATCTATGCGACAGCCTACTGAGTTTTTCTTTTCTTATCAGAGTAGTCACTCTGCGACACTACTGTTTATATTTTAAAGGAGCTCACTCATTAATAAAGACCCAAATAGAAAGTATTTCATACCTATTTCACTGGTTAAGCAGACATCTTAGAGGGGCATTCCTAAAGTAGAGTTCCAGAGGGGGTATCCCCAGTCCCGTCTGTTTCTTTCAATGCAGTTAAATTAGAGACTTACTGGAATATGGTGACTTACAGACCAGTATGCTGGGAAATCTTCCTTTCCCTCACTCTCTAATCTCTACCAGTTTCTTGAATACCAATAGTGCAGTGTACTAAATTTCTTGAGTGGTTATTACCAACAATGAAGGAAGATACCTAGGAATGGTCAAAAGTCAAGAGATCTATGTCTGTGGATTCCACTTTTGCCATGTGTCATCTAAAAGGACTTGGGTTCTTTAGCACAGTTATGAAGTTTTCTGCCAGGTGAGTCTTGAGTCCCAACCTGATGTTTACTACACAAGTATCTTACATGCCAAGAGGAGACATATGAGTGTGACGGTCTGGCACCATCATCTTCAGCAAACATCTTCTGCCTCCCTATGGTTTGCATGACAGTGACCCAACAAATTATTGAATGGTCTCCTTCATGTCAAGGAAATGACATAGTAGACAATTGTATACAATGAGGCTGTGTCTTCATCAAGAAGGTTATGACTTTTTCAGGACTCACATTAGCTACATGCATATTAAGGGTTTATTCCATGCTGTGCTGGGGATGTGCTTACCATTTTACATACAGTACCTAGTTAATTGTCTCAACCTACCTTGGCTATGGAGGTATTTCTCAATTTTGCAGTTGAGAAAAAGGAAGCTTGGAGCAGCTGGGTGCCTTGCTCAATGTTACATGCCCAGTAAGTGGCAGAACTACTGTGCTCTCCTCTTTTAACAAAGACAGGGGGACACCTTCTCTGAGGATGAAGGACCTTGGGGGTCTTTTTGAATTTCTTTAGCAGCGGTTGAAATGACATGAGGCTTAGCCATGAAAATTTGGTCAGAGGCTGTGGGTAGGTAGGGGTGTCCTCCTCCATACTGGCTCTGTGATCTTATTTAACTTGCTATTTAGTTTGATATTTAACTTGCTACAGGCATCATGGGCAATAAATTGACTGTAGATACGCAGAATTAAGAGTGATAAACCACAAACAAGTCCTTGGAAAAGAATGAAGCACCGTTTAATTGACTTTACTTATCTCCTTACGACCTTGTGCTTGCTAGGTGTCCAATAAATGTATGTTGAATAAGTGAATAAAGGAGGATTTTGAAGTGACCAATGGAAGAACTTCCTCCAAAAGACAATATATACCTAGCACTAGGCTACCCAAGAAACTGTGAAAGTTCTGCCTTTTTTTTTTTTTTTTTTTTTTTTTTTAATTTTTGCTGTGTTGCGTCTTCGTTTCTATGCGAGGGCTTTCTCTAGTTGTGGCAAGCGGGGGCCACTCTTCATCGCGGTGCGCAGGCCTCTCACTATTGCGGCCTCTCTTGTTGTGGAGTGCAGGCTCCAGACGCGCAGGCTCAGTAGTTGTGGCTCACGGGCCCAGTTGCCCCGCGGCATGTGGGATCTTCCCAGACCAGGGCTCGAACCTGTGTCCCCTGCATTAGCAGGCAGATTCTCAACCACTGCGCCACCAGGGAAGCCCAAGTTCTGCCTTTAATGGTCAGAAGCTGGGCCGTAGGAACTTATGGGGTGCCTTGTGGCTCCCAGGAATGGTTCTTACCAATATAGAACTTGGGGGCCATTAGCACAGATAACAGAGGTCCAAGAATGTCCAACTGTAGCTCCTCGGGGGACAAAGTGGGCTTCTCAGCATCGTGTGCCCCTCCCCCATCACACCTCCTCACCTTGAGAAGAGGGTGACAACCCTGCTGACCTCTTAACTGTCCCACAGGCTCAGCTCCAGCCTGACTGTCTTGAGGACCACAGCTTCTATGCACAGCGAGCTTTCCATAACAGGATCCAACTGTGAATCCGCTATCGTTTACAGCGGTTTCTGAGGGAACCACTTCGCTTCCCCTGCATCTGGAGTGGATCTGATTTCATAAAACTGACCGTGACTGTCTGTTAATTGGAAGTCTGAGAGAAGGGAGTGGAAGGGCAGTGGACCAAGGTGGTCAGAGCCCACTGCCCCTTCGAGGCAAGGCAGCCTTCCTGAGTGGTGAGGGTGGGTGCTCTCCAAGGACATCTCAGGGTTCCTGAAATGCAGTCCTGAGAGAAGACAAGATGGCAGGAAAACCACTGGACCCTGTTTGGCCTCACAGTGACGGGAGATCTACCCTGTCTGGCCACTCTCCCCTAGATTCCACTGGGGGCCAGTTTGGACCTGTTTGGTTCAGTACACCAGCAGTGATTTTTCTCTTTCACACCATGTGCCTTCAGCACCTGTCTCCATGGTAGCCAGGCAGTGTCCAAAATGGTAACCTGTGGTTTGGGGTTCTTAAAACACCTAGAGTGATGCTCCGTCTCACTTAGAATCCTATGAATTAAATCAGAAGATGGCTAATTTAGAAATAAAAGGAAAAGAGAAAAAAACTATACATACATATGTATTTTTTCCAATACGCCATCAGCCATATCCTATGAACTGGCAAAGGGGTTGTTTATCCTGAGCCTGCAGCAGAGGGCAGACTTTCCTACATTATAAACACAGCGTTAAAGGCCCTAGATACAGGAACATCCAGACGCAGGACTGTCCAGTTGATAAAATATAGGCTTGCCAGGTGACTAACACCAGTAATTTAGGGGGAAAAAAACTAAAACCACTTTCTCTGTTATTAATGCACTCATCAGCTTTTCCAGAGAAATGCCGTAATGGCCATTAAATCTGGTAGTGATTCCCAATACCCACATGTACTCCAGGTAAAGTAGCTGTGCTTAGCCCAGCACTGCTGTGGCCAGTGTGATAGCAAGTAGAAGATTCTGTGTGTCTGCGAAATGTTACCAGGGTGTTGAGCCCAAATGTGGAGATCGGTACTTTTGCTTCCTGGCCAAGGAGTATGAGGTAGGTATGAGGCAGGAGGTAGGGATGGGAGAACTATAAAACACAGAGTGATATAACTAGATTTTTTCTAAGCTATGTAAGATGCCCTTTCCTATGTCTTGAAGGGGTGGGCTTTAAAAGTGTTGGAGTTGAGGAGGAAAGTTTCATTCCACACATAGGATGTCCAAGGAGGGGAAAAGCTTTGCTTTGCATCTGGCATGTTTAGAGGTAAGGAGTCCGCTAGGTAAGTTCATAGGGAGAAAAGAATTGGCTTGTATACTCTCCCTAGCTGGGAGCAAATGTTTACAGGTGACTGGGTTTGGTTTTCCTGCCACAGAAACCCCAGGACCGTCCCCGCTGCTGGGCTTCTCACTAGTACCTTCCACTCAGTCCTCAGGCATGAACCAGGACTTCGGATGATGAAGGTTGCCCTGGCCAGTGATCTCACGGAAATGTTTTCTTTGTTTGTCATTTGTTTTCTTTCTCTTCCCCTCCTGCCAGTATGAAGAAGGGAAAAAGCGGAGGAAACCTAACTACAGTAGTGTTGACCTTTCTGAGGTGGAGTGGGAGGACCGCGATGATGTGGTAAGTGATTTGTTTTCAAGCCTGGTGAGAAGGGAGCTCCATTGTACCCTCCTCTGTACCTGGAGGCTGCCTGGGAGCCAGCCGAGAGTCCCACCAGAGGGACACCTGGCCACCAGAGGGTCACGGAGACCACGGGCCCTTGTACCCGTTTGGAGTTTTGTAATGCTCCCACCCGTAGGTCCACTTGCAAACGGGCCAGCCACCCTGCCTGTTTTGTGCAGTCTGCTAAAACCATCCCTTTCTAGGCTCTAGTCTCTTCTGCAGCTGATTAATCCAGACTCCTCCTCAGTGCCATTAATGGGATCTGTCTCCCTCAGGGGAGCCTGGCCAGAGCCTTGCCAGACAGCTGCACAGTCAGGGCCAGAACTCACCTGTCAGGGTGTCAGCCCAGGGCTTGCAAGAGCCGCTCTCCTCCTGCTTGGTTGGCCACCCTGTTTCCAGGGCTGTCCCATCCTTTCCCCTTTTCCAGGCCACACTGCAGTAACACATGCTTGTTTCCTACACAGATTCAGCCTGTGAGACTGTATCAAAGGCTTTCCTTATGCCCACAACTAGGCCCCGTCAGTCTTCTTGTTCCTTCCTCAATAAATCAGATTAGTTAGACATGCCACCTTTTGTGAATGCAGGCAGACTGTCCTTAATTAAATCCGAACCTCCCAGGTGTTCCTGTCTGGACACTTGCACTTCCCTTTCTCTGTGGATTCTTCGTGCCCAGGCTATGTTTCTCTGCCTGCATCTCCCTGATTTGTCTGGAGTCCTTTCTTGAGCTTCATCATTGAGTCAGCAGTGTTTCTATCCCTCCCTCTGTCTTGCTTTCCAAAGAGATGTTGAGGGGAACCATTTGAAACTTGCAGGCTGGGTTCTCCTACTTTCAGAAATATGTCTGGCGTCACAGTCCTCTTGCTGTTTTCTTTTCCTCTCTTCACGTCCTCTGCAACCTGGATGTCTCAGCTAGCATAAATCTCTGAGTTTTTTCCTTGCCTATAAAATGCAAGAGTCATATCTGTTTTAGAAATTTAACCTATTTCCTTCTTCATCTGGACTCAGTCTTTTTAAAACCCTATTCAGATAGTGTAACTTTGCTGTTTGATAAAAAGTTTCTTCCTCATCCATTCTCTTCTCCCAGGTGTCGGTGACCTGACGTTGTGTCAGCTCAGTGACCTGGTAGAGTTTTATATCTTCTTGTTCTTTAAACATTGTCATCAGGATTCACGTCTGGGTCTTTTAATTGTACTGCACCTAATGTACATGTTGTACCCTTTCAACCTGCTTCTACCAAGAAGCAAGCTAGCACAGTCCTGAGGAATGCAGTTCAGGTATTAGCCTGCCTGGGTTCAGACCCCACCTCTGCTATTTGCTGGCTGTTGGTCTCAGGCAAGCAGTTATCTTCTCTACATCTCAATTTTGGTTTATGTCTTTTTTTTTCTCAGTAAAATGAGTATGATGGCAATAGTACCTACCTCACAGAGCTGTGTGAATACTAAATGTGTTACTGTAGTGAAAAGTGTCAACATCAACATCGTTGCATGGACACAGTGAGCTTTCTGAGTGGTAACTGTTATTAGTATTATTCTCAGCATCATCAACCCTCATTCTCATTAATGAATGTCAGTTGCTAAACTGTATCATGAAACTTTAAAGGGTGCATTCCATTGTTTTCCTTTCTCTTTCCTCTTCACTTTATCAGCTGCTTTATTTTGACTTCACTGGATCTTTTTGTTTTCTTTCCCAGAAGGTTTGAACCCTGTCATCAACATCTTCTCCATCCTTTCATCTTTTACATTTTAATTGATATGGGAGGCAAGCTTGATGCTCATTCATACTTGGGAGTCCCTGCATCCAGGAAACAGGCCCTCTGCTAGTTAACACTAGGCTGACACTCGCACTTCTCCTTTGCAAGTTACTTGAAGAGATTTATTACTTGGCTCATCTGTACCCCAGTTGTCTAGTAATCATCACCTGTGCCCAAGTTAATTTTCCATGAGCTGATATCTCCTTTTACGAACAACGATTTGACAAATGCTTTCCGTTTCCTTGCTCTTTTCTTCCTTTGTCATCGGATTCCCAGCCTGTGCCATGTTCTTTACCTTCATCTGATTCCCAGGACTGGGTTCTGAGTGTCTACCTTCAGAGTTCCCACACCTCCAGAAAGTTCATTGCTCTTATTCTTCACCAGTTGGCCTTTGATAGTCTCTTTTGTTTGGGTCTCTTGTCTCCTTGGAAATAAGGTACATTTGAGACACAAATTCCTTCACTACCAACATGCTTGATTGGGAAAACCCAAGTCGCCATTTCTCTCCTAGGGATTTGCACTCCCTTGATTAGAGAATTCTGGAACCTATACAAAGCATCTCTGTGAAGGCTACGCAAGATCCCACATGCCCATGTGTCCACCAGTGGGGTTTGCATGTAAGTAGCAGAGCGCAGACTTTAGGTCAAAATCTGGGAAAGACCAGACAAGCAGAGCCCACTGAGGAAGAAGCAGCATGAGTCTTCCTAGCTGCAGAGAAGTTCTTGGAAGGAGCATCCTACTTCTCTTGGCAGCTAGGATCCTGTTGAATTTAATGACCTCATTTATAACATAGACCCTGTGTACTTCCAGAAAAGATGTGAGGTCATATCTGTGTCAAACAAACTGGAGTTTGAATCCTAATATTTTGAGCTATTGAAAGGGGTCTGACATTAAAGAAAAGGGAGGAGGATGATAATGAAGATGATGATGATGCTGGTGAGGATGATGATACAGGACAGGTAACATCTACTGAATGCTCAGGGAATACCAGGCACTCTTCTACATATTAGCTCATCTAGTTCCCACTACTTTACTACTTTATGAGACAGTCTGTGCTGTCATTAGTTCCATTTTGCAGGAAGAGAATCTGAGGCACAGAGAGGGTAAGTGATTTGGTCAAGATCATAAACCTCTGGCCCCAGAGTCCATTTCTGAACTCCAGGGCTATCCTGCCTCAATGTTCAATAAGTGTAATCTATTTCCATTATAACTGAAGAAAAGGGAAAGACTAGACTAATCATCTAAGCATCTGCCTCCAGAAAGCATTAGTGACCCTGGCCTTGGACCCTCCCAGGTCCTGACGCTGATTGTTCTGTGCTACTGGGAGTTGGGGGTGGGGTGGCACTGAGGCATGGAGAAGCTTACCTAATCTCTGACTTGCCTGGGGAATGTGAGAGGGGAAGGTCCCAAATGGCTTTAGGCAGGCACCAGAAAGAGGAAAAATGAAAACCATGTCAAAGATAAATCAAGCCGTTCTTAAGAGTTAGAAAGTAGACTTAATTAAGACCAGCTCTCCCCATCTAAAACCACAAAAGTTAAAATGGGAAAATATTTCCAGAAATGCCCATTATGTGTTGTTAAAAAATATCTAGAGTAAAATATATGTTTTATTTTATACATGCCTCCAGCTAAAAATTATGCTTTTACTCTCTCTCACAGAAGATGAGAATATGAACCCAAATCTAGACAGCCCCACATCAAATTTAGGTTGCTTGCAAGCACTGTAGTTCTCTATCAGCCAGATCTTATTCAAGCTCCTCAAAGGAGAAGAAGAGGGGAAAAAATTAAAAAATAAAAATAAGAAAATAAAAACAAGCCGTGGGGCTGGGAAAGAGCCTTTCCTGACAGGCTGTGGCATGTCAGCATTTGCTCCTATTTCATTAAATGGCTTTCCCGTCGTCTCCTATTGGTGCCCATGACGGCACATCTTTCATCACTGTGTCTGCTGTCCTTCTCTGAACTCACAGAAGGGCCACAAGTAATTAGCAGAGATCAGCCAGGGGTGGGGGAAGGGAGGGAGGCTCACTGTTCCCAGATGGGACCTCCAAAAATCAGATACAGGGTTGCCCTGTTCACTGCCCATCGGCCTCAGCCAGGCCTTTCACTGGCCCAGATTTCTCAGAGTATTTGAGGATGATTCATGCTGTGAAAAACTTAATCCCTGTCTTCTAAATGGTTGGCTTTTTAAAAAACCAAAACAAAACAAAAAAACTACTGTGTAGGAAAATACCCTTAACTTGATTATGTTTTGAAAAATGATTTCTCCATGACAAACCAATACCCTTTTTGAAAAAGTAACTCGTCTCCCTTGCTTCTTTTTTTTTTTTTTTTTTTCCCCTTGCTTTTGAGTGTTTTAGCATTTGCTGGGGGTCCGTTCTCTGACTCTCAGGATTTGTCAACATTGCAGAGGCTTTTTTGGTCATTGTTGCCCAGAGGTTTACACGAGCACCCCAAATTGAAGTTGATGGTCATTTATTTATTGTTGTTAACCTCTCTCCCCCTGGACAAGAGCAGTTGGGTGTTCATTCTTCTGAAGTCCCACTTCATAGGTCTGAGTGTAGTATGCAGACTTACTGCAAAAGTACCCCAAGAGTCAATGGGGAAAAACTCTGTCATACACAAGCCACCAAATGTGCTCCCAAGCTGGAGGGTGGAAGGTGTCCAAGACAGTATGGTAACCCTGGGAAGAACTAACTCCAATTTTCTTTTATCGTTTTAGTTAAGAAATGCCATGGTCAATAGAAAGACCGGGAAGTTTTCCATGGAGGTGAAGAAGACAGTGGACAAAGGGGTACATTTTTCTCAAACATTCTTGCCGCTTAATTTAAAACAAACCACTGTGAAAAATTAGCTTTGAAAGCTCTATCTGGAGTAAATATCTTTCGCTGAGATCATTTTTCTCTTGTCTTTACTTATCTCAAACAAGATTCATGTAGTACTGTTAACCTGATCATAGTGTATCCATTTATTTTTATTTATTTCTGAAAACTTCACCTAGCAGACTAACCATGTTTTCTTTTCTCTACGACTTTTTTTTTTTCAATCTAGAAACGGGTTTTGGTGATGACAAATGACTACTATTATACAGACATCAAGGGTACTCCTTTCAGGTAGAGCTGACCATAATACATGGACATTCCATCAGACCCATCAGTTGTGTTTGTACAAAACCTGCTGACGCTTTCAGAGCTCATCATCTGAAGATAACCAAACACCCTGCCGAAAGGCCGGAAAGAGTGAGGAAGGGGCTTTTCCCAGGCTGCTTTTGCTTTTGTTTTCCAGAAGGGGGAAGATGGTTCAGGCTCACCTAGGAGAACTCACTCAATTTGTCATGGCTTTGCATCTCATTATGAAGCAAATACGCTTCTGGGGTTCTAACTAAGGGTAGATAGATAAATTCAGAGGGTTACCAGGGTCCTTAACCATCTAACTTGCTGCCTTTTATTTCCATGATCCTTCACACTTGGAGGTAGCATATTCATCCCTACATGTTGTGCTTCCGTTTTAATTTCTCTGAACTGTTCTGTGCTTGTCTGCCTTTGAATCCTGTTATTTCTCTTTGTAACAATCCTGAAAAATGCATTTGCCCCCTTGCCTGCTTTCAGAAGTGTATATGTGGCAGTCTAAAATTTCCTGCTATTAACTTAGTGTGATAACACTTTTTGTAAAAAGTTATTTTGGTAGGGCTTCTTTGTGTTCCTGAACTGGTGCCTTGCAGAGCTAAGGAGAGAAAGAATTTACTAACTATAGATTAATCTTAAAAAAAAAAATGTGGCATTGTTGTTGTATATGGCCAGGGATCATGGGTGGATTCCATTTGGAGCCAGAGCAGTTGATGGAACACATGACTGCTAAGTGGGTTTACCAAATGAAGGGACTGCGTTATCAAAACATACTCTCTGACTTTGGGCAATGAAGGAAGGAGCTTAAATCAAGACTTTTGAGAGTGTGAGAGTGTGAAAAATCTATCAGACAAGGGAGAAGGTTGGGCAGAGAAGCCCACGATAGAGTCATGTGCCTACGTTCAAGTGGCAGTGGAAGTGTTCATTTTTGCCATTGAGAAGGGGTTAATTTTCCCTCGTCCCAAACTCTACAGTCTCGAAAGAGCCATGTGTGGCTGAATGTAGGGCAGGGGTGCATAAGGTGGTAGTGAAGAGCAGGACACGAAGCTCTTGCAAGAGCATCCCAAAAGAGGGCCTGCTAGAAGGCCACACCTCTTTAAACACACTGGAGCTGCCCATTGCTGTTGCACTTGCAGTCAGAAATTACACTGAAGCAGCTGATAGAATCTAAGAAACACCAACACCAATTATAATCAGTGGGATTTTGAAAGTAAACTTGAAAAAAATTGTTTACAGAACATGAAATGGGGCTTCCCTGGTGGCGCAGTGGTTGAGACTCCGCCTGCCGATGCAGGGGACACGGGTTCGTGCCCCGGTCCGGGAAGATCCCACGTGCCGCGGAGCGGCTGGGCCCGTGAGCCATGGCCGCTGAGCCTGCGCGTCCGGAGCCTGTGCCCCGCAACGGGAGAGGCCGCAGCGGTGAGAGGCCCGCGTACCGCAAAAAAAAAAAAAAAAAAAAAAAAAAAAAAAGAACATGAAATGGAAATGTGAAAATGGAAAATAAAGTTCACCTGCAAGTCTATTCCGGTCAGTGTCATGGATTTCAAGGTCTGCTTTGTTTCTCTGCACAGTTTAGGTGTGGCGCTCTCTAGAGGCCATGGGAAATATTTCTTCCGAGGGAATGTAACCATTGAAGAAGGTAAGATGCTGCCTTCATCCATCTTATCCTTTTGTGTGGGAAGAAAGCCCTGAAGCCAGCTATTGGGTTAGCTGAAGAATTTGCTCATCTATCCAACCCTTATTCCAATCCCTGGACATGTGACTCAACCATTTACCCACCTGATGTTACCTTGCTCTCCTAGACTGATTCAGAATGGTGGGACTCCCAACTAGTGATGGCCTTCCTTACGATTTCATTTATTTATGTTCTGCTTTCATCCACAAAGTTGTTGAGGCAACTCATAGGAGACATCCATCCACCAACTGTATTCTCATACATAAAAATTAGTACCAAGAAAAATACGAATTAGTGTAAAAACTCAAGCCCAGTAAAAGAAAAAGAAAAGAGAGGTTTGCGAGCCTTAGTCTTCTACACAGTTGAGCCACAAATTTCACTTGTGCTTCAAGGCAGCCTGGGTCCAAGGGAAATGTGATCATTCAAATGATTTAGTAAGTCAGAAACCCGCACTCCCTGCAGTGGAAGTATATGGAGTCTTAACCACTGGACTGCCAGGGAAGTCCCTCTTCTTGTCTTCATAAAGCACCAGTGCACTGGAAATTCCCAGTAAATGGTAGCAGTTGTTATAGCCCTTTAAACTTTAAAACTGCTCTCACTCCATACTGTCCTTTTCATCTCCCAGCAACCTAGTAGCTCAGAGAAGTTTTCTTTCCCAGTATCACCAGCTCATAGGGAGGAGTAGGTCTGGCCTCTGAAAGGCTTCACTCCCAGAGTGGCCTTGAGTAAGTCACTTGCCCAACCTACGTTTTCTGTTTTGCATCTTGACAGAGAAGGAGTTGGACCAGACCAATGCTCTTTGTGGGTATCCTCAGGGAGTGTGGCCAAGAGTGGGAAGGTCAGTTACAAGCTGGGTTTTAATGGGTTAGAGCTGGTTACAAATGAGTTTGGTGAACTTCCAGAAGCTAGACCGCCTTGTGGCTCACTCCGATGATGCAGTGGAGAATGAAGAAGGAGATTGGAAGTCCCTGAGATGCCAGGTTTCATAGATGGCCTTCTGGTCTACTCCTGAGTGTCCCTGCATTGTTTCATGGGTTTTGGGTTTTGTTTCCCAACTGATTGTGAGATCTTAAGGAACAGGAAGGAGAGTGAAGAGGTCATCTTGACCGGGACAGAACCCAGAGTATGCCCACTGCAGAGATAATCAATCATGTGCTCCCTCTTCCTAGAGACAGGCAAGAAAAAACAAGTAACTTTGTGATTTGGGAAAGATACTCAACAGGATGTATTCTCAGGGATCATTTTTTTTTAACTTCTTTTATTTTCTGGCTCCATGAGCCAGCCACGTGTGGCTCTGTGGATGTCACTGCTCGTGAAGACAGAAAATTCACATCTAAGCCATCTGAGGTCAAGATGGGGAAATAGCTCATGGTCAGAACAGTAAAAGGAGAGATTGTTAATGGATTATTTGCCTCTCTTGTGTTCATTCCCTTAGTCAATGGACCTGACCCTCCATCTTCTCTCCCCCCCCCACACACATACACACAGTTGTTTTGCATTGTTTTTTGGATCAGTTCTTCATTTCTTTAGTCACTATTATCTTCTGTTAGGCTAAGAGCTCACACAGAGAGAATTTCAGAGCCAGCTGCAACCATCATGCAAGAAATTAGTTTGAATCCTAGGCAAGGGGAAGAGTGTCTGGTTATCCACACAAATGAGGTCAGATCTTCCTCTCTCTGTTGGTCCTCTGTAAATAAGAGGGCTTCCAATCCTGCCAGCTTTGCTGAGTGACAGAGCCTGAGAAAAATGCTTCCCCTGGGCTAACTAGTAGAGGGGCTTGTCATCCGCAAAGGCCATGGCTTGATTACCATTCTGCTCTGTTCTTAAAGAAGGCAGGAGTTTCTTGGGGATGGCGACCGCTTCTGAAGGTTGTCCCGTAAAGAATGCTCTCCCATAGAATGTAGGAATTTTCAACCTGCTTTGACAATGGCAGGTATTACAAAGATGGTGAACAGGCAGATTTTGCTCAAAATGTAAGGAGTTGCTACTGAGGCTGAAGGTATGGGCTGTAGTTCTACCTGCTGAAATAGTTTCTCTTCTGAATCTCCTTGACACTTTATCTTTATATATATGTAATACACAGTACTTGTTCAATAAATTAGAGCTTATGTTATTATTGTCAGCATTATCAATCAAACAGGTGTGATTTTGTCAGGAGGATCAAAATCGGAGGTGAGAGTGTTAGAGAACAACCGTATTTCCTTGGTGGCCTAGGAACTCAGAGAGGAAGCAGTCAAAAAGATCTTCCCTTCAGGGTCTCATTGATAGGTCCTATGAAATATAGGCAGAGAGGGCTTTGAAGATGAAGGTTGATGAGAACAGAAACTAGAAATATATTATATAGAGAATTGATATCATTAACCCAGTATTCCAGGAAGGTGAGATCCCAGCTCAGGGCCTCTGCACCTGTGGTTTCTTCTGCTACAAGCACCTCAGTTACTACGTGGTTCTCTCCTCACCTCCTCTAGGTCTTTGCTTAAAGTCACTGTCTCAGTGAAGCATCCTGACTCCCACAGTTAACAATGAAACTCTTTCCCTCATCCCTCCCCATCTCTTGGTACCCCCTCTCCTTGCTTCATTCTCTCTCTTAACCTCATAGCCCTCACTACTGATAGGGTATGTCTTTTAACTTTATTTACTTATCTTTCTGCCACTAGAAAGTAAATACCATGAGAGCAGCAGTGATTTTTGTATTGGTCACTGCTGTGTTCTCAGGACCTAGAATAGTACCTGGCACATAGTGGATGCTCAGTAAATATATGGAAGGAAGAATGGGAGGGAGGAGTAGAGGGAGCAAGAAAGGGAAGAAAGGATGGATGGATGCATAGATTGTCCTAGGGACTAATCACTATTCCATTCAACCCTCTCATGCAGTCTGTGAGTTAGGCACTATTACCCACATCTTCTGACTGGTATAAGTCAAAGAGTTGAAGAAACATTCCCAACATCATTCAACCAGAAGGTGTTGGAGCCAGGATATGGCCACTTGGGTCATATAATATGATGTTCTATATAATTCAGTGCCTACTTCCTATAAAATCAAACAGGAGTGTGTGATGATAGTTCTAGTATTTTGCTATTTATTTTGTACATTTGTATTTGAGGAGGAAACTGGAATCCTGAGTGCAGTAATATACTGTTGGTCACTTGGGAAACTGACATTCTCAAAAATTGGAGTTCCTGAGGTTGTCACTCAGAAGTGTTTGTCTGCTGATGACCCATCAAAATGAAGTCACATGAAGACACAAGGAAAAAGAGTGATTTCACAGAATTAGGGTCTCTTGGGTATTCTATACATAAAAACTCCCCAATTCCCTGCAGGCCACAGTTCTCCTAGCTACCTCTCCAGACTGATGATTCATTTTAACTTAGCATCCTGTATCAACTAGCAATTTTTGCTGGTCAAAAACAGTTGAGTATTGGCAATCTCATATCATTCGACCTATAATTTCATCCTCACAACCACCTGTCATTTAGGGACTATTATTATTACTGTTTTGCACGTGAAGAAAGAGTAAATCAACCTGCTAACATCACACAGGAGTTTAGTGGCCCACCCAATTTCCCAACTCAGGCTGTACTGTACGGGCCTCCAAAGTTGGTGTCTCCACCGTCTTGCTAAGCTTCTCTCCCAGGACTCACTGGTGCATCATTTATCTTCAGGGAGTTAAGGCTTTCCTGGGAGACTGCCAGGGAAAGTTGCAGTGGTGGCTGAGTGAGGTGGACGTGGGGGGAAGGTTCAGCCTAGGAAGAGAACTTGTTTCCTATGTGCAAAGTCTATTTTCTCAGGCAGATATCTTTGGGGTTGATGTCTAACCTTAACCCCCACACCCCATGGCCTTGCCCTAGCACATTTGAAGCACAGGAGAGCATGAGGGGGGTGGTCAGTGCCCCACACAGGTGGTACTTACTCATGATGCTCTTCTCCTTGACCTCCAGGCCTGCATGACTTAGAACACCCTGATGTGTCCTTGGCAGACGAATGGTAAGAATGGAATGATTCTTCCTCAGCATTTGTGTTTATCACCCTCTTTGATTTCAAGTTGTCTGTACTCCCTTGCCCAGTTCTCCTGGTTCAAAGGCAAAGGAAAGTGATGCCATAAATATGTACATGTTCTTTTTTTGGGCCATGTCACATTCCTAGGTCCTACTGCAACACTGACCTACACCCAGAGCATCGTCATCTCTCTCAACTAGAAGCTATTAAGCTCTACCTCAAAGGCAAAGAACCTCTGCTCCAGTGTGAGTGTGCTTCCAAATGCATGTGTGTGTGCCTATGGTGGTTGGACGGTGGTGGGGGATGTGTGCGTGAACTCAAGACCATATTTCCCCTCAGTTTTCATGGGAAGCTTTGCTTTGGCAAAGATGATCAGTCACATTAAATCCAGCCAATTGTCTGCTTCCTGTAGGAACAGGAAAAGGAATGTGGGTTACCAAGAGTCATGCAGAATCCCCAATCCCAGTTTAACCCTTCACATTGGATTTGTCCCCTTACCAAACCATTTAGTCAGGCACCTGAGTAACATGAAAATGTCTCAACTGGGAGGGGACTGTCAGTATCTGCTTTTTTATTTTACAAAGAGAAACAAAGGCTGGAAATAAGACTTGTCTCATCCAAGGCCATAATCTAGGCCTCCTGGTTCTGTTTGGAGTGGTATTGCCACTGTGACATGTTGCTTTTTGCACTGTATATTCTGCTGCCCCTCCTCCTACAGAGTACCCTCTGAGGGAGCTCAGTGAATCAGAAATGACCAGTAGCTCGTGAGGGGGGCAGGGAAAGGGGGGCAGAGAGAGAGCAGCTGCAGGCCTGATGCTCACCAAGTGTAAGAACAGTCCCTGAACAAGCATAAATTAGTTCCAGGAACTAATATATGGATATATGTGTATATATATATCCATATATAGTATGTGCCATTATTTTCATTACTTTGTATATTAAGACTTATATATATATATATATAATTATATATTATTCATTTTATATTTATATATTATCTCAATTTATTCATTGTCTTTTTGATGGTGAGTTGTTTCCAGTTTTTGCTTTTACAACAAAGCTGCACTGTCTTCTTGGCCACCAACTAAGGTGATGAGTGGCCTGCTGTAGGTGATAAAGCTGTAGGGCTTTAGGATGCCTCTGCTAGACTCATGATGTCCTCCTGATTCCTTGGCCTCTTCCACAGAGCTCTATAAAGAATTCATTTGGATAAGGACAGATGTCCTACTTTAAAATGAAAAATAAAAATCTTAGATGGAAGGAATGACAAAATAAGAGTCCCAGAAGTTCTTAAGCTATCATATCCCATTTCCCTTACAACCAAGATCAGGGCCCTGAATAATTGCAAATTTTGATAGAGGACAGAAATGGGGATGAAAAGAGCAAACTGAGGAGTGCTGCCTTCTGATCTCCAAATCCCAGAGTTGGCGTGCTGGTCTATGGCATGAACTACTAGATGGGGAGGGAAAGTAGAAAACTGAAGCGTGAGACACCCAAGACTCTCAATTTACTATTGTCTCATCCAAATGCTTTGGGGGCCCTTGTATTGCAGCATATCAGGTGTCAGAACTGTTTCATATTTTCAGCTGGTGGGAGGTTAACACAGGAACACACCATAGGAGAAAGTAGCCTGTAGATACTGTAAGATAAGCCCAGTGAGCACTTCTCATGCTACAATTTGGGGTCTAGCCAAACCCATCTTCTCAAGTCTATCCCTCCCAACAGGTGATAAAGAATTGATACAAGAAGTCCTTTTTGATGCTGTGGTGAGTGCTCCCATTGAAGCCTATTGGACCAGCCTTGCCCTCAACAAATCTGAGTAAGTGGTTGCACGTGTCCCCCTTTCATGGCCATTTCCCCACAAGCCGTCCGAAATATGGTTATGGTTTAAAGAACTAAACTGTTTTAGGAGGCTGGTGTTAAAGTTCTTTAATTTTCCCCAAAGCTCCAAACCACAAGAGCTAGAGCAGATTAGCGGCTCTGGCTTGGATGGCAACTCCTGGGTTTGACATATAATTTGTTTGAGTTTTAACATTACATGAAATTTGGTATGCTGAGGTAGGGTGACACTTCCGAGAGAGAGGGAGGCGGAAGGAGCATTTTGCTTCCTGCCCTGCCATGGCTCCCTCACCTTCACCATCTAGAGGGAACTTGGGATCTAGGCCAGGCTAGGTTGCGAGGAGGACAGGGAAGTGAGAGCTCTATTTCATTAGGGTGTCAGATATAACCCTGCAGTTTTATTTCTGAAGTGGAGGATGTAGGGGGAGGAGGGCAGGCAACAGTAGTTGTTGTCAAAGACTAAGGTGAGAACTGCTTCAGTAGTTTATTTTTAATATTAATACTAGTATTTTACTATTTTAAGTAGGCTGTTAACAATTAAAAATAAGGAAAAAATTATTCCTTTTTCCTTATACCTTCATGTCATACATTATTCAGTTCTCTCTCCTTTTTTATTCTTTATTAGCTCCTTTCCTTTTTTTTTTTTTTTTTTTGTGGTACGCGGGCCTCTCACCGTTGTGGCCTCTCCCGTTGCGGAGCACAGGCTCCGGACGCGCAGGCTCCGGACGCGCAGGCTCAGCGGCCATGGCTCACGGGCCCAGCCGCTCCGCGGCATGTGGGATCTTCCCGGACCGGGGCTCGAACCCGTGTCCCCTGCATCGGCAGGCGGATTCTCAACCACTGCGCCACCAGGGAAGCCCATCCTTTCCTTTTTTTAATCTTCCATTTTGTATGTTTTCCTATATCAGGTCTATTATTCATTCTGTTCTCATTTTCATTCATTCATTCATCAAATATTGACTGCATGTCTGTTATGTTCCAGGCACTGGGCTAGGTATTGGTGAAATCGAGGTAACTCAATCAAACACAGTCCTCACCATCATGGTACCTGTGATATATAGTGTGCTATATGATTAAGAATTATGATAACTGTGAACGAAAATTAGACATGTAGACAGTAACAAGACCTAGAGTGGAGATAGAAGACAGGAAAGGCTTTTCTGAGCAGGAACTAGTTCAGGAGTTCCCTGGGAGCATTCCAGGGAATTGGAACAGTATGTGCAAAGGCCCTGAGGTGAGAGAGTATTTGACATGGTTGAGAAATTTAAAGAAGGCCAACAGAACTGAAATGTAGAGGGTAGGCTGGAAGATGTCAGGAGACAAGGGTACAGTAGGGCCTGGTGGTTCAGGACCTTGGGAATCAGATTAAGGATTTTGGATTTTGTACTTAGAATATTGGAAAATCATTGAAGAATTTTAAGAACGACATTTTAAGATTTTAAGAAGGAGATGATCAGATTTGCATTTTTTAAAAAGACCCTTCTACTGCTACGTGGATAATAGAATGTAATGGGGGTAAGAAAAATAGTCAAGGCTCCTACAGCAGTTCAAGGGATTTGCCACTTGGACCAAGGCAGTGGCAGTGGGCACAGAGAGAAGGGATGTACTTGTGGCATGCTTTGGAAGTAAGACCCCCAGGACTTGGTGATGGGTTCGTGGTGTGAGGGGAGGGAGGGTGAGCTGTCAAGGATCATTCTCAGGTTGATGACATCAATACCTGGGTAGATAGTGGTGCCGTTTCCTAGGACAGGAGACAATGAAGAAAGAGTAGGTTTGGGACTGGACATGGCCAGAATTCTTTTCTCGACATTTTATAGTTAAAATGACTCCTAAGCATAGATGTAAGGTAGGCAGTTTAATACATGAGTCTGGACTCCCAAAGATATAACCAGTCTCATTATATTTGGGGGTATCCTCGGACTGCTTTACCTGCATGGATCTTATTCCCTGGGAGGTTTGGAAAGAGTCAAAGCCTTTCCTGTGATTGCATTCTCTAGTGGAAATGTTTCTTTTAGGTTCTCATGAAACTCAAAATCCTGTGGAAAGATTGCTGATTCACCCCTAACAGATGCTAAAGATTTCCAAAATGGTAGCTTGCTGTGTAGTCCACATCTGTAACTGATTGGGCAGCCCGGCTTTCCAATTTGGTGTAGGCTACAAGCAGAAACAAATGCATAATGTTTGTTTTTATTCATCCCTTAAATACTTAAAGGTAGTATTGACCACTTTGACAACCATCAGAGATCAAGTAACTAAATTATCTTATACTGAAGATGACATGGATAATGCTTTGAATCAAATTGCTACTAGCATCTAGGGCAGGGAAGCAAACTCAGGAATCAGTATTCTCTTCATATTTTTTTGTAGAATAAAATTATATATTTGTGGAGAAAGACCATTTGCTGTTTTTTAGAAGAAGTATCTACTGAGAAAACCCTGAAGAACATGTTCAAACATATAAAATTTGCCTTGAATGTTGAAAATAAATCTTTGGTGAATTTTCAAATGAGTTTTCTTTGCCAAGGCTGTCCTTAGAGTTCCTATGTGTGGCATCCTGTAGGGCTATTTACAGAAGTCATTTCTTTACTCATCCCTCTGGGGTTGGTGGTGAGGATAAGGCCTATTCTTTAGTAGAAGTTACCAGTTGGTGCCCCCCAAATGGTGTAGAATTCAAGTCCCAAACATTTCCAGGCTGTGGGATACTACAGACTTGAGTCAGTGACTCAGTTGCTTCTTTTCACTAATGGCAGATTCCACTAATGGTCTCAGAACCAAGAACAGACTTGGTAGCATCAGTGCAAAAAGCTAGCTCTAAGGCTTTTTTTCCTCTCCTTAAAGTTGGCCTGCTGTTTCTGAACTTGCACCCAGAACCTTGAGATAAAGGTGTGTTTATTTAGCGGTCGGGATGCACTTATTTCCTCATGCTGCTTTTTTGGTCATGGACTTCTTACATTTTCTGGCAAGAATTACCACAAAAACTTTTGTAAGGAATTAGAGTTGTCATCCTGTGTGTGCATGTGTGTGTATGTTTCTATAATTTCTTCCAAAATTTCAGGCTTCAAGACTGTTATTTCATAAAACATTGCATGAGTCTTAAAATGCAGAAGCCATTATCTGCTCACTGTCTGACAGAATCCCCCTGATTCCTTCTGCTCTATTTCAGGAATTCTGACAAGGGTGTGGAGGTGGCCTTCCTCGGCACTCGCACGGGCCTCTCGAGAATCAACCTGTTTGTTGGGGCCGAGCAGCTCACCAATCAGTAAGTAGGGAGCTCCTGAAGTGGGACAGTGAAAGGGAAGCTTATACCATTTATTGATTCCACAAGCAGTAGAAACAAAATTCAGGCCACCCCAGGCCTGTTGACATTTTTCCTCTCCGTTCTACCTCGGGGCCCGCAGTGTATGTGTTCACTTGCCCATTGTTGGCCCTTCCACGACTCTGTGTTTTTCACGCTTGTTGGCTTCTGTCCACTGTCCTGGAGTCCTCTCCAGCCCTGGTGAGTCATTTTGCTCAACTCTGGATATGGTGTGGCTGGTAGGGGAGCAGCCAGTGGGAGGACTCACTTACCTCCTGACAAATGACTGGAGGGCATTCAGCTGTCCCGAAGCTCTGCTGAGGAATTCCTGCCTATCCCGAGAAGCAGTGTTTCAAGTCTGGTGTTTGTTTGTATACGTTTTAGTAAATCTCTGTGCCTCAGCTCGGAGCCTGACGGCCTGTAGAGCCCCACACTCGGGAGCAGGCATTCTGGTGGCTCTCGGGTTTGACAATGTTTCCTTGTTCTTCTAAAGAGACCCAGATGGACAGTGGGCAGAATGTCACCAAGTTCAGTTCCCAGATGCCTTTTAAAATAAATAAATAATTAATTATTTTATTTTATTTTTTTTGGCTGCGTTGGGTCTTTGTTGCTGCATGCGGGCTTTTCTCTAGTTGCGGCGAGCGGGGGCTACTCTTCATTGCAGTGTGTGGGCTTATTGCAGTGGCTTCTCTTGTTGTGGAGCATGGGCTCTAGGTGCATGGGCTTCAGTAATTGTGGCACACGGGCTCAGTAGTTGTGGCTCGCGGGCTCTAGAGCGCAGGCTCAGTAGTTGTGGCACATGGGCTTAGTTTCTCCACGGCATGTGGGATCCTCCCAGACCAGGGCTCGAACCCACGTCCCCTGCATTGGCAGGTGGACTCTTAACCACTGTGCCACCAGGGAAGCCCTCAGATGCCCTTTTAAACCACTGCTCGTCCCCTGTGTCTGTCTTCAGAGAGCCACAGGGTCTTAATTCTTCAAATTGGTGTTTGACCAGAGCTGGTGTGAGCCTGGGAAGTCTTTCCTGAGCCCATCAATATGTTTTCTCAATTTCTTTTCTCTGAAGTAAGAGACATTATTAGGCCAGGGATGAATGGAGCCTGAGATTCAGAGAGTTAGCAAAGTGTGTGTTTGTGATTCCAGAGGTTACCATGGAACCTCACAAATCCTGACCTTCAGAGTCCCTGAGGTGGGGGGAGGTGGGAATAACCAAGGCACAGGGTGGCCACCAATTTGAGAGGGGTTGAGCCATCAGGAGCCCAATGAGGAAACACTCCTGTCCCATTAAGCCCAGCTTAGCTGTGCTCTTGTGTCTCTTAGATGAGGCCCGGACACCCACCATATGATCTTTTAAGACCAGGTCTGGTAAGTGGCAGATCCATAGATTTTTGGATGTTTTGTGAACTGGCTTTTAATTCCCATCTGAGGACTCTTTCTTCCTCAGCTTCTCAGATTTGTCATTTATGAAGTTGACTATAGTTGTGACTTGATTCTTTTCAAGTCCTCTTTACCCCTGTACCCCCAAACAATTACCTTAACAGAAGGCAAGTTCTTAGGAAGGACTAGAAGTGTTGGGATACACATCACCTTCTCCTTTTAGGACCCAGAGAGGCAAAGGGAGACACAGGAATAGACTTTCTAATGCTCAGAGAGAAAAACTGTTGTATGTTTTGAGATTAAGACAAACAAACAAGAAAAGTACTAACAGCAACAAAACATAGCACCTTGCTAGTCTGATATACAGGTGATTGTGATGGATTTGAAATATGGCAGGACCACACTCAGGACTGCTGGGATGTGTACCTGGTTCACCTCACTTGTTACATCTGAAGAATGGGTTAATGATCTCCCTGGTTTACTGTGAGGATCAGAAAGCCTTCAGATGTGAAACTGCTCTGGGAAGCTAAAAATATCTACAACTATGAATTCTATTCCTTGTGACATTATTGTGACTCAAAGTGAATACTCATTGGTTATCTGGTTGGATGAAACAATTCTTATCTTCAGGAAAATCCTATCATTGATTCATGTAGAGGCACCTTGACTTCCATTGTCTTAGGGTCTTATACCTGTCTACCCACTCCAATCAAATGATATTTGTTGATACCCAACTATTTAGATGCACTCTATTTGTCAGGACTAGAAAGGTTTTAGAATGTCTATGTGGTTTTTTTTTAAAGAGAGCATACAAGGAAGAGTTCAAAGTATTGGTGATAGGTCTGGATAATATAACGTTCCCATCCTAGAGCTATACTATCATCAGGCTCCTACACTGAGATTCTATCTCCTGTCCCCACCACCTGCTTTTGGAATTAGATCCATTATAGTTCATGACCTCTGTAACCTGCCACCGTCCCTAATATTAATGTATCCTGTGCTTTCAGTGTGGCCTTTTGGAGCACGTGTACTAGCACACATAGCAACCTGTGATGTCAGCCTCCACCGTATGGTTACTGCTCTCCTCCTAAGTCCAAAGTCAGTCCTAGGACAGTTCTAAGTCTAAGAAATTACCACTTCACAGCTTCCATTTAAACCATAGAGAATGAAAGAAAGTCTTGGGCTTTAAGAATCCCATATATTGGGCTTCCCTGGTGGCGCAGGAGTTGAGAGTCCGCCTGCCGATGCAGGGGACACGGGTTCGTGCCCCGGTCCGGGAAGAACCCACATGTCGCAGAGCGGCTGGGCCCGTGAGCCATGGCCGCTGAGCCTGCGCGTCCGGAGCCTGTGCTCCGCAACGGGAGAGGCCACAACAGTGAGAGGCCCGCGTACCGAAAAAAAAAAAAAAAAAAGAATCCCATATATTTGTGTGAGCCACTTTCAGTTTACTTAGCCCCTTCACACATGGTGTTATGTTATTCTGATAGTATCGTGGTAAGTATAATATTATTATTCCCACTTTGTAGATGAACAAATGGGGCTCAGAGACTCAGTAACTAAGCCAAGTAACTCACCCAAGATCATTCAGCTCTGCCTAAAACCTAGACCTGTCTCACCCAAGACCACAACAGCCCCTAGTATCGAGAAGTAAGAACAGTCCTGTTTGGCTGGAGGGTAGGAAGGGAAGGAAAGAAGCAAAGATCCCCTTGTGGACCCATTTTACCTCCTTTCCCCTTTTTATAAGAAGAGAGAGATCTACCTAAGATGTTGATCCTCTCAAGGATATGTATCTATGTGTTTGGATTTTAAGGCAAGACAAAGCTTTCTGACTACCTTTGGTCTTCTGGTGTGATTTCTGGAGGCTTTGTTTGCTTGCTTCAGATGCTAAGACTATTAGTTCACTAGATATACTAGGAAAAATCATTTCACCCACTGGAGTCTGACTGCCAGGACTCTACAAGATATTTCTGAGTAATCTGGGGTACACAATGTTACACAGGTCCTCTCTGTACTAATGAAAGCAGGTTGGGGTTCTAAAAGCCAACACTATTTTTACCCAACAAAAGCTGCTGGCATACACTTGTGTCTGGCTTTTCCTTGCTGAGTGGTGCCGTGCTCTTCTTACTCTTTTCTATTTCAAGGGACTTCCTGAAAGCTGGAGACAAGGAGAACATCTTTAATGCAGACCATTTCCCTCTCTGGTACCGAAGAGCCGCTGAGCAGATTCCAGGGAGCTTTGTCTATTCGATCCCATTCAGCACAGGTGGGTGCCGTTGTTGGAGGCTGGCTCTGTCCCTTTGGTCCTGCTGGCCTGGGCATTGCGTGCAGAGTATGAGGGAGCAGCCTGGATGCTAAGGGAGCCAAATTCAGTCTTGAGAGCCAATGTTGAATATTGGCCTAGCTCTGAACCAGTGACCAGTTCCATAAGTGTTGCTGCTCCAAATAAAAGGAAGCTTTAACTTAACCAGACTGTGTTAAAAGCATGTCAGGAAGCAGGACTGTTATCTTGTACCATGTGGAATTTGAATACAAACTTCTTAATAGATTTTTTTTTTAATCTAAAATGTGATCATGGCCCTAATTATAGAAAATTCATGCAGCCATAACATCCTTTGCCAGAACCATCAGCAAGTCAGATCACTCTGGAGGCCCACAATTCCCCATCAGAACTGATTTAAATCAACACGCAAGAGTAAGGACTAAGATTTCCTATAGCCTCATGTTCTCCTGACAGGGAGCTGCAGTGACCAATGAGAGGCACGAAGCCAATGATTCCTCCAGTCTTAAGGTTTTACGATATTACAAAAAAAACTAAGGTCACCTCCCGCCAAAAAAGAACTGAACATTACCTTATTTCAACCAGTTTTAGAAGCAAGACAAACTGGAAAATCTTTTCAATTGTCCTTGGCTTTTTCTTGTCTCATGCATCTGCTATTTTTGGTGCTCATTCTGTGTAAGGCTCTGTACCGTGCATTGTAGAAACTTCAGAGATGAATAAGACATAGTTCTATAAACTTGGATTGCTCTGGGCAGTTCAGTATATACTTATGTTTTATATTAGGGCCTTTTGTATTAATCTCTTGCAAGCATTCCCAAGTCAACCCTAATGGAGACTCTCTAACGCTTAGTGTCAAAGCCCCTCCCTGAGTTTTGGCACTTGCTCATTTCCGTGAATGAAAACATCTTTAGAAATAAGGCTTTCAAAATTTGTGGAAGATATGTTGACAAGAGTTGTCTAATAATTATTTAAATGGACTCATTAGGAAGAGGGTCCCTCATTAATGAAGATATTCAAGGAAAGGCCAAGTGTTATTGTAGAAATTCCCTCCCGAGGTGGGGTTTTAGAGGTGATTATCAGTTAGGTTCCTTTAAGGACCAAGATTCTTGGAGTCTGTACTCCTGTGGTGACAGGCCTATGTTTACCCATGGCCATGCACATACATGTGTTCTCAAATATAAATTTCCAGGTACTAAGGCTCTTTCTTTATGTGTTTATCTGTATCACATTTCATTGCTGAAAATATCAACTAAGAGACAGTGGACTTTCTAATTCTACTGCAAACCTATCAATAATAATGTATTCTTTTATCATGCAGTCTCATGGTACTTTCTTTTTCGTAGTCTTCTACAGAAAAAAATAGAACTTAGCTTGCTAGATCTGGACAGGAGCCATCAGATTATCCAGAAGGGCTTTTTCCCAATACTGGACAGAGAGGAGGAGCTATGGGTAATGAGAGCCTCTCCCAGAAGTGCTGTGTGTGCGTGTGTGTGTGTGTGTGTGTGTGTGTGTGTGTGTGTGTGTGAGATGGCTCCTCGTGTCAGTTTTCTTTGTTATTATTCACCATTTTTCCTACAAAGAATTATGTCTGGGAAAAAATTCTGATTAATTAAGGCTGTTGTCTAATTGGTTTTTGGCAGTTGGGGTGTTCACTGAACTTTCAATGAAATCGCATAATAAAAAAGGAATTTACCTTGTTCATGGTAAAGTTATGGATGACATAATATCTTAGGAGATTTCATGGCCCCTTTAGATTTGGAGAAAATGTTAAAAATCACGACATGCAGGTGTTGTGGTAGAGCTCTCCCTCGTTTTTTTCTCCTGTGTGTTGAATACCTGTACACACTGGAAAAGAAGCCGGTTTTTATTACAACTTAGACTCGGGCCAGAAAATTCTTAATTGCTTTGGTCATAAGTGTATTCAGATTCAGATCTGCCTTCTCCCTGATTCTAAATTCAATTGGATTCCATTCAGCTCACATTCATTGAACCTTTTAAAAGGCAGGCACTGGACTAAAAATTATTAACTATGGGCCTTAAGAATTTGTGCTCAGCGTCTTTTAATTCATGAGTATTAGAAACATTGTTAGTAATTAAAAATCTCTTTATACTAATACCATATTGTTATCACATTAATAAGAGTTTGGGGTAAGGATTGCATTCCAGCTCTATCCCTGTTTAGAATGGTTTTGTTCAGAAAAACCTGGCTTGAAATTAGAATTTTAGAGATCAGTAAAGTTTTAACCAACAAATCAGAGCTAAAGTTCTCAACTCACTGTAAAATAATTTCAAAACTTTATCTCAAGCAGCTCTCCATGGCTATATTTAGAAAGGCAATATAAATATGAAAACTGACACAAGTAAACACTGATATTAGTAACCACAAATTTTTTAAAATATGGTCCCTCCATGGTGGTTAATAATTTTGAGTGAAGCGGCTGGACATTACCTATTGGGTGTGGTCATAACTTGGTGCAGTGATTCCTTCAGCTGAGAGGACCGCCAACCTAGCACCTATCGCCCAACAGGGCCGACCAGCTCGGAGTTCTGGGAAGCAAGCCCCAGCACAGTCTGCAGAACTGGTGACTGCAAACCAGTACCATCACTCTCTTAACATAAGCTCTATGACTATCTTCATTTTTGTCATCGTGTTTTGTTTTGTTTCTTCTTACAGGAACAGTCAACAAAAGCAATGTGGTAACAGCAAGTACCTCCATCCAGCTCCTGGATGAACGGAAGTCTCCTGTGGTGGCAGGTAAATGATGGATTTCAATCAATGAATATAAAGTAAACATGGTGTCCATTCATCATTTGTCAACTACTTCCACGTATCAGAAACTTGGCTTTGAAAGGTAAAAAACATTAAAAACTACTTCCTCTTCATCTTAGCGTCATCTCCTCCAATCCAGGGCTCTGACAGCTGGTTGAATTTGATGTAAAAGCAGAAATATTTCCCAGGATTTTATTCTTAAACTCTGAGCCAGTAAGAAATTGTCGGTACGTGCAGAAGATCATTTTTTCACAGTAGGTGCCATGAACACTTAAAGTAAGCTCCAGATCTTCCACTTCTATGTCATTAGGATAACAGGGGCCATACAAGGAAATTGTGTCTTTGTTTTAGGCAAATACAAGCTGAAATGTGCACCTCTCTGGAGAGCGTGAGATTTTCATCACCCTAATCCCCCTGAGTGATTAGAGTTAGATGTATCTATAGGTGCTGGGTTTGGGACCAGGAGAAAGCCAAAACATTTTATGATTGAGTCTTGAATTGTCAAAGAAACCCTGTCTCTGGCTTTTCCCATCTCTCTCACTCTCAGGAGTGTCACTAGATTTTTGTGGCTGGCTGGCGGCTTTCACTGGTGGCATTTGGCCTAAAGGACCAGAAGCTGCCACAAGCCCTCTTTTGAGGACAGCTGCTGAGAAAATGGAGCCTAAGAGCGTGTCTGGCACACTGTCCATTTCTGATAAATAATTGTTGGAGCCTTTGGTTGACGGATGGGTGAGACATTCCAAGTATCATCCTGATATTAGCTAGATTTACCAAAGGGAGCCATTTTGTTTTCAGTAGCCTCTCTCAGTAAGTTGTACTGTAGGGTGATCTTGAACATCAGCTTCTGTGGTGGCTCCACACACTGTGAATATTTGTGGGAAGGAATTCAAATGGATCAGACATGTTTGAAGTGGTTGTTCTTTGGCTAGGAAATATTCCTTTTTCTCCCCCACTTTATTTCTGATATAGCCTATACATCATAATTGTATTCTCATACATTAGGAGGGATTGAAAATTTGGGGACAGTTATGCCTTGGTTATTCCTGGGTTTTTGGGTATAGCAAGGAAGACAGTCTTATGTGTCCGACCTGTAAGCTCATCTTGAACTATGCAGACCTATAACTAATCAGCCAGGAGATAAGGACTGTGAAAATTCAGGGCTGCTATTCTTACTGTCTCATGTTCCTTGAGGAAAATAGGAGACAGGATCATTTAACTCAGCAAGATTTATTTTTGCTTAAAGGTCAGCCTTACTTGCCTCCAGGCTGACCCAGCCAGCTAGTTCTGGAGGCATGTTATCTCCCTGGAGTTGGGGCCACATGCAACAGCTGATAACGACATGTTCTGAACCAAACTATCGGTCTGTTTGAAATTTCTTTCTAAAACCTTTTCCTTGAATTTCTCATTAAGTCATCATGAAGGATGCTCTGTTTTGGCCCTAAGATCACTGTGCCCATCCTAGCCCCATCTGTCCAAGTTTACAAACTGTGTGCTCAGATGTTTCCAAATGGCTTATATTTCATAAATGTCTATTTGGCTGAGTATGGGCAAAACATGGACTCAGCCTGGGCACTGTGTCTCCAGTGTGGAGAAGACCATAACTTTTCCAAATGGTGTGCTTGTCTACTATTGAGTTTTACAGTTGGCCAGAGACCACAGGCAAGTCATGAGACATGGTTGGCCCACCCTGAGTGGGTGGAAGAGAAATATTCCTGTTTAGTACTACTCAATATGTGTCAACTGGTGCCCATTTTCAGAAGATAATTACAGAGCAAGACAAAGAAACAAGGTTATCCAAGGAACTGTATTTAGTCCTTACCTTCTAAATCTGATGATTATTAATCTTCTTTTTTAAAGTGGGTCTTATAGACATAAGATAAAACAGAATTGCTCAGTTTTGATCTTGAAGGCTGACATGGATGCAGCACTGTGAAGGCAATGACTTCAAAAGGACCTTTATGTCTCCAAAAGCAGAGAGTCCTCTTCAGAACTTCCCCCAAATTTCATTGACTCTGACTCACCCATCATGTCACTGGGTAATTAGGTTAGGTCACTTTCTTCTGTGTATTCTCCACAAATTAAGTAGACATTGTTTACTACTCTAAAATTTAAAAGCCCATTTTAATTGGGGAAGAAACCTTGTTTTGGCAGGTGAAGATGAATAGGTGTGCAGGCTTTTCCCCCACCAGTGTATTTCCAACAGCAGATGGGATACAGTCAACTGGCAGTAATTTGGGGTTTCAATGAAATCCTTGTGTTAAATTGAAATTTACCTAAAAGGAAAGGTGTACAATTTTGTAGTTTATTATCAAGGATTACTTTGAAAAGCCTGCACTGCTCCCAGATCTGGTCTGGTGTTCTCATGTTCATTGGCTACATATGTTTGTTTGGGATAGAAAGTTTCTTGTTTTGGTTTTGTAGTGTGTGTGTGTGTGTGTGTGTGTGTGTGTGTGTGTGTGTGTGTGTGTGTGTGTGTGTGTGTGTGTGTGTTATTCTCTTCTTTCTCTCTTTTTTTTCTTGTTTTTTTTTCCAAACAAAAACATTCGGATAGTCATCTGTCAATGACATCTTTGAAGAAAGGGCAGTCAGTCAGACTGGGCCAGATCCCATTTATACGTCAGCCTCTGTGCATAAATGGGCCCCATACATCTTCTTGGCCTATGACATTGCTTACAGTCCTTCTCTTGAGGAACTTGCCAACTCTCCAGCTGCCACTAGCATGCTAAATTTGCTTAATTGCTTTCCCACTGCAAAGGAAGAAGTGGTATGACTTTCTCTTTGGCCCACCAAGTCTCTTCAGAGCCCTGGAACCTGCTGTGTGTGTCAGGCCCCTAATCCATTTTTCTGTTGTTATTGGAGATGCAAGCCTGGGACTGTAAGGTCCATGTAGGTTTGTCACTTACTCTATAACTTGCTAAATGTGTGGTCTTGGGTCCCTGAAGTTCTATTTGAAATAGGGTTGGGATTATTATTTCCCTCACCTTACTCTGGGTTGATTTGGGGATAAAATGAGAAAACAAACAAGAAAATATCTGGATATGCGGAAGTATAAAATTGCTAGGATTTGAGGTGGCCCACTTTTATCTTCAAGTTGGCAGTATACCTATGCATTCACTCACTCACTTATTCAATAAATATTTCCTGACCTCGTGCTTTTGCCAGCACTCTAGATACAAATGAATAATAACCGGGCCCTGTAAATAACAGTTCCTCCTACAGCCCCCTGTCCCTCCCCACCAGAGAACTTTAAAATAGCAGCTATTTTTAAAGCTATGTCTACACAGGACAAGTGAATTGAAAAGCTGAACAGTCATCTAGTAGCTCCTAAAGGTCAAAGACTTCATACTTTTCATCTTCTGTCCTTCACAGCATAACCCGATGGAGTCCCTGGAGCATAGTGCACCCTCAATGAGGATTCTATAAATTGAATTGAACTTGCAGAAACCTATTTGCCCTGACTTAGTTGTCATTGACTTGAGAGTTCCATCAATTACCTAGATCATGGTGTTAATTCTCCACTTTACTCTCAATGGAGAGACCAGGCCCAATAGAACAAGAGTCATAGACACTGTTTCCATCATGCTAGGGTGGAAATGACCTGGAGAAGAAAAGAAATGCATTGAGGGGAGGAATTGAGCCAAGTTGGAAGGTATAACCATGCAGGGAATTTCTTCCCCTCCTTGGGGTGTTTGTCTGACCTTCTATATTCTCCTTCTAGACTCTCGCTCTGACAAATACAAAATACTTAATCTCAATTTTTGATAAGAAGTTCATATTTCTGAATTTTTTAAGTACTAGGTAATAAATTCTGAATTATTTGCATTTGCTTTAAAATGTAAATTTTAGCATATCAAAATCTAAAATCTCTTCTAAGGTGTTCTAGTTTCATTTCTTGAATAAATTGTAAACTCTCCAGAGGCAAGGACCATCCCAATTACCTTTTTATTCCTAGTGCCAAATGTGAGGGCTGATGTGGTAAATATGTCAAAATACTGACTAAGTGACTTGAGAAAGATGGGTTTCATATGTACTTGCTCTCTGTAGGTACATACACTTGCACAGTTTACTGACCAAACAGTAGGAACACAGTACTTGACCAAAACTCTAAGAGAGTCACTCAGCAGCTAAAACTGCAATCCACACGATAGTAAAATGATACAGACCAATATGGATATTTTAAGGAGTGGAAGAACTGTTTAGTGTCCATTCCTAGTGGCAACCGTGTTAGCCCAGTAAGTTGTCCCTGCATCAGCAGATGTCTTTTCTGATGTCCAAGCATCTAACCTGATGCTTAGAATAGTTAATCTGATCAGCAACAGAGATTATATGCATTAGAGGCATTGGTTATAGAAATTAATATTTTAACAGATTTATTGAGATATGATTTACATACCAAAAATTCACCTGTTTTAAGTATAAAATTTAATGATTACTAGTAAAATTGGGGGGGCTCTGATGTGACAGTCTGTTCCTTTG
This sequence comes from Kogia breviceps, assembly GCF_026419965.1. Classification (NCBI taxonomy): domain Eukaryota; kingdom Metazoa; phylum Chordata; class Mammalia; order Artiodactyla; family Physeteridae; genus Kogia; species Kogia breviceps. The sequence continues at coordinate 34,528,454 of NC_081319.1, read as the reverse complement.
CAGGGAACACATACCACATTAGATCCATTCACTGGGGGAAATTGGAAAATGTGGGTTAAATGGTCTCATTTGCATAATTCTGGGCAGTGTAATGAAGGGGGATGCTTGATATTAGGACAAAGGATCTCATTTTAACCAGATATTAAGAAAGAGTTAACATCAATGACCATTAGCTATTGTCAGGTGCATGCTGTTTAAACTGAGTGTACTATTTAATATACGGCTTTCCTTAGAATTCGGTAAATAATGTTGCCAAAATGTTCTGGCAAATATTCAGCTTATCAACATTCCTTTGGTGGGATTTCATATATTTGGTATATATGAGTTAAGTAGTATTTAGGAATTATGTGTCAAGTCTACATGGATAAACTTCTAGTTTGTAGATCTGAGCAAAGGGAATGTTTTATCATAGCAGAAATTAATACTTACTGCTTAGATTAGTTGTTCTCAACCAGGAGCAGTTTTGACCCCCAGGAGACATTTGGCAACATCTGGAAACATTTTTGATTGTCACGACTGGTTAGGAGGGGAGCTACTGGCATCCAGTGGGTAGAGGCCAGGCATGCTGCCAAACATCCTACAAGGCACAGGACAGCCCCCCAACAACAAAGGATTGTCTAGTCCAAAATGTCAGTAGAGGTGAGATTGAGAAATGCTGGATTAAACTGACAGACAAACTTCAATTCTTGGTGCTTTCAAATTCAGTGTTTTCCCTTATAGGCTCATTTACAAAAAGATGTTTCATTTCTTCATTTTCTAATTTAATAATTCAATGAATATATATATATAGCATCGACTATGTACCTAATGCTGAGGATACAACTGAGAACAAGCACCCCAGAGGGCATTTTGGAGCGAGTCAGGGGATGTTGATTCATACAGTGAGAGGGCACTGTTGGCATCCCCGCCCTGAGGCTGGGGTGGCAGCTGCCCAGTGAAGACCAATTCCAGCTAAGTTGCTGCCAGTGGAGGGGAGCCTCCATTTGTGTGGGAGGTATAGACAACAGACAAGTGTGGCACGAATGGGAGGAAGAAAGGCAGAAGGGAGGGAGGGAGGGGGAATTTCCGGTAGTGGCTAATGCTCTGTAGAAAATGAAGTGTGGTTGGCAGTAGCAAAGGCAGGGAAGAACACTCATGTTCATACTTGCTTGTGACAGAGGCAATGTTTCTCCAGATTGGGGGAGGATGGGGGCTCAGAGGAGGCCTCCCCGAGAAGGTGACATGAGCAGACACCGCAATGATGAGATACAGCCATTATCCGAAGATCTGTGGGAAGAGCATTCCAGGCAGAGGGAACAAGATTCCAGGAATATTGAATGAGATCCCCCATACATGTTGTGTTTAGATGGACTCTGTGAGACACAAATGAGTTTCTCAGGTTTGGGTGGTATTTACTAGGATCTAAACGCGCAACTGATGGGTAGATGGGCAGATGCCCCAGGGGGAGGTGAGGAACCCAAGGCAAGTCTTTGCTCTAAATGTCAGGTATGAGGTGGGGCTTTTCATATATTTGACATTTGCTTTTTTAAGTTGACTGGTGGGTGCAGTGAAGGGACAAAAGGAGGTCAAGGCCGGTAGGAATGACAACAGCAAACTTCATAGCAATGGATTAGTGATGTAGCTACCAATTATGCTGTATTTCAAGTCTGCAACAGAATCTGAGTTAGAGTTGGCCACATAGAACAGCTGCTCTGCATACTGCGGTAGCCAGTGACAGGGCACACTGAGGATCATTGCTCCAGAAATAAAAATAGCCCAGAGTTTTGAGAAACTGGATCTTCTGGGCTAACTCTCCAGGACACTCACTCCCATGAGCCACTGTCCTTTTATAAACCTTATCAAAAGCCCCAACACATTCTCCACCCCAAAATCAGCTGCAGAATTTTGGAGTTACAGGTCCTTATACCTGGTTTTCGAGTTCTGTATCGGCAAGACTCCTCTTTCTGAGGTCATAGTAGGATTTGGACATTAACCCTAATGTAAGCCAAGGATTTAGGAGTGAGTACAGGGCCATTTCTCCCCTCTTGCTCTGGGATTGAGTTTTCACATTTGTAAAACAAGGTTGATTGGTGCTTTGGTTGGATTTCTAACAGCCTCGTTTCTAAAGATGGAGATTTGTTTCATCACCACAGAAAAGGAGAAGAATTAACCAATAATGGAGTATGTCTTGCATCCAGATTCAGTCTGGCTTTGGGGGGGACCCCTCTGGTTCCTTTTGAGAGAAATAAATGAATTCATATAAATAAAGTGCTTGGTGAATGCTTATAGTTGAGTGCTCAGTAATGGTTAGCTGCTAAATTATTATTGCTGCTGTTACCATTGGTAAGAGTGATGGATGTTACACCCACCACCTCTCATTAGTCAGTGCTTATTGCCATGTGCTGTCCCCTGTGAAAAACTTGCATAGGGAATGTCATTATAGTATCTTGAAATGTTTCATAGTAAAACTTTGAAGCTTACACGTTCATGTACCTATTCCTTAGAACAGAGGTTGACAAACTGTAGCCCATAGGAGCAAATCTAGGATGCTACCTGTGTCCTTCTTTTAGAGTTTTATTGAGATATATTTCACATACTATTAAATTCACCATTTCAAGTGTACAGTTTATTGGGTTTTGGTATTTTGCAGGTTGTGCAACAATCTCTACAATGTAAATTTAGAACAATTTCACATCCCCCCCAAACCCCCCTCCCCCTCCCACATGCACACCCTTTCATTCTTGATATCCCACTCCCCTCTCCAGCCCCAGGAAACCCACTAATCTACTTTCTGTCTCTGTGGATTTGCCTATTCTGGACATTGCAGATAAATGGAATCATACAACATGTGGCCTTTTGTTATTCGCTTCTTTCACCGAGCTTAATGTTTTCAAGATTCATCCATGTTGTAGCAAGGATCAGTCCTCTGGCTTTTTTTTTTTTTTTCTATTTTATTTATTTATTTGGCCATGAGGGCAGCATGTGGGATCTTTGACCAGGGATCGAACCCGTACCCCCTGCATTGGAAGGGAGGTCTTAACCACTGGACCATGAGGGAAGTCACTACTCTGGCTTTTTAAACTGCCAAATGATATCCCATTGTATGTATGTATAGCATCCTATTTATCCATTTATCAGTTAATAAACATTTGGGTTATTCCCACTTTTAAACTATTATTAATAATGCTGATATGAACATTCATGTACAAGTTTTTGTGCAGATATATGTCTTAATTTCTCCTGGGTAGGAGTTGGAATAGAATTGTTGGGTCATATGGTAACTCTAGGTTTTATATTTTGTAGAACAGACAAGCTGTTTTCCAAAGTGGCAGCACCTTTTTACAATCCCACCAGCAACATATGAGGCTTCCAATTTTTCCACATCCTTACCAATGCTTACTATTTTCTATCTTTTTTACTTTAGCCATCCTAGTAGGCGTGAAGTGATTTGTATTTCCCTAATAACTAACTACACTGAGCGTCTTCTCATGTGCTTGTCAGCTACTTGCATATCTTCATTGGGGAAATGTCTGTTCAGATCTTTTGCCTATAATTAGGTTATTTGTCTTTTTATTGTTGAGATATAAGTTCTTTATATAAGCTGGATACAAGTACCTTGTCAGGTATCTACCAGCTGTTTTTGTAAATAATGTTGGATAGAGAGCACATAGACTAAAAAACCAAAAATATTTACTGCCTGACTCTTTACAGAAAACGTTTGCCAACTCCTGCTTTAGATAAAAATATGTCACAGTCCATTTTTTTTAAAAAACACCTAAAATGCTAATTTGTTCACTCACTTATTTCATCATCTTTTTATCTTATGAAAATGAAGGGAATATTTAAATCAGAGGCTGTGTAAGTAGATGTTAAAGACAGAACTTCCTGTATCAGAAGGTATTCATCATTGTGCCTAGTGTTTTTTTTTTTTTTTTTTTTTTTTTTGTGGCATGCGGGCCTCTCACTGCCGTGGCCTCTCCCATTGCGGGGCACAGGCTCCGGACGCGCAGGCTCAGCGGCCACGGCTCACGGGCCCAGCCGCCCCGCGGCACGCGGGATCCTCCCGGACCGGGGCACGAACCCGCATCCCCTGCATCGGCAGGCGGACTCCCAACCACTGCGCCACCAGGGAAGCCCCATGCCTAGTGTTTTTATATATGTGGTTACAGAGAAATTCCAATCAAAGATCCTGAGCTTTCTAAAATATATGCTCTCCCTGTCAGTAAAGAGAGTGATTTGCTTAATCTTCGCTCTAGTTTATAAACATTTGAACAGTGTAATCAGCATAATGCTTGTTAGAACATTGGAAATCCTTCTCATGCTTTGGTAGAAAACAGTTTCTGGGATACTTTTTTCCCCCCAACATGGCTCATGAGAGATTTGGGGATTTATTTAGCCACCCTTATCCAGGCAAATCTCCTAGTGACCTTAGTGGGATTTTGATCTCGGTGAAGATTAGAATATATATGACTCAGGCTAAGTGAAGGGCGAGAGAGGATAAAAGAGCTGACGTACATTTCCCCTCCCTGGGAAGAGGGGGCATGACCAGAGGCTGCAGCATAAATGCTTTGACAGTCAGTCAGTGGACTCTTGCTCATGGAAAATGCTTTTGCCAGTCTGTGGTGGGAAAGGGACAGTGCTGATCAAAGGCCTTTTATTCCAATGGCCTCCCACACTTTGCACTCCCCAAGAGCTCCCACCTTCTATTCTGGGTGAAAAGATCTGCACAAGGTCAAGATCAGTGTCTGAATGTCATTCCTACTTCAAGGCCAAATTATATGTGACCAGGCTCAGGCAGACTGGAGTATACATTTGTCTTAAAACATAAAAAGGAAGTTCAGAGTGAAAACATAGTGCATGGGCATTTTATATGCTTTTACTTCACTAGCCTTCATCTATCAACTTCCAGATTTTTGCTGATATAGTCAGGTTTTTTAAGCCAAAATTATTTTTGTTATCAAATTATTTTATTTGTGTTATTTCTCATTTTTTATGTTCTTCTCACTCCCTCTCTTTCATGCTTTCTGGAACCCACTCCAACCAGGTTTCATCCACAGTGAATCATTTGTCATCAAGGTTACCTGTAGCTCCTACATTACCAAATCCAAAATTGAACTTCAGATGTTCATTTTTCTTGGTCTGTGAGCAGCACTTGACCAAGCTGATCACGTTATCCTGGCAAACCTCTTTACTTGATTCTTTGCCTACCTCACTGCCCACCCTCCTAAGCCTCCTTTGCTGATTTTGTTCATCTCCTGATTGTACATGTCGGAGGGCCCAGGATTCCAGTCCACTCTCAAGGCTTTAAACACCATTCACGAGCTGGTGATTCCCAAGCCAGACCTCTCTCGCTTGACTCTCCCTTGACTACTCAGTGTCCCTGCCTCTCAAATAGGCCCATCAAATGCAATCGATTCCACACTTAAGTCATTCTAGTTATCTGGTTATTCAGTCTAAAAACTTTGGAGTCATTCTGTTTTTTTAAACATTTATTATGGATAATATTGAATATACTAAAAAGTAGATAGAGGCATAAGAAGAAACCCATGTATCCTTCATTCAAATTCCTACTCCACTAATTAATGATATGACCTTGAACAAGCTACCCAAACCCAATGATTATGTATCTTCATCTGTCATGTGGCAGTAAAATGCTCACATTTTTGGTTAATTTGAGACTTAGAGGAAAATGAAAATACTACACTGAAAACAACTGGCACAAAACTGGGTGTTCAATAAATGTTGATGGTGGTGCTATAATTGTTCTTTTCCAAGTAGTTAATATAATAATTCCATAGTCTTCTTATTGTGTTTCACCAGAATGAATGAAGAATGGCAGCGGTTGGGTTGTATTATACATTCTAACCCCATGCTCCTGCAAACTGAGTTTATCAGGTGTGCAATTAATTATCTGTGCGATTTTGGGATAATTCCTTTCCTTTTCCATGCTTCCAATTCCTGTTTGTAAAATCAGAATATGGAGCTATATGAGGGTAGCAAATAGGTTTAGCCTCATAAGTCGACTCCAGTTGATCAGGAGTAGGTACCTAGAAAACAGATTAAAAAGGATTCTGAGGCCAGCTGCCTCAGTAGATAAGTTTGCAATGATCTATTAGCAATGTCTGAAACAGGTAGGGAGGCTGGTCATAGCTATTCTGAAATTTGCGAGACCTAGACTAAATGCTCTCCAAGGACCTTCCCAACAACTCCCAATCCTCTTTTTCTTTTTCTGGCTCTTCTTGATGAGTCTTTGAAACTGGGTCACATCCTATCCATCCAAATGAGTACTCAATGTTGTTGGAGTGAAAAGTAGGTGTGGATACTTCAGTCAGGAATCTGAGAAGAAAGTGAGGGATTAGAAAGCTGCTTCTCCCAATGGGAGGGAGGTTTCTTTGAGATTTTATTGCATTTTGAGCACAAATAAATAAATAAATAAATAATTTTCATCACAAGGGAAAGCAGGATAGTTCCCTGAAGTTGTGCATATAAACCACACCCTAGTGATGCCATGTGAGGTTGGAATATCATTTGCTGGTAGGTTTCTGTCTAATAGCATTTAGCAATGGATACACTGGTGGGTTTGACCCAAGTGAAAACAGTTATTTCCTGATCTGTGATAGAAAGTTATAGGTTTCTAACAGTTGTATAATTATGATAATGGGTGCTATGGATAGATCATTTTAGAAATTGAGCCACTTCCTTTGATATTTTGGATCTAAGAAGAGTGTGATATTTCTGGGGTAACCCGGTTAACTTGAGTAATGAGATTTGATTTTCATGAACCTTCAGGAGGAAATCCTGTGATTCACTTTTCAGTCTTCCATTTTTATAAGAAAAAAATAAAATACCCAGTTGTCTGTGGGCATATTATCATCTGGAGCACAAGATTGTTCCCACAGGGTCAAGGATTTTTGCCTTAATTTTAAAAGCTTTCCAGGTATAGATTTGACACTAGGTCTTCTTTCTCCACGATCTCTGTGGCAGAAATTCCTCCTATGCCCTCTCTATATGCCTCATGTCTGTTGAGTCCTGCTATTGTGAATTTGTGATCTCTGGCAAAGCAAAAATAGTGATCCTGTTCTGCTAAATATAATGAAGAAACTATATTTTACATGATTTTCTCAGAAACAATCAACACTAAGTGTTGATATTTGTTCACAGTATTCCTTCAGTAAGGCTCTATGACTCTTTGATGGAAGGGCGTGTTTATAGGGGAATTTATAAATATGACAGCAGCAATAAACAGCTGAAAATAATCTATGAGGCGTTTGCAAATTACCCCTCATGAGCTGTAGTGGTTGTGAAAGATAATTTGTGGTTCTCACAGAATACCCTACAAATTGGGTCTTTCATCTGTGATGTTTTTAACAGAGAAAACATTTCATTTCTCGTATTAACAAATGATAATGCTGAATTGTTAATCTAAACAATTTGATTTATATTTTTCTGTGCTAAGAGAATTGTTGACATTTTAGGGTAATTATTTTCATCGTTAACTGCTCTTTGTGGTGACTATAGGCAAAAGATAGAAATCTGAATACATGAAGACATCATTTTAATCATTCTCCTTAAAGACTTCTCATAAAGCAGGAATCTGTTTGGCTGAGTTATCCTCTGTGCTTAGAAATCTAATAGGACGTGGATGTTGAGGAGTGAGGATTCTAACCACTTTCAGGATTTTCAGCGGTGGATTGGAAGCTCTGTCATGTTATCACTGTGGCCAGGGGGACAGGATTGACCTGCACAGTCACCAGGCCTCCGGCAGAGCACAGTGCACTGCATGTCTTAAATCACAGCAATGAGAAGAGGCACTGTGGTTGGCCTCAGTAGTTCCCAGCTTATGTAATATCTGTTCAAGTATCTCACAGCATGGTTGCTAAGATTACATGAAAGTTCACGAGAACACCTCTCACCATGCCTGGTACATAGTACGAACTCCAGAAACATTTGGTGAAATGAGGACGATGTATAAAAAGATCTTCTCAATTTCCTTTCTCACAGTGCTTTCTTGGCCAAGGACTCATGGTCCAGGGCAAGGGAAAGGAAGATTTTTTTTTTCCACCTGGAAGGTAATCCCTACAACCTTAGACCAGATGCTCAGTCTTGCCCACTGAAGTGGTGCACGAAGCAGAGCAGAAAGGAGGCACCAGGCTTGGGATGGAGCTGATGCAGCAGCTGACTTTCTCTGGAATCTCTTTTTGATCTTAAAATCCATGCTAATTTTTCAAACTACTCTTTAACGTACCAAGGTTTATTTTAATACTGAGAAAAAATTAACATCAAATTTATACTTTTTCCCCCAGAAGAATCATTTAGCAAAATTGCTGCTCCAGAGAGATGGCCCATCTTTAACTTGTGGGTGGTGGGCAGCCCACACTAGTTGTGAAGCACTGTGAGCAGGTATAGATGGCCTCTGTGTCCTGCAGGGTAGGCTAGGGTAGGTTCATCCATCTTTCCCTTGGCCTCTATACTGTTGGGCAAGGCTTTGGCCACATCAGACAGAATAACAATATTCCAGGCTGAATGGACTGTCCATTCACATGCCAGTTCATGGAATGGACTGCTGATTTAGGATCCAAGCAACTTTTACATGGCCTGAAAGAGTGAATATAGGACCAGTACCCTGAATGACAAATATGTTTTATCCTTTGAACCAATTCCAGTTGATTAGTTCTGGTTGCCTTACAGTGCTGTCTTAAGAAGGCATCTGTGGTACATCAGGGCTCAGGGAGGAGTGCTGGGATTGATTAATGATGTCTGTCAAGGCCTCTGGAGGGACAGCTTGCCCTGTATTTGCTATTCTTTGCTTTTGCCAAGTCCTTAACTCCTCTGTGTAAAATGATTTTAATACTAACAGGTGACTAAGTATGAGATGGGATATCATGAGAGAGAGAGAGAGCAGGTAGATTCTACGTTAAGAAATCCTAGCATGAGAAAATGCAGATTTACAAAATACATAAATCTGGAGCCAATTATTGCCATTACAGAAAGATTCCATGAAAGGTTCCTTTAAATAGCGAGCTCCCCTACTGCATTAAAATGATGATTCAATTTACAAAAATTTCCTTTGCATGCAGCTCTTCAGGACCGTGTCTGTGGAGTCAAGCAAGCCACACCTGATTTTTTTAAACCCCAGCCTAAATAACGTTCAGGACGGCTGCTCCCACGTATCTCCAGCCTCTTGATAATTCCCACTCTCTTCAGACTTCCTCTGACTTCCTATCTCAGAGTGTTGAGTAGACAATCTGGGTGGTGGTCAACAGCTGCTGGCTTCCACCCTGCCACGGCTGCATTTCATTAGTGGGTAAACTGATTGCTCTGAGTATGTTTATGTGTGGGTGTGGTTGAACAAGCCTATGCACTCTGCACACTATGTACGTAGATACAGATACACATAAGCCATTATCTCGCTCTCAGCCCACCCTAAATTCATTCCTGCTGTGAGAGTTATAAATGGAAGGTTCCAATCGCCTGGTGGATATGGCCTTTGGGTAGTATGTGCCTCGAATTCCGCCACCCCCTCCTCTTTGTGTTTGTTTATATGTTATTTACCCCTTGCATCAGAAAACTTCCCCAGACCCTGGGCCTGAGTCCTATTATCCAGTCATGGAGCCTTCTTCTTCTTCTGTGGCCTAGAAAGCCCCAAATGGTTTTCTGATTTAGAAAATTAAATATAATCTGACTCTTGTGGCAAGCTACAAAATTCCCAACCAACAGACTCTTTTGCTAAATACATAACATACCTAAAATCTAAAAGTATCACCGATCTATCATGAACTTGGACTACAGAAGCACTCAGTGCCCATTGGGTAAGATTGCCAACTTCTTACCAGGCACTCAAAATTGGGCAGTTTTCCAGTGGACCATGAAGCTGCCAGGAATGCTGGCACGCGTGTTTGTATTTCTGCTGCCCTGTAAAGGCAACTAAATGCAGGGAAGAGTACCTCAAAAGAGATGTATCTTCCCTTTCTCTGTGGACAGCCTTCCCCACATAGACTATTGTCATAACTTCTCAGGCACAGAGCACAAGTAATCATCTCTGTTTCAACTATGGTACTTTAAAAAAAAATCTCAACATAAATTTCTTCCCAGGAATATTGTCTTTTTTCATAGACACACCTTTTTTTTTTTTTTTTTTTCTTGTGGAAAAAGAAAATGAAGCAGTAACAGTGAACCATCAGCCCTACTCAGAAACTTTCTTCTGGCCTATAATGAGCATCCCTATTTGAGATGAAAGCTCTCAGGCCGTTGAGCTGTCAAACAGCTCTTTTCCTTCTGTCTTCGCAGGCTCATTGATCTGAGCCAAGCATCCCCCATGGTACTGGGCGGTAATAGCTGCATAGGTGCAGCCATAAATGGCAGCCGCCAACATCATGAGACACACGATCCCACACACCACCCCTGTGATGATGATGGTGGCCACGGCGTGGCGCAGATTGGCTGGCCTCGGCTTGGGTTTGATCTCACACTCCCAGTGGTCTCGCTCCCCTGAGCTGTGGCTCTCAGGGGGCCTGGGGACAGCCCGGTGGGCAGCACCTAGCTGCTGCACCTGTGAGGACTCCAGGTCTGGAGAAGGAAAAGGGCAGGGCTGGTACAGCTCATGAGGGATTTTAAGGAGGTCCTTTCCCTTCCAGGTGTCCGGTGAGGCACAGATGATACTGTCTGTTATTCCCCCTTTGAGAAACAAAAGCAAAGAATGATAACAGAGCCTGATACAACCAAACTCCCAAATCCTCAACCTGTAAAAACTTAGGCAGATGGAATTTATAAAACACCTTTTTTTTTTTTTTTTCCTGGAGTCAAAAAATTTAACAACAGTATTTTATGATTTTAGGATTTCTAAATTGGCTAAATGCTAAAAATGTCACACACTAAATGGACAATTATATATGACCAAGAGTTCATTAGAAGCCAAGTCACCTTTACCTTATAAATGCCAAGGGAATAACAATGCAAAAGCTGACAGGAAGGGATGCTGGAGGCCAGCCTGAGGGCACTGTTGCATGCCCTAATGAGCTCTGCCATACAAGAAATCTATTGTGCCAAATTCCCACTGGAGATCTAAAAAATAAATAAATAAAACAAATGTCTTTTGTTGTGATGTTATGTGTTAATTACAAAGACCCTCTGTCTCTACCAACACTCTCCAGTGACGCCAAACCGGGAGGTCAGTGGTCCTGTGAGTGCTTTGTGTATCTGAAGGTTTGACGGGAATATGAGTTACGTTCATGGCATTAAATACAATTAACATGTCTCCACAGACCTCGAAACATTTAGTACTTCAAGTACCAAACTTTCTCAATTTCTTTTTTTTTGGCCTTGCCGTGCGGAATGCGGGATCATAGGTCCCTGACCAGGGATTGAACCTGAGCCCCCTGCGTTGGGAACGTGGCGTCTCAACCACTGGACCACCAAGGAAGTCCCGAGTATAGAACTTTCTAATGGGTCATTAGACTCAATTTCCATTCTCTGTAAGGGGATTAATTTCCTCAGGTGTGTGGACTACAATTGTTCAGGGAGAATTTGAGTGCCTAGAAGTTCTTTTCTAGAAAGAACACTGGGCTAACAGATTCCATCTGGCCAAATATGACCACCAATTTACTATTTGACCTCAGGCAGATAAACTTCTCTGACTAAATATTTTGCCATGAAAACATCCTATTTGTATCTGACTTGATAGTTTATAAAGCACTGTTAGATAAGTCCTCACAACTCTGCTCTAATGGGTAATTCTTATCCAAGGTCATTCAGGTCATAAGTGGAGAGATCAACACCGAAACCCAGCCCTCTCCTGTGATCCCAGTTTTCCCGGCTACACTTACCTCAGTAGCCTCTCTCTACTTCCTCCTCTCTGGAACATCCTGAGGTCAGTGGAGTTAACACATGACCCTCAGTAGAACCTCACCCCCATGAAGCCTGGCACCAATCTTAGCCAAGTTAGACTGGAGATTCTTTGTACACATCGTAGGTGAATTATGAAACTATACCAGAAGTTCCCATGCGGGAGCTTGTCACTTCAATGTTATTAGAACCTTCCTTTGTATAGCACTTCAGAGTTTTGGGAACGCCTTCACATCCATTCTGTCTGAGCCTTATAAGCCGAGTCTTACCATGGCCTTATTAGTAGATGGGACCATTTTGCAGTTCAAGGGTTGTTGTGGCCCAGGTCATACTGGGGTTAGTGGCCATGACAAAATTCAACTCATACCATTTTTGCTTTTACTGCTTGAACTGAGTCACCTATTGCCAGAGTCTCTTGGGCCCATCCTGGCTTCTTCAGTGATCCCCTGAGGCAAGAGCCACAACTCTAAAGCAAAAAGGTAACAGGAATTTTCTCCTTTCCTGAGCTGAGGTGCAGGAGGCCAGAGGTGCAGGGTGCCTGTTCTGGATGAGCCCAAGGTACCATCAGGCTGCACCGTGATTAAGGATCCCTGTCTCAGAGACCGTTTCAATACTCTTCCTGGAAGCTGGTTGTAAAGCAGAAGGCCAGAGATCAGAAAAGAAGTGTGGGGGCTTGAGAAGAAGTAACCATATTTAACCTAGCCAAAGAGGACTGAGACTTTCATCAGGGGAAGAAAGGCCACCTGCCATGGGACCAGCAATTCCACCAGCTGATCTAGACCTAGACAGGGGCGGTTCACCCAGTAACTTCAGGGGTGGTAAGCTCTGTCTTTCTCCAGTTCCAGGCTTCCTTCTGTTCAACATTAGGGTGGGAGGCATGGCCTCAAGACACAGAGCCAGGAGAATACACAGACTAGAGCCTGCGATATTGCTGGAAGGCAGGGGTTATGGCCACCAAGAACTCCGTGGCCTCCTGTGTCCTTAGCCAGGACTCACTTCCCAGCCTTCCACCACCATCTTCTCAGCTGTGACCCCAGGAAGCAAATCTGCAGATGATAGCTTGAGGGTATCAGTCTCTTCTGGATTCAGAGAAGCTGACAGTGCAAGAAGCTCCAGCTTTCCAAGCACTCTCATTATTCATCATCTGTCCACTAGCAGTACTTAACCCCTGTCTTGGGAAGAAATGGGATTCAAATCTTGAGTCTGATCATTACTTTACTGTGCAACCCTAAGCAAGTTACTTGACCATTCTGTGCCTCTGCTTGCTCATCTGGAAAGTGGGAGACTGGGGTAATAATGAAATCTTCCTCACAAGATTGCTTTGAGGACTCAGTTGGATAAAGTATGTCAAGTATTCAGCACAGTTCCTAGCCCAGAATAAATGTTTTAACTGTCAGCATAAAGATTTGTTTAGTTATGAATGGAGAGAGAGGAATGCTAATTACAAAATCTATATGCATGTTTTTGTGGAGGAGACATTATTAGGTATTCATCAAAGCATGTTTTTTGGCTGTTGGGTCCACAGGAAGATGAAATTTCCCCACCCTTTGTGGCCACGTGATTGAGTTCTGGCCAACGGAACCAATGAATGACACTTCCAGGCCACAAAACTCCCTGCTTCATCCTCCATATACTTTGTTCCCCCTTGGTGGGAACTAAGGTCTTGACCAATACCTATTCCCTTATTTTGCCTTTATTCAGTGCATCAGTAGTCAGATTGTCTGCTACATTCACTTGGGGGTTTTATTTAGTTATTTTGGGACACCCAGGTCTTGTTATCCCAAATAAATTTTGCCTTCCTCCAGAGAAAGACTGTCATCTGGACAGGGCAGCTCCGCCATGAGGGAGCGTTCAACTGCACCGTGGAATCTGAGGACCAGAACGGACCTTAGGAACTCCCTGGCTTAACACTGTCAGGTTCCACCTGGTGACACTGAGGGCTAGTGAGGGGCATTAATCTGCCTGAAGATCACCAGTGAGTTTGTGGCTGAGTAGGGGGAGCTATATCACACCTCATGTTGCTTCTAATATCCTGGACCTGAGAAATATTTTTTGTCAAGAAATATTTTTAATTGATGAAAACCATCTTTCTCTGATCTTTGGCTTATGCTTACCATTTATTTAGTCTAGAACACAATAGCTGAAGCCACTTCACCTCTAGATGTAAACACTTTTATTTGCAACCTCCTATAAGAAAGATTTTTGTCTCACTATATGGCCTCTGTTGTAGGTCAACTTGAAGATCAGCTGGTTAGTGATAAGCTATTGACTATTATGTTGTTGAGAGAGATTCTTAATTCAATATTATTTATTTGAACTCATGTGGTCTCTCCCACTCCCTTCTGTATAACTGCTGCAACCATCTAGACTCTGTTGATTCCCTAATTCATGTATGGAGCTCTGATATCTTCCCAAATTATAGGCTCAAATATATAGCCACCAACTCAACAACACTCCTTGGCTATGTAATGGGCCTCTCAAAATTGACACGCCCCACATTGAGTTCTTGATTTACCACCTCCTACACATACTTGCCCATTTCCCCTATTCCCCAGCCTGCCCCTTATCAGCTACTGGCATCACCATTTATCTGGTTACTCCTGAAGGACAAAACAAAATTGAATTTCCTACAATATACTCTCTTTTCTTTATCTCCCATGCCAACCCATCAGTAATTTCTATCAGTTCAATATTCTAAATTTCTCCCAAAGTTGATAATTTCTCATCATTCTGGTTTGGGCCACCATCATCTTTTCCCTGAATGACTGAAATCACTTTCTCTCTCATCCCCCTGCTTCTTCTTCTGTAGCTTTTGGTCTACTCTCCCTAGAGTCACCAGAGTGACCTTTTAAAATGTAATCAGATCATATTGTTCCCCTGACTAAAATTCTTCAAGAGATTTCCATCTCGCCTAAAATAAAATCCAAATGTCTCAGCCTGCTCTGCACCTTCCAACATGACCCAACTCCTGGGTACTTGTGCTGCCTTATCCTCTCTCACTCCCTTCCTCTGTTCTAGCCACTCATTTGTCCCTCTCTCTGTCCCTCAGTGGAGCCAAGCTTACTTTCCTGTCAGGGCCTTCGCACAGCTGTTCTTTCCTCCAGTTATCTCATGGTTCCAGTTCTGCTCCCCCATGTCACCTCCTTAGAGGGGCCTTCCTGTCCTTCCCATCTGAAGTGCAACCCCCTTCCCATTACTCTCTCCCCTTACCCCACCTCTAGCACTAACTGCTATCTGAACATGGGTATATATTTGTCTTTTTTTAACATGTTTCTACTGTCAGAATGTAATGCCCATGATGGTGGGGATTTTCTTGTTCACTGACCTTTTCTCAGTTCCTAGAAATGTCCCTGGCACATAAGATTCACTCAAGTATAGGATGAATGAATGAATGAATGATACTTAAAAGTTAGGAGGAAAGAAACACTGTGATGTAGAGGAAAGAATGCAGGGCCAAGACCTAAAGCCACTCATTCTACTCTTGTCTGTGCTTCTACTCTGTGACTTTGGTCAAGTCATGAACATCTCTGGGCCTCCATTTCCCATTGATAATAGGCTAGCAATGAGTTAGAAGGGGATGGCAAACTTTTCTATAAAGAGCCAGAAATAGTTCACATTTTAAGCCTTGCCATAGTCTCTGTCCCAACTATTCAACTTTGCCCTTATAATGCAAAACAGCCACAGACAGTAAATAATAAATGGGTGTGGATGTGTTCCAACAAAACTTTATTTACAAAAATAGGAGGTGGGACAAATTTGGCTCTTGGGCTATGGTTTGCTGACCCCTCAGTGATTTCTAGATCCCCTCATCTTTTATATTATGGAATCTCTTGCTTAGCTTTTGATATCTGGTTAAAGAAATAGTAGTTCCCTTTGGAGAGGGTACCCTACTGTATCCAGTTTCAGTAACAGTGGTGTTTGCTAAAGCAGAATGGATAATCTCAGGGAAGATTCACAGCTGTCAAATGGTCAGAAGCAGACAAAGAAGGGGGGAAAGTCCTAAGGAGAGATAATATGCCCCCAGTTGGATCACACTTGAAAATCACAATTTGGTGTCATTTCAGAGTTGAGTAGTTATTTAGGTGATGATTGAAATTCCCTCTTTCTTAAGGTCCTACATTTCCCAGATAAATAACTTAATGGTGTTGTTAATCAAAGAGTGGAATGTTGGGGTGGGGAGAAAAAAAAAAAAGGAAACTTATCTGCATGAATCGTATCTGTAGATGAATTTAAATACCTGAATTTAAACACCCTCTAATGACTCACTTGCCTCTTTTGCCATACCATGAAATGACATCAATGTGAAAAAGCTTACATGGATCCCTCAAACACTCCTCAACATCCCTTCTAATGCAGAGAACAGATGAGGTTCATCCTAGGCTGGTAACACACAGATAGGCATTACTGACCTTTATAGATAAACGTCTCCAGCCAGAGTTTAAGACTGAGCAAGTGGCAATTGCATTTCCAGAGGTTGTCCTTGAGAAATAAATGCCTCACTCTGGGCATGGATTCTAGGAGGGCTCGATCGAGCTGCTGAAGCTGGTTTTGGTGTATCGCAAATACAGTTAGGTTCTCCCAAGGCTCACCCAGGGATGTGGGAAGGTGGCTTATGTTGTTTGATGATAAATCAAGTTCTCTCAACTGTGGGAGGGAATGGAAAAGTCTGCTTTCCAGGGAATGCAGGGAGTTCTGGGTTAGGTTTAAGACCCGCAAGTGCTGAAGTCCATGGAAAACTCCGGAGGTCAGATTTGAAAGAGAATTGTTGTACAAGTTCAAGGTTGTGAGCTGTGGCACTGACTTAAATGCAGAAGCCGGAAGCTGACGTATCTGGTTATCTTGTAAGTGCAGGGTTAGAGTCTGAGGAGGAAGATCAGAAGGGACTTCAGCCAGACCCTGCCGGCTGCAGTCTACAAAATTCGAAGGTGAGTGACAGCGGCACCTCTCTGGGCAGCCGCACACCACCGGGAGCAGGAAAATCATACTTGAGAGCAGGAGCAGTTCACCTACAACAAACAGAAAGAAACTGGGATAGGAACCAGTTTGTAAATTGTGTCAGCATTTGTTTCCCTTTAAATTCACAGGTAACTGGAAGGTAGATGAAATAGGATATCAAGTAGATATGTGAAAAAAATAATTTGCGGGGCACATGCCCTGTGTACAATGTAGCAGAATTATCTGGGACCAAAAGTTTAGAAGAATGATACGGAGTTCAGATATTCACATTTCTTAAAAGTATGCTGCAGGGGGCTTCCTTGGTGGTGCAGTGGTTGAGAGTCCGCCTGCCGATGCGGGGGACACGGGTTCGTGTCCCGGTCCGGGAGGATCCCACGTGCCGTGGGGCGGCTGGGCCTGTGAGCCGTGGCCGCTGGGCCTGCGCGTCCGGAGCCTGTGCTCCGCGGCGGGGGAGGCCACAACAGTGAGAGGCCCAAGCACCGCAAAAAAAAAAAATAATAAAAAAAATTAAAAAATAAAATAAATAAAATAAAAGTATGCTGCAGGTCAGTGCTATCCAATAGGACTTTCTATGCTGATTGCAATGATCTATATCTACTGTTTAATATGGTAGCCATTAGCTACATGTGGTTGCTGAGCTCTTGAAATGTGACTACTGCAACCAAGGAACTGAATTTTTATTTGCATTTAATTTTAATCAGTTAAAATTTAAGTAGCCATACGGTGCTAGTGGTCCATATTGGATAGGGCAGGTCTGAAGCATTCTTAGAAATCGATGTCCATCTTTGCAGATATAATAATTCCATGAATGATGACGAGCTCTACTCCTTTTTTATTCAAGAGATTTTAAAAACAAAGAAAAGCATTAAAAATCATATAATAAACACCCATGTTTCTATAACAAAGTTCTATCGGTTATTCATAGGTTGCCATATTTCTTTCATTTCTTTAACTCAAAGAAACAGTGCATTACTGATACCGTTGAACTCCCTTTGATTAGCACCCACATCATATTTTCCAACAGGAACCCCCCTCTTCCCTACCATTTACTAGTGTATCCCTCCAGGCCTTTTAAAAACAATGCAGTCCCACTACTGGGCATATACCCTGAGAAAACCAGAATTCAAGAGTCATGTAGGGTGGGGATAATGGCAGACTCTGAGAGGGCTCACGCCAAGGAGTAATTCCCAGAACTTCTGCTTCCAGTGTCCCTTGTCCCTGTGGTGAGCCACAGCCACCCCCACCTTTGCAGGAGACCCTCCAACACTGACAGCCGAGTAGCTGACAGGGTCTTGGTGCTCCAGCCAGGTGTCAGGCCTGAGCTTCTGAGGTGGGAGAGCCAAGTTCAGGACATTTGTCCACCAGAGACCTTCCGGCACCACATAATATCAAACAGCGAAGGCTCTCCCAGAGATCTCCATCTCAATGCTAAGACCCAGCTCCACTCAACAACCAGCAAGCTACAGTGCTGGACACCCTGTGCCAAACAACTAGCAAGACAGGAGCACAACCCCACCCATTAGCAGAGAGGCTGCCTAAAATCATAATAAGGTCACAGACACCCCAGAAAACACAACTGGATGCAGTCCTGCCCACCAGAAAGACAAGATCCAGCTCAGCCACCAGAACACAGGCACAAGTCCCCTCCACTAGGAAGCCTACACAACCCACTGAACCAACCTTACCCACTGGGGGCAGACACCAAAAACAACAGGAACTATGAACCTGCAGCCTGTGAAAAGGAGACCCTAAACACAGTAAGTTAAGCAAAATAAGAAGACAGAGAAACACACAGCAGATGAAGGAGCAAGGTAAAAACCCACCAGACCAAACAAATGAAGAGGAAACAGGCAGCTTACCTGAAAAAGAATTCAGAGTAATGATAGAAACATGATCCAAAATCTTGGAAATAGAATGGAGAGAATACAAGAAACATTTAACAAGGACCTA
Organism: Kogia breviceps; assembly: GCF_026419965.1. Lineage (NCBI taxonomy): Eukaryota > Metazoa > Chordata > Mammalia > Artiodactyla > Physeteridae > Kogia > Kogia breviceps. The sequence goes on along the minus strand of NC_081319.1, from coordinate 34,509,728 downwards.
GAAGAACTAAAGAGCAAACAAACAATGATGAACAACACAATAAATGAAATGAAAAATTCTCTAGAAGGAATCAATAGCAGAATAACTGAGGCAGAAGAAATGATAAGTGACCTGGAAGATAAAATAGTGGAAATAACTACTGCAGAGCAGAATAAAGAAAAAAGAATGAAGAGAATTGAGGGCACTCTCAGAGACCTTTGGGACAAGATTAAATGCACCAACACTCGAATTATAGGGGTCCCAGAAGAAGAAGAGGGAAAAAATGGGACTGAGAAAATATTTGAAGTGATTATAGTTGAAAACTTCCCTAATATGGGAAAGAAAGTATTCAATCAAGTCCAGGAAGAACACAGAGTCCCATACAGGATAAATCCAAGGAGAAACATGCCACGGCACATATTAATCAAACTATCAAAAATTAAATACAAAGGGAAAATATTAAAAGCAGCAAGGGAAAAGCAACAAATAACACACAAGGGAATCCCCATAAGGTTAACAGCTGATCTTCCAGCAGAAACGCTGCAGGCCAGAAGGGAGTGGCAGGACATATTTAAAGTGATGACAGGGAAAAACCTACAACCAAGATTACTCTACCCAGCAAGGATCTCATTCAGATTTGACGGAGAAATTAAAACCTTTACAGACAGCAAAAACTAAGAGAATTCAGCACCACCAAACCAGCTTTACAACAAATGCTAAAGGAACTTCTCTAGGCAGGAAACACAAGAGGTGGAAAAGACCTACAATAACAAATGCAAAACAATTATAAAATGGTAATAGGAACGTACATATCAATAACTACCTTAAATGTAAATGGATAAAATACTCTAACCAAAAGGCATAGACAGGCTGAATGGATACAAAAACAAGACCTGTATATGTGCTGTCTACAAGGGACCCACTTCAGACCTAGGGACACATACAGACTGAAAGTGAGGGGATGGAAAAAGATACTCCATGAAAGGAAATCAAAAGAAAGCTGGTGTAGCAATTCTCATATCAGACAAAATAGACTTTAAAATAAAGACTATTACAAGAGACAAAGAAGGACACTACATAATGATCAAGGGATCAATCCAAGAAGAAGATATAACAATTGTAAATATTTATGCACACAACATAGAAGCACCTCAATACATAAGGCAAATACTAACAGCCATAAAAGGGGAAACCGACAGTAACACATTCATACTAGGGGACTTTAACACCCCACTGACACCAATGGACAGATCATCCAAAATGAAAATAAATAAGGAAACACAAGCTTTAAATGATACATTAAACAAGATGGAGTTAATTGATATTTATAGGACATTCCATCCAAAAACAACAGAATACACATTTTTCTCAAGTGCTCATGGAACATTCTCTAGGTTAGATCATATCGTGGGTCACAAATCAAGCCTTGGTAAATTTAAGAAAATTGAAATCGTATCAAGTATCTTTTCTGACCACAACGCCATGAGACTAGATATCAATTACAGGAAAAGATCTGTAAAAAATACAAACACATGGAGGCTAAACAATACACTACTTAATAACGAAGTGATCACTGAAGAAATCAAAGAGGAAATCAAAAAATACCTAGAAACAAATGACAATGGAGACACGACAATCCAAAACCTATGAGATGCAGCAAAAGCATTTCTAAGAGGGAAGTTAATAGCAATACAATCTTACCTCAAGAAACAAGAAACATCTCCAATAAACAACCTAACCTTACACCTAAAGTAATTAGAGAAAGAAGGACAAAAAAACCCCAAAGTTAGCAGAAGGAAAAAAATCATAAAAATCAGACCAGAAATAAATGAAAAAGAAAGAAATGATAGCAAAGATCAATAAAACTAAAAGCTTGTTCTTTGAGAAGATAAGCAAAATTGATAGACCATTAGCCAGACTCATAAAGAAAAAAGGGAGAAGACTCAAATCAACAGAATTAGAAATGAAAAAGGAGAAGTAACAACTGACTGTAGAAATACAAAGGATCATAAGAGATTACTACAAGCAACTATATGCCAATAAAATGGACAAATTCTTAGCGAAGTACAACCTTCTGAGACTGAACCAGGAAGAAATAGAAAATATAATCAGACCAATCACAAGGACTGAAATTGAAACTGTGATTAAAAATCTTCCAACAAACAAATGTCCAGAACCAGATGGCTTCACAGGTGAATTCTTTCAAACATTTAAGAGAAGAGCTAACACCTGTCCTTCTCAAACTCTTCCAAAATATAGCAGAGGGAGGAACACTCCCAAACTCATTCTCTGAGGCCACCATCACTCTGATACCAAAACCAGACAAAGATGTCACAAAAAAGAAAACTACAGGCCAATATCACTGATGAACATAGATGCAAAAATCCTCAACAAAATACTAGCAAACAGAATCCAACAGCATATTAAAGGGATCATACACCGTGATCAAGTGGGGTTTATCCCAGAAATGTAAGGATTCTTCAGTATATGCAAATCAATCAATGTGATAAACCATCTTAACAAACTGAAGGATAAAACCCACATGGTCATCTCAATAGATGCAGAAAAAGCTTTTGACAAAATTCAACACCATTTATGATTAAAAACCGTCTAGAAAGTAGGCATAGAAGGAACTTACCTCAACATAATAAAGGCCATATATGACAAACCCACAGCCAAGATTGTTCTCAATGGTGAAAAACTGAAACCATTTCCATTAAGATCAGAAACAAGACAAGGTTGCCCACTCTCACCACTATTATTCAACGTAGTATTGGAAGTTCTAGCCACAATAATCAGAGAAGAAAAAGAAATAAAAGAATACAAATTGGAAAAGAAGAAGTAAAACTGTCACTGTTTGCAGATGACATGACACTCTACATAGAGAATCCAAAGATGCTACCAGAAAACTACTAGAGCTAATCAATGAATTCAGTAAATTTGCAGGATACAAAATTAATGCACAGAAATCTCTTGCATTCCTATACACTAATGATGAAAAATCTGACAGAGAAATTAAGGAAACACTCCCATTTACCATTTCCACAAAACAATAAAATACCCAGGAATAAACCTACCTAAGGAGACAAAAGACCTGTATGCAGAAAACTATAAGACACTGAATAAAAAAATTAAAGAGGATACAAACAGATTGAGAGATATACCGTGTTCTTGGATTGGAAGAATCAACATTGTGAAAATGACTTTACTACCCAAAGAAATCTACAGATTCAGTGCACTCCCTATCAACATACCAATAGCACTTTTCACAGAACTATAACAAAAAATTTCACTATTTGTATGGAAACACAAAAGACCCTGAAGAGCCAAAGCAATTTTGAGAAAGAAAAATGGAGCTGGAGGAATCAGGGTCCTGGAATTCAGACTATATTACAAAGCTACAGTAATCAAGATAGTATGGTACTGGCACAAAAACAGAAATATAGGCAAATGGAACAGGACAGAAAGCCCAGAGACAAACCCACGAACTTATGGTCACTTAATCTATGACAAAGGAGGCAAGAATATACAATGGAGAAAAGAAGCCTCTTCAATAAGTGGTGCTGGGAAAACTGGACAGCTACATGTAAAAGAATGAAATTAGAACACTCCCTAACACCATACTCAAAAATAAACTCAAAATGGATGAAAGACCTAAATGTAGGCCAGACACTATAAAAGTCTTAGAGGAAAACATAGGCAGAGCACTCTATGACATAAATCACAGCAAGATCCTTTTTGACCCACCTTCTAGAGAAATGGAAATAAAAACAAAAATTAACAACTGGGACCTAATGAAACTTGCACAGCAAAGGAAACTGTAAACAAGATGAAAAGACAACCCTCAGAATGGGAGAAAATTTTTGCAAATGAAGCAACTGACAAAGGATTAATCTCCAAAATATACAAGCAGCTCATGCAGCTCAATATCAAAAAACCAAACAACCCAATCCAAAAATGGGCAGAAGACCTAAATAGACACTTCTCCAAAGAAGATATACAGATTACCAACAAACACATGAAAGGATGCTCAACATCACTAATCATTAGAGAAATGCAAATCAAAACTACAATGAGGTATCACCTCACACCGGTCAGAATGGCCATCATCAAAAAAATCTACAAACAGTAAATGCTGGAGAGGGTGTGGAGAAAAGGGAACCCTCTTGCACTGTTGATGGGAATGTAAATTGATACAGCCACTATGGAGAACAGTATGGAGGTTCCTTAAAAAACTAAAAATAGAAATACCATATGACCCAGCGATCCCACTGCTGGGCATATACCCTGAGAAAACCATAATTCAAAAAGAGTCACGTACCACAATGTTTATTGCAGCTCTGTTTACAATAACCAGGTCATGGAAGCAACCTGAGTGTCCATCAGCAGATGAATGGATAAAGAAGATGTGACACATATATACAATGGAATATTACTGAACCATAAAGAGAAACAAAATTGAGTTATTTGTAGCGAGGTGGATGGACCTAGAGACTGTCATACAGAGTGAAGTAAGTCAGAAAAAGAAAAACAAATACTGTATGCTAACACATATATATGGAATTTTTAAAAAAATGGTTCTGATGAACCTAGGGGCAGGACAGGGATAAAGATGCAGACGTAGAGAATGGACTTGAGGACACAGGGATTGGGAAGGGTAAGCTGTGACAAAGTGAGAGAGTGGCATGGACATATATACACTACCAAATGTAAAATAGATAGCTAGTGGGAAGCAGCTGCAAAGCACAGGGAGATCAGCTCGGTGCTTTGTGACCATCTAGAGGGGTGGGATAGGGAGAGGGAGAGGGAGACGCAAGAGGGAGGAGGTATGGGGATATATGTATGTGTATAGCTGATTCACTTTGTTATAAAGCAGAAACTAACACAGCATTATAAAGTAGTTATACTCCAATAAAGATGTTAAAAAAAAACAATACTTAATAAGAACAACAATTTGAAATAGCCTTATAGCTCACGTTTTGATTCAGGCACTATTGAATGTGCTTTATATATATTAATTTAGTCCTTCTAACCTTGTAATTTGGGGTCTATTATTATGCCTCTATTAAAGGTGATGAAACTGAGGCACAGAGAAGCTAAATCACCTGTCCAAGGTCACACAGAAGTAGTAGAATCGTGATTTGAACCCAGCAGTCTGCTTCCAGGGTCTTTCAGGGTCCTTACCTGCTGTGCTTTACTGCCTGTAAATACTTTTACATACACACACATACACATACTACAGAATGTTTTGCATAGTGGTTTTTTTAAAAACTACATAAATATAATCATAGGCATGTTTAATTTTCAGTATAATCTAGTCACTCAAAACTGATCCATCCACATGGTTATATAGAGAGCTCATTAATTCCTTCTAACTTCTGTGGAGTATTCCATGGTGAGGCCATGCCAGATTTAATATTTAGCCACTCCCATACTGACGAACATTTGAGTTGTTGCAGTTTCTTTCATGACAAATGATGCTGCAGAAGGCATCCTTACGCACAGCTCTTTGGCCGTGTGGAAATGTGTATGGGGTCTCTGGAATCAACAGGAACCTCCTTGCCAATTTCAGAGAGTATGCTGAGTTGACATTTTCTTAGGTGCTTCTAGGTCAATCTCCAATGTAGCTCTATCACTCTCTTCTTTTTTTCTAACACTTGAATTTCAAAATATGGCAAACATCTATCAAGGACATTTTGTTAAATTGGTAGAGGAATTCACAGGGCCAGGCAATAATATTTAAAACTCAAGATGGTTATCTTCTCATAGAGAAAGCTCTTGAGAGAGGTTTTTCGGTTTATTTGTTTGTCTGCTTTTGGCCTTAACTGGGGAAATGTACAATGTGGTTGTCAAATGCATGGAGCCTTTTCCCCTTTGTCCTTTCAATTCTCTGCTGCTGCGAACAATTCTTTAGGGCAAGAGGGAAGATGTTTGGAGAGCCTTCTGAAGGAGATTTTGCTCAGTTTAGTCTAGCTCAAGGGATGCAAAGCATCATAGTCCCATTTCCTCTTCCAGCATATAAAAGAGCAAAACCCTTGCTTTCCTTTCTATAATCTAAATAACTATAAATCTCAGTGCCAAAGCATCTTCCGGTTAGAGGAGAGTTGCTACCCCTTAATTTAGCTGTGGGTCTCAAACATTAATTACTTTCAGAAAGTCTTCCCACTCCCACCCACCCCCTCCAAGTGGATGATATATGAACTCCAACCTGAAGGACTGTGTTTTCTATGAAATGGCCCATGACAGGCCATCTGCATACCCATTCGTGACTGTGTACATTGGTCCCCTCCCCCTTCCTCTGACCCAGCATGGCACAAACATAAATCCTTCTATCAGAGACAGTTTTTAACATCTGTTTGGTCTTTTGAGAAAGACAACTTGAAAATAGGCTTCCCACAGATACTTTCCTGAGGGGCGTCCCACTTCTAAGGTGCAAGGGAATTAATCTTGGCTCACCTTCCATGACTGAGTCTCCACCAGCTTACCCGTTGAACCCGAAGCCCACCGTTATTAATCTGCAGATCAACACACCAAGGGTATGGCAGACTCCAAGTCCAGCTTTTCATTCATTTTTTTTCTGAATCCTACTAGTGCTTTTCTTCAATGTAGAGAACAGTTGTCGCTTTCCAGAGACACTTATTTAAGCAGCCCCTTCCTTGTCTCCATCTGGCTGGGATTGTTTTCCATAAGAGGATCTTTTGATTGTGCTCCCCCCTTCTTTCTCAAAGCGTCCCTCCCCAGGATCATTGCTGCGTTTCCCATTGAGCCGACGAGCCAGAGAAAAAATGTTTGTCAAACCTCGGTGAACAGCTGTAGCATTCAAACATGACCCCAGTGGCTCAGGCTTTTTGATTATTTAATCTGCTTGAAGTCCAGGGCACCAAAATAAAACTATCTACTTAATCCTGTCCTGGTTTCTGAATTCTGTTGACTTACTAACCACACTGTGTCAACCCTCATTGAGTTGGGGGACACTCGCTGTGGATCCCCGATCTGGGGGTCTAGCAACAGAGCCAGCAGAGTGTGTAATATGAGGACAAATTGGCCTGCTGGAGGCTGACACGGTTTCCACAGTGCACTGTTTGGTCACCAAAGGCTTATTCAGCCAACATCCGCAGGGATTAGCTGTGTTGACAGGGTCTTGATGCCCTGAAATTCATAGCCATGGTTTCCTTTCGTGGACATCACTGCCTCTTCTCCCTGGGGCCACAAATACTTCTCAGCTGCTCCCCTCCACCCCACCGCCCTCACCCGCTCATTGAATTGACCTTTCGGTTTGCATGCCTTTGGAAATACTTTTCAATCTTTCATCGTTTCCCTGATGCTGAGGTTCTGGCTCTTTCCTCATTTTTCACATATAAAACAATAAAGCTGCCCCCCATGAGCATCAGGCGTCAATGAACTGTGACTGTTCTCTAATTGAAGCCATTGGAAACCAGTCCCACCAGGGACTGGAACATTTCTTTGAATGTGCAAATGCCCCGCCATTTGCTGAGGTGGGATTTCAATGTCAAAGCTGCCCTTCAACATGCCAAAATGTTCCACATGCCTATGGTGAAAAAACCATGCTTTTCTTGAGGCAGTGTGAAGTGGGATCCCTGTCCCCAGGCAGTGTAATAGAGCAGTTGAGTTTGGGGTTTGGAATCATCTGGGTCTGGATTTGAATTTGGCTTCACCATTTACCAGCTTGATGTCTCTGGGCAAGTAACTTGCCCACTGAAAACCCCTTGTCCTCATCTCTGACATGGGAATAACAGTTGTTTTTGCTTCATAAAATTGTTCCCAGGATTACATGAAGCAATACATGTCATGGCCCAGAGTGCCTTAATAAATGGTCACAATTACCCAGGAGAATGCTTTCCAAGGCTTCTGTGCTGTTAGCATTCGACTCAACCTTGACTCAACAGGAAGGAGGGGGTCCTGACAAAAGACCAGGAGGCCTGGCCCCTCGTGCCGCTCTGGAGGTACCCTTGGGCATGAAGTTCAAAATTTGGACTGTGACTATCCTTAATGGCCTGCTCTTTGGGATCCCTTTCCTCCTTTGGACAAGCCCCGTCCAGCCTCACAGAACCCAGGGCACTCATCCTGCCTCCTTCCTGAAAAATCTGCTTCACTCAGCCTGTCGTCCTTCGTCCTTCTCTCCAACATTCTCTGAGCGTCCGATAATACAGTGGGTAAAAGTCAGGTGTAGACAACAAAGAGCCATTTAAATCTTTTTTTTTTTTTTGTGTGTGTGTGTGTGTGTGTGTGTGTGTGTGTGTGTGTGGTACACGGGCCTCTCACTGTTGTGGCCTCTCCCGTTGCGGAGCACAGGCTCCGGACGTGCAGGCTCAGCGGCCATGGCTCACGGGCCCAGCCGCTCCGCGGCATGTGGGATATTCCTGGACCGGGGCACGAACCCGTGTCCCCTGCATCAGCAGGCGGACTCTCAACCACTGCACCACCAGGGAAGCCCCCATTTAAATCTTAATAAGTGCTAAATGGTTCCTTTCTTCCTCCCTTCCTTCCCTCCCTTTTTCCTATCTGTTTATTTTCAAGAGCATAGAATTTAATAATAATTATTCGTGTGTGATACATGACCACCAATGGCTTGTATATAGCATTCAGTCATCAAAAGGTCATAATATGACAAACACCTGTGAATCTAACACTCATTCTAAGAACTGGAAAGCTTCCAGTAACTTATATCAACCTGCATGCCACTGTGTTTCCCAGGGGCTAGCAAACTTTTTTTGTAAAGAGCCAGGTAGTAAATATTTTAGATGTTGAGGGCCATGCGGTGTCTGTTGCAACTACTCAACTCTGATGTTATAGCATGCAGCCAACCACAGACAATCTGTAAACAAATTGTGTGCCTGAGCCCCAGTAAAACTTTATTTACAAAGACAAAACAGGTAGAGGACTACATCAGCCCACAGGCCATAGTTTGCAAACCCTGCTCTATCCTGTTGTCTAGCCACTACTCTCACTGTTCCACCACGGCCAGCTGTCACCCACCCCAACTGCCACTGCCCCACTGGACATATCCACCACCCTGTCTCCTTATCTGTAAAATGAGAGGGCTTGAGAGGATGATCTTTAGGCCCCTCTTATGTCTAAAACCTTGTCATTCTGGTCAGAATGCTTGAGTGGGCTTGAAAGGCTTTGTACTTACAGACTTTAGGGGAGCTTGGACAAAAAATTTGAGTGTCTCTTTGTGTTACAGCAGAGCTATTTAGCCGTGTCCTGTAGGGCCCAGCTAGGGTCCTGGACTCAGAGGCCTGAAAAAGATGTATCTGTTGACAGCGTAGCTGGGCGTAGGAGGCCAGGACAGCTAAAGGAAAACTGCAGGCAGTCAAAGATACCTGCAGTTAAAGCCAGGCCGTGTGGCTGAAGGAGGAAGCACACTTTCGTGGTGCTTATACTCTGAGGTTGTGTGGTCTTGGGCAAACCGTTCATTTTCTCTGAGCCTCAGCTTCCTCATCTGTGGAATGCCTACCTCACAGGAGGCAGGGAGGATCAAGGGATACATGTTAAGTGCACAGTACAGGTCTGGTAGAGCAGATAATCAGAAATGGCATCTCCTGTAAGCAGTACATCTTCTCGGCCCTCAGAGAGTCTTGACTGAAGGCTCCCAGCTAATCTGTGAGCACCCTGGTTATACGCAGAGAGCCCCCACCACTGCTGGGCTCCTGGGAGCAGTGGCCTACTGCCCAAAGGGGCTCTTTGGTTCAGTTGACTCTAGTGGTGATTCAAAATGGGCAGTGCACACTTGGAGTGGAAGGCTCCTGGACCTAGAAAGACTTTAGATGCAGGGGCTGATTGATTTATTCCATCTGAACTCAGCCCAGAGAACAAAGAGAGGCTGTGTGATCTGCATGCTAATACCTGCAGTGCCTGCCTTCTGTCCCTCCCTCCCTCGGTGAGCCAGAGCCAAGAAGTGGCAAGACAACGGCGCATGCAAAAGAATCACCCAGGAGTGACATCACACGTCAGGTGAGGTCAAGCGACTCCCGTGAGGGGCTCCTGTACCAAGATCTAGTCAAGAGCCCAGTTCTCCACACAGACCTTGCTTCAGACACAACCTCAAAGGAATATGGTGGCTACCGTTACACTGCAATTTCAAGAATTCCCTAGTTTCTGTATATTTTTATATAAATATATTTCCTATGTGCTTTTGCCCATTTTAAGTCAGAATGTTTCCCTATATTCTTTTGCTCATTTTAAGTCAGAAAATTTCCTCACATAGATTGGTCTATTTAACATTTCACCTCCCTCCCCCCCCCAAAAAAAATCAACAATTATTAACATTTAAAATGGATGGTGTCTTAAAATCCAGCAAATATGTAATAGCTCTTTCTCCCAGGTGATATTATACAGCTATTTTAAAAGAATAAGTTAGAGCTAAATATATCCACCTGGGAGGATACTCATAATAAATTGTTAGGTAAATAAAGCAATCTGAATAGGAATGCACATTGTATAGTCCCATTTATGTTGAAACAAACAACAAAAAAAAACCAAAGGTGGAAGGATTAACTCTAAAAATGTGCATTGGTTTGTCTGAAGATGGAGTAAGTGGGGAAGGATAGACACTCAACTGATAATACTGCTTATCTAGAGGACAGCAGTAATTTAAGAAGAAAGAGAGGAAAATTAACTTTTTTCTGTTTATACCTCTGCATATTCAACTTGCTACAACAAACACGTATTACATCTGTAATTTTAAAAATACAAAGGAAATGAGCTGACTTTTGTTAAAGAGCAAGAAGAGCTTCATTTTGTTTACTGGAATAATTGAGATGGCTTATCCTCTAGTGACTAGCTGTGTTATATGTGTAAATAACATCCTTAGAGTTCAGCTCCTCTCACTCTAGGAAGATTAGCCCCAAAAGTGACGTCTGTCTTTCTCTGCCAAATGATCTCCACATGTGACCAGACCTTATAACTCATAGGAGCACTTCTCCCAGTTTTAATGTCTGCTTTGGTGAAATCTTGGCAAAGTGTTCCTCCCATCCCCATCAGTGGGCCCCATCCAAAGCAGGTGCTGTGGTGATCTGATGTGGGGTAGTCAGCCAGGCCGAGTGACAGCTGCAGCCCAGGATAGCCTGGAAGAGGCCCTTGGTACTACAGATCCATGCAGAAATTTCATTTACTTATGAGGAGAGATTTGGCACTTGGAAAATATTCCCCTAGGGTTGTGGATGACCAGATGGCACTTAGGTATAAAATTTATACAGAGCTTTTTAAAAGACTTCAGTATTATTTTCTCCTTTCTTTTTTTTTTTTTTTTTTTTTTTTTTTTTTGGTGGTACACGGGCCTCTTACTGCTGTGGCCTCTCCCATTGCAGAGCACAGGCTCTGGACGCGCAGGCTCAGCGGCCATGGCTCTCGCGCCCAGCCACTGCACAGCATGTGGGATCCCCGTGTCCCCTACATCCGCAGGCGGATTCTCAACCACTGCGCCACCAGGGAAGCCCTATTTTCTCCTTTCTTCCTTCCTTCCCTCCTTCCTTGTTTCTTTTTTTCTTTTTCTTTTTGGTCTTATGAAACATATAGCAAGAGAACTAGAAATATATATTTTAAATGGCTATCATATCATTCCTTCAGTGCTTACAATGGGCCAGATATTGCTAGGGATTTATATTAGGTAAATTATAAATCCTTAATGTAATGTAACTGCTGTAACAAATAAGCCTCCAGATCTCAGTGGCTCCACACAACAACTTATTTATTGTTCTTATCACTATCTAGCTCAGGTTGACAGGGGCCAGGCTCCCATACAGTCGTTCAGGGACTCGGGCTCCTTCCATCTTGCTGTGCCTTCCTCTTAGTTCTCAGAGTTCTCACCATTAGCTGACTGATGGTGGAAGAAGATGAGGACCCAGCACTGGCCAGGCCTGGAAATGGTACTTATCAGTGCACTTACATTCCACTGGCCAGAATAAAATCACATGATCATATCTAACAGCAAGGGAGGCTGGGAAATGTAGTCTAGCTGTGTGTTTTGGAAGAGGAGGAGTCACAGGTGTTGGAGAGCATTAGCAGTCTCTGCCTCCACATTTTATTTGCATTATATCACTTAAAGTTGACAATAACTCACTAGTCTATAAGCTTAAGATGGTTTCTTTGATTTCTTCCCATAGCTTCTACAATACCACGTAGTATGCACATTAAATTAATGTTGAATGAATGAGTGACAAAACTAAGGCACAGAAAAGTTAAGCAACTTGCTCAAAATCTCCCGTGTATTTATTGCAAACACATGGATTGTGAACATCCATATTAGGTAAAATATTTGGGGAACCTATAGTTTTATGTATTTTATGGCTTAAGATCTTCTTAAAATATACAATCCATTCTTTTTTAAGGTAAGCTACAAATTTTATTATCTGGAAGTTCTGACTAACTCAGAAGGTAAAAACACGGTTCCTTTTGAGCCATTTGGTCGAAAATCAAAGCTGCCATATGGTTTCTCTAGTAAGAAGGTAGGAAGGATATGTGTACCTCCTCATTCTTTCTTGCCTTTGGATAAGGTAAAAATTCAGGTTCAAGGACTTTCTAGGGTCATTCAGTTTACTTCATATGACTGTCCATAGAGTTTAAATTCCTTTTATCTGGCCTTGAGATGTTTGATAAAATGAGTGGAATAGTGGATATGAAATGTGTGTCTCCAAGCTCCCTAAAGCTAAGGAAGACAGTGACCAGAATGCATGAGACTACTTCCTAGCATCCACTTGTCTAGTGAGCCCAGGTCTGAGCTAGGGGCCATGGGAACTGGGAAAGACATAGCACACTGGCTCTTGCCTTCAAAGAACTTACCAGTTTGGAGGGGGCTGTTTAGCAATTCTTACTTATTTTATCAGTCAATGCTGATCATCTCATCACCTTGCACCTGTTAACCCATGTGAAAACTAAACTGTACATGACTTGTTTGGACACCGACACTGTCCAACTCTCTGAGAACCAAGTCTCGGAAGTCCTTTGGCTGGTAGCGGAGGCAGACCTAGATGCTTTTTTTTTTAAATTTTTGGTCCGTACACTATTTCAAGGTTAGAGGAAGTAGACTTCCCATTCCAATGTCTTCCCAGCCTCAGCCTCCCAGCACTTGGTTTGCCTGCATACTGGATGTATGTGAAGATAAAGATGCATTTCAGATAAGTATGATTAAAGGTAATTAGTGAGCTCATACAGCTGGTGGAATAAACACAGGCAGATGCTGGTTGATATAAAGCTAATGAAAGAAACAAAAGGATCAAGAAATATGGCAGCTTAGGAAGCCTGGCCAAGGCCTCACACTGACACATTGTTTTACTTAGATCTTTTGATTGGCTACTTTTGTCCTTGCCCCAAGAATATAAATTGGAATCAAATTCATGTTCATGTTTGATTGTTTACTTATGTTACACATAAAATGAGTGTTTTGTGCAGCTCTTCTTGGTAATTTTTTATTTGCTTTTGTACTTTTATTATAACATGATAAAAGTCCAGTTTTTGAAATAGATGACAATGTGTTTTTCATATTTTCAAGTTATAGCAGTGTATGTATATTGTGATGAAATAATGAATCTGTGTTGTGCCATTTTCTCTTTAAAGTTTGCTCTATGTTGGCTCTTTGCTACATGTAGCTTGAAAATGTTCTGGAAAACACAGTTGTCTCAGGCAGGATTTACATTGTAACTCACCAATTATAGATTCCAAACTTTAGGAATCCTTTTCATTATTCCAGGCTTCATCTGCCCCATTATTGCATTTTAGAACAGTATCCCTGTTAAAAGCATGGAATATGGAGTAAAACCATCTAGATTCAAATGCTGTCTCCAACATTAACTGGCTCCTGAGTTATTTAATTTCTCTGATCTTCAAATTCATCGTCTGTACAAAGGAACCCAACTGGCAAATTTGCAAGGAGGGTTAAATAATATTTTAATGTAAAAATCTTAACAAAAAATGCCTTTGCACCTAACAATACATTCTCTATTAATGTGTCTGTATGACATGTATCAACTAGACACTTAGGCTGTATCTACTTGCACTAATCTGTTTGGAACAAAAACAAGCAAATTAAATGCAAAGGAGCATTCTGCCTGTGTGACAGAGTTTGCCATCTTTTAGGATTATAAAGTATGCATGTATGTGTATGTGTATTTGCCTGGAATCATTCGCAGTCTGTGTGAATTTGTTCTCTACATATCTCTGCTTGTCATCAAAATAGTTCCACAGACAAAAGAAAGTTGGTTGTTGGTGTTGTGCGACTACAACCTTCATGTGGGACTTTTGTTAACAAGGTAAAGGTCCTGCCTTGACTTTGATGCAGCTTTCATCCAGGTTTATAACAGTCAGCTTCCCATTCCAGTGCAACAGTAATGGTCTAATCCTTTAATTTCATCCAGGAAGCCCATATTGGGTCACCTACTATGTGCACATGCTGTTATTTTTTTTAAGGTTTACCTACCAATCTTTCCTCTAGTTAGTCCGTCCTTGGTAGGAGGCCCTTTTCCCCATCCTTGTGTAATTAGAGAAAACATGTAGTCATCTCCCCAGGGCTGTTTAGCTTTCATGATGAAGCATGACTATCAGAGTTTCGAGGTTGATAGGAGTGGAAACATTTGTGTTCAACAAGCAGGCTCCTCCATGTGTTGTCAACATTTCATTTGTGATTCTAATTAGGGCCGAGGAGAAAATAAACTCATTGTACTGCTCTCCACTGCTATAGCTGATGTTTATAAGCTTCTATCCATGGCCCTGAGTTGCTCCTACCATGAAGGCATTTGGAAATACAGCTGTGTGCTGCTGCTGTGTGTGATGAAGAGCTAAGATGGGTAAATCTACTGGGACATTACTAAGAATGAGCAATGTAGGTGTTTACTTCTTAGAGATTGGAGTTTCTTTATTTTTTGACACTTTAAATGTTCCTGAAAGTGAAAACACCCCTATATAAAAATAGGGTATGTTAGAGGGACTCTCATTGTGACCCCTATCTCATCTCATCTTCTCTGAAAGTCTGCTATAAATTTCATTGTGTATTATTTCTTTATTAAGGAGGCATCTATTGAGTGTTCCTGACCTGTTAATCTTTGTGTTTGAGGATATTATGGGCATGAAAATAAGACAGCAAAATAGATGGACCTACAGTCCAAATGGCCCCTACAGTCTCACAAGGAGACATACATATTTTCAAATATATGAAAAACTACAGCTATGAAAAGTACTAGGAAGAGGAGGTACATGGTGTTGTAAGAGAATATAGTCAGGGAATCTGACTTGGGAGGTTGGGGCAGCCATCCCTACGGATGTTTTAACCAGCTGAAATCTGAAGGATGGGCTAGACTTCAATGCAGAAAAGAGAAGTGATGATGAGGTTAAAGTCATTGCAGGTGAAGACATGGCATGTGTAAGGCTGACAGGCCAGAGAGATGGCACAGTGCCCTAGAGCTACTGGGAGGCCAGTGTGACTACAGCACAGAGGGTAAGGGGAGAGCTCAGGCAGGCAGATCCTGGAGAAGAGGTGAAGAAGCTGGTTGTGGAGCCCCATGCCCCCATCTTGCACTATAACTGTGGTATTGATTTTGAAAAGCTCTCTCTGCCTCTCCCCACCACCCTCATACACACACACACACACACACACACACACACACACACACACACACACACATGCACACACACACCCCACACACCCCTCTGCAAGAATGCTGCTTTCTGGTGTGGGGGTCAGGATTAGAGTCCTACACTGAGCCCTGTACTGTATGTTGAGAGGTGCTGTCACTTCACAGGCAGTGACCTTTGTCAACTCCACCATCTCACCATAACTAAAGAGATGCATCTTGCTGTCCTTCATATGCTTCTTGGGAGAGGTAGAGAGGATTGCAACTTTGCAAGCATTATGAAATCTCAGTACACATATGTCAAACCCTGAGCTTTTCCTTATAGATTGTGGCTGTGGGTGAATCCATTCCACGCATGCCTGAGGGGCTGCAGAATGGAGCCGTCAGCCTCCCCACACAGGGAGTCAAGGAGGAGTCGGCCCTGCTGGGGCACTGAGGCTACTTTGATGGAACAGAACTTTCCCTCCTGAGTAATCCTGTGCATGTGAGTGTGGATGTGATACCTAGCAGTCCAGGGGTGGCAAATAGGTGCTTGAGGTAACATTTGTGGGCCCAGGTGGTCCTACCCAGCAACCCCATGGAGCCCAGCATGGCCTTAGAATCCTTTCCAGCCCAATAGTCGAGACAGACAACTGGTGGCATCCTGCTAACATAATCCTAGTTGCTGTTCCCGAAGCAGATCCTTGCCATTCTCAGAAGTGACTGATAAGTCTGGAATACAAAGCCAAGGGCCAATTTGCTGAGGGAAGAATTTGAATCACACCCTAGGAAGCTACTGACTGAGTCCACCTACCCCTCCAGCTTCTACATCTTGATGTAAACTTGGTATTTTCTCCTTGTCCTTGAGAACATGGTAATTTTTCTACAGTGATAAAAATAAGCTCTTTATTTTTTAAAATAGACTTCAAAAATGACAGACAAATTATTAGGACACACTCAAACAGAAGTTAGGTTTGTGGTCTGTGCATTTGCACAGGAAACCCCTGGCATGCACTAGAAATACGATTAAGTCAGAGGATGGCACAGGCATTTTGTGTTTCTCAATTTGGGCATGTGGGTGATCCCCAGGTAGAGCTCCTTGTGATTGCCAGGTGTCTGCTGGGAGTGGCAGGTCAGCAGTGAGCTCATGTGGGTTATCTTGCTGAAACTTCCCCAGCAGAGCAAGTCCACTGAAGTACCTGGTCCAGAAGAAGTCCATCTGAAAGGGTAACAAAGGTTGGACCACACACTGGGACCAAGAGGAAACTAAATCTAATTTCCCGGTTTTTTCTCTACTCTTCCATCACATTAGAGGTGGCAGAGTGCTATTATTAGAAGCTTATTCTTTGTTCAGTTCCTCCTCTGTCTTGAAGTTCAATTGCTCTGACTGACACAGTAAGTCCCTAAATTCTCAGGGCTGGATTGAAACATCTAAAGCTCATAGAAGACTCAGAAAGTCTCTGGCACATGGTGCTTTACCTGGAGACCATCATGAGTTCCTCCTCCATTCCAGGAGTGAAACTATTATTTTCTACATCTTACTGAAGGAAAACCTGAATCTTAGCAAGGGTGTCATTTGCCAGAGATCAGTTTGTGAGTAGCAGAGTGGGGACTTCAGCCTGCATTGCCTGATTTCAAAGCCTTTTAACTCCTGTGTTCTTTTATTGCATCTTATTCTTCCCAGCCCCTTACCCTTCGTCAGCAAAGGAAAGGCCCTAAAAGAGACTTAGCTCAGACACAACGGACTTGGTAGGATAATCCGCTCACCCCTACCCATCAAGACCTCTGCCTTTGTAGGTCTCCATTGCCCATTGCTTCTTGGGGCCAAGGGCCACCAAGAGAAGAGGACAGCTTGCCGCCTGTCTGTTCTGGGAAAGCATCCTGGGGCCAGAGGTGAAGAAAGCAGGGCACTTTGTGCATGGAGCTAGCGTTAATCTGGTCCATCCCCAGAACGGCACTATCAGTCAGATCTTGGCCGTATTTGTCATGGCTGCTCCCCTTTTCAGAGGCTGCCCCCACAGGCCCACCCTCTCTTCATCGCTGGGCAGCTAGGGGAGAACTCCCTTTGATCTCTAGACTGGTAGCAGGAAAAGCATGACATTTCATGGGCTTCCTCCTGCCCCTCTGCCAGGCGGTTGTTTGGACAGCCAGATGAACAGAGCCCCTTGGTCACGCTGGCTTTAAAACATCCAGACTCAAGACAGAGGAGCATGGCATGGGAGAAAGTAGAAGTGTCACGGCCACTGCCTTCACACTGAGGGATTCTCGGTCATAATGCAGAGGAGAGGATACTGGGACTCAGATCTGAGCAGATAAGCAGCTCTAAAAAAGGAAGAAGATGGAGAGGATGGAGGTGACCTGACTGCCATCCCACTGGACAGCTGGCTTTCCAGGGTCAAGAAAGAACCACACATTTGTCACATTGGTTTATAGCCTTGATGTGCAACTCCACGCCCTGAATAAAAGGTGTCAGCCTGGAAACAGAACAGATCAGCTAACTTTTGAGATATGTCCATAGTTTAAAAAGTAAGACAGGTAGCTCTTGGGAGACTTTGACTCTTTTCTACTTATCCTCCTTCACAAAGGAAAGTTTTCAAGTCAAGTAATTCTGAATAGGGAATATTTGTCTTTTAAAAATATATTCGACTTGCCTGTAGTATAGTATACTTTGATGTATTAAAATACAGCTCACCCCGCTCAAATTACTGCTTCGGTGCCTATTGCTATAAAATTAAACTATTCCTTGCTGATATTTTATTAAGCTCCACCAGCATTTCACATGCAGACATCTCACAGAGCTTTGGGCCATATGTTTTATATGCTGTCAGGGTGAACTCTGACTTTAGTTCTTAAAGCCCCCTTCCCCTGTATCTTTATAGAGCGCAGCATTTTCAAAAACTTTGCTACAGGCTACACCCAAATTGTGGACTGGTGGAAGTAAACGTCTCTGGTTGTGTAGGTGTGAATACCTAAAAAGGCAAAAAAAAAAGGTTGTTTTATGAAAAGTTCTTGTTTTCTGTACATCACTTTTACATTTATTCTGTATTTAATATTATTATTTTTTCACCATTTTGGGGGGGAGATGGAATTTTTTGAAACCATATGCAAAAAAGGGTATGCATTTATGCACAATGAGATCAGCTCTCTAGCAGGGAGCTAAAGATATCTATATGTTTGCATTTTGAAAAATCGATGGGTATAGCCATAAATGCCGATCCTTTTCACAAGACTAACTTTGTCATTTAATAAGGGAGATTATTTCATAGATTTAAAACCAGTTAACACATTTAAAACTTGATAAGACAAGGCAATCCTGGTATGTTTCCTGTTCTCCAGTGATTAAAGCAAATCGAACGCTGAAACTAGGGGAGGTTTTCTCATGGTAAGAGTAATGCCATGAATGTTTCTCCTGGTAATGCAATTAGGAAATATTGGCCCCAGTTAATGTAACTTAAACAAAACATGTTGTCCTCGTCAAACTTGTTCAAGTTGTTAAACAGGCAAAGCCTTGTCCAAAAAGTTAAAGAACAGGGGCATATAGTGTTTCCATGGAAACTCTGTTAAAATACTGATTTGTGGATATGATCATAATCAGCCCCATAATCTAATATGACTGAATTAAATGAAAAAGAATCTCAGTTATGAAGTAAGCCCCCTGTGCAAGAGTGTTCTTACACATGCAGAAAACATATGGATCCTGAAGGACGTTATTTTCAAACTACTTATTGGCGCAGGGATGGACCGTTAAGACTTTGGTTTTGTCTGTCGCGTTTCTCCCCCTTCATTCATTGTTCCTCTTTTTTTAATGCTGGAATTATGCGGGGGAGCAGTAAATAAAGTCTTGATGACATTTGGATTTTTAAATATGTATCATTGCTCCCCACACAACACTCCATATTGTTTTCATTGTCTTTTTTGACAAAAGAAGATAACCCATAATATTTAACCACTTGTGGGACATTACGAGATTAGGTTTTATTAAGGTAATAATTTCTTCCCACTAATGGGATCTTGGTGGAAGATCTATTCTAACCGAATTTTAATGATTCAGCTTCAAATGAATGGCTTGGACCTCTAGGGGAAAGGGCCCATGCCGAGGGTTGGAGTGAGTGGCCCTGGGACTCTGGGCAGAGACTTCAAGGACATGCTCTGGCCTCCCCACCACACAGTTCCACGGCTCAGTTTGTACCTGTCTGGGCTGTAGTAAAAATGGAAACTGCTCACCATGGGATAAACTTCAGTTTGGTACCATAGCAAAGACAGCTGTCTTTCAGCAAACTTACTTGATTTATTTGGCAGTTGTTCCACCCAGAGACAGTCACGGGTGGTATTGGTGGGATCAGTTTCCTTCTCGAAAAACTATGTCCTTGGTCATGTACAAACTTCAAATGGGGTTTACCATGTGATTATTAGCAAGAGCCTGGCAATCATTTGCACCTTAGCTTCGCATCCTAGAGCATCTGTAGAAAGGCTCTGTGATAGGGCAGTGACATGCGAATGCATCCCCTAACAGGTGTGTCCGTACATCTCACACCAGTGTAGTCCCTGGATGTGTGGGGCATGGGTTCTAAGGTCACAGCATGTCTGAGATTTACTTTTTTTTTTTTTTTTTTTTTTTTTTTTTTGCGGTATGGGGGCCTCTCACTGTTGTGGCCTCTCCCGCTGCGGAGCACAGGCTCCGGACGCACAGGCTCAGCGGCCATGGCTCACAGGCTTAGTTGCTCCGCGGCATGTGGGATCTTCCCGGACCAGGGCACGAACCCGCGTCCCCTGCATCGGCAGGCGGACTCTCAACCACTGCGCCACCAGGGAAGCCCTGAGATTTACTTTTTGAACAGAGATGTGCTAAGCAGAGTCAGACAAAGCTCAGAGATTCAGACCCTGACCGAAGGAACAGAGACTGACTTCTCCCTATGTTCTCCCACCCACCTCCCAGAGCGGTTTTGCCTTCCAGATATGCACACCTCTTCTTATTTGGGCACAGAGAGGAATAAACAATGAGAAAAGTAGGTCAGGTCTGAGAATTGTGCCAGGAGCTTGAATCTGCTGATTATTTACTCCCCTTAATGTTTCATTTTTATTTCTAATTAACTTGGGTTTATAGCAAAATACTGTATGGACACAGTTTTTAAAAATTAAATAGTACTAAAAAGAAGTTTACAAAGAGAAGAAGCAGGCCCTTGACCCACCACTCCCCCTCCACTCCCAACCCCTAGTCCCACTTCCTAGAGGCAACAGCTTTCACCTCTCTTAGCAGCTCTATTTCTCACTAGCAAATTGAAATTACTGGGTTTTATTTAATATCAGAGATTACTCATTTACTTCCTTTAATACCCGGTACTTTGGATTGCTTACACCAGCTCTTCTTACCTTCTCACTATTCCACCAACACAGCTGCATGCCTATCTCATAGTTTCTGATTAATTAGATAGTGATTATATTATTAGGCCCATGTATGTATATTCCCTACTGTGTTAAATTGTATGCTATTGTGTGTTTTCTTTTTTATGATATTTTTCCCTGGCCTGAAAAATCTGTGTGCCTTTTTATTTGCTTAGTTTTCCTTCAACCCATCCCTATTTTTCCCCCATGTGTTTCATCAGATATCTCAAATGACTATTATGACTATTTCCTAGATATTCAGTTTTCTGTTATTTCATCATTCTTTGGAGAGACCTTGCTCCCTGCACCTGCTGCCATCCTGTTCCAATCTGGATAGTTGCTCCCCAGTCCCGCTGGGCAGCTGGGTTCCTAAGTTTTCCCTTCACCATTTTCCTCGGCTGTAACCCTCTTTATCCTAGAGCCATGTCTTCCTTTTTTTCTGACTTAATTACTCACTTTGCTCACATTCTCCAGTAGTTTTCTTAGAAAGGGAGAGAAAATGTTTTCAGCCCTTATAGCATTAATAACACCCTAATTCTGCTCCTATACATAATTATCATGTAGCTGGGTATAAGGTTCTGCACTGGAGATCATTTTCCCTCAGAATTGTGAAGTCATTGCTGCATTTTCTTTTGACTTTCAGTGTTATTGTTAAGAAGTTTGATGCCATTCTCATTCCTTTGGTATGACCAAGTTTGCCCAACCTCCATCCCAGAAGCTTTCAGAATGTACTCTGGGTCTCTAGTGTCCTGAAATACCGTGATGCTGTGGGTCCCCCTCACTCATTGTGCTGGGCATTTTGCAAGCTCTTATGAATTAGAAATGAATATTTTTCAGTTTTAGGAAGTCTTCTTATGTTATTTTCCAAGTCTGTTTGTTTTATTTATTTTTCTGAGAGATTTTCTTTTTCCAACTTTTTTTTTACTCTTAAAGCTGTTTATTTATTTATATTTTTTTTGCGGTATGCGGGCCTCTCACTGTTGTGGCCTCTCCCGTTGCGGAGCACAGGCTCCGGACGCGCAGGCCTAGCGGCCATGGCTCACGGGCTTAGTCGCTCCGCGGCATGTGGGATCTTCCCGGACCAGGGCACGAACCCGTGTCTCCTGCATCGGCAGGCGGATTCTCAACCACTGCGCCACCAGGGAAGCCCTAAAGCTGTTTATTTTGACACTTTTCTTTTAAATTTCCAAGGGTTCTTTTTTACAGCAGCCTTTTGTTTTTCCAAGGACACAATGCCATCTTTGATCTCTCGGAATATATTGTCTAAAGTTGTTGGGTTGTTTTCCTGCTGTTTGTGTTATTAACTTTAACTCATTTTTTTTTTCTGCTAGTTTCTGTCTTTCTTTTTCATGTTAAAGGCGCCCCTTCACAAATATGTGTGGCCTAAGTTCTTATTTAGCAGTGAGGCACCAAAATGCTGATTGAAAATTTCCCCACCAATGGGCTTTACTTTGGGGTGAATCGATGGGAACCCAGCCAAGTTGGGGAATGGGAATATGCTAGCAACTCTAAGACTCACTGTTGAATGAAAAGAGGTACAGAAGAGGAAGGAAGTAGAAGCAATGTGAGGGACAGAAGCAGTGTGAGGGATAGAAGCAATGTGAGGAACCATTAACAGCAGGAAAGAAGATGAATATAACCATTCCAGTGGATAAGAAAAATTAAAAATCTAATTTAACAAAGAAGAAAAGCGGGTTCACATTCACTAATGCCTTGCTCCAGAATACCAAAAAATAATGACAGCGGCTATGTGACTTCAGGGAAACTGGCTCCAAACCTAGGAGGAGCAAGGGTTTTGCCCAACATTGGAAAAACACCTTGCTTTGCTCTCTTCTCCAATGAATGCAAAGAATCCAATCCTTTCTTAAACAGTTGAAACAAAGGAACAGATAAAAGGTAAGAAATGCAACTTTGGAAGCAGATGCGGTTTATTAAAAAAAATCCCTGGGACTGTTTAGTCCCCAACTGAGATTACTCTTAAGGAACAGAGCTCTAGGGTGAATGATCTTCAGTTGTAATTGTAATACTCTGTGGATAAAAATAGTTAAGCATTGTGAAAAATTAATCTGCCTGTGACAGTAGTGCATTTAAGTTGATTAGAGTTATCTGGAGAGCCTTAGGCAGGGAATCGGCAGCTCTTCGCTCTTGCCTGCTCTAAGCAGTGACAATTCAAGGAGGACTTCAATGTTTTGTTATAGGATCGATTGGTGAGAGGGGGAGGGGGGATAGTGAGATAGTTCCAAGGGGACTTTGTGGATCTGAGAACCTGTTGCTGGGGAGGGGACAGTAAATTGCTGGCAGAAGGGTCATCATTAATCCTTTCTGGAGCCCCATAAGGAAAGTGATCTTCCATTCTAGGGGTTATTATCAGACCAAAGCTAACAATTCTTGCATTCTCACTATGCACCAGATGCTGTGCTCTATCTGACTTTATCATCCCAGCTTTTACAACCAAGCAGAGGGAGGTTAAATCCTGGATTCTAACCCTGAGCCCACCATTAGTCTGTGCTGCCTCTTGACTCTTTCAGTAGACTAAAGGAACAGGAAAAGGGTAGAGTAATCTTTCAAGCAGTACTAAGGCAAACCTAAGAGACACAAAACAAGGAGCACAAAGTGCTGTAGCTGGGGCTTGCTGGACAGGGAGAAAGGAAAGGAGTTGCAGAGTCAGGCTGGGCTACCCATGCAGAGTAGGGCTTTGCAGGAGTCACTGGGGCATTTTTGCCTGAAAACATGCAGGAGAATATTGTGTCTGTGGTATAGCAGCATGGATCCACAGCACCCTGACTGCTAGATATCCCCCCAAATTGCCTGGTGCCCTGGGGAAGGACCCTACTCACAGTGTGGAGATGCTAGAGAACTAACAGTATGTAAAGGGAGTCCTCGCTCTGACTGTACCCCATGAAAATAGGAGGTCCTCAATCTATCAGCCAGGACTTGGTTCTAGGAACAGAAGCTACTCACTCTAAGTATTCCAAGTATAAAGGACTTGAATACAGGGAATAAGAAGCTTTTACGATCACTGAAGGGTAGAGAGATGTGGGTCAAGAAGCATCCATGCAGATGGCTCTTAAGAATTCACATGGGAGCTGCTTCAAACTTCACATCTGCCAGCACATCTGCCTGCAACTGCCTCCAAAGCCACATGGCGTCTGTCTCTTTGCTGCCTCTAAAACTGGTTGACAACTCTCTAGCTGACAAACCCTAATCCAGAGCCACAAATGGAGGAGATTCTGGGAAATGCAGTCCTAGCTTTTCTTCTTCAGTGCAGGACAGGCCTCCTAAGGAGGAGGTGGTGATGTCAACTTGAATATCACCCACCAATACCCTGGAACTTCCTATGACCTCAAGTTACAATGGCATTCTATTTGTACCACTATCCCCCCCACCCCCGCCACCGACATGCCCACTGTTTTTTGGCTGTCTTGATGATGGGGTAAGATAAGAAACTTTTAACCTGGGAAAGTTTAGGTATGTGTGAGCCTAGGGTCCATTCCAGGTGACCTCCTGAGATCCCAACAAGCTAAGTGGTTCTCTCACTGTATCAACTCATACCCTGGCTCAGTAAAAACTGTAAGATTCTTGATAATTGCCCATGACAAGAAATGAGAATACTCCTGAAAGGTTAGCAACCAGGCCCTTCATGCAGATGCACGTGTTTGCCTTCTTCATTACCCAGTGTGGTTACTGAGAGCAGTTAAAGGGCTTTGAGTGTTCAACTGGTCTAGGAAAAGGTACCATGTTTCCTGTAAAGGTTCTACTATGAGCCCCAGCATGGTCATGCTGACCTGGCGCCACTCAACGATGGCCATGGTTGCGTGGGGAGCTGCATTGGGTAAATGGTGAGGCTCCCTAGGAAGGAGTACCAGGATTCATTAGTTATTCTTGACATGAAGTCAGGAAGGGCAGCATGCATGCCACAGATTTGCCTTCCATGTCAGTGATTGTATTTGTCTGCAAGGAGGTGCTTATGTGATGAATCTCTGTACATGAAGATAAGTTGCCCACCTCCTATCAGAAGGAAACACCAACCTAGACTACAGCTGTATTTGTCAGGCTGCCATCCATTGCAAGCAACAAAAATCAAACTTGACTTCGCTTTAAGCAAACTCAGTAAATTAAAGGAAGTTAATTATTTGATTGGTTGGGGTGGGTGGAAGTTCATTGTTTCGTAACTAAAATGTCCAAAGCTATATCCGCTTCAGATACAGTTGGATCCAAGGCTCAGCTGAAGTCACCAGGGTTCTTAGTTTCTTGTTTCACTTGTCTTTGTGTCAGCCCAGTTCTCAAGCAGACCCTCTTCATGCTGTGCCTCCAGCACTCATCTGATCAGCTTGGCAGACTCAGTGGAGAAAAGCCTCCTCTTTCCTGAAAGTTTCAGTTCAAAGTTCTGGGGCTGGCTCTCGCTGGCAAAGCATGGATAGATGGCCATCACTATGATGGAGGAGGGGAGGATGCATTCCTGTGCCTGTGGGGTGGGGGGCACACCCTATGCAAACCATATGGACTGAAATTCTAGGCAGGACATGCCCCTAAAGGAAATAATGTGGGTGTGGGTAAGGGGAGTGGGGCTCCTCTTCAACCCCTCCCCCAAAAAAGGGACATGCATGCCCAGCTGGCAGAAGCAACAGCTGTATGTTATTCCAGCCCAGCTGGAGTTAGAATCAGTCTGGGCCATCTCTGAATCATCTCAGTCAAGTTGCTAGCTTCTTTGGACTTCTAGTTACTCATTTGTGTAATAAGTAGGTTGGGTTCAATGGTCCACTCCACCATTCCAGCTCTAAACTTGTGCCACTCTGTCCATGTATGCCACAACCAAATGGACTGCACTGGGATCAGGGTCCATCAGCGACATTCTCAGCAAGTGGATGGGTTACTTATTTCAGGCCTCCTTGTGCTGTAAAGCAGCAAAAAGCAGCCTGAAAAATCTCCCAATGTTTTTGGTCGGGGTCTGAGAAAAGTTCAGAGTGGGTTTTGAAGGGACGCACTCCACAGAAGCAACCATGGTCTCTGCCACAGACAGATCCATCCTATTGGATCCTAGATAGAAGATTTCTTTTGCCTGCAATTCTCTTGGAAAAAGGGTCCCTGCCAAACTCATCTGGTGTGCTGTGCTCTGGGTAGAAGTAATTGCTTTTATGGGGCATTATTCATGTCTCGTCTACCTGAGGGCCACCTCAAATAATGTTTCTCTAGCTATTAAAGGCTTTATCACGCATGAAGCCTCTCTAGTATTTTCCTTTAGGGGAAAAGAAAAAGATTCCTCTTGAAGTTTACCACCTCCAGCGTCAATTTGCTGCCCATTTCAGGACCATGTTAAGTGGTTGGCACCTGAAAAAAGGGCAGTCTTTTTTTTTTAAGTGCAGCTGGAAAATGGGAGTCATAAGTGAGAGTAGGGAACCGGGAGAAGTATTTGCATGCGGCCGAGGTAGCTTTCTTGCTTTGTTGTGAGCTGGCAAACTTCAACATGCTCAAGCAGTGTTTTGTCAAATTTCTTAAACGCTGAATGTGGCACTGTCCCAAATGAATGTAGATGTTATTTTAGTGCTAGGAGAGATTTATTTTAATGTACAGATGCAGCCACTACAAAGGCCCCTTTTAATCTACTGGGAGCTCTGTTCCTTGCTCTTTTACTCACTGCAACCCTCCTCCCCATTCTAGGGAAAACTGGTATATGCTGTGAAATTGCAGAGTATTCCCTTCTTCCCTCTTCATCTCCCAAGGCAGTGACATAGGTGCTGACAATAATTATAATTAAAATGCTTTGTGAAAGAAAAAGCGATTTGCAAGGCTTCATTCCCTTGCACAGCCTGCCTGGAATTCAGAGACAACACTGCTTGATAAAAGAAAACGTACCAGCAACAGAGCCCACTTGCCCAGCTCCAGACTCAAACAGAGCAGCCCCAAGAGAAGCACTTCTTTATCTAGGAAATGCTTTCTAGATAGAAAGGAAGCACAGAAGGAGCTGTTCCTTTACTGCTCACCTCCAAGATGGGAAATCCATCCATTGAGCTGAGCCTCAGGTACCAATATCTTGCACCTTGGTGGAGGCTAAAATAAACGGGAAGGGAAGCACAGAGGAAGCCATGGCGACATGTGAGGTTTGGCCCAGCCAAATCTATGCTTTCAAGGCAAGACAAGAGAGGGGAGCCACAGACAAAAGCAAGGAGTTTGCGGGGGGGCGGGGAGGGGCTTATGTGGTTGGGGGGTGCTCACCAGACTCAACTGGCAAAGGAAAAACTGAAGCCAGGACAGTTTTCAGTCCTATCTTACCCAAGGATCCCTCTTCATAATAATTTGGAATATTCCCTTTACTATCCCAAAATGAGATGCATAGAAAATATAACCTGTTTCCCTACAAGCTGCCAAAAAAAAAAAAAAAAAAAAATCAATAGAATGCTCCCACTATAATATCAAGAAATAAAAGGAGAGTAGTTTATAAGAGGACAATGTATAGTTTAGTGTGTAAATGTTTGGGCAGAACTATAAGAAGAGACAGAACGAAGAGGCCAGAAGCTTGCACGGAATCTCTGTAAATGCAATAGCTGCTGTATGGGCCTCTCAACCACAAACCATGCCTCCTTGGTGATGGGATTCTCTGAAATAGTCAAGTTTCAAGCAAAACAGAGTGTATTTGTCTCTTTCACAGGACTGAGGTTACATTTTTAGAAATTTTCATGTGCAAGACATACTTTGTATTTAGATGTAGAACAGAATTCAGTTCAAGGCCCAGCTATGGATCATGCTTTCCAAGCACATCAATACCAGGCAGAACACTTGAAGCCCTGAAGGGCATGGAACCATTCTTTGTTGGGGTCTGTCTTGTGAATTGTAGGCTTTCCGGTTACTGTGACAATCAAACTACAAACTTCCAAAACAGTCCCCTAGGGGGTGGTGCAGCCCCATGGAGAAGCATGTAGGAAAATGGGCAGCAGGCTCCTGAGTCAGGCTTGTGGTCTCTAATCCCAATTCTGTCAAGTTGTAGCAGTTGTGTGGCCCTAGTTAAGTCACTTGACTGCCTTCAGCTTGTCTTTAAAATGGAAAAAACATCTCTCTGAGATTGCTGAAAAGTTAAATGGGATAATGTTAGTTGGGTGCGTGGCCCACAGTGTGTGCCCTGTGTGTCCTCTGTTATTGGGATCTGCTCCTGCGCCCTTCATGTCCTGGGCCATTTCTTCTCTCTGTTTTCTGCTTCCTTAGAGACAAAGGCTGTTGTCTCTGCTCTGAGGTGGGTACGGGTTTCCTTTGGGCCACTGCCTTGTTTCCAAGGAGACTTCTCTCCTGTCTTCTTTGTTCAGAGAGGGGCAGTAAGCACGAAGGCCTGGAGTCATTGAAAGATGCCAGGAGCCTCGGAGGTACTCTTTTTGGCCTGCAGGAAACTGATCAGTTCACAGGAATTGGAAAGAAAAATTAAAACATAAAGCAAAATATATGAGAAAATATGTAGATTTACCAATCTCATATTAAGCAAAGTGTTAGTCTTTTCTACAGGGATAAGCTCATTAAATACATATTCTTTTTGAGTAATTTTAGGTGACTCCCTTTAGCTCATTCATTTAGATATTTGTTTTTTAAAGCCTCTGAAGTCATGAAGATCTGAATTCAAATCCTAGTTCCTCCAGAGTCCCTCCCAGCTTCTAAACTGTGTGGTTGACCTCTAGGTCGACCACTCAGAAACTTTGGTATCCTCAGAATTAAAACAGAGGTGACAGTGACAGTATCTACCTGTGAGGATTTTATCGAATCTTCAGATTTTACAAACTCTCAGCAGAACTGCAGATGTTCTGGGTAGTTGTGATTACACCAGGTCCAGCTTGTTTAACTTTTAGCAAAAAAGATGAAACATTCCACAGTGGTTTGAAACCCAAGGTCCTTGCAGGTAACATGGAATCTACAAGGAGTCCAGGCCAGGAAATGAAATGAATCTGGGGCCTGTGATAGAGGATTGGCAGCACCTTAGATTGGTGAGTGATGCACAGTATATCAGTCTTGGAAAAACTATGTGGAGACTCAGCTACAGGTCAGTGCCATGCATGGCGTCCTCATTCCAGCCCAAGGTGGCCCTAGAGTCAGTCAGCAGGCCCCCTGGGCCTTACTGACAAGCCAGCAGGGAGCCTCGGGCTGCGCCGTCCGTCTGCAGCCTCTGGCAGCAGTAGCAGGGCTAATGAAAGCCAAGTTCCAGTGTCCCAGGGTAGGAACAGGGAAGGCTGACACCTACGAGGACGTCCTGGTGCAGGTCTTTCCTCCGGGCCGCCACATCTCTGGCTTCCCTTTCCAGTCAGATCTTCTTTCCCATTCAGTCAGTTTAGGGGCTGGAGGCAGGGTGGAGAGGGGAGGAACTGGCCCAGGCAGTTGCCATATTGTCCTTCCAGCCCTGAGATTCCTCTGGGCCTCAGCTTTGGAGACTCGAGTCCCTCTGTGGCTCCCTTCCCCAAGGCCCTAAGCATGGAATGCTTTAGATGAGGGAATGGAGAAGAGCCAGGGTATGCCAGGAAACTCTGGGAAGAACGTTGGTAACAACTGTCTTTCAAAGTGTTATCCCTCAAAGAAAGCACAAGAGGCAACTGATTAACTTCCTAGTGTCTGGAATATAGTGCATTTGCTTGTTCATTCATTCATTCATTCCGTCAGCCTTTACTGAAGGCTACTGGGCACCAAGGAACCTTTGGAGAAAGAATAATTGCCTGAGTTGAGGGGCATTGAGGTCAGGCAGCCTTACTTACCACTGAGGCCTGTCTACAGTGGTCTCTACCCGGCTGAGAAGGATTTGGACACCCTGCTGAGAAGGATTTGGACTTCCTGCGAAATCAGAGAAGGAAGCACCCACCCTGTTTCCACAGCCCACCCTGGCCCCGCACAGGAACATGACCAGTGCAGTCTGTTCTGAAAGCCAGTTCAGGAACCCAAATGAGAGGCTCAAGTATTGCCAAGTATGTGTTTGGGAGCAATTGTTTAATGACAGAAAATGGTTTTTCCATCCTCAACATCTGCCTGGTTAAATTATGGGACAAAACTGGCATCCTTCACCCCATGGCTAATTCCCAAATATTCCAAGCTCTTGAGATTCCAAGAAGTTGGAGGGGAAAAAAAGGCTTGATTACTCCAAAATGCTGTTCACCCCTCTTGTACTTCCCATTCCCTTCTGCCTCCCTGCTCAAAAACACATTGTGGGGCTTCCCTGGTGGCGCAGTTGTTGAGAGTCCGCCTGCCGATGCAGGGGACGCGGATTCGTGCCCCGGTCCGGGAGGATCCCACATGCCGTGGAGCAGCTGGGCCCGTGAGCCGTGGCCGCTGGGCCTGCGCGTCCGGAGCCTGTGCTCCGCGGCGGGAGAGGCCGCAACAGTGAGAGGCCCGCGTACACCAAAAAAAAAAAAAAAAAAGACAAAAAAACACATTGTGTGCAGCTATTGTGGGAGGACCTAGCCCAGGTTTGCCATAGCTAAACACGTTACCACCCAGGTATTTGACTTTAGAATGGGGGTCTAGATGGTGAGAGGGAACCAGGCCCAATGGTGTGCTGGTCTTGTCTTTGCAGGCTGCCTTCCCGCATGAGCACGCTTATAAGCACATGGTCTTCCCATGGCTGTTTCTGTTGTTGCCCTTTCCATGTCAAATGAAATGGAGGCACCGGTTAGAGACTGAGATAATGGTCTTGTTGACCCACCATCAAGAGGGCAATTCTGCTTCTGAGGAGCTATCCCCAGAATGCTCACCAGATTTTGTTTGAACCTCCCTGTTAGGCCCTGCTTGTTGTCTGATAGAGACTAGGGAAGTGTACCTTCTTCACTTGCACTGGCCATGCAGATGGTCTTGGAGTTTTCTCGGACACTTCAAGCTTATTCCCAGCTTGGGGTTTTGCATGTGGCCTAAAATGCTGTCTCCACTGTCCCTCTTCACCAGGTCACTAGGTCTTTATGAACTCCTACTCACCCTATAGGTTCTCCCTCTTTATTGACTACTTCCCTAATACTATCTTAAGAGAACAGTAATTCCAAGACATGCCTGGTGAGCAGAAAAACATGTTTCATGAAATAATTCATTTACAAGCAAAATCAAAACATGCTGAAATTTACCAAGCTAAAATGATGGGCCCTTGAGATGGAAAAGGTGGACAGTGTCTGGCAAGACGCAGATGAGATTGATGTACCAGTGGAAAAACTCAGGGTTCCAGGCTTCACTCAGCCAGGAGGGATTAGAAACAAGACTACACCTCACCATCCAATCCGAAGTGCCCTCTGCTGGGTGGGAGTCCATCGTCTCTCACCTGATTCGATGAATGCTACCAAATCCTAACCAGCCCCTCACACAAACTATACAGCCCACTACCTCCACCTGCAGATATTTCCAAAGCACAGATCTGTTCACATCTCACATCCATCCCTTGCTGAGAACCTTTTCATGGCTCTTCATTTCCCTCAGGACAGAGCCCAAGATACCTGGATGGCAAAGGTGGGTCTCCTGAGAGAGAAAACAGTCTGAGAATAGTTGACATTGCCATCAGCACAGCATCAAACCAACTGGTCATTCCTTTGACCTGTATCATAAGTACCTGCCTGGGCTGGGCACTTCTCTAAGTACAGAGAATATAGGTATAAACAAACAGCCTCTGCCCTCCAGGAGCTTAATGCTAGTCAGGTAGGAATAAAACACAATAAATAATACATAATATAATTTAATGCCAAATACAGATTAATGCTTTGATAAAAATAAAGCCGGTTTGACTATTGACAAGAAGACCATCAGAAGAGTCCGTAGACCAAGCAAAATCAGGTTTATTCCCTATCTCAGCGAGGGAGAACACCGCCCTGACCAGGTCTTACGAGTGTCCAAGAAAGGGTAGTCGGGCAGGTGTTGATAGGGTTCTGGGGTCTGGGTGGGTCTCTCAGTGTGGGGATCTGATCGGGATTGGGTTCCTTTAAGAATGGTATACCTCTTGAGTCTTGATAAATCCAGAGTAGTTTGATAAGTGAGCAGTTTCTCTAGTTGAGCCCTCTCTTGTTCTTGATCAGTCTGTTGTTCAGATAAGTTGATTTAGGGGAAGTTTCTCAAGTAAATCATAAAGTATTTTTACTGGTTTATAGCCTTATCTCTCTGGGCAAGAATTTTCTGTAGTAAACAGTAAAATCACGAAAGTCATGCTGATGGAGGCGACCTTGGTTTCCAGTCCTGATATTTCACTGCAGAACACAAGCTATCTCGGTGCTCTCAAGGCTAAACATGCAACAGAGGTCACCCCAGCTTATTGCCTGGGATGTGCCATGCGACCCTCAGTATAGGATTGCCAGATTTAGTAAATCAGAAATATTTTATCTGGCAACCCTATCAGAGTGCTGTGAATTTTTCAATTAATTCTAGATTTTCAGCTTCTCCTGCAGCATCAGAATAACTTGCAGGATCCAGAAGATATTCCCACAAGGCATCAACTGAGCTGAGATGCTCCCTTGACACCAGCACAGGGTGGTCTCTCATTCACCACAGTTCCCACCCAGTCCTAGAGGGATCTGAGTTTTGGGGGTTCTGAATGGACTCAGAATCCCTAGGATGAGCTGGGTGTGCTTGGACAAGTCCCTTTCCTTCTCTGTGCCCTGGAACATAAGCTGGAGAATCAGATTAACTGGACACTCTCCTCCAGCTCCGTGAACTGTCCATGTGAATTTTTTTTATTGACATATATTTGATTTACAATACTGTGTGAGTTTCAGGTGAATAGCAAAGTGATTCAGTTATATATATATATTTTTTTCAGATTATTTTCCATTGTAGGTTATTACAAGATATTGAATATACTTCCAGGTGCTAAACAGTAAATCCTTGTTTCTTATCTATTTTATGTATAGTAGTTTGTATCTGTTAATCCCATACTCCTATTTTATCCCTTCCCTTCCTCCCTTTCCCCTTTGGTAACCATAAGTTTATTTCCTAGGTCTGTGAGTCTGTTTCTGTATTTTTTTTTTTTTTTTTTTTTTTTCGGTACGCAGGCCTCTCACTGTTGTGGCCTCTCCCGTTATGGAGCACAGGCTCTGGATGTGCAGGCTCAGAGGCCATGGCTCACGGGCCCAGCCGCTCCGCAGCATGTGGGATCTTCCCGGACTGGAGCACGAACCCGTGTCCCCTGCATCGGCAGGCAGACTCTCAACCACTGTGCCACCAGGGAAGCCCTCTGTTTCTGTTTTGTATATAGATTCATTTGTATTATTTTTTAGATTCCACATATAAGGGATATCATATAATATTTGTCTTTCCCTGGTTGACTTACTTCACTTAGTATGATATTCTCTAGGTCCATCTCTGTTGCTGCAGATGGCAATATTTCATTCTTTTTATGGCTGAGTAATAGTCCATTTTGTGTGTGTGTGTGTGTGTGTGTGTGTGTGTGTGTGTGTGTGTGTGTGTATGCCACATCTTCTTAAACCAAATCGTCTGTAGATGGGCACTGGGTTGTTTCTATGTCTTGACTATTCTAAATAGTGCAGTTATGAACACTGGGGTGTGTATATCTTTTCAAATTAGTGTTTTCTTTTTTTCTAAGTATATACCCAGGAGTGGAATTGCTGGATCATAAGGTAGCTCTATTTTTAGTTTTTTAAAGAACCTCCATACTGTTCTCCATAGTGGTTGCACCAATTTACATTCTTATGTGGATGTTTTAGTGCTGCTTTGCATTGAATACAGTCATCAACATCCAGCTCAGAGGTGTTTGGCAAATATATGTGACCATTCTATTATGGATTTTGAAATGTTTGGAAATGTGACCCCTGATTTTGTTATAATCTCTTTGGTAACTGTTATTAGGTGGTGACCTAATAAGAAATTATTAACTGGGGAGCTATAATTTGGAAACTTATAATTTTCTTAATGGACATTGGTTTGCATAACCCTGATTAAAATACAATGAAGCCTGAGGCTTAGATGTTTTATTCTGAAAATTTGAAAGGATGGGAATTGACTCTAAAAATGTACTGGCTTGAAAACCTTATTGAAATAATATTATTTGAAGAGTTTTGTGAGCATAAAATGATCTGACAAAAACTATTCGATGCCAGCTCCAGTGGCCTCAGAAAGCTGAGGGAATATAGGTTTCTTCAGATGAAGTCTGGAAAAATGCTTCCAGATTACCTCAGGGGTGAAAAGAAAATTATTATTCCATTCCACAGCCCTGCTAATTCTTTTCAACATTGATTCTGTCAAGTAATTAGAATCTAAATGGAGGAAACATTCATAATTGTCATTTATTATACTTTACCAAAGGTGACTGCTCCCAAGAAGCTCTGACAGGACAAAAACAAAGTGACTACAAAAGAAATGTGTAGGCAAAGGGATCAGGCCTTCCTACACACATTCCCAGAAGCCAGTCACAAACAGTGAGTGGGGATGGTTCCAGATTAAAACAGGCCTCTGCAACTATGAGTCTTCAAAGAAAATCTTCTGCTATCGCGTTGTCAATCGAGTGATAATGAGTCCTGTTTCCCTCCCTCTCTCTCACCACAGACATATATCATGTAGCTCTTTGTTACTTAAAAGCATGTATAAGAAAGATTACCCCCCCTCCACCCCAATACCACAGGGTATACTTCAGAAGTGAAATATGCCATCGGTGAGGGGTTTATATTTAAAATACCTCCTCCCCTTTTATCATTGTATTTCTTCACTTGGCATAGGCTAAAATATGAGGTGTGTCTGCTCCTGTGAGAATGTTTTTCTTCCCCCTAATTTCTGAAATAATACCATACCTTGGAGATTAATGTTCAGGCTTTACCAAGATTATAATACACAAATATGGCTTTGATCTAAATATTTTTCAGAAGGTTGTTGCTGATCATTCTCCCATCCCTATAATCTTTTAAGAAAGCCTTTGGACTTGCCACTCTGACACCCAGGGGGACATAAATGCAGCTGCCTTTTCTTCCCCCTCATCTCCATGAGGATACTCTGTTCTCAGTTTCGCCCAAATTAGTCCCAGGATTTCAGTTGTGTTTTTTGTCCAACATTCCATCATGCAAATCATTAAAATCTTCACATGAAATATTTAACAGATGAGTTATGTCATAATTCACATTACAGTTTTAAACTGTTATTCATGTGGTAAGTCATTTATCCTGGACATTAGCAGACCCCTGGAATGGGCTTGTATTTGATGTAAGGAAGGTTAGAGTTCTTTTCCTCAGCACTCCAGGACAGTGGCCTTTTCCCAAACCCCCAGTTAATCATGAAATATTCCCAAAAAGTGACATTCAGATTCATTGTTAGTTCTACGTGCAATTAACTATTTTAAAAACAAACAGAAGAAAACATTTAAACAAATGTGGCTTGGCTGGCAGCTATTACAGTTGACTGTTAATTAAGCCAAGTTGTAATCCAAGTGTGCCATGCCTTGTTACTATCACTGAAAGCCATCATTGCTGTTGGGCACAAAGGAATGAAAATTCAGGGACTCTGTCAGAGGGGGGCTGAGGACAAGGTGGGAGATATTAGCCCAGCTGTGTAAAAAGAGCCACTACCCTGCTTGAGAAATATGACCAGAAGGGAGCTCATTTTCTAGTTGAGAAAATGTATGGCCAGCATGTACTTGTAGAATTTGGATTTTAAGAAAACTTGTTCTGGGCTTCCCTGATGGCGCAGTGGTTGAGAGTCCGCCTGCCAATGCAGGGGACATGGGTTCGTGCCCCGGTCCCAGAGGATCCCACATGCCGCGGAGCGGCTGGGCCCGTGGGCCATGGCCACTGAGCCTGCGAGTCCGGAGCCTGTGCTCTGTCTGCAACGGGAGAGGCCACAGCAGTGAGATGCCCGCGTACAACAACAACAACAACAAAAAAAAAAAAAAAAAGAAAGAAAGAAAACTTGTTCCAATTCTAAGCGATGAAATACAAAGGAAATCCTTAGCATGTATTTTATTTATTAACTTATTAGAGTTTTATTTTCTCTAATAAGGATACGGTTTTCTACCATATTCCTACCCATGAATTGGAATCTATTAGAAGAAAACACTCCTGTTTGTGGGCCAAGCCAGCCCAGGGGAGCTCTGGGATCTGATTTTCTGCCTGAGCACTGGAATGAAATAATTGTCCCCATGCTGCCAGCAGTAGGCAGTCAGTTGAGAAGCTTTGTGACCAGGTAGCCTGGCTGATGAGCACACGGAGCTGACGGTGACAGTATCAGGTACAAAACCGTCTTGGATTCTATGTGCTGACCTATCTAACCTTGTCCTGAGTGTGCATAGGTAATCACGATTCCAGAGGGGTGAGTGATGGGATCTGAGGAGTGGAGCACACCTTCCATTAATCCTGAAGGGAAAAAAATCCATTTCAAGCTTGCTCAGCTGGAAAGGAATCTTTGCCTTCTGCCTTCTGCTTCATTTTGCCAGGGCTCATATGGCCTTTCCCCCCTTCTAAGGTATTATAATTTTGTAGAGTGTTTACCCACCAACATTACATCCTAAGGGACCTTGGTAGCAGTGGACAATATGGATTTATTGTGGATGAATGTTCTGTTCAGTGTCGATATATTGGCACAAAAGGTGTACTCGGTGGTGAAATACAAGCAAAAAGGATTAAAAACTAGGAACAAATCATCACATGAATGTTGACAACACTGCCAACCCTTTAGAGTGTTCTGATACACATCCTTTTATTTTGTATCATTTATCCCCATCCCACAAAAGTCCTGTTCAGAAGCTAGAGCCAGTGTGACTCTCTTTGTGGAGACAAGAGAAGTGAAATGATGTACCCATGGGCACTCAGCTGTCTTAGAAACAGTGTTCACAACCAGAGCTCTTGGTAAACCCTTTGCTGGTTATAATTTGTTGATGGCAGCAGGATTGTTTTTCTGTCTCCTGGATGAGCTCTCTATGTGTATGTGAATATATCGCATGGCTGGAGAGCTGGGCAAATGGAGGTAGGGGTGTTTTCTGTGAGCTTGCGTGCCAGGCGTGGTGAGCACTGTTTTACAAACCGGATTTGTGCTCCTAGGGGTAAGTTGCCAGTTGAGGCCAAGCCCACAGAAAATTATTTCTAAATGAATACAATATGAAAAAGTTATTTTATTTCTAATTTTACATGTAACATTGTTCTTTGGTGAGTCTCAGATTACACTTGAATGCATTTCTATTAACCTGATATGAGATGCATGCATGATTTCATCTTGAATGCATTTGAATATAATAGCACTGGAAATGTAATTTGTATTTTCAAATTTTATAAAGCAAAATAAATAAATCTTGAGGGTGGTAGCCACATTGAGCATATTGCATTGATTTCTTTGGGTTTCTCTCAAACTAATTACCATCTTCCCCTTGCAAATCCAGGTCTTCTCACACGGGCAGGTCTATCCGCTCTAGATCCTCCATACCTAAGTCATCCTCATTTCTTTCACCTCCAGGTAGTGGGTAGCATGGACGGGTCTGTGGGGAACGTTAACTTTCATCCTCAAGGGACACCAGTCTCCACTTCCTCTCTGTGTTCCTTCCTGTTATCAGTGATGACTGTCCAATTAAACTCTCTGCGATGATGAAAATGTTCTGGATATGTTGGGTCCAGTATAGTAGCCACTAGCCTCCTGTGGCTATTGAGCAGTTAAAATGTGGCTAGTGCAACTTAGGAACTAAATTATTGATTTTATTTAATTTT
Organism: Kogia breviceps; assembly: GCF_026419965.1. Lineage (NCBI taxonomy): Eukaryota > Metazoa > Chordata > Mammalia > Artiodactyla > Physeteridae > Kogia > Kogia breviceps. The sequence continues at coordinate 34,472,185 of NC_081319.1, read as the reverse complement.
GATTTAAATAGCTACATGTAGCTAGTGGCCACCGATTTGGACAACATAGGACTGCAGCATTTGAGGTCAGCTGTTGGTCCCAATTTCAGTGCACTAATCACTGACATTCTGCAAATGAAGTGCCATTATGTTTTGGTGCTTGGATGATGCTCGACTCCGTCAACTCTGAATATCCTGAAGTATGATCCTCTCTTCAGTGATTTGACTGCCCTCCCCAAGCCTCCATCCATGGCTGTTGCATCCCTTATGTCTTCATTTCAATACATTCACCACCTGTCACGTATCTGGTTTCTGATAAACATGGGACGAAGAGAGGGAGGGGAAAAGTAGGTAGGAAGGAAGTTAGAGAGTTGGGGAAAGAGGAAGACTGGAAGGAAGATATTTCATGGAAGCTCTGTGGTCTGTATTGCTGAGCTGAAAATCTGTACTCAGGCATACTTTAGAGTATTGAGGTATGTTACGGCAACAGTAACCTGACTAATTCAAAGCAAATTATGAGGTGTCAGTGCTCCAGATGCATCAATATTTCATATGAAAGGCTCTGGGGCTCTTTGGGATGACAATTCTCATAATGATGATTTTGCTGTTTTGTTGGTTTCCAAAGACCATCCTAGTATCTTAAGGTCATTGTCCTAGGAGGCTCACACGATATTGGCATGCTGGGAAGGGTCCCCAGGGATACTTTCTTCTGGGTCAGTTCTGCTCCTGGGAGGTGAGTAAGGAACCACCAGATGCAGTCATGGAAAAGGGACTCTGTCTCCATCCTTGTGTTGAAAGTTCCTAGCAGGCTGCCGGGGAGCCTTTATAATCAAATGGAAGTGAGGAGCACCGTGAACTCCAGGAGAAATATGTTGATGATTTTCTGGACTGTCTAAAAAATTTCAAACCCCAGGAATGGTGTTTTAATTTTCTGCATTCTCTTTGGGACTTGGGTTTCGCTAAAGCATTTTCAGTCCTTGTTTTTCTTATTAAATTAGCAGGATTGACTTGAATCAGAATATACTGTTATGGCTTGCAATGTTGAAAGAACAAAATAGACGGGCATGACAAATATCTCAGGTTCCATTTAGGATGTGTGGGGGATGGGAGAAGAGAGGAGGAGTTGTTGAAGTAATGATGATCTTTTTTCTGATAAAAGTTGAAAAAAGGAAAAATGAAACTGGAACAAAACACAGGAAAATAGCAAGAGGAAGCTAAATTTCTGTTTGTGTAAGCTTGTATTTGTTTTTCTGAATAGAATTAGCCATAGGAATGCCCTTAAGCGTTTTTGTTTGTTTGTGGAGGGGATTTTTTATTCTGGTTTTTTGGTGTTTGCTTGTTTGTTTGTTTTTTACTTTAAATCAATTAGTACTTAAGAGATAATTAGCCAAATGCACCCCAGTGGCAGTGGCTGCCTGACTCACCTCACTCTCCTATTTCCCACAGTCTGGGCCATTTCCCTAGTCCTTCCTGTTCAGGGCTTTCATTGTGGACTTTCTAAAATATAGATCTGAGGTCCTTTGAGTTTTCTACTTAAATATCTTAAATGGCTCCTCAGACCCTAAAGCAGGTGTCAGCAAACTTTTTCTGTAAATGGCCAAACAGTAAGTATTTTAGGCTATGTGGGCCATTCAGCCTCTGTTGCAACTAATCAGCGCTGCTGTTGTACCAGACAGTACGTAAACACATAAGGGTGCCTGTGTTCCAGTAAAACTTTATTGATAAAAAGAGGCTAAATTTAGCCCTTGGGCCAACTCCTGGCCTACAGGATACTCTTCAGGTGTGTTGGCCTGACATTCAAGACCATTTGCCGATTGACCTCAGCCCGCACAACCATCTCCCCCACTTGCATTCTTTCAAGCCTCAGAAGACAGCATGGTCTTTGAGAAGACTCCATCCTTTTGCCTGTGCTGTTTCTGCCCTTGATTCTCATCTTTCCTCTGTTCTTACTTTTTCTATGAGTCAGATCTCCATGCTTTATCTTACGCAAAGTTCTTACCGATTCCCCCAGGCCAAGTCTGCCCCATTCTCTGTGCTGGCCACAGTTCTCTGTTTAAGCCTCTGATGTTGCTTTTACCACGTGGCCACTCCCCACATAGACTCTGAGGGAGCATGTGGTCTCATTCCCCTTAGTATCCAGCTTAGAGCTCGGCATAGAAAGCACCACTGAACAAATGGTCATGAAATTGACCCACCAATGGGCTTGTGAATCTCTTAATCATAGAGAAGTATATTAACTTGTAGGTGAACATACTACAAACCCAGAAGTGGGAAACCATGGGCCAGAGTTGCTGGAAATGATGTGGGCAACAAAAAACACAGCCAGGGCAAAATGGAGCGGATCCATTGTAATCAAGACTGTCTGGGAGTCCTTTGGCATCGACCTCATGGCCCAGACAGGGAGTGAGTGAGGAGTGAGGGAAGTAGTGTCTAGTTTAGGGCATCAGGACCAGGGAGAGGATGCAGCCTGCTGGAGAGAGATCAGAGAGAAGCAGCCTGCATGATTAATGGGATGGAGGGACTGACTCATGAAGCAAGATTAAAGCACTCTGAGGAGCTGGGATACAGACTGAAAGGGGCAAATGATAGCAGGCTGCAAGTATGTGAGATGGATAAACACCCAGGAGGGAGCAGCTAGCTTCATTAGAGAGGTGAAAACGGGGCCCCTGTCAGAGAATTGGGAAGGGTGCTCAGAAAAGGCATGGGTGACTGACGGGGGAACTCAGTAGATGATGGGTGGGCCAGGGGCAGCTCTGGGTTGCTGGGAATAGAAACACCATAGAAAGGTCACCGTGGGGTGACTCTCTCAAGGAACCGTCTGCTTTTATCCTGATGTGTCTCGAAGCCTGCCGTGGCTGTTGACCTTGGCCTGCAGAGATACACCCGGAGGAAGAGAGAAAACTCTTTTTCCTCCCTCCCCTTAGATACCAGTGATTGAATGTCACAACAATTTTAAGGCCTTCTGCTCTGAGGTCAGCTTTCTGCCATCCCTCCCTGTGTTTGGTAGAACCAGAGATACTTGCTTCAAGACCCTTCTTAAGTCCAGGTCAGGCTCTTACCTCTGCCTGCTGGTGGATCTGACTAAAAACCCAGCCAGCACTTTGGTTTACAGCTTCCTCAGTTGGTTCATCTCCAATAGGGATATGGCTCGTCAGGCATTTTGGAAGACAAGATTCATTTGAAACTGCAGTGAACAGCCTTCAGGCTTCAATATCAGCTTCCTTCAGGTATTCACTGAAATTTTCTCCAGGGCTAGGAAGAGCAGTTTATGCTATAGTCTGACCAAATGGCCCATATCATGGTAGGTCCTCCATAGCCAACTTACTATCTACAGTAAGGCCTGTGGAGTAGCCTAGCTCAACCCCAGCTGCACATTCAGATCACCTGAGGTGCTTTTTAAACATACCCATGCCTAGGCTCCACTCCCAGAAATTCTGATTTAAATGGTCTTAGTTGGAGGGGGAAGGCACCAGGCATCAGAATGTTTTTTTGAAGTCCCCCAGATTGTTCTAATGTGTTGAGAACTGCCACTGAAAAACCTTTATTCAGGTATGATTATAATTCACACTGATGTTTATCTATCTATCTATCCATCCATCCATCCATCTACTAACTATACTATCACCTGCACAGTTTTTCTAAAAAAGCAGTCATTTACCAGCGAGTCATCTATGTGCTTGGCACCTTGCTGGAGGCAGGGATCCAGTGGGGAGCAAGAACATGTCCCTGTCCCTGGGGAGCTTATGCTCCAGAAGATGGCAGCCATGCTTAGCTCTAGTCTTACCCTAGAGTCTGACATTCTAAGTGCAAAGATAGAGGATGAGTCTCTCTAAGTGTACATATCCCAGTTAACTTTGACTCTCAGGTCTTGCTCCAACAATTTGTTTAGGAAGTAGAAATGCACTTGGTACTTATAAGGGTAACAGCCCAAGACCTTCATAAATCTTCAAGTTCCTGAAGCCAGCAGAAGAATGTTTACCCAAGGTGGGAGTTGGTGGGGGGCATCTAACATGGTGGCCACATAAAAGTATATAAGTGAACTTGGTTTATTTTTGTTGGTTTTTTTTGGTAATTGTGTATTTCTTTTGATAGGTATTATTATGTAGATTGAAGTTACTGTAGGTATTTCAGCAAAAGAAAAAACATGTGGAAAGATAAATAACAATACTGGTGGTATAAGGATATGGCAAAAATTGGGGAAGTTGTGTGCAATGGACTGAAGTTTGCAAAATCGCCCAGGTGTAAATGGTGTCCCTTGGGGAGTGCAGTGTTTCCAGCACAGAGTCTCATTCTTTCTTTCCATCTCCTCTAAAGTTTTCTCACCATCTGATTAGGTTTTTTCCCTGACTTGAGTACTTTCGAAAACGGTTTCAAGAGTTACTTTGTCTTGACTTCATAGAGAGAAATATTGAGCTTGTTCATTGCCTAGTTCTGAGTTTCCACCGAATTCTTCTTCCCAGAGTTTCAAATCACTTTCTTAACCTCTTCCATTTCTGCACGTTTCTCTTACTAGAAGTAGCGTTCACTGTTGCCTTAGGGAACTTTCCACAGATAAGCAAAGAACTATATAATTCCACCAGAGTTCCTGGGGAGAGAAGATCACTGAGATGTGGATGCTGGGGGACAGTTCAACAAAGTCACATTATGGCCGAGTGACTCGTTTCCAAACACCAGCCTCAGGACAAGTACTTTTCAAGTTTCATATCTCAAAAATATATGCAGAGTACACATTTTAGGCATGCAAGTTCATGCAATAATAACAGAAATGGGAACCCTGAAGAAACCGTGATCTTCTGAATATCCTTCTTATTTCCATTCCTGTTTTCAGCTGTTCTGGGGAGGGTGGTGACCACAAGTATATGAATTTTAGAAACACTCAACATCTCTCCAAAGAGCCATCTGCACTGTGCTCAGTTTGTTCTATCAAGAGTTCTATGAGTACAGGTAACCTTGAAAATTCCTTACCTAAAAGATAAAATGTTTTAGTTGTATGCTTCACTGTAAATTTAGTTTTTATGTGTTCTTATCTTATATGCTTACATCAGCATCTTACCTTGACAGATAATTTTCAGTGATAATCTTAAATAATTGTGTAAAGAGATCTCTAATGCCATGTTTTGTTTATAATTTGTCCAAGCTGTAGGCATTCAGATGAAACTTGAATTTTTCCAAAGGAAGTTCTGGACTGCCAGCAGACAGGTAAGTTATAATCATCATGTTGAAGCATTAGCGACACTGTTATTATACAGGTGTTCACATTTGAGTACCCAGAGCCTAAAAGTGCCAGATTTCTGATGAATGTTTGTAAAATGAACTGCTGGGCTGCTCAGATTACCTTTCATTTCACTGCAAAATAAAGGGCTGACAGTGTGTTAGACCACCACATGCTGGGAAAGCAGGGAATTTGCTCCTGCAAACAGTTGTAAATGTGAGATCAAACTAGTGACCTTCTAAAAGAGAAGTGTTTCTTCTAAGTATTGGGGACTTTTGCAGATTTTCATAGTGACTTTTTTTAAATCTTGTGGTGCCCAATTACTTATTTGTGAATCTCTTTTGAAGGCTTTTGCATAACTAGGTTAGACTAAGCATGCCTTCTTTGGCCAAGGGCTTCTCTGCCTTGGGTAATCTGGGAACATTACTTGCACTATACATTCTGTACTAAGTAATCTCAGTGGTATTTGTTCAGTAATTCAGCAGAAATGGCAACACATAAGTTGCCTCCATCTGTCCAATTCTAAATGTTGAAATGGTATATCATTTCTTTTTTTCTTTTTTTTTTTTTTTTTTTTGGTATATCATTTCTTAAATGAAGATACTTTAGGAAACTATGTACCAAGAACACAGACAGGAGTTTTTAAAAAAAGTCACTGGGGGTTAATTTAAAATTAAATGAATACATAATTATATTTCTTGTTACTCAAAGATTTGAGATCTTAAAAAGACATCAGTATTGAATGAAGCATAAATTAAAATGAAAAAGGGCCCTGTCACCCCCAAATTGTCTTTTTTTAAAAATAAATTTATTTATTTTTGGCTGCGTTGGGTCTTTGTTGCACGGGCTTTCTCTAATTGCAGTGAGTGGGCTGGCTTCTCATTGCAGTGGCTTCTCTTGTTGTGGAGCACAGGCTCTAGGTACAGGCTCTAGGTACAGTAGTTGTGGCACACAGGCTCAGCAGTTGTGGCTCACGGGCTCTAGAATGCAGGCTTGGTAGTTGTGGTGCAGGGGCTTAGTTGCTCTGGGGCATGTGGGATCTTCCTGGACCAGGGCTTGAACCTGTGTCCCCTGCATTGGCAGGAGGATTCTTAACCACTGTGCCACCAGGAAGTCCCCAAATTGTCTTTTATATTACTGTTTGGAGCTAGAGAGGATGGGCCAGTTCATCCTGGAGCATTCCCTTTGGATGAAATTTGGTATTTACACAACAGGCTAGGACTTTGATAGGTTGTCCCTGAGTAACTAAGTGGCAGCCATAGCAGACGCTGGTGTGTCCAAATGACACGTTTCCTTTTGTTTCCCCCTCACCCCACAGTGCGCCTCTCTGGATGGCAAATGTTCTATCAGCTGTGATGACGAGGTATGATGACCTCCTGGCCCTGTGTCTGCCCTAATCAAGTTGGGGATGGCAGGGGCGGAGGCGGGTGGTGGTGGAGTGGCTGGATGACTAAGGGTGTTTTCTTATAGGGGGAATGTCTCACAGAGCCAGGTCTAACAGACTGCTCTGGACCAATCTCCAAAAACCCAAGGACATTTGCTTTGTTTCTTTCTTCTTCTTTCTTCTCCCAATCAGATAGTTTATGAGAGCTAGAGAAATGTGATATAAATGTCCCATGAACAGCACTACTGGGACTTTGGCATTTTATAAAAAATGATACAAATTACTGCCATTTGAAACTCATATTACAACTCTCAAAGTTTTCTCCCCATGTGGTACCTCTTTTCATCTTCTTAACCACCCAGTGAAATGGATAGGAATGTATGACCCATTTTACAGAGGGAGAAACTGAGGATCAGAGAAGTGAAATGACTTGCTTAATTTCATGTAATAAGCCAAAAATCTAAGAGTTGAAAACTCAGAATGTTGCATTCTGGCATGCTTCCCTCCTACAACTCCCTTTCCCTCTCTTCTTTCTTGCTCTTTATCTCTCTCCCTCTCCCTCAATCTTGGGAGGAGGAATTTGAATTCCACACATGAGCAATAGAAGAAAAAAGATGTTCCACTGTCCTAAGTCTGTCCATCAGATTTAAGTTTTCACAGCATCCAGTCCCATGTATCTTCTGCCCCACATTTTGGATCAAGCAGGTGTGAAGTGGCCTTTCACTTTGGCTTAGCGGCCTTCCTCTCGCTGAGTCAGCCAAACCATTAGTCTATACATAAACTGGAACTTATAAATGATCACACATTCATATTCCTTCTGGTTACCACAGGGATTAAAGGAATCCTAACCAAACGTAATTCTAACTCAGAAAACATAGATTAGAAGTATATTTCCAAAAAGTAGGTGAAGCAAAGACAAGTAGAGAAATATAAAAGGGAGTCAGGGTGAAGCTAAAGTACAAAATGCTCAGTCCCTGAAGATCTGGCTGTCAGTTTAAAATAATAATAATAATAATTGCTGTATGAGTTACTATCCAAAGAGTAAAAACTAATCAATCAGCTTTTCAGCAAAACCCCAACTTTTCCTGACCATCAGGTCAAAAATAATTTTCCTGTAGGAAAGAGTACCCCATGATGTTTTATGATCAACACCCTTTCAGTAAGTTTGGGGATGCCATTCATAGGATAGTCAAGTGGCTTCAGACCTCTCCTCTGTCTTTGAGGCATTAATTGTCTTACTGGAGTGCTCAGCTCAAGACAACTCAGCTCAACAATAATATTGATTAATCAGTGTCACAAGGCCCTATGTTAAGCCCTTTACTTGTACAATTACTAATCCCTATTTGTGGTAAAAGAACTGAGGACAGTTGGTTGGTTAGTTGGGTGACTGGATGGATGGTTGGTTGGCTAGTGTGATTAATGGTGTTTTGGATAGTTGGGTTGGTTGATTGATTGGTTTCTAGCTGATTGGTTGGATGGATGGATGATTCGTTGGTTGAATAATTTGATGAATAAAGTTAGAGGCAGTGTTCCTACAACCCACACTGCCTTTGTGCATTCTCATATATAAAAATAAGTGGAAATGGATTCCCACTTAGACTTCAAAACATACAATATATATTAGTTGTTCAGTAACTGATTTCACAGGTGGTCTAGCATAGTGGTTAAAGGCACAGGCTATGGAGTTAGAATAGCTTCAAACTGTGACTCTGACAGTAATAAGCCTTGCCTTTGTTTCCTCAACTGTACAATGGGGGTAGAAACACCTACCTCACAGAGTAATGATGAAGATGAATGAGATAATATGTGAAAACCGTATAGCACAGCTCCTGGCGAATGGTAAGCACTCAATAAACATTAGCTGTCAAACAAAAACGTCTGCAGACATGTTCTTCTCTTAGAGTAGTGTCTCACCTGAACCTAAAACCTCAGACAGCAACCACATATACACTTCAGGCAATGACAGTTTCCACTGGGCATGCCTTCCTCACTACTAATGATCTCCTCTAGCAGCCACTGGGATGGACCCCCATTCAAATATCATTTTAAAAGTTAACACACTTTGAAAATTAAGCATGGAATTTGCTGGATTGCTGAACTTGATCTGATGCTCATTTTGCACTTTGAAACTATCATCCATTTCCCATTTTGACTCTAAATTTTGGCTTCAGGCAAGCAGTTGACATCGTTTTAAATGGAAAAGCCAGGCCCCTTTCCATCCTTTCAGCAGACTCTTTCCACGTGTCATTCCCCTTTCATAGCTTTTAATTAAGTCTTTGAGGCCATGTCCCTCCACTCCCCAAACTGCCCTCGAGTGATCAGGTCCCCATTAAAAACAGCTGTGGGGGCTCATTAAGTTCACATGCTTCTGGCTTCTCCTCTGTACTGAAGACCTGGCCCAACTCCCACAGACTTATCAGACATGCTTTGCCTTGGATCCACTCCAGCCCCTCTGTCTCTCCCAACAATGGCCTCCCTGAGCCTTGGCTAGAGTGCCCTGGGCCGGTGGGTGGAGTCGGTATGGCCAGATGTCTTCCTGGCTTGTAGATACATCATAGAGGGCCTGGCCATGGGCCTGACTGATGACTTTAAGGAGCTCCATTCCACCCAAGGTGAATGTTAGCTTCAGAACCTGAGAGGCAGCCTCTCACACACTCACTCATTCCTTCAAGACACGTTTACTGAGCCCTCCTTACGTGCCTGGTACCTCCAACACCCGGGCAGTCAATGGGAAGCAGAGTCAGAAGTGGCCCCTGTCCTCCAGGAGCTAACTGGTTAGCAGGGGAGATGAGCGTACTTGCTTATCAGCTGACTTGCCTCCCCTGCCTCTTGCTATAAACTATGTAACAACTCCCCTTTCTGAGAAACTCAGTTTGCAGCAGTAGGATACTTATAAAGAGGGCACACAGTAGGTGACCAATAAAGATCATTTGCTGAATAGACACAAGCACAAGTCCTTCAGGTACTCACTATGCACCTTGCTCTGTGCTCGGCAGTTTGTACTCACTGGCCTACTTAATCTTCTCACCACTCCTCTGAAATAGTTGTTGCTGTCTCCATCATTCAGATAAGGAAACTGAGACTGGGAGTGTTAAAAGGCTTTGCTCAAGGTCACACTGATAGCAAGTGTCAAAGTCTCCAATTCTCAAGCTAGTATCTTAGCCTCAGGTAACACAGTTAACCTTCCAGGTAACACAGGCGTGGTGCTGTGTTTCTCACCCCCAAGTACACTTTCTCCCCAGCCTGCCTTACTATCTGTGACTGCCCAATTCCCATGGCCTATTTTGGGGCTCTAAACCTCAGATAGCTACCTGACCTGCCTTTGTGGCCTGGAATAGGACTTCTCTGAGCAATATTGAGTCATCAAGTAGTTGAAGAAAGATACCTTTTTAAAAAAAGACAACTTCTCTCACCCACTCTGTCTTTGTCTCTGCATTTTTCAAACAACCTCATCTTTACATGTTTTGTCACAGGTGGCTGTGGAGTGGTTGCTTACAATATCTGTCAAAACTTAGAGCTCCTGTTTTCCCCAAGCCCTTCAGCCTGTCAGTCTACCCTGGGGACAGGGCTCTGGGCAGACTCCTTCTGAGAGATACAAAGTAGCATCGTAGAAAGTAGCATAGAGATACAAAGTAGCATAGTATCTAATTTGGGGCAGAAGTAGCATAGTGAGGGAAAGCTGAGAAAATATTTCCTCTATTTCCTTTTACTGGAGGAGGGAGTATGGAGAAGGTGATTGGCTATTTATTGTAAAGAGACATAGAGAAAACAATTTATCCGACTGGAATCTTGCTAATTCTGTCCTGTTTCATAACCCAGTACCCTGCTCGCTTTACTCCAGGGGCCTTACTCCATTCCACCATACTTCCCAATAATTTAATCAAGGAAAGTCTGTTTATGAAGTCTTCACAGAGACTAAATATGCCTAACATAGCAATATTGCCTATAATGTAAACTAAATGACACCTTTCAGATTAAGGGACCCAGTTCTACATCAATGACACAGCATCCTTGCTTCTGACCTGTGATTTTCTCAGTGATTTGTCAATCACAGTGTTGGCAATATCTGTTTCTTACTTTCCCCTCTGTGCCTTCCACACCAGAAGAGAGTGGGAGCAAAGGTGGATACCTGAGAAGTGAGTCTCCTAATGGCCAATCCAACCTTGATTCCACCCAGTGCTGGCCATTATAAGGAGCACAGAGGTCCTCATTTCCAAGAAATGAGGGTTGGGAAAGAACCAAACATTTATGGCAAATAATGAAACATTTCATTGAAGCTCTGTCTCTAAATAAAGTGGAAATGGTAAAAATACATTTATTTTATTTAACAAATTTAAATTATAATTGCAGTCATACTCACTCTATAAACAAAGGACACATTTGGTTTGGGAGTAGGGAGTATAATATTTCTGATAAAATTATAAAAATCACAATATAGAATCCTTCACTTTATATTTGATTTTCTCAGAGTGATCACAAGAAAGGTCAAATGTAGTGGAGTTTGATCAGTTTCCCCAGGAGCTTCTCTTAGTCCCTTGCTTTTGAAATCATTCTCTTTGGAAGCATCTTTCATGTTATCTGTGGTCATGTTTTCTTTCTTCATGTGTTACCTCTGACAGATACTAATGTGCCAAAGGCTTCCTGTGTGGTTGGAGCTAATCTCCAGTATCACTTTCATGGACTTCATGAAATATTGCCTCTTTCCAAAGAGTTTCAGTTGACTTTATAATCTATTTGCTTTGTACCATCTAATATTTACAACATTAGACGAACAGAGATTGACCAAAGATATAGGTCTAATAGCAGCAATACCAGTTGGCTAGGGATGTTTGAGTAGGAACTAACTTTATAATTAGGGATAGAGGGTGAATTATGATGACTTTGGATCTCTATGCAATTGCAAGGGTTTGGAGAGTCAGTATTTTAATATGGAGGCCACTCCTATGCTCAACATGTATGACTGAAAGGAGGTTAACCTCCCTTTGCATCTGGGTCTATATCTGCAAAATGACAATCAGGATCCTCAAATAAACAAGGGTATAGATTTGTCTAATATGACCCAACTAACTTAAAATTAAGTTTAACTCTGCATGTAGCTCATGGCTGCCGTATTGGACAGCAGAACTCTATGAGTGCTTTCATAGTGCTGTGTCCTAAAAGAGGAGGAAGTCTGTCAAGACTCCCACCAGAGGCAAAGTAGTCTCCTTGCAGCTAAGAGCTTCTTTGAACAGCAAGAGTGTGACCAAGTCATTCATCTGGCCCCTTGGGATAACCAAGAGAAAGCCTTGCTCACCACAGCAGCCAACTCGTTTCTAAAAGATGCTAGCAGGGCTTTTAATTTTCCGCTGATTCTCCACCATTGCCTACTAATAAAGGATGCATCTTTCTGACCAACTTACTGCTATACTTTTGTGCCTCACTAAAATCCACTACACAGATAGGTAAATGTCCCAGAAAACACCAGCCCTGCAGTGGGCTGGAGCTAGGGGAATTTAGCTCAGAGTAAAGATATGTTACAAATTAAATGTTGCAGTCGGTATGTAAAGCTGCAATAAATAGAAACTAAGTTACATCAAGGACGGAATTAAACCTTAAATTTAAACTCCACAGCACTGTAATTAAGACTTAGCCTGTAGTAAATCATTCACTTGAGATTAAAGTAGCGTGGGGGAAGCAGAGGTTTGGGTTTACCTTGCTACAATTTATAAATCTGAGCTACCAAAAGCTAACAGCCCTGCCCCCAAATCCAGCTCCCAATTAAAAACACAGTCTGAAAACCTTTAGGAGGCCTGAGGGGACCCTTTAACAGAAGTTCTGCCCCTTCCCTCCTGCCTAAGTCTATGAACAAATTAAAAAATATTACCTGGTCCCCTGATGGTCTTCTGAGCTGACACAGTGTTTTCATTAATACATCATTAGAGTAATGGCATTGTGCTGGCCGTTTTGCTTTCAAAACAGGCTGCACTTCAACCACCATGAATACAGGCTCCGGAGCCTCTGGACACTTTGTTCCTGGGAAATATTATTCAGGTCATAAAAATTTTTAAAAAGGAAGATAAACTGTAATGCATAACTTTAAAATGTATATTCTTTTTATCCTAATCTGGGATGTTCAAGGCTTGCTTCATGTTTTATTTTTGTTCATTAGTTTTGCAGAGTAAATGCTGGGGTTAGCTTAACCATAGTCTTAACTCCTAGAGCCAGCAGGCATTTCCAGTTCTTCCAAAACAGCCTAAAATAGGTGTCTCTCGGGTTGGAAGTACCTTATTTCGTGTAAAAGCAGTCTGAGGACCCAAAGTTGAAACTGTGGTGTTTTTATTTTCTAGACTGTGAACTGTTACCTCATAGACAATAATGGATTTATTCTGGTATCTGAAGACTACACACAAGTGAGTGAGAAATTTCTACCTACTCAAAGTAAGGATCCCAGGCTGTGCTTGGGTCAGGGGGAACGAATTATGGTGTTGAAACTTTGAGACATGATCTGTATTTAAGAGGTAATAGCAGGAGATTATAAAACCTTATTTCCATCCCTTTAAGAATGTCACAGCCTACTTCTCAGCAGGCCCCAAGGAGATTTTACCTCCAGAGAGTAGAGGTGGGGAGGGGTGCAGAGCCCAGGGTCTGCTCCCTCACTCATAAAATGTTCAATTTATGGAACTCTTTGCCTTGAGCATGGAGGTGCCTGAAAGAGTTTGGGCAATTTTAAGGAGGTTTCCTTCTTTTAATATTTTGATATTTTATCTTTATATATAGGTAATTTATATATACACACAACTATATGTATGTATTTATGGATGTCAACGTAATTATTCTTTATGGCTTTCTTTCTGGTTTTTACTTTTTAAAAATTAGTTATCTGAGCTCAAGGATTAACTTGGGTTCTCAACACAGAGGGACAAGAATCCACATATAGAGGAAGAATGTTTTTCATTTGATTGAGCTGTGTGCAGTACAAGGGCAGGAGGGTGAGATGGAAAGAAGCCAAGCTAGGGTGCTCAGCAAAGAAAGCTCCACTGATATTTGGAAATCAAAATAAGAGTTAAAATCAATAACATTGTAATAGAGAAACACGGGTTTCTCCTTTAAAACTTGGTGGCTGACAACTTTTTCTGCAATTAGAAATGAAATTAGCATGTTAAAAGAAAGTCAAATCCAGACAAGTTTAGCAGTGTGGTGTAGTAAAGTAACACCAGAGGTGGAGGCAGATGGTTTCTGATGCAAGCTCTCTTCCTCAACTAGTTTTGGGATCTTGGGTGCATCCCTTAACCTGCCGGGGACTCTTGGCGGGCCCTATAAAAGGAGGATGGTTGACTAAAGAAGGCTTCTTCTAACTCTGATATTTGAGGATACTAGCATTTTATAATGAAGTCTCATTTAAATCATTTAAAATACTTTAATAGTCAACAGTGCTATAGACCCATTAATGCCTAATAAATTAATTAATTGTCTTTAAGTATGACTCCTTAGTGTCTAAGCTCAATGGCTTGTTAATTTGTGAACACTGGGTCCAGGTAACATGTGGAACTGTGCTTCAGTTTCCCCTCTTATCTATGAGAACACTGTGGGATTTTCTTTTAATCAATTTATTTATTTTATTATTTTATTTTATTTATTTATTGTTTCTGGCTGCGTTGGGTCTTCGTTGCTGCGTGCGGGCTTTCTCCAGTTGCGGCAAGCGGGGGCTACTCTTCGTGGCGGTGCGCGGGCTTCTCATTGTGGTGGCTTCTCTTGTTGCAGAGCATGGGGTCTAGGCGCGCGAGCTTCAGTAGTTGTGGCACATGGGCTCAGTAGTTGTGGCTCATGGGCTCTAGAGCGCAGGCTCAGTAGTTGTGGCGCACGGGCTTAGCTGCTCCGCAACATGAGGGCTCTTCCCGGACCAGGGATCAAACCCGTGTCCCCTGCACTGGCAGGTGGATTCTCAACCACTACACCACCAGGGAAGCCCATGTTGTGAGATTTTAAATGCACCTTTGGTGGGTGACAGTTACACAATTGAGACTCAAGCTGCCCATACACGGTCTCCTCAGATGCTGGACATCACTGGATGTTGGACAGTTGATGGACATTAGATAGGAAAGGTGAGGCCGTGAAACAAGGCCAGTCTCTTGGGAGCAGGACTGGCCATAGGCCTATGGTAATAAGCCTGTGTGTCTAGGAGTAGTGAGAAATCAAATCAGTCCCCTGTGAGGAGGAGCTCTGTCATCCTGCCAAATTGAGGGTGGGAACCTGATCCTGGGGGAGGAAGGACATGACGATATCTTCCAGTGGTGAGTCTTGGACCAACCAACAAAGTGAACCACTGAAATAGTGACCCTTTCCCAAGCCATGGCCACTACATGTGGGCTCTGATCCGTGCTTTATTTCTGGATAGAATAGCCCAGGGAGCCTGTGGGCCTGCCCTGCCTCAGCTTGTTTGATGTCTGGTTTCCTGTACTCCAATTAGGCTAATTCTTCTTCATCTAACAACCAGTTCCATTGATACTGGCATATTTACACACAAGAAATGCAAATGTCCTTCTTGCTCCCAGCGGCAGCACATACCCACAGAGTTTGCCAAATGTTCAAGTGTCCCTGGAGTGAAAAAGGCAATGCTTGACCTTCAGTCAGTGAAATGTCATTGCCTTCTTTCCTCCTCTCTTTTCTGACTTTTTGGCGAAGTCTGTATGTGCCTTTCTGCCTGAAAACTCCTAGGAGCCTTGTTGAAGTCACTGCTTTGTAATGGAATCAGGATTTAGTTAATATCATACAAAGCCTATGGAATTTATATAATTTGGGCTCTGAGTGTAATGCCATCCACCCACCTCCACATAAGCTATAAATCCTCAGAGCACCCACAGTACAGATGGGGGTTCTCTACTCATCTACACTGGCCCCTTCTAGGGTGTTGGCAGAGGAAGGCTGTTGCTCCAAGCTCTGTTCTGCTGTATTGGATACACCCTCCCCCTTGGGACGCTGATGATAGTGGCTCCAGGAATCTGGAGGGTTGCCCAAGGATGTTAATCCTTCATTCCACCATTCAGAGTTGGCACATCTCGGCCAGCACCAAGAACTGGACTTGCAGGAGCATCAGCCTGGCGCTGGGGAAGGACTGGTAGGCCTCCAGTGCCCTGAAGACAGCCCCAGAGCTGGGGTCGGCCATTGGAAGTCTGATTGGCCGAGCCTTCTTTTCGCAGGGCTGGACAGCTTCATTCTTGGTCAACATATTAACTGCCTCTGGACACAATGAGGGTGTTCCTCAGAAAGTAATTTAGAGAAAGGACGTATTCTCTGCTGTAGGAAATTTATAGAGCCGATGAAGAAGACTGCTATATATCCCTAAACAGGTCATTTAGGAATTATAAACAATTCTTTTTATTACTGCTTAGGAAGCCCTTTCACAGCCTGTTTCTGTCTGTATGAAGTAGTGTTTTAATCACAAGGGATTGAGAGCAGATTAATGCCTACTCCCTCCATCCAAGAGTAATGGTGCATGTGTGTGTGCTTGTGCGCATGTGTGTGCACACGTGTGCATGTGTGTTTTAATTACAACACTCAGCACGTGTTATGCAATGTCACCCTTACCCCGCCCCCTCGCCCCTGCCATGTATTTGGAATATTCACATCTGCTTATTAGTTTGCTCTGTAATCCCATAACTTATGACTATTAAGACCTTTTCCGCTGTTATGTAACAGTAGTCCTGAAAACCTGCTTTTTGCCCCTGTCAGCTCCAGGACACAGAGTGTGTCTGTTTTTATTTCTTCTCTGGTGTTTGGGCACATTATTTATCTACACTTCCTCATGGGTCTTCTTTTCTTCCCTGCAGACTGGAGACTTTTTTGGTGAGGTGGAGGGAGCTGTGATGAACAAATTGTTAACAATGGGCTCCTTTAAAAGGTAAGGGATTTTATGGTTCCTTGCGTCCCCCAAGAAAGTTTGCCTAAATAAAATAAAACAAACCAAGGTCAAATAAAGCAAGCCCAGACTTGACCCCATGACTGTGTTCATGCTCCAGAAGATCTTCTGAAATTCGATGCATTTTGCATGAGTGTTAAGAGTCTCAGAGACTCAGCTCACAATGCATTCCCTGTTCCCTTAGCGTAGCATTTATTAGAGGCTGGTCCTGAAGTCAGAGCCTGCACTGGGAGGTGATTATGTTGGTCTGAAACAAGTGATTGCAGAGAAGTAGGAAGCATTTTCACCTGGTCAAAAGGAGGAGGGTGTCTTGTCTCACACTGACAAACTGGGGCAGCTTGCTAGAAATCTGGAATTCAGGGATGGGAAGTGATGTTTAGAGACTCAATATAATTTTAGAAAATCATGGAAGAGTTCACAAAACCTGCTCCCAGATGGAGGTAAGTTTAAGTATGTTGCTAGAATTGCTAAAATTGGTTGTAGGGACCACTCAGTTGAGTTGTGAGGGCTCTTGTTGACAATAAGTGAAGCTCGTATAGGATGATTTCCTCACAGCCCTGCATCCCCTGTGGACAAGCCAGCCATGCTCTTGGGAACACCAAAGCCAATGAGAAAGATCATCACCCTGTGAGATCAGGATGCCAGTTTTGTCCCCCCAGGAGTCAACCTGTCTCCCTTCCCTTGGCCTCCCAGGGAGAATGGTGGCCCATTAGTGGTGCTTTCCTGGACATATATGATGCTGTTAAATATATGATATCAGGAAATGCAAGGATGGACCTAGGCTCACCTGTGAGAACTATTGCGCATTGGTTGCCAGTGGGACAGTCCCCCCAGTTTATTACTCCCCCGCAGCTGAATGGCCAGGAAGTGTTAGCTCAGGAAATCAGACTTTTAAGCTAGTCAATAAGACCAACTGAGTGCTGTGCTGAAAGCAGGGAATTCAAAAATGATGACCCAATTTTTGAGATTCCGCAGCATGTTTGTGCCAGAAACAAGGAAACAAGAAATGATATTTTTAAATGGCATAACTCCAGCACTTCTGCAATCTCTGACACACTTGCTCTCCAGCCTGCCTGAGTGTTCACCCCTGCTCGATTCCCTCTTTAAAATTCAAGTACATTTTTTCCCTTCTTTTGCCAGGAGTCATTGTACATAAGCTTGAAAACTGGACTTGGAGCTGGGCTCGGGTTGCTCTGCTGGATTGTCTGCCATCCAGGGCACCACTGGTTTCTTGTATCTTTATGTGGATATGTACATTTGTATTGTGTTAGCTTGTTTTCAACTTGGTGGGGGTAGGGAGAGACAAAAGAGGAAGAATAAGCACACACATGTTTCTCATTTGAAAGCATATTTTTCAACTTTTTTAACAAAATGACTTTTTTTTTTTCCGCTTCCCTCTTAGATATTCCTTTCAAACAGTTTGGTGGGAGAAAGAAAAAGTTTGTAACAGAATTTTAAATTCCTAGACTTCTCCTTAATGTGGGTGAAATATCGTTGACATGAATTTAGAACTTTCACAAGAGTAGCTAGCATATTTGAGAAAAGAGGAGTGCTGGGACTCTCTACTAAATTTTAACAGCAACTGCTGTCATTTGGGAATTACTTGACAAACCTCCTAGGCTTCTTTGAAAGGCCCCCTCATGAGGCCAGGACAGCAATGAGAATTTGGGTTTTGGAGTCAGATGGATTGGGTTCAAATCCAGCCTCTGACATTTACTAGCTGCACGACTTAGAATAAGTCATGTTACCTCCCCAAGCTTTGGTTTCCTTACGTGGAAAATGAAGATGATAATAACAATTACTTGCAAAGGTTGCTGTCAGAGTTAATGAGATAGTAATAAGCATAAAGTTCTGACACGGTGCCTGGCATATATTAAGGGCTCAGTAATTGCTAGCTGCTGCTATGATTTTTGTTGTTGTGGATGTTTGACTTAGCTTTT
The DNA here is from genome assembly GCF_026419965.1 of Kogia breviceps. Lineage (NCBI taxonomy): Eukaryota > Metazoa > Chordata > Mammalia > Artiodactyla > Physeteridae > Kogia > Kogia breviceps. Next base: position 34,453,775 of record NC_081319.1, on the reverse strand, counting down.
CACATGGCACCAGGTGATGCTTTTTTTTTTTTATTTTACATTCACACATTTCGCAATGGGCTTCCCATGACACCTGGTGATGGGGTTCCATCCAGTGTTGGGGTACTGAGGTCCTCCTGGAACTCAGACGTTCAAGCCCTTGCCCTTTCCAGCGTGTTTACTCAGAAAATAAGGTTGACAGTCCTTTTATTCAGAGAAGATCTGTATTTCAGAAGCACTGAAAGGATGTAGCCAAAAGTAACAGTGCCCTGGGACAGTTGTCAGGCACCATGTTAAACTGTACCCCACACCCAAACACAGGATACATGGATTAAGTTGCTTTGGTGACATGGCTGAGCCCTGGTAAAGCTCAGGATCCGTTCACATAGCAGACATCTCATCTCAGCATCTTGGACAGTGCACCCTGGCACAAAGTTTCTTAATTTGGTCTGCTTACACCCATTCCAAAAGAAACACCTTTCATACACAAGAGCCCTACAAACCATCTTCTTCAGAAAGACAGAGCTCAAAGTAAAGAATGCCATCTTCGTTTATCAACCTCCCTTTTATCTCTCTCTCCAATGGTCCATAGTCACTGCCTCTCTCTCTAAAGCAAGTAGGCAACTACTTGGCATGGACTCTTTCCTTGATTGTTTGGCCAGTTACCTGGTGACCCGATGGCCATTATACTTAGGTGCCATCAGAGGGAAAGAACATCCACTTCTGCATCTACAGTGCCATGTGGGAGGAAGGGAAGTCACTGATTTGTGTGAACAAATTACCAACTTGAGGGGGCTTTGAGAAAGTTCTTCAGCAGCATGTGCAAACCATCTAAGAGGTAAAGTGGTCACTCTTGGTCACTTAGGCTGAGTCTCTGCCTTGACTCTGTCCATCCAACTTACAGATGACATAGTGCCCAGGGCCAAATAACATACCAGTAGCCTCAGCAATGTGAAGATAATTAAAGTAGCAGTGGCTACCTTCCCAGAGCACCTACCACATACCAGGCCTAGGTTGCAACTGACAGATCTTACTTCCTGCAGTCCTTTCCAACAACTTGTCAGACAGGTGTAAACAGGACCAGTGCAAAATGAAAATGTGGTGTCCCTTGTTCCAAACTTATTGAGAGTTTCAAGATGGCAACAGCAGAGCATTAAACAAAGCACGCAGCCCTTCTAAGTGCAGGGTTCTGTCCATTTACACAGGCCACGTGCCCATGAAGCTGGATCTGGGTATATATATATATATATATATATATATATATATATATATACCTATTTGATAGATGGAAATAATGGGGCTAGGAAAGGTTAAGAACTTGTCTCTGTGTAACGGAGCTGGATTCAAACATCCTGCAGTCTAAGCACAGAGAGAATTTTCTAGCCTCTCCCCTTTACCTGGTTCTATGTACAGTAACATTGTGTAGTGCACGGAACTTCCTTCAGTTTTGTTTGAGACAAAGTGAAGGATAGCCAAGGAGGATGTTGGCCCAGCAGTGACTTATCTGGGCAAGCAGAACTTTCAGGATGGGAGGCCAGCCAAGTGATAAGATCACCCAGTTTCTTTTAACTGAAGTTGATAAATTGTTAAACCAAGCCATGTCCCCAGGCTTCACATATTTTCTCATAAGATACCATATTCCAGGTCAGCTTTTTGTGTTTCAAACAGAGGACTTGAAATACTTTTTTATTCTGACCATGGAAAGTAAATGGACTCCCTAAGTGGCCCTGACTCATTTAGGGCTTTTCATTTTAGCTGCTTTTCTCTTTTAACTCAAGTTCATGTCCAGTAAGAGTCTTGTATTCATATTTCTCAAAAGCCACAGTCCATGGCTCTCCTTGCTGGCCTTGGCAGTGACTTTGCCCTTCTTACAATACTAAGAGAAAATCTAGTTTCAAAATATTTTTTATTATACAGTAATTCATTTATTTTCCCACCCCTTCTTGCCCCCAGTGATGGAACTCAATGTCAAATATCCAGGGAGAAGTGAGAAAAAATATATATAGCTGGTCATAGCAGAGTCCAAGATTCCTGATGGGGCCTCTTTGATATACTGGACTTGAAATATGAAGACTTCAGGTTGAGCCTCAGAATGGCCCCCTGTGTGGCCGTGGACAGATTCCTCAGTTTCTCTGGGCCTCAGTTTCTTTGCCACCAAAATAGGAATTTTGGTGAGATGGGATTTTGTGAGAATCACCCGAAATAAGAGAAGTGAAAATGCTTTGCAAATTGCAACGCTACTACAAATAGGAAGTAAGATTAGCTCTTGGATAAGAGCTCCAAATGTCTGAAATCTTTATTTTTTTAAATTTTCTTCTTTTTAAAATCACTAATGACCCCCAAAAGGTAGTTACTGCACAGCAGTCATAGTGTTGGGGGTGAGCCTGTGGGCCTGGACTCAGCTAGCACCCCTGGAGAGCTCTTAAAACACACCCATGCTCCAGCTGTACCCCAAGAGATTCATATTAGAGTTGTCTGGGGATGGAGCCCAGGCATTTATGCTTTTTAAAAGCATCCACGTGATTCTCAGGTGCAGTCAGGGTCAAGAAATACTAAGTTAAACGCATCGGGTGCCAGTCTAGGTGCTGCCCAACTTCGAAGCTGCCTGACTTTTGGCAACTTTAACTCCATAATTTCAGTTTTCTCTGCAGCAAAATGAAGTTGGAAGAGTGATTTTCATACCTGCAGTGAGGGTTAAATGGAATAATGCATGCTTTTACCAAACATCCTTGTGGTTTCTGCCAAAGGGTTTTCCCTTGTTCTTTGTGTATTTAAGTAAGCTCGAGGAAGGAAAGACCCATGGGGAACACCTGGCCCTTGACTTGCAGAGAAACGAACTGCTTGCTAATAATTTGTTTTTGCTTTGGGAGCTACTGAGAATTCCTATCCCTCTTGGTTGTGTCTTTTCCGTTTTGTTCTGTGGCGCAGCATGCCTGAGCTTTCACCCCTCCAAGGCCATTCATGTTTTCCCTGCGGGGCCTGGTGAACATCCTCCTCATCTCCCCCACTACACATTCATTAACATAGTCAACCTGTGTAGAATGCCCTGTGGCGGCTCCTTCTAAATTGCCTTTCTAAAAAGGTGACTCGTCAGGTAGGATTCAAGACTTGGACCATTTCTACCCCTGTCTCCATATGATGGAACTGCACTGGCTCCATGGCGGGTGACTGGAGCTTTCCCTGTCTTTGGTGATTGCGTTACATTTCAGCGAATTCCCTGGCCTTGGAATCCAGAGAGTGTTAGAGGAGAAGTCTGTTATGTTTGGATGGCTGCTCTAATACCGACTGCTCCACCGATGTCTAATACTCAACAACTCATGTAAGGAATGTAATGGCTTCTTGGCTTCCTGTTGACCTGACTGTGTCCACTGAAGTATGCTTTGTCAGAGGTGGCATTGAAGGGAACAAGAAGACGGATTGGCTTGGACAAGTGTGTTTCTGGGCCAAACTTTCTGGAATGCAGAAACATGGGGATTCCAATGGACTGCTCTTTAAAACCCTAAAGCTGCTGCTTGAGGATCCCCAATTACAATGATAACAATAGCCACTGTCATCTACATCATAATAGCAGCAGGTCTCATTTATTGAATACTAATTGCAGTTGACCCTTGAACAACACAGGTTTGAACTGTGGGGGTCCACTTATACACGGATTTTTTAAATAGTAAATACTGAAGTACTACACGGTCTGTGGTTGGTTGAATCTGTGGATACAGAACCGTGGATATGAAGAAAGTGTGTTTACAGAGGGCAAATTGCACTCGGATTTTCGACTGCACAGAGGGTCAGCTCCCTAACCCCTACATTGTTCAAGGGTCAACTGTACAGGCAAGGCATTATTCCAAGCAGTTTACATGCATTACCTTAATTAATCCTCATGGCAAATCCATGAAATACCTACTATCATTATTGCCATTTGACAAAAGAGAAACTGGAAGTGGAGGCTTTAAGCGTTTTAGTAATTTGTTCAAATTCACCCACAGTAGTGTGTGGGGAGATGAAATTTGAACTCATGTCTTTTGGATTCTAGATTCTAGACCATGTTTTCCTGGTCACCACTCATCTTTTCCCATAGTTGGAGAAGACTAAAGTATTCTCTGCAGGGATATTTGTTCATATTCATGCTTGTTTTGCTTTGAGAGAAAGTAAAAGTCTTTCAAACTTGAAGTCCAATGTATTGGTTAGTAGTTGGTTCTACTAGAAATAATAGGAAATTCCAAAATAACAAAGCATGAAAGAACATAGGAGTCTTTTTCTCTTTTATGTGAAGGAAGTCTGAAAATACTAATTTGGGGGCCTCATGTTGTCATCATGGACACATGACCACATCTTTTTTTTTTTTTTAACCTCCTTCTAAGTTGGCTTTTAAACTCAAGATTACCTCATGATCCAAGATAGCTGCTGAGCTGCAGCCATTAGTTCTGCAAACTAGGCTGGCAGGAGGATTCTAGGAGGTCTAAAAGGCCAAGTAAAATTTCTTTTTAAAATTTCTTTCTTTATTTAAGTACTTACTCCCAAACACTACTTTTGCTTCCATAAAATACTTCTGCTTAATCACATGGCCTCACCTACCTACAAAAGAACCTGGGAAATGTGCATATCAAAAATTCGGTGTTCTGCTCATTGGGAGAGGAGAATGGCTGTCGGGAGACTATGATGGCCTCTGCCACATCCAACATATCTAACTATAGAATCCTGCTTCCTGTGACATCCACTTCGAAACCCTTCCAGAGATGAGGCTATATTCCTAACTCCTAGATTTCTCCACACCCCCCATGCCCATGCAGTGCTGAACACAAATGGTCATAGCCACCATCTAATGCATCTGTCAATGATGTCTGACCCCAGGCAATGACAGCAGGAGCACTCAATAACACCTGTTGGGTTTGACTAATAGTAATGACACTGGCAACACCAACATCCCTAGGTTCTAACATCCTGAGCCTCAGTTGTGTGCCCCACACTGTGCTAAGTGCAACTCAGGCATTACCATGGTGCAGTTGTTGTGAGATGTACACATGGCGCCAGGCATTTGGCAGAGCCCAAGTATGCTCCTCTAGCATCCAAGTTTCCTGCTTCAAGTGGGTTTTGCATTCACTCATTCCCCAAGCAGAATTTAGCTGTTTCCTTCTATATCTTACTCAAACAAAGAAGCGAAAGAAATTTAGGCTTTTCTACGTGGGGTTAATCATAATTGCATTTTCCCTTTCAGTTTAACAAGGAAAGCTAATATTCATGGAAGGGGCAGTTGAATGGGCAGACAAGCCACTGGCTAGGTGCACCTACTAGGCACCTGTGCATGTTATCCTGTGCCCCAGGATTGAAGCAAATTTGGCTGGGAGAGCCACAGTGACTTCACCTTCTGAGCTTAGTTTCCTCTCCATGCCCTTGACATCAGGGATAAGACTTGACTGGCAGAAAGTAATCGATTATTTCTTATTGTTACTACTTTTATTACCTGGGTGAGATGTTGATGTGGTCAGTATCTGCGACTTTGTTTCTTTTTATAGTCTCAGCACCTGTTGATGAAGAGCATTTGGGGCTGATAGACCCTCTGCTTAATCTATAGAATGAGTGAGGCTCCCCTCTCAGGATTCTGCACTGGACCCTGAGTGGTGGCCCCAATACACTATGTGCTGGGCTTCCAGCTGGTGCAGCCTTATGGCACTTATTCTCTTCTAATGATGGGTGCTCATTAACTAGATTTGTTTTAGCGATTTTCCATCAGAGCGTTCAAAGGCAGCTTCAGCTCACCATCTCTGCTATGTTAGATGTGCTGTGTTGATCATAAGGACCAGTACAATCTCTGTAAGAAGATGCTATGGGATGAGATGGCCACCAAGGCAAAAAGGAGAGACGGGAGAGCTCCTTCTGGATCTACTATTAGTGTTCAGATGGAACAGACTGAGCTTTCCATTCTCCTGGCTGTCTAAGATGTATGAATGAGTAAACTTCCCATGGTGACAATCCCTTTGTTTAGAATTTCCTATGTTCCTGCTCCATGCCCTGACACTTGCAAGTTGAAAACTGCCCCAGAGAACACATTTTATAGCTCAACAAAGGATACATATTTTTACATGCTACCCTAGTGAGTCACTTTTGCTTCTCATACTTTTTGATTCAAAATTGCTTAAATATGTCCCTCGGCGGGTCTCTATGTCAGATGCCACCCTGACTTGTTTTAGGGCCATAATTGCAAACATTAAGCTGTTTCAAGACTGGTTTTGAGGCAAGTTTTTAGCCAAAGTGAGTCGTTGCAGGTAATGTACCTGGCCTCATGGGCACAAACTAGGTGTTTAATAAATGCTGGTCCCCACCGTTACTAATGAGCTTAAATTAGCTGAACTCATGCCTTTGAAATTCAACCTTCTAATTTTTAGAAGAAGTCTTTTTCTTGGTCGTGATTTTTGTCTAGTTGGAAAAGAGCAAAATCAACAAAATGGATTTAAGCAATTCCTAATGTCATGAGCCTGACACCCAAGACTCTGCCTAGTACAGGATACATAGGGTTGCCCATGCTTGGTTTGCATTGCTTTGAGTTTCTTCTTCAGAGACTGTATCTGCCTTCTGTCAAAGTTTCAAAGAGACCCATCTGGGGAGCACAGAGATGTTAATGATAAGGTCTCCCCAGCAGCCCGAGGTTGCCGTGGCCTGGTGGTGATGTCATGGGGATTAAGGCATGTTATCTGTAGTAAGAATAGTCTCCTGCTGCTGAGTGCAGCAGCGCAGCAGCAATCTTGGGCTGGGCCCGGCGCTCGGGGCTTATTTTAGACCTGAAAGAAAGCAGGCAATTATCATGTTCTTTAACTGTAATCAGCCAAACAGGATACAGGTAGCCACAAAATGGAGTTATTTAAAACAGTAACAAAATCACTTCAAAAAGGGCAACAATCTGGAAGTCTCTCTTTCTGCAACATCTAGTTAAAGCTGTCTAAGCATGGAGAAGAGAGAGAAGGTTTGTTTTGTAACCTCCTCAGTGGCAATCAGATCAGGAAAGCTTATTTGTGAAATGAAAGACAGGAACCCTGGCCTGGAAGCTGCCCTAGAGCAATTGAGTTTGGACCCAACAAGTAAACTGGAGCCTTTAAAAATGATCCCAGGAGAATCCTGAGCTTCCAGCCATCTGTTTATCATGGTGGTTACCATGGCAAGGGACTCTCACTAGCCTGGCCAGCTAGTCCAGCCTGGTCTGGTGACCCCATCACAGCACCTCAGCTTGGGTTGGAAGTTGATTCTGGATATCGATTATGAGACCTTATCTTGGGTAGCATTCCCTGTGACATTCCAGTAAGACTCTGGGAGGGGGCACAGGGCTGAATCTAAGCATTTCCTAGGACCTGTCAGAACCTGCTACCAAGCAGAAGGCAGAGTGAGGTGGACTCAGCATGGGCCCCGTCTAATTCTGGCTCTGCCACTTGTTAAGTGTGTGAACTTGGGCACATTTTTAGGCGAGCTGAGACTTGGTTTGCCCCGTGTGAAATGGGGATGATTAGAAGCTCTCCTGTAGGGACATGCTTGGAAGGGTACCTTGCTCACAGCAGCTAAATAGACTTCAGCAGACATTAGCTGTTGTTACCCTGTCCTCAGCTATGAAGCTTATGGACAGAAGTTGCCACATCATCTGTTGATAACCCCAGCATGACTTCTGAAGGTGTCTGTTACTTCAGTAAGAAGTGTGAATTTTACATTGCATCATATATGCCAATGAGCTAGGAAAACCAGGAGGCCTACCCATCCTCCAGCCAGCTGGGTAAAGCCTGAGTCAATTCCCAATGCATTTAACACCATCCCCATTAATTAATAATGGCAGTGAAAACCAGACTAATAAGTTATAACAGCAGCTGCAGCCCTGCCTTCTGTTGAATGCTTCTTCTGTACTAGGTACTGTGCTAAAGGCAGTACATGAGTGTAATCTCATTTAATCCTCACGACCACCCTATAAGGCAGCCATTATTCTCACTATTTTACCAATGAGGAAACTGAGGCACAAAGAGAGTTAAAAAGAATTGTAATAAGTGGGTGAGTTAGGATTTGAGCTCAGGTCACTGACTTGAAAGCTAGCTTGCTAATCATTAAGTCACACTTACCAGTCACTTGGGCCTTTGGGAATAGTGTAGCTTTAAGAGTCCAAAATCTAGCAAAGAACAAAATTAGGCCTTCTGTCATAACAAGGCTAGCACATTGCATAGTATATTTCAGTATACTTCCACATGACTGATTAGTTAAATCTGAGAACATCTCTGGAAGTCACTTTATAAATGAAAAACTAAAGCCTCAGAAGTAAGCCACCTGCCATTATAAATGGCAGAACCAACCTTTTAAGCCAAGGCCACACTGCATCCATGTCTACAAGACCCCAAACACACTCAAGTTCCACTCAAGCCATGCTGCCTCTCACCAGCTCTGACCCAAATTCCAGCTGCAGAGATAGAGTTGGGCAGTAGGAAAAGGATAAAGCTAATAATAATTCTTGCCAAATCCTAGAAAGCCCTTCCGGGGCACCTGCCGAAATCCCCTGTTGAGGATACAGACTGTGGCGTGGTAGGCCAGTCAGGGGCCAATTAGACTTGTCCATCCTGGCCTGCAGTTGATTTTGTGGCTGAGTTCGTGTCAGGGCTGCATCAATGATGAGCATTTCTGTGAGTAGTTTGTTCAGGGAATTCCCTGAGCCAGACACTTGGCTGGTTCATAGGCTTCATTTCTGTCTCAGTATACACTGGTTCTGCTTGCATCTGCTGGAGGAAAAAAGCCAGAGGATAGTCAGCAAGACTAGAAATGTCCTGAAGAGGAAAGGGCTTTGGGGGACTTGCCAGGAGATTGTGTGACACTGGTACCCTCTTGGGCTTTGCTGCCTATGATGCCTGTGTGGTGCTGGTCAGGAGCTGGTTTCCATCCTAATTTGGTCAAGTAGCCAGTTTTCTACTTGGTGCCCATAGATGCTCTTTGGTTTAATCCGTCTGTGTGATATCTCTAATTTATTGTCTAGAGGAGAAAGCCTTCACATCACATTTTGCAGTTGACCGCTTCAGTCTCAGCTGTGTCATCGACTATTCAAGATTCATGCAATCAGGCAGTCATTCATGCATTCAACCTTTTAAATTGGAACATCTTCTCCATACTGGGTGCTGTGCTAGGTGTGAAACAGATCCAACCCCAGTCCTGCAGCATGGAACTTCTATTCTAGTGTACATTTCCAGCACAGTGTTAAGTATGCTTCACATTGCGCACTGTATTATTTCAGAAAGATATTCCTGTAGGGAGAATTCCTTCCAGTCATTTAGAAGTTCATGTATTACAGTATTAACATGTCATCTGGCAGCTGTTAACATAACTCAGGCTGGACTTTAAGTGTCTCTCGTTTGGGGGGCCAGGAATAGTGGGAAGAGGAGCTTGGGGGAGGGACGAAATGCATGTCTCCTTTGGGATAAGGTGTTCACTCCATCTAAAAGCTCTTAACTTGCTGCTGGAAATTGCCATTCTTTTTTACTTTGTAAGGGTGTTAATAGGAAACTAAAATATCTGTAAAAATTATAAAGTAAAACATCTTTGCAAATGAGTAAAGATCATAACTGGGAGGAGAGCTGTATTTTTATCACCAAGGGAGAAAAAGATGTCCATTTTCCTGTTTCATAAACTGCACTGTTTTTGAAAGCATACTTAGTAGTGAGTATACATATATTCACTACCATGGTGGTGGTAATGGAAGGGGGGTTAAGAACCAATGAGCCAGCTGGTTTCCAACAAATTGTCAAAGTGCTGGCTTTATCTTGGTCCAAGCCTATTTCCTAGTGTTTAAAAGAGACAGAGGATCCTGCCATTTCTTAACTCAAAGTGGCCCTTCCCAGCTCTCCTTGACCATGCAGACATGGTCCATGTGGATTTCATCAGGGGCCCAGAATTCAGTTTAAAAGAGCATATTTCTTTGGAGTATCCTGGTCCATGCAAGTCATCGTTGTTCAAGCCAAAATGACTGTTTGGTCAAGTTGGGGGGTTTCTTCTCCCAACTCTCCATCCCAACGATACCTTTATTCTCTTTATTCTTTAAGTTCCAAGTGTGACATGACTGTGTTTCCAGTCCTGGACTTTGCTGTGTTCCTTGCTTGTCACCCTTGTTAGGCCTGCCTTGACTTGTGTCTGTCACTGCTGCACTGGCTGGTGGTGTTAGTGACTGTTCACCTTGCTGGTTCATCCACAGCATCATTTGGTTCTCATGTTTTCCCCATTTAGTGAAGCTCCTTTCCATTCTCTTCTGTAGAATTACCCTTTATGACTATCAAGCCATGTGCAGGGCCAACAAGGAGAGCAGCAATGGTGCCCATGGTCTACTGGATGTAAGTACAGTGCAGTCACTCGGAAAACAACTGCATGTTTTTGTCTGTCCCTGCATGTGAGCATATCTTTTTCTTTGGCGTCATCAAGTTTATCTGTTTCAAAACCATGAATATTTAAATGTGTCAAGTCAAGAAAATCACTTCTGTTTAAACCCAAATCCAGTGATTGTGTGAATGATAAACAGGTCTAAAGTATTTGATGGATTAATGCAGCAGCCCCCTCCTCCTTTTGATGTATAGAAAAGGGGAGAAGTTTTGTCAATTCCCTCATTCTCAAATAAAAGAGAATTTGGTTTGGTTCAACAGAAACCTTCCTTTTAGTTTGTAATAGAGCTGTTAGCCTATGCCCAAATTCACATTTTGATCAGAGATTCTCTACTCTAATCATGCTGCTGCTTTTAACATCATTTTCCCTGGAACTGATTCCATCCATGATGTCACAGTTGAGGATCAATCAACATAGCTTTGTATCATTAGAAACTGGCTTTCAGATCACCAGAAATTAACTGTGACAATTTACCCCCAGTTTAAAAATATAATTTACAATGTGCAAGCAATATAAATTTGGTCACCAATAACTTGAAAACACAGAAAAAACAGATACTTCAACATAGTCTGGCATATGGGTATAAGTATAACCCTTACATGTTATCATTTTGTAAATTCCAAAAAATCAACCTAAAATTTGGTTTGAAACACAAAATTTAAGAGCCATTTTGGTTTTAAAATATAAATATACACCTTCTCATTTGCAGATGTAAGATCTTGCAAGGGGATTATTTAAAAACCAAATATTTAACACGGTTCTGAGCTGGGACATTTCTGAGAGGCAACTAGGAACTAAAAATGGGATGATTTGAAAAATACCACTTTTTAGTGAGAATCAACACAAATTTCCAAACCCAGCTTCCCTAGCCTTAGCATGAGTATTTCCAGGCTTAAAATGTTCCCAAAATATGTTTTTATCATTAGGCTTAAGAGCTCAATGGCTTTACCCTTCTGAATGCTAATGTGAATTAAAATTTTTTAATCCCATATTTGCATAATCCCTTTGTTTACCCTGCATTGAGCCAGCATCAGGGAAAGCTTGAGTATCCTGCTCCCACTGCCTCGGCCCCCAGCCCCGCCCCGGGCCTCAGGGTGAGCTGCCCCTGTGCCTCTCCCTCTTCCTTAATCTCTTTATTCATTCTCTCCTCCCACACTATGGAGGACCACTGAAATGTCACTACCCATCCCGGCAGGTACAAACACAAAATTGTCCTGTGGTCTGACCTCCCTTGGTCCTTTTGAAAGAAAGATGGTTATTTTTAAAGCCATAAGAAGTGTAATGGCAGAACCACAGGATTGCATGGCTGCATTTGGTTTTGGAAAATAGTTAAAAGTTAACATCCTTATCTGACCCTGAAAGCCCTGTGATTCAGGGAATGATGAGGACACACTCAATCAGAGCAAGAAATTTAGTCTGAAATCTGGGTGGGCTGGGAGTAACCCCAGTGGATGGGTGTTGTGTTCTGTACATTTGCTTACTGGCTTGAATAGGCAAGTTTTAAGAATGGTCAGGGGTATATAAATTTGTCCTTGTTTTATTTGAAACTGGATAATCCTCCCATTCCTAGCTCTAGTCCTTATCATCAAAATGCTTAGAAGGTAGGATTAAGCAGCCATCACATCGGAAACCAGGATTGGGCATTTCAATTCCCTGCTACCTAAAGACAACCACAGAAGGTTCTGAGATTTGTCTGGACCTGCAACTTGGGGTTCGGGCTTTGCCAACATCATTACCTGTCTCTCAGGTCCACCCACCACTCACATATCTAGCATACCTAGGTACAAAGAACCGACTGAGGGGGAGACTTAGTATTTTCCAGAATTCAGGAAATTGAATTATCCACATAGGAAATATCACAGAGTAAACAATCCCACTGCTTTTTTTAATTAAAATATTCTGAAATAAAGATTAGCCCGTCAATGCCTTCTTTTATAGAGTGAAGGGGATTTTCTGCAAGGATAAAATCACATATTTATGTGGTTATCATTTTTTTTCAAGTCTGAATATGTAAGTGTGAGAAAACGCAGCTTAAATCCTACATAATTCATGGGCGGCATTAAAATCAAGCATGTGCAATTTTTGCTTATTTCAATGAATAACATACAGTGATGGAGAACAGGGAATCACCTTTCTAAGAGGCAGCCCTGTGAATTACCATTTGAAATTAGTTATATGATTCCAACTGCTCAGCATTAGGCTGCGAAATATTAGCCCCCAGAGAGTAAAGGTTTAAGCATCATTTGGTGAACTTCCTTTTTCCTCCCAGAGATAACCCCTGTATTAGATCATGTTTATTTTACTTGTAAATCACATCTCACTACAGGGGAGTTCAAAGTTTTAAAATGTTAGTTTTGGGATACAGTATCCAACTATTTTCTTCTTTAAGCTAGAGCTTCACTGGTTTTTGACATGATATCAATCTCTTTAGAAAAATAACATTGTCTTTTTGTAAAGCCTTAGGTTAAACTACAAATTTTGTGCGTGATACATTGTTTGTAATGAACTGAATTCTTCTCTTCAGCCTTATAATGCCTTCCTTGCTGCAATAAAATGGATAATGACAGAACTTGTCTTGTAAGTACAATTTGCTGCTTTTTAAAAAAAGTATTATTGCTTATAAAAAAGTATTATTGCTTTTCTGTGTTAAAAAGTGAATTGAGAGACTGTGCTTCCAATAACCATTACATTCATAATACTCTGCGATAACCTGATTGAACATCTCGAAATAGTGAACGTTGAGTCCAAAAAATTATCTTTTATTAAGTTATTCATGGTCACTGCTCATGCCCTTATATCACCATTTAGCAGACTAACAGCTTGCACTACACAAACCAAATTTATTTATTGTGGTTACTGTTAAATGTAACATAGATGTCTGGCTGTTTTTAATGCAGCCTGGGTGGGCTGTGGTCAGAAGAACAAATTGCCAGGCTGTCCACTGTGCTACTTTGGATGTCTTGGCATGTGCAGGCGTGGGGGCCTGTGCAGTCATGGGTCAGGGCCTTTCTCAGGTGTGATTTAATTGTTTACCCTGTCAAATTACAGTCCTGCTGGATGCATCTGTGACTTAGGTCAGACTTGAAATGGCACAAAGATGAAAGGCTTAACTTCCAGATGAGATATTGAACACATTACAGAAACTGTGTCACACAGAGAGGAGGAATTCCATGGACCAGCATGGAAACCAGATCATTCAAGCTGCACCAAACTCTCTTATTCTTATTTTCCCCATTAAGGTTCCAATTCTGTGAGTTTAAGGCAGATTTCTTGCTATTTGATGAACAGACATTGTCTTCCTTATTGCTTCAATGTAACCTATGTTAACAAAGTTATAACTTGAAGCGGGGAGTAAGTTCTAAATGTACATAAGAATCAGAAAATACAGGTAGTAGTGAGATTTTTATTGTAAGCTGCTAGAGGATAGCAGCCATGAGCCTGAGAAGGAAATGACTGAATTTTGATCTATTTCCATTTATTTAGAGGATGATTTATATTACTTTTGCATTCTTTACTAGCAGTTGAGAAATTATGATTTTTGTGGAGTTGCATTGTGATATAATTTCATAAAAAGGAGTTTGTCCTCTCTGTTCCCACCACCCTGCCCTACATACACACACACACACACACACACACACACACACACACACACATATACACACACACAACTGAATACATTTGTGTTACAGTGTAAATTTTGAAAACATCCTTTATAGTGTAGACCATAGTCTAAGGAGAGAATATTCCATTTGTATTTCTGAACCAAGGCAGGGGAAGCCCTTTGAATGTTGACTTTTTACTATGGACTTAGACTATAACAAGAAAACAATTTCTGCCTATAAAGCAGATATTTCTCAAAAGCGTCCCTGACTCTAGGTGAACCTGATTTTAGGGTTTGGCTGGCATTGGTGATAAAATAGTCTTTCACAAGTAAGACAAAACCTAATGAAAATTCAGTGGTAGCTGAACCAACCACCTTGATATCTCAGATGATGATGTTATTCTTTCAAATGAGGTGAGTGATGCTGAATAACACAGAATGTCACTTCAGTTCAGGGTGTGGGTGACCAAGTAACATTGGGCTTTTCCATCTCCTGTTTAGGTTCCTGGTGGAATTTAACCTCTGCAGTTGGTGGCACTCAGATATGACAGCTAAAGGTAAGCAGCAACTGGCTTCTCTTTCCTTGCTCAGAGTGATGAACCCGGGGTTCACTGGCTACTTTTCACCAGGGATGTGCTCACATAAAACTACCTAGGACAAAGGAGTGATGATTTCTCCTCTCTGTCAGCAAAAGGCATCCTTTGTGCTAAGGGCAGCACTGTTCAGTCTAACAAAAATTCCACAGGCTTCATTCAGCCCTCATTGAATATACACTTTGACCTGTTTCCTTAACTAAGGCTTTGAGGTCATACACTGCACAGGAGAATTCTTCAAAAGCTAGTGGGCAGTGCTGAAATCTAAGGGTCACAGACACATTGCTTTTCTCAGGCTGAATGAATGGATAACCATTACCTTTTTACCATTACCTTCATAAAATATAAATCTGATCATATTACCTTCCCTGCTCAAAACTATCAATGATTTGAGCAGTAATTAGTAGAAACTATTAAGAGGCCTGAGTTGTGGAGTTAGATTAGTATGGATTTGAATTCTGGCTCTGAGGTTGGCCTTTGTCAAGTTAGCTGATCTCCTCAAGGCTCAGTTTCCCCACAGTAAGCAAAGTAGAGAAAATAATAAAAAATATTTATCTCTTATCATTTGTGTGTATGTGTACATTTAATGGTAAGATAAATCATGATATATGCTGAGCATAGGACTGGAATATAGTAAGCCCTCAAAAATGGTAGCTGTAATTAATTCATGATATGTTAACTGTAAAAAAATGAAATATTGCCATTTGCAGCAGTATGGGTGGACCTAGATAACATTATACTTAGTAAAGTAAGTCAGACAGAGAAAGACAAATACCATACGATATCACTTATATGTGGAGTCTAAAAATAATACAAATGAATCTATATATAAAACAGAAAAAGACTCACAGACACAGGAAACAAATTTACGGTTACTACAAAAAAATGACAGCCCATTCACAGAAAGGCATAGAAAATACCTATGAAATTTAGTAATACAGCAAGAAAAACAATATGCAAAGTCGTATATACCCCCCAAAACCCCCCAATGGTTGGGGAGAAGGAGGATGTAGAGTTAAATCAGATCAGCAGTCAGGCCAAAGGGAAGTCAATAGGCAGGAACCAAAATAGGAAATAGGAAAACTTTCAAGTACCCCAAAGAAAATTTTACCTATAACATGAACCTGCTTTTGTTTAAAATTGTACATGATTTGAAAAAGAAAGATGAGAAGGAACTTACATAATGGGTGCTTGTTATCTTTTCCTAGTCATTTTTCTTATTTGGTTAGCATGTCCACAATTTTACTATTAGGGGTAAAAAAAAGGTACATGAGATTAAGTGAGAGAAAAGGAAGAAAGGTGATCAATAGAGGCCAAGAGAATGGATGGCAAGTTGGTTAGGTGGCTGCTCTCTGCAGCACCAGTGCCTGGGGACAAATCACCACTCCTTGTCAGTCAGGCTTTGAGCTCTGTTTCACCTAGAGGTGAAGTGCCCTGACCTTGGAGTCAGGCAGCCTTCCTCTGCCACTTGCTAGCTATGCAGTTCTGGACAAGTCGCTTGGTCTCTCTGGGCTTTGGTTTCCTTGCTGTCAACAGAGATAACAATAAACGTGATGTGGTTGTGAGCGGTGGATTAAACTGTGCATGCAAAGCCCACGTGCAAGATGGGGCACAGAGCGAGTCTCCAGTGTGGTGGGCGGGGCTCCAGTTTTGGGTGGTGGTGTCTCTTTTGGCGAAGACGTCTGGCTCTCTATGAGGAGTGTGCTCAGTGCTGGGGCAGCAGGCTGGTGGTCCTCAGTGGTTCACTTTCTGGCATTCCTCTCATTTCTCTTCATATCCAGATGCCTGCCCACCCTGGCTGAGGGGCTTTGGTGGTGAGCATGAGAGTGCACCCTCTTCATGCCAGCCTCCATTGCTGCTCGCCCCATTCTTACCTTGGCCTGCTTCCCTTCCCTGCTGCCATAGGCATCTGCCCTCACTCTTGCTCTGGTCCTTGACATGGACAATTAGTTGTAGAGTTTCTTTTAAGTGCCCATCCCTGTGATCTCCACTTAGACCAGTGGTTTTCAACCTGGGGGTGATTTTGCCTCTCAGGGGTCACTGCAGTGTCTGGAGACATTTTTGGTTGTCACAACTGGGAATGGGAGAGAGCTATTGGCATCCAGTGGTTAGAGGTCAGAGATGCTGCTAAACATCTTACAACACACAGGACAGCCCCTCACAACAAAGAATTATCTGACTCAAAATGTCAACAGTGCCACTCTTGAGAAACCCTGGTGTAGGGCAGGAGAGATGAATTAGGAAGGGGGATACGGTCTTGGCACTCATGACACTTACAGAAACTTGTGAAGGTTCCCATTCTGAAATTTCACATCCCTTCTCCCTTCTTCCCCCTCCAGCTTAGCTAAGAGGAATGATGTGATGCTTCAGGTCTCTGTTTTCTGTCTTAGGAGCTTTTTAAACAACCCTTAGTAGACAATTCCAAATCCTCTCACTCCATCGACAGACTGCACAAAGACCTTGTGAGATAGTTACATCATCTGCAAGTTGTGTGCCAATATATAGTGCTTTTTCCTTCCCAGAGAGCTGGCACTAGGTTCTCTTCAGATCCCTTCAACATATCTGAGAGGTGGGGACTGCTAGAATGTATCACTAAGCCTCTCTGAGGCACGTAAGTCAGACAGCTAATAGGAAATGGACTCGACCCCAAACCAAGGCCAGCCACCTCCGCCGGAGAACGGCGAGAGACGCACCTGGCTTTCTGTGAGTTCCAAGTTGAGCAAGCTGCTGCACGTGAATTGTCTCATTCAGACCTACAGCCCTCTGCTGGGCACGGCTATGACTTTTTCTATTTTATAGATGAAGAAACTGGTTCAGATGGTGAATGCACTCACCCACAGAGCTGCAATCATCTGAATCTTTGTTAGAGGTGAACGTGAATCTCAGACCCAGTGTAAGCAGGGTAAATTCCAAGCGCCATAACAATATTGCCTTGAGAGGTTTCTTCATTCTAAATTTACCCTTCCCTCCTAGATAAAGACCCTGAGCTGAGACATACATCTTTGTTTAACTAAAAATGGAATCCATAATTACACTGTTTATCTGCTTCATTTCCTTAATGAAGGGGACTGTGGAAGGCCATTTCTGCTTGATTATCACAAAGGTATCATTTTGGCGAAGCTGCACAAAGAGAATGGAGCTTGCTGGCACCCGATTATGAATGGGGGTGCATTCACAGAGACAAAAGAAGAGGAAAGCTTTTCAAATGGCAACTCTATTCATTCCTGTTTGTCTGCACATAATTACTGTGAACCCAAGTCAGTTATTCTCATCAGGGACATTTGTTGCTAAGGGAAAATTAAAGAAATCCAATTGTGTGGATGCTCCATTGGGTGCTTCATTGTGAGTGAGTGATAGGTTCTGGCGGCTTCAGCCTGAGACGTCCAGTATAACTGGGGTGGGAGGCAGACAGGGTGATGGCCAAGAGCCGAGGCTCTGGGATGTGACCATGTGCATGTGCATTTGGGCTGCATAACATAGTGGTGTGACTGTGGGCAAGCAGTTAACTTCATTTCTCTGAGTTTTAGTCTCTCCATCAGTAAAACAGGATAGCAGCAGGGCCTTGCTCACTGTGTGATGGTGAGGATTCTATCCATCAAAGGGTCTAGCACAGTGTTTGGCATGTAGTAAGCGCTTAGTGAGTATTGGCTGCAAAGGTGGTGGTGGTTGTTTTGCTATTTAGGTAATGATCGTGATGAGTCACTTTCTGTGGGACTCAAGGCAGGCTATGTCTGCTTTCTGAACTTCAGTTTTCCCTTCTGAGAAAATAAGGAATCAGTCTATCTGAGCTCCATGATGCTTGTGTACCTACACCTTTGTAAGATAATGAGTTTTAAATGCCTGAGAGTTAAAACAGTACCCATCAGATGACTGGCAGCCTTAGTTATTGGTTTGAAATTCCATAGATAAACAGTAATGACTAGCAAATATATGTGGTGTTTTCCATAGCGCTCCAGACAAAGAAAGGTCTTCATAATAAACCATGTTATTTAGATTAAATGTGGCCATGGTTTTATATGATAATTTGTGTGTTTCCCAAAAGTACCAAGCAACTTCCAGCCAATGTATAGTCATACTGCAAATAGAATCAACGGCTCATCACCACATCAGTACGGGTGCCCTACGGTTGTCAGAGGAATAAGAATTTCATCTCTAGAAAAGATCAGAGCCAAATGAGTCTCTCCATTGAGAGCGCTGGACTCATTCCATTGTAACTGGGCCCAGACAATTAGAATTAGGGATGGTGCAATTATCAGGGTTATTTAAATCATGTGTGCTGCCTATCTCAGCCTGCCCCAAAGACCTTTCTTCCTTTCTCTCATTGGCCAAACTTCATTAAGCAGTTAAATATATATACATGTGCTGGAGCCAGACGGCTCAAGTTCAAACTTTGGCTCTGCCACATACTCACTGGATGAATTTGGACAATTCACTTCAACCTCTCCTCCATTCACTAATCTCCAAAACAGAGATAACAATTGTTCTTACCTCACAGTTTGATTTTTTTTTAAAATTTTGTCATGTTGTACTGTTAAATAAATACATACATCTAAAGCAGAACAACATCTGGCATATAAATTTCTTAATAAATTTATCCATTACCATCATTGGGTTATTATATGCCGTCTGCATGCTGTGCCATATACACTTACAATCTGTGCTTTTGTTTACTTAATCTTTATTTCATTTCAGCTAACTGACTTTTTGAAAGTTAGATAAATTAAATATTAAAGGGAAGCTTCCCAAATTAGAAGTCAGTATTGTTTGCCATATAGAGAAATCAGTTGTAAAAATAAGAACCCTGAAAATAAACCATGTTATCATATTGTAGTCAGGTCCTCTGAGCTTCATGTTTGGCCTCCCTCGGGTAAAGGAGAAAAAAACAAATGATAGAAAGATGGAAGAAACTCCCTAGCATCAAACGAAGACATCTTCCTGACAAAAATCGAGGACACTGACAAAGAAATGGGAAGAGAATGATGTTCCCACCCAGCGCCTCTGTGTTGTTACTGTTGCACCTTAGCCGCCTGAAATGCCCTTTGCCTTCCACCCAAGGCAGGCAATTTGCCATTAGGGACCGAGAGCCTCCCATTTCCTTTGTCTGTGTTATTTGCCTGAAAAACACCATTCAAGAGAATTATTCATTTACTCAGCAAGCATGTAATGACACTTCCTATGAGGTAGCACCGAAGGCTCAGGGGATAGACAGTGTTCGGTACCTGGCCCTTTGCAGGCATGACGGAGTCAGGATCAGGGAGGCAGCCGTCTGCTTGCCATTCTAACCAAACAACAATGGCTCAAAAAGGCTGACAGTCTGAGGATTCAATGAAGTAGCCTTCACAGTAGAAGTGCTGCTGGCAGGAGGCACAAACACTTAAGTAGCCCTAGCAATGTACCAGCCACTTTTAGTAGATGAATTCATTTGATCTTCAAACAACCATGTGGAGTTGGTTCCCATTTTGCAGATGAGAACACTACAGTGTGGAGAAATTAAAAACCCACCTGATGCCATACAGCAGTGGTAGAATTCACAACACCCAGAATTTGTGCTCTTAGCTGTCAACACTACACAATTAGCCCAACTCCTGGCATGTAGATGGTAACATGAAGGCTGCTGGGGAGGGGGGCCACACATGTGTGTGAAAATATGCGTGTGTGTCACTCTGTTAAGAGTTGTACATGCATTAGTCTATTTATTCCTCAGAACAACCCTGTGAGTTAGCATGGGAATCTCCCCTTAATGTCAGTGACCAGTTCCTGAAAATCACGTTATGCATAAAAAGCTGACTGAGTCTACTTCCATTCGTTTTAAATAAGAAAAATTACAAGGTGTTATCTTCAACCCCAAACCCCCGACCAATTTCCTCAAAATAATTAAAGCTCAGTAGAAAGGCCTGTATATAAAAGAATCACGTTAGGATGCAAATGCTTAAAACATGGCTTCCTGATCACCCAACAATCATCTGCTTGTTACCAAACAGTTGTTTTGCATTCAGTAACCCTCTGATGGCTCACTTAGTGCCGGCAGCCTCCCTGATGGACATTCTACAAAACATCTACTGGTGGTTCTGACATCCAAACCAGTTGCATTTGGAATGTAACTGGAGACTTTGTTACAAATATGTATTTATATTTCTATATAAACATCAGCCAAAAACTTTATACAAAGTTTAGGTATTGGAAACCTATAAGCAAGCATTCTACCAGGAAAATGTTCATGAGTAGATCTCCTGTGAAGAGTACCTGTACTACTAGCATCTCCATTTTACAGATGAGAATACTGAGGATTAGCTAAAAGCAGTGAAGCAGGAATTTGTACTCCAAACTGCTCTGACTTTACCCTTAACCACTAGGCTATAGTATCTGTCATCATTATCGTCATCCCTAATGGCTTCATTAGAATGCTAGCTTTATTTTTGTTGTTGTTGTTGTTATTATTATTATTAATTGGCATTAGCACTCATTATGTTCCAAGTACTGCACTAAGTACTCAACATACATTATTTCATTGAAATCTCACATCAGCCTCTAGTAAAAGAACTATATTATTCCAATCTACAAATTTTAAAAAATTGAGACTTAGGTTTTGGAATTTGCCCACTGGACATAACTTGTTTAAGCTAATTAATCCACCACCAAGCCCTTACCAAGTACCTACTGTGTACTCATCCACATGCCAGGGTTATTTAGTACTATCTTACTGGACAAGGAACTTCATAATAGTAGGATTAGGTTCGTGGCTGTGTTTCAAAGACATTATGTATTTTACTATTCCATATTTCAATTTTGTTTCTGTAATGAAACCATGCAATTGTACCATGACCCTAAGTAATATGGTGTAACTTGTATTTTATACATTTATTCAGATGTATATATGTGTGTGTGTGTGTGTGTGTCGTTGTCACTGCTAAGTTCAAGTAAGCATGAGGTCAGAGACCTAGTGTCTGATGTTGTCCCAGAAAGTAGAATTCTTGTGATGCATAAATGATAGTTGATCACGCCAGCAGAACTGCTTGAGGAATTATAGCTTATAGAGTTGCTTGGCAGATGAAATCACTTGACTAATTAGAAAATAATGCATTATGCCGTGCCTAGAAAAATCCCAGAGCATCAGGAGCAGAACTGCGTTCTGACTTACTGGGGGCTGCCAGTCACAACAAAGTCTGTGCGGTGTATTCTTTACCTTTTTTTTTTTTCCTTATTCCTACAGCCCAGAAATTGAAACAGACCCTGGAGCCTTGTGATACTGAATATCCAGCGTTCGTCTCTGAGCGCACCATCAAGGAAACCTCAGGGAACATTGCTTGTGAAGACTGCTCCAAGTAAGCACCCCCTGCCCCTTTCTGGTCAGTATAGAACTTTTCCAGATAGGCCAGTGCGGCTGACATGCATAGGATTACGTTGAGAGCTGGAAACATGGCTGCCCTCTTGTGTGAGGAAGTATTTCCATCAGCTTGGAAGAAACATCACTTGGCTTTACTAGAGAGATCATTTAGAGTTTGGGAAACATTCAAATGTACGAAAATACATCCTAGAATATAAGAGCTTTTTAGTCCAGTTGGTAGATTGGTGGAAAAAGTCCTGATTGGTTTTTTTTCCCAGTTGACAGTTGGCAATTTCAGCTATTTGGGGAAATTTCTCAGGTGTTTTTATTGAAGGCACCAAGCCTTCAGGATTCACCCAAATCTGACATATTGGAAATGATTTCTTGGAGGCTTAATATGAGTGTCCCTGATTACTAATGAGGTCAGGCCTCTTTCACTGGTTTTATTGGTCATTTGGGGTCTCTGGCCTCTTCATTCCTGTTGGCAGTTCTCTACTGGGTGGTGGATCTATTCTTACTGATTTGGGCATTCTTTCGTTTCATGTATGATTTCTTTGCAGTTCTCTGCTCTGTATATGTGTCTTATTCCTTGGTCTATCTCTTCACTTTTTATAGAATTCTATAGATGAATCTAAAATGTTTTTAAATTTTATTTTAATGTAGTCTAATTTATTCTTATTTTCTTCTTTAATTTGTACATTTTGTGCCTTGTATCAGAAAGTAGTGTCTGCCCTAATGTAATAAATATATTCTCATATATTTTTATTCTGAACACTTTAAAGGGTTGCCTTTCACATTAGAACTTAAATCCCTCTGGAATTTACTTGTGTGAGTGTCATGAGATAGGGTCTAATTTGGTCCTTTTCCATATAGTTGGTCTGTTAACCAGAACTTTATATTGAGTACTTTTTATTTTCCAATAGATATATTATGACATCTGTGTCATGGGCTGAATTCCCATCTATTTGCAGATCTGTGTTCAGGTTTTATGGTTTGCCAAAACCTGTGTCAACACCATATCTCTTTAATTATTATATCTTTGTAATGTGACTTGATAGCCAGGAGAACAAATCTTTTTCTTATTCTTCTTCTAAATCAACTTGACTATTCTTGCCTGTTTACTCTTTTGTATTAATTTTAGAATCAGCTTATTAATTTTGATGAATTATGCTAGGGTTTTGATTAAAATTGCTATAAGTTATAGATTAATTTGAAGATAAGTGCTATTTTTAAAGATACTGGACCTTCCCACTTATAAGCTGAATATCTCTCTTTATTTACATACCTATCAATACAGTTTTATAATTTTATGTTAGATTTATACCTAAGCAGCTTATGGTTTTTTGCTATCAGAAATGGCATATGTTTAAAACTACATTATCTGATCGGTAATTGCTAACATATGAGAAGCTCACTGATTTCTGTATGTTAAATATCCTGCATCCAACTACTAACTGCTCTTTTAGATCTAATAGTTTGTGTATGGGTTCTCTTGGATTATAGGAAAATATAAATAATATAAAATTTATCATTGTAACTATTTTTAAGTGTACAACTCAAGGGCATCAAGCACATTCCATTGTTGTGCAACCTTAATTATTATCCATTTCCTAAATTGCTATGAGTTTTTGGTAACCATTTATTAGGTTAAAGAAAACCTCTTCAAGTGTACTTGTTGCTCTGGTTGTTACTGTTTGAAACTTGAATGGATGTTAAAATTTATCAAAAATTTTTTCTACATCCATTATTAAAATAATTTTAATTTTTAAATATGTTGTTACATTCATATAATTAAAAAAATTTTAAGTCATGAACTATATCATATATATTATAAATATCTTTAATAGTAGATGGGTTATCTAATATAAAAACATACTTGCTTTCCCAGGATGGACTTTCATTGTCATGATTACAAAAAACAGAAAACAAAAACCATATTACTAGATTCATTTGGTCATATTATATTGTGAACATTTGCATCTGTGCTCAAAAAGGAGAGTGTACTATACTTTCCCTTACTTGTCCTGTCATTTGGCTTTGCTGTTAAGGTCATTTTATTGTCACAAAATTACCTGAAGAGTCTTCTTTCTTTCTCTAATATCTTTAACATTTTGTGTGAGATTAAATTATCTTTCTTGTAGATTTAGTAAAACTACCCATAAAACTGTCAGTGACTGATGGGTTTTTGCTTATTTGTTTGTTTTTGTATGTGAGTAAATTTTCAGTCACTCAGTTTCCTTAGTGGTTAGATAATATCTCTTTGGAATTTCCTTTTTTTTTTTTTTTTTTTTTTTTTTTTTTTTGCGGTACGCGGGCCTCTCACTGTTGTGGCCTGTCCCGTTGCGGAGCACAGGCTCCGGACGCGCAGGCTCAGCGGCCATGGCTCACGGGCCCAGCCGCTCCGCGGCACGTGGGATCTTCCCGGACCGGGGCACGAACCCGTGTCCCCCACATTGGCAGGTGGACTCGCAACCACTGCGCCACCGGGGAAGCCCTCCATTTCTTTTTTAAAATGATTTTGGTGATTATATTTCTGAGAAAATTGCCTGTTTCATCTCACTCTTCAAGTTTATTGCATACATTTGTAAATAGTGTTCTCTTTTCATTAAAAATGTTACCGTATTTGTGAGTTTGCCCCTTTTAAATCACTCTCTCCTTCTTCCCCTGTCTCCCTCCTTTCCTCTCTCCCTCCCTCTCCATACTGGTGCAGATAGGTTTGTTTTGTTTTCTTTCCAAAGAACCATCATTTAGTTTGTTTCATTCTCTCAGTTGCTTTCACTTTCTATTTCATTTATTTTGCTTCTTACCTGTATCATTAACCTTTCTTCTATCTCTTTGGGATTTACCCTGTTTTTTATTTTCTACGATTTTGTGTTTGATGCATAACTTTTTCAATTTCATTTTTCAGCTTCATTTATATATATTTTATATATATATATAAACTTTCTACATTCCAGTTTATCTTTGTAGGTTTAATATAGAGTTTCATTGTTATTCAGCAATAACAATTTTCTAACTTTCACCATTTTTTTGATCTGTAAATTTTTAAATAGTGTTTTAAGATTTCCTAATATATGGGTTTTGAGGCTATCTTTTTTTTTATTATTGATATCCAATTAAATGACATAATGGTCTGTATAACACATGTGTTTTAGTACGTGTGGAGACTTGCTGTATATTCTAGTATTTGTCCCCATGTTTTTGAAAGCAAGTTTTATTCTCTGAAAGCTGAGTATAGGGATTAATATGCATCCATTGGATCAGGTGTGTTTATGTGTTTCAAACTTTTTTTTTCTTGGTCTGTTTTAGATGTCAAGCTCTCACCAGGCTTATGGATTTTTCCATTACTTCATGTCATTCACTCTGTTTTGCTTTCTATATTATGAAGCTATATTACCATGGCTATTTCTGTTCAAGACTGGTGTAGCTTCCTAATAAATCATTCCTTTTATCATTGTGTAATAACACTCTTTACATGAAAGTCTTTATGCTTTAATGCCTATTTTGTTTGATAATAGCATAGGATTAGTAATTCTTCTTTAGGTAATATTTTCTAGGCATATTTAGCCCTTTCCCTCCATTTTCAAGTGTTTTGTTTTTTTGTCATTTTGCATTAGGATTTTGTATTGTAAATAGAATATAACTGGATTTGAAATTTTATTATCTCTATTATTGCAGATTTAATCTTTTAAAATTTATTTTGCTTACCAGTAAGTTTTTATTTATTTCTATTTTCATTTTATGTTTTCTCTTCCCCATGCTTTTTTTCTTTTCTTTCTTTCTTTCTCCCTCTTTTCTTTCTTTACTTTTCTTTCTTTTTTGCCTTCTGTTGTATTCATTCTGTCCTCTCCATTCCCCTTTTTCCCTTACCAGTATACTAGCGTATACTAGCAAAGTATACACTCTGTTCTTTTGCTAGTTACCCTTAACCTTTTAAACATTTCAATTGGTCAGGATCTCTTCCTTCCTCCAGAACAAACAAAACCTTAGAACCTCTAACCCGGATTACATCTCAGCTCTTTCATGTAGTATTTTCTAACATTTTAGTTCTACTGTGTTCTCAACCTACCAAATATTTTATTACTGTTATTGCTGCCTATAGTAAATGAGATATTTACCAAGTTGTTTACTTACCATTGCCTTTGTTTTTAACCATTGTTTTTGGTTCTACAGTACATTAGAAGTTATTTTCAGGAATGATCTGGGAGTGATAAATTATCTCATTCTTTATTTGAAATTTCTTATTTAATATGTACTCTGCAGTGATAATTTAACTTCATACTATCTAAATTGATACTTTGAAGATCCTATTCCATTGTCTTATGACTTTTAGGTTTGTACCTTTATAAGTAGTCTGGCTTTTCATTCCCCTCTGATGGCTTTTAAAGTGTGTCTCTTTAATGTTCTGAAGTTTCACTGAAGTGTATTTAGATTTAAATGTGTTTCTGTTTGTGTACTTTATTCTACATAATTTCCTTAAGCATATTAGAGTTCACTAATTTCCTTTTGATTGTGTCTAGTCTGCTGCTTAAAGAGTCCATTGAGATTTTTTAAAAATACTGCATTCTCTTTTTAAATTGAAGTATAGTTGATTTACAATACTATATTAGTTTCAGGTGTGCAAAGAATCATTGAGATTTTAATAAGGTTGTCTTTTTTATTTCTAGAAGTTTTATTTGCTTATTTTAAAATTCTGTATATTTTTTATATAAAGTCTTATTCTTAAGTTTTTATAACCATTAATAAAGGCTTTTTAAGATTATTTTAATAGTTTAAATTTTGAAGGTACCAATCCTGTTGTTTTTTGTGTCTACTTTCTTTCCTGGTTGATTAGTTTCTCATGTGTTTTGTCATTTTTTACTGTGAGCTGATCTTTGCTATTGATTATTTTTGTGGGAACAGAATAGAGACCGAGTGTCTCTTCACAGTAGATTTACAATTGGGCTTCAATCATGTATCCTATTGCTATTGACTGCCCAGAAGTAATTGTTATGTTTTTGTAATGAGGAGTCCCTTTATCATATAATTACAGTAAATATTTTTCCTAAGCAGCATGTAGTTTACGCTTAAATTTTGATTTCTCACACTAACATTGTTTTACCCATTGAGAGCCCCAGACAGTACCAGATTATCAGGTTTTTTACACTTAGTTATAAACGTGCAAGTTGGCTTTTAGTGTCTTTTCTTGTAAGTTCCTTTGTATTTAAACACACTTGTTTTGTTTTACTATTTCATCCAGCATGTCTAAGTGTTTAGAGCAGAATAGCTTCTGTATTTGCCCAGTCCACCATGTCATAGTTTACTACATCAGCTGAGGACTTTAGAGCCATCAGAGGAAAGCACTGAAGTATAGTGGTTTAGTGCTGGGGCTATGGAATCAGAGGGTTCAGAGTGTGAGTCCTAACTCCATTAATTGCTAATTGTGTAACCTTGAGTAAAAACCTAAGTTCTCTGAAATTCAACTTCTTCTTGAGTAATTTGGAGGATAATAATGGTAAGCATATCATAGACTTTTTATAAGAATTAAGTGGGAAAATTTATGTTGTGAATTTAGCATAATGCTTGGAAGAGAGTAAGTACTCAATAAATGGCCACACTTAACACAGGCATAATACCATACCAACTTAATATAAAAAGTTTTTAACATCCATAAGCCATTCTGTTGAAATGTAAATGTTCCTTTTCAAAGTCTAACATCACTTCACTACTATAGAATTCCCTGGAGAAAGAGGTAATTCAGATGACCAAAGTTCACGTATTACTTAAGTATTGTTGACTATTCATGGCTCTGTGAAGTGGAGGCTACTGGTTTTATAATGATCTTGAACCTTTTTTTAAAACTATTTATTTATTTATTTGACTGCACTGGGTCTTAGTTGTGGTGTGCAGGATCTTTTAGTTGCAGTGTGTGGGATCTTTAGTTGTGGCATGTGAGATCTTTAGTTGTGGCATGCAGGATCTAGTTCCCTGACCAGGGATCAAACCCAGGTCCCCTACATTGGGAGCACAGAGTCTTAATCGCTGGACCACCAGTGAAGTCCTGATTATGAACCTTTTTGAGCAGAGAGATATTATCTCCCCAGTTATCATAACTACAAACTCCATGAGGTGGCCAATATCTCTTAGCAAATGATAGGCAATCATATTTAGTAGAGTAAGTTAGGTTTCTCATTTCCATTCTAAGTGAGAAAACAAATAGAACCAAGATGGACAACTGCTAGGGCAAGCAGTATTTTTCCTTGTTGACTTGTAGTTAGAAACCAAAGATATGAATGCTGCTTGATGAAAATAAGTGACCTAAAGGTTTCAAACTAAAGAGAAGACTACCTTTCATTCAATGGGAGGTTAATATGTTCTTGCTACAGCCCGGAAACTTGTGTAGGTGCTTTGGGGAAGCCAAGGACGAATAAGATAATGAAGTTGATGCTGAAGGTATTTTTACCCTCCATGCCTAGTCTTTTTCAGAGTTGAAATTCCACACTGGGTTGAAGCCTTGGGAAGATTTTGCTTTCAAAGCTTTATTTTAAGACCACCACCCAGCAGCTCCATTATAAACTATGGAGGCAAACAGTAAAGGCTCTGGGGTCTGAGTGAGGAGAGGGACAGGGGCTTGTGCTTTTCCTTTCTTTTTTAGTAAATTTTTTATTGACATATAACATATACAGAAAAGTGTACAAATCGTAAGTTTGTCGCTTGATTAGTTTTCTCACAAAGAGGACACCTCTATGTAACCAGCATGCAGGCTAAGAAGTGAAAGAACATCATCAGCCCTCTAAGAAGCCCCCCAACTACCCTCTTCTGGGTGCAACCCCACTTACCATAATATAACCACTCTCTTGATTTCTCACATCACAGATTGGCTTCACCTGTTTCTAATGTCTAATTTGTGAGATGACAATTTAGTTTTTAAGATATGAGTGCTGATACATAAATTACCTTGAAGGATGTTTCTAAGGAATTTGCCTGGAAAGCAAAATAGGTCTTTAGGGAAAAAAATTAAAGATAACTTAGGACTTCAGTGAACATTTCTTGATTGTGAATTATATCCTAGACACTGGGCTACACTGTGGGGAGACAGCAATGAATGAGGCACACATGGTTCCTTCCTCATGGAGTTTACAAGGAAGTAACTAGGCAATGTCAACACTCCCTGCTTCATGCCAGGATTAGAGAGTAAATGTCACACTGGAGCACAGAAGGGAGGCTTGGAGTGATCAAGAGAGTCTTCCTGGAAGAAGTAGCATCCAATATAAGACCACCAAGTATGGAGGAGTTAGCAAGTAGGAGTATCCAGGTAGGGGGAAGAGCCTTATGGAGGCAAAAGAAGTTGTGGTTTGTTCCACAAATGGTTGGAAGTTCAGGGAAGCTGGAACACAGAGGTGGGGGTGAGGCAAGATGAGAGAGGAGGCAAAGAATGAGTAAGGCCCCAATCGTATTGCCTCTTTGATCCTGTTGCAGAGTACTAGTCCTTTGAAGGACTTCACATGCTACCCTGACACCCGTATGGAACAACTGAGAAGTTTTAAGGAAGGGAGAAAAAATGATCAGTTTCCAGATGATGGGAGAAATAACAGCAGTAATGGTGACATGGCACTGACCTTTGAAGCAGAAACTCCTGATTCAGACAGGCCATTTGCTGCACCTCTGAATGTACCCCTCCCAGCATGCACACCCTGGTCCTAACAGAGCAAACTCATCTGTTTCTTCTTCTTCCTCCTCCTCCTCCTCTTCTCCTCCTCCTCCTCTTTTAGAGATTAGAAATTGACAGGTTGGCTGGGGTGAGTAGTTAAATGAGAAGTCGATTCATGACTATTTTTCTTCCTAATGCGAAAATTTTTGTGAGACTTTGTTATAAAATTATGATATGATGCTCATATCAATCTAAATAGACTCATAAAGAATAGTCTCATTGAAGGCTTTTGAAGGATTGAACTCTTTTATTCTTGTGTTTTGCATATCCCATTCATGCTGGCTTTCCTTTCTCCATTTTATGAAATAAAATTAATTAGAAGATATATGTGAGTATTTATCAAAGAATGAAGGTAACATTTTGTATGAGCTTTATATTCTTGGAATGCAATATGTCAATGAGGAAAATAATGTTATTTGACTTTTGTCAGCTTTCCTTTCTTTATGGCAGGTAGAGTTTTCAGTACAGTGGCCAGCAGGTTTGGTGGCAACCAGACAGCTCAATTTGCCTATCTGCTTTACATTCATTGCCTGTAGAAATTTGTCAACCTTTACCTGGAAAGAATGAGATTTTGCAGGACTAGTTCTCTAAGACAGTTACTAATTTTTGACCAGCTTTGTAGGTAACTTCAGGTCAGGGGCAGTGACATTCAAAAATAACACAATTCTACAGTATTTGGCGATGAGTGAGTTGGAAACTGAGTTTGGTGAAAATTACAGTATTTCAAAAATTATGCACTAAGATCTTTTTCAAAGAAAAACATCTCGCCTCCCGCAATGGAACATATAAAGCTGTGTCCTTTACAAACCATTTTCAAGGCAGCGATTACTTTCCTCCACAAGCAATGGCAAACCATAGAGCAACAATCCCAAAGGACTGTGCACTTCCCACGGGAACGTGCTTCGTGTGGCAGTTTGCTCGTGGACTGTCATTAACAATCTTCCCATCTCTCAGAAGACATCAGATTACCTTGGTGCCTAAACATCTTGCTGGAACTCAGGAAATTATGTCAGGTGGTTCTAGCCATCAGAGATCTTTGAAGACTGGCTGCTCCCAACTCCATCTCTGTGTCCAGTTTCCAGAATCCCTTGTTGGCTTTATATGGAAAAAACATCAAGAGGTGACTCGGTTGCTCTAAATAGAAACCTTCACAGTGGCAACTCCAAAAGTGGACATTTATCTGTCTATATCATAGACAGATATATTATAACAGAGGGACAGTATGCAATGTTTAAAAAAGGATTTTCAAAAATATAGGGTTTATTAAGAATGCAGGAGCCTAAAAGAAAATAAGAATTTACATAAGAATGTCATTAGGGTTGGTGGTTTGGCTGTGTTAACCAATAATTTTCGTCATTCAATATCCCACTGATTATTAAATTAATCTGTTATTCAAACAGCAGTCTAAAACAACTCAGCCCATATTTTCTGGGCATTTGTGACTGTCAACAAGCTTAACAAAATTGGATATCTAAAAAGAATGCAGTGTTTTAACTACTTTCCAGTACATTGCTTTTTTTCTTGTTACCCCCCTCGCCCTTTGCTGAGAAAGGGATCCACAAATGTTCCCTTGGAATGAGAATCAATTGCTGAGTTAAACACTTATAACCAATTTAAAAAATAATTAATCAAGAATGAAATTAAACGTGTCACATTTTTAATGCCAGAGCTTTAAAATTCTTGTCACACGTCAGTGCTGGCAAGATATTAA